>NC_069705.1:7630531-8250185 GCF_023699985.2 Odocoileus virginianus | reverse complement strand
AGAGGCTTTCTATGTGGATGCATGCAGACTCTTCAATTTGTTTCACTGCTATATATACCATTATTTGTCCAGAGTGCACACTTTATTAAATTTATTATTAAATTTATTAAACTCATTCTCCTGCATGTGGACATTTATGCTGTTCACATGCTTACATTTTACAGACAACACTGATATGAACATCGTTGCTCCTGTCTCCTTACCTGTGTAGTAGGAGAGCTTTAATAAACTGTACAATTAATTCACAGTTCCAGAACATAGGGAATGTAGATTTTCAATTTTACTGTATCTTGACAAATTCAAGATACAGTAAATTTTTTTTAATTAAAAAAATTTTTTTTTAAATTTTTCAAAATTTTTCATCCCCCAAAGTGCTTACTGATCTTCACTACCACCATGTGTCTGGGGAAAGGTCCATGTACTCACCAACACTTAATACTGTCAAAGGTTTTCAATTTCTGATTCCAATTTCTGAGTGGGAATTGGTTTCTCAGTGTGATTTTAACTTGCATTTCTATCAGTCGGTAGTACAATTCTAGGACACACCACTCATTCCTGGTTTCTGGCACTGCTCTGCTCACACTCACTGCCCTGAATGCTCCCTTGTGATGTGTACATTTTACGTGTGTGCTTAGATCTGTTCCCAGAGTAAACACTAGCTTTATGATAGCAGTCTGGATTTCTAAATGGTTCTGGATAATTTTTTTTGTCCTTTGCTCTCCCATTAACATTCAGAATAAAATTTTCAATTCAGACAGCACATCTCTGTTGCCCTTTTGATTGGATTCCATTGAGGGTGCAAATTAATTTGGAGAGTTATTCAGCTCTTATCATTTTAGCCTTGCTCATGGATCTATCCCTGTTGGTTTACATTTTTCTAACATCTCCCCAGCTTGCTCAGTGGTAAAGAATCCACATGCCAATGCAGCAGGACACAGGAGACACAGATTGAATCCCTGGGTGGAAAGATCCCCTGGAAGAAGAAATGGCAATCCACTCCAGTATTCTCGCCAGGAAAAACCCATGGTTGCCAAGCATTGGACACTGCTGAGCACACACACAACATCTTATCAAGTACCGTGTGCTGTATGCTGAGCTGCTCATGTCCAACTCTTAGTTGGATATGTCTGACTCTTTGCAACCCCATGGACTGTAGCCCACCAGCCTCCTCTGTCCATGGGATTTTCCAGGCAAGAATACTAGAGTGGGGCTGCCATTTTTGTCTCCAGGGGATCTTCCCCACCCAGGGATCAAACCAGGTCTCCTGCATTGCAGGTGGATTCTTTACCATCTGAGCTAGACAAGTTCAAATATTTTGTCCACAAAGGCTTCACATGTCTTCCATTAAATTATTTTTACTTAATACTTGTGTTATTTTAAGTGGAATATTTACATTTTCATCTTATTTCTCTAGTTAAGGGAACTAGCTAAATGTCTTGTAGCAGCTATGATAGGAAGCTTTCTTCTACTCCTGATTTTGTAAGAGTTTTCGCAAAAAGGCATAAAATTTTAATGAATTCTCTGATTTTCAAATGTGAAAGGCGACAGTTAACCTTTTCGTTAACATTGTTAATTGAATTGTATTCTAAGAGAACACGATTAATGCATACTAATAGTTCTTTGATAGTTGTCAGGATTTGCTCCACCAGCCCAAAGCCACCATATCCATTCCCTTCTGCAGCAGTGATAAGATCACTGCCCACTCAGGGTGCTGGGGCAAAGACCACTCTCCCACCCTTCCTTACAGCCAGCTCAATGCACTCCCTCGGCAGCCTGCTGTAGGCAGACTGCCAGCGGGATCTCCCCATCTCCCATGAGACGAGCAGGGCCCAGTGCGGCTCCGTGGAAGACTTCCACACAGCAGCTAGTCAGGGAAGGGAGAGGAGGCCAAGACCAGGGAAGGGCAGCCAGGAAACAGGCGTGCAGCCTTGAGGCGGCTCCTGTTTCACCTCAAGGGATGGGGATGTGCGTAACAGTATCGTGCTCTTTATAAAGCTAAAAGTGAAAGAAAAGCAAAGTCGCTCAGTCTTCTCTGACTCTTTGCAACCCCGTGGACTGTAGCCTATGAGATTCCTCCATCCATAGAATTCTCCAGGCAAGAATACTGGAGTGGGTTGCCACTTTCTCCTCCAGGGGATCTTTCCAACCCAGGAACTGAACCCGGGTCTCCAGAATTGCAAGCAGATGATTTTACCGTCTGAGACACCAGGGAAGCTAAAACCACCAACAGATGGAAGATGTCACATTCTTGATTCCAAAGAAGGTCACAGTTTGATAAACGCCTCCCCACTCCAGTCTTCTTGCCTGGAGAATTCCACAGACTGAGGAGCCCGGCGGTCAACAGTCCATGGGCTCACAAAGAGCCGGACACGACTGAGCGGCTCACTTGGCTCATCAGGAGAGCACGCAAGGCCAGGCTAAAGGGGTGCAGACTCTGCACACACCCTCATCCTCATCAGCAACCGGCCTCTGAACCGCTGCCCTAACACTCCTCATCAGATCTTTCCCGGCTGGGACACAGGGTTTCGGGCACAAGCCGCGTGTGCATCCCTCTTTGATGGACAGAGCAATAGAGCTATTCTTTTCCCCTTCACCCAAAGCTCTGTCTCCGAGATTCGATTCAGCCCCAGGGCACAGAGGCCAAGTTTCGGACATCACCACCTTGCACATGATCGGGTTTTGTCCCCTGCCCCGGCTCCCTGTTCACACACATATGGCCAATTAAATGCAAAAGTTCTAAACACCGCAGATCTTCTGGTGCACCCAGGACAGCTGCTGGCTCTCCGGCTCTTTCAATCCTTGACTCATGCCCTTCAGTTTATGAAGATTTGGTTTGACTTTGATCAATAGAGTGATCTTAAAAGCAGAGTTTATGTGGTATTCTTATCTGTTACTGTCACAAAAGACTTTACAGTTTACCTACTAAACCATGGGGCTATCATTAAATTCCACCATTGATTTTTTTTTTAGATTATATATAATTTAATGGTGCACTTTTAATGTTGAAAACTACATACCTTCAATTAAAAATCAGTTTGTCTCCTTTTTCAAAGCTCTATCTATTCATTCTCCTTCTGGCTGTGCGGGGTCCTCACTGGTGCGGGTTCCTCTGGCCGCGGTGGGCGGGGGCCCCTCTTCCGTGGCCGGGGCTCCGCTGCAGCGGCTTCTGCGAGCGTGTGGGCTCCGCGCCGCAGTGCTCCTGCTCAGTAGTTGGGGTTCTTGGGCCCCAGCGCACTGGCTCAGTAGTTGTCCCCATGGGCTTGGTTGCTGTGCAGCATGTGGGTTTTTCCCAGATCAGGGATTGAACCTGTGCCCCCTGCATTGGCAGGAGGACTCTTAACCACTGGACCACCAGGGAAGCCCCGTTTCCTTTTTGACAACTTTTTTTTTTTTGCCACTGGCCTCTATTTCCTTTTTGTTGCATCAATCTTCTAATATACTTTCCAATAACATTGCCAAGAGCAGGCTTTTCTTCTCAAATGAATGTTTCTATCATGGATTTTTCTACTAAGCATGACTTTTTATCAGAAATGTGTTTTGAATGTAACAAACAACACTATACTCTGTGATTTAATAGATATAATATTTTAAAAGTCAAATTCACTTTGTTCCTCATTTATTTCCTGCTGAATTCAAATTATTTGCATCTTAGTTAAGAGTCCTGAATACACTTATTTTAGCAGACATTGATGTGCAGTGTTCTTTTTTGTTAGTTTTCTGCTATTAATTTCGATGTTGTATGAACACTCTAACATGCACTAAAGACTTTCCTGTTTATGTGCAAGAAATTTTTTGAAATAACCTTTGAATCTATCTGAGGCCAGGGCTCTCATGGAGATAATCTTATGATGAATTTTTAGTACCTCTCAAGGTTAATTATACAAACATGCTTATTACTTCTGCACCAATTTTGATAATGTATCTTTTCTTAAGCAATGATTACCACGATGAGGTTTCCAACCACATTTAAGGTCTTCTTTTCAAATTTTTCACATTTATGTCTAAAATATTTTTATTATTGTTATTTTGAATATTTCCTATTCTCTCTTCACATAATCAGACATGTAAGAACTATGATTTAGTTTTAAGTAGCCAGGTATTTTAGTTTCCACTGCTACTGTGTTACCCTGCTTTTCAATTAAAATCTGCCCCAAGAGTCATCGAATTTAAGTCATCTTTGTTTTAGTAAAATCATTATTTATGCTATTTATTTTTATAACGAAAATATTGCCATTAGTTCAATATTCTTTCTCTTTCTCTATAGTGTCAGCATTGTTCATTAGTATATCCAATAAAGATTTCCATTTCACATTTGCATTTTTAATCTCTAAATATTTTTTCCAATCTCATCCAGCTCTCTTTTAATCTCAGCTCTCCTCTCTAGAAGCTTCTGTTCACCTTTTTTTAACCACTTATTCTTTGCAATCTCTCTATTCATGAATTACTGGGTTTATTAGATTTTATTAAGAAGAAACCATATGTTTTCTAAATATGCATATGATTCTTTTCTCCTAAACTGTTGTCATTTATCTGCTCCTAGAGTATTGGGCTACTCTCTGCGCTGGTGTTTCAGTTACTGTCTCATACACTCTACTCATACTCTCAATGATTTTCTCTTTTATAAAAACATTCAATTTCTGCTTAAATATTGGACTTAACAGTTCTTAGTTTGCCCACTAGCTCAGGTTTTGACTGTAAGCCTTTTGTTCACACCATGTGCTCACATTACAGTTAGCACCAGGCTCTACTTCCTGCCAACAAGGTCTGTCTAGTCAAGGCTATGGTTTTTCCAGTGGTCATGTACAGATGTAAGAATTGGACTATAAAGAAAGCTGAGCACCAAATAATTGATGCTTTTGAACTGTGGTGTTGGAGAAGACTCTTGAGAGTCCCTTGGACTGCAAGGAGATCCAACCAGTCCATCCTGAAGGAGATCAGTCCTGGGTGTTCATTGGAAGGACTGATGCTGAAGCTGAAACTCCAATATTTTGGCCACCTGATGCGAAGAGCTGACTCATTTGAAAAGACCCTGATGCTGGGAAAGATTGAGGGCAGGAGGGGAAGGGGATGACAGAGGATGATATGGTTGGATGGCATCACCAACTCAATGGACATGAGTTTGAGTTAACTCTGGGAGTTAGTGATGGACAGGGAGGCCTGGCGTGCTCCAGTCCATGGGGTTGCAAAGAGTCGGACACGACTGAGCAACTGAACTGAACTGAACTGAACTGCCTCCTGTCATCTTCACAGGGAATCTCAGGTGGAGAGAACCTCTTTCCCCTGGAGCATCACCAGGCATCACCCCACAGGGAAGAAACTACAGTGAGTGGACATACCAGCTTAGATTCTTATGGCTGGAAGCAATGCATGTATGTTGCTTATATATCATTGGACAAAACAAGTCACGTGACCACACCTAACTTCAAGCGGGCTTAGAAGTACATTTCCACCACCTGCTTGGGAAAAGAGCTGAAAATATCCAAGAAAAACCAGTGACTAATCGCCACACCAGTAAGTAGGTACGGGTCCTCTCTTTGGTTTTGTCACGGTCGCTTTTTCTGCTGTTACAATCTTCTTCTTGACTCTTAAAAGGAGGGGAAATTTCCAAACACAATTTCTAAACAATATATTTAGTAGTCATTTCCTACCTAGCAGTAATTTTTCTTGCATGGTTCTGTTAGAATGAATAAAGATTTCGAACTTATTCCTGTTAGCTAGCTCTCTTACTTGAGGAGACCAATTCTCTCCCAAATATTTTGAAAAAGTCTGCAGTCTTTTCCCTGGTAAAAGCAGAGTAAGGAAACCATAACAGTTAGAGCTCCCCGTGGGTCCTTCATATTTTCTTTCTTAATCTGAGTCATTCTTATTTAGAGAGGAGGGTGAGGATGAGGTAGAAGTATGGATATATTACCCGTGGTTACTTCATTAAGGACTTTTTTAAGACATCATGTTTTTTAAAAGCAGTTTTAGGTTCACAGTAAAATTGAGGAGAAGGTACGAAAATTCTCCATACGCTCCCTGCCCTAACACATGTACAGTTTCCCCTAGTATCAAAATCCCTCACCAGAGCGGGACACTGGTTGCAACTGATGAACCCACACTGACAACATGATCACCCAAGGTCCACAGTTTACCTTAGGGCTCCCTCTTGGTGTTGCATGATCTATGGATTTTGACAAAGGCATTATGGCACGTATCCATCATCTCAGTATCAAAGTTTTTTTTTTGTTTTTTTTTTTTTTGGCACCTTAAAAATCCTCTTTGGTCTGCCTCTTCTCCATGCCCTTCTCCAACCATGCTAACCACTGGACTTTTTACTATCCCCACAGGTTTGCCGTTTTCCAGAATGTCATAAGTTGGAGTCAGACACAGTACAGACTTTCCAGAATGGCCTCTTTCACTTGTTCTGCATTTAAGGTTTCTCCACGTTTCAGGTTCCCCTGGTGCTCAGTTGATAAGGAATGCACTTAGCTTTATATGAAATTGCCGAACTTTGACTTCCAAAGAGGATGCAGCATTTTGCATTCCCTTCAACAGAGAGCTCCTGTTATTCGGCATCCTCAGCAGCATCTGATGCTGCGAGAGTTCCGGATCCTAGCCATCCTAATAGTGTGCAGTGATTCTCATTGTGGCTGATGACATAATCTGAGGAGCTTCTTTTAATGTTTGTCATCTGTATACCTTCTTTGGTGTGCTGTCTGTTAAGGTCTTTGGACCATTTTTTTAATCGGATTATTTTCTTGTTGTTGAGTCTTTAGAATTATTTGCATGCTTTGGATAAGGGCTCTTGATCAGACATGTATTTTGCAAATGTTTTCTCCCAGTCTGTGCTTTGTCTTCACTTTCTCTTGACATTGTCTCTTGCGGAACACACATTTTCCGTTTTAATGAAGTCCAGCTTCTCAATTATTTCTTCAAAAATTGTGCCTTTGGTATGGTATCTAAAATTTTAAAGCAATTTTCATGTATGTGAATTTGGCAGAGAGTAGTCGTCTTTCCCAGTTTCCTGGCAAGTGATAAGTCTGAATCTTTTATTTATGGATATAAAGTACGGCCAACTTTTCTCCTTCTTGTGATTAAAAAAAAAAACCTTTCTTCAGTGCCTGCTGTCCTGTTTCAGGACTGGAACACATTCTATATATCAAAGTTCCTCCAGGAGAACGGCATATTATTAAGTCGATATTCTTATTTACCAAGACTGATTTGTCTTCAGATCTTCAGTTTTCTCTCCCCCTTAAGGTCTCTAGGATAACAGAGAAGAAACTATAGCTGTATTAAATAACTACCCTCTGAACCAAGCAAAGAAGAACCTGCCCGTCTGTGTGGAGGGAGCAGGAGGAAGGTGCTGATGCTGGGCTGACTGGGATGCTGCTGCTTCAGCAGGTGGAGGACCAGCATCCTCACTGAGGTCGGGGAGCAGCGTTTTAACCTCAGCAGGTTCCTGGGCAGCTGTGGCTGCCATGTAAGTTGACTGGGCATGTAATATTTCAGATGATCAGAGAGATGAGATTTGTTAGTAAGTGCTTGGAGGGGTGTGGGAAGAATGGACTTCAGTTTTCTAGGATGGACTTACTGGATTTATAAAACTAGAGAAGAGCAAGTTAACATGTAAAGATGACAGTCAAAATATTAGATATTTTACTGCAGAAGAACTACCCCTGAAATCGAGGTATGTTCACTTTGATCAGGGGAAAACACAACTCCAAAAATAAATACAAGTCTGTTTGAAGTGTCTTCAGAGGTTCTGTATAAATATGCATTAGAGCTCCAAGGAGGAAAGCTGATAATCCCATTGGCAGCTGAAAGTCAAATAAAGGAACTGAACCAACCCCATTTATTCTTCCAGAGCCCAGGGTTTAAAATACAGGGATAGACCTATGGTTTCTGAGCATGGCAGTTGAGCCCTGAAGAAGGGAACAGGGAAGTAAGTGAGAGATAAATTAAGTGCCTGAGAAAGTCCTTCTGGGGCAGCAAGTTGTGCTTGAGAGTCAGTTTAATTCAATAAGGCTGAAGAAGAAAAAAGATGAATCTATAATGATGGATTGGAGTTACAATGCAGAAAAGGCTTCAGTGCCACAGTAAAGACATTAAACTTAATGATGTAGCTAATAGAGAGCTTTTGATCACAGCACTGAATCTGGGGAGCCCAACTGCACTGCAGATTTAGATTTGGGAAACCTTCATGACAGCAATGGCTGAAGGGCAATCGTCTGGAGATGAGAACTGAAGATATGGGAAATGATGCGATTATTTGCAGAATATGCAAGCACTGTGAATGTATGTGTGTATCTACGTGAATGTGGACATGTGCTTTCTTCCAACCACATGCGTGAAACACATGCAGTGTGTTGACAGAAATCATAACACAAAGGGACTGTACAGGTCTCTTCAGCTTCTCAAGGAATAGGTGTGTGCGTGTGTGTGTGTATGCATGTTTGTGTGTGCATGCGTGTGTGTGTGTGTTGACCTAGAGGTCAAAAGTAAGGTACTTATTTGTTTGCTTAAAAGTCGTGTTCTCAGCATATCTAGAATTACTCTTTGCTTTTTTAAAAAATTTGTTTGCTTAAGGTAATTTAAACTAGGCAAGTGTTAAGGAAAATACATAAGACACATGCAAAGAAGTTACACAGCTTTTTTGCATGAAAGGTTCATAATATCACAAACTAGAAATGTGTTTCTAAGGGGAAAATTATGAAAGATAAATGAGGCTCTTTAAAGCTAAATAAAATTGAAATAACCCTTAATTTTTTAAATAGTTGAATCAGATTTTCTTCCATGTATAATCAAATTCCATACCATACTATAGCTCTGGCCTCATTAAAGCTTCATTTCCTTTTAGGTCAGGGGAACAGAACAGGAGAGAACATAGTTTAAAGCTCTGTAATAGTAATTAAAGAGCTCTCTGGTGATCTTAAGACTTCCTGCAACTTCCAAAAGAGTGCACATTATTTAAAGAACAAAGAAAATCTACTTTTAGGTATAAAAAAACTCTGAAACAATTATTATATCAGAAAGGAATTTATTCCAAATTGTATTTTATTCCCTATTTCAGGTTATTTAGTCACCTCTCTGAATGAAACTTTACAATTCAAGAAAAAAAAAAAAAAGAGATCAGCTTTTCTTTCCTTCATATAAATGCCATGTTTTCTTCATATAAATTCCCAAACATAGAGAGCTTAAGTTGCCATCCTTGCTAAATAAATTGCTTTTTAAACACTACATCCTTAAACAAAAATGATTAAAAGTTATTTTAAAATTACAGCTTGCCTAAGACGGCACCACTGCCTTGAATCCCATCAAATGATTTCTAGTGAAGGAAGAAGGAGGCTTAGTGATGGACAAGGTAGAAAGGTCCCTGACCTTTGCCTGCTACTCACTGGGCACTGTTCAGATGGGGCAGGAAAGAGCTCAGGAGCCCAACAGAGGCGGCATGGGCAAAGGCACGGAGCCTGGAATGCGTGGATCCCAGAAGTTCATTAAGAGGAAAACTCAGGTCGGACTCGAAATGTTCTAAGAAACCAAAGTAGTGACAAAAAGAGGTCATGCTGGAGAATCAAAATGTGGGGATTTTCACAGGGCTTGCAAAAATGCCACCATGCAGAACATGAGCTTGGGGGGAATCCACCTTTCATGTAAGTTTCCAATTTTCTCTCAGCAACAGAGAAAACAAAGATAGCCAAAATCCTTCTGCAGATTAATACATTTTAAAAGTTTGCTTAATAATTTAGGGAATTTTTTCCAGCTGAAAATTGATTAATCCCTGCACTGCTTCTGCAATAAAATGGAGGCTATAAAGATAATTTTTCCATTTTCTGTACTTGTATTAAAATACTGCCAGAAAGGAAATAATAACCCAGAAAACCACACTGTGCAGCTCTAAGGGTGCCAAAATATTCCACTAATGGATTTGAAACAAAAAATGAAAAGCAGCCCTTTCGTTGAATCCCCAGGCTACTCACCATTTTGAGTAAGTGTGCTAAGATGTAGCAGGGCGCCTGTCCTTTCTTGAGAAAGTCAGAACCGTCTTAAATTCTCCTGTGCAGCTGCTTTTACTTTAAATAAAAATGAGTTTTTGCTTGTAATTATTTACTTATCTCTGCCCTGTACATTTAAAACTTTTAATTATTCATGTGGTAATCCTTCCTGTAATAAAACATCCAAGGAAGGAGAAAAGCAAGTATAAATAAAACACTTCTTGGATTTGAGAGGGCGTGACCTTGTCCCAGTCTCCGACTGCTAAAGGTGAAGATAAGGACAGGGAACTATTTTGGTCTAGGCTCTTTATAGAGAGAGTATTAATGTAATCATGAGGGCAAACGTATGTTTTATTTAAGAGTTAAGATATACAAGTGATGTTTAATGTAAAAAACAGGCTCCCAGATAAACCATGGCAAGGTATAAGATAAACTAAAATGCATCCAGATAGCTTTCTTGCATTTTCAAATAACTAAAAGGTCAGTGGCAAGAGCTGACAACTGCGTTGACCGAAGCCACGGGACGTAATCAAATGTCCTTCTTTTGGTCAATCTCAAGGTTAGTCGGGCTTCGAAATAGTTATCGTCTCTCTCCTAAAGGCAACCAATTAACCTATTTTAGCCTTTCAAAAGTGACTCTTATCACACTTCCGTTTTCCATTCTCCCTGCCACGCATCTTGGCGCCTTATTCTAAACCAGTCAGGATATCCCCAAGGGGAAGGTACCATTGCCCAAAGGGTGGGATTTTACATCCCCAGCAGCAAGAGATGCTACAAGACCCAAAACCGGTAGGAGAAAAGCAGCCAATCCCCGATAAAGGCATGCGGGCTTGCAGCCCTATTCCGTCAAGAGACAGTGCCTCGGTCAGGGTTCACTGGCACGGGAAGAAAGCTAAGATCCCCAACAAGCACGCCAGCTCGTTGGGGTTTCACACAATATTAAGCATAGTATCACATGTGCTTTCATCTTTTTGGACTGTGATCACTGACCGAACGGTCAGTCTAGTACAGAAGTTAAAGAAGTCACTAAAAGTAGCCTCTAGACACAATTTCCCGGATTTATATCCAAGCTTCACAGTTACTAGCTTGTGAACAAAGGCAAGTAATTTAACTTCTCTGAGCTTTGTTTTGGGCTTCGAAGGTGGCGCTAGAGGTAAAGAACCTGCCTGCCAGTGCAGGAGACATTAGAGACGCGAGTTCAATCCCTGGGTTGGGAAGATCCCCTGGAGGAGGGCATGGCAACCCACCCCAGTGTTCTTGCCTGGAGAATCCCATGGACAGAGGAGCCTGGCGGGCTTCGGTCCATGGGGTCACAGAGAGTCAGAAACGACTGAAGTGACTTAGCACACGTGAGTTTTATTTTTCTGTGCTTTAAACAGAAAAATTCTTTCCTGGATGGCAGTGAAAATGCCATGAGGTATTACACCAAAGTCTAACCTTGCATAGGGCCTGGCACACAGTAAGTGATTTACATGGTAATCTTTCATCATTGCTCCACAACTAACATTTTGGAAAGCATAATTTAGTGTTTATATTTCGTGGTGATGTGTTTGATTCATTATTAAATTTTTGAACATCTGTGCTATCCCATGGTTTCACTGATATATATATATATATATATATATATATACATATATATATATATATATATATATATATATATTACTGCAACTAACCCCTAGCCACATCAATGATTAGTGCTTACAGCAAATTGCTAGAAGCTGAATCACTGACTCAAAGAAAGTGAAAATAAACACCTTTAAATATTTTGATATTTATTATCAATTGCTTACTTGAGATGAAACATGACTGTATGCGTCTAGCAGTTATTTACATTTTAATGTCACCATTAGGAACATTTTTTTCTAATGCTCTTAAAATCTGCAAGTGAGGATTATATACGCTGTTTTCTTCTGTTTCACTTTTAAGATTGTTGGAGTTCAACAATTCTTTCATAGTTTCACTTCCATTTTGTACTAGTGTAAATGTTGTTCATCTTCAATTAACAGCTTTCTTATTGATTTATAAGTACATTTTTATATTAAAGGCTTTTATTCTATTTTTCATACTAGTTAAATACAATTATTTATCTGTGAAACTTTTAATGTTGAAGAGTTGTTAACTTTTGTGAAGTCAAAACTATCAGTCTTTATAGTATCACACAATGATTTCATGCTCAGAAAACCCTTACTGTATCCAGATATAAGTGATTACATGAATATTAATACTTTCATTTTATATTAAATATTCAGGTCAACTTGAAGAAAATTACACAGAGTGAAAAATAAAAAGACAACTTGCTTTTATGTGAATGTGATGCTTTTTCTCTCCTTGACATCAGATGTTCAAACAACTCCGTTTTATGCTGCTGTCTGTGTTAATATTTCTAACATTCTGTCACTTTAAGAGTAAATATAAGTTCATAATATGTTTTTATTTCTGGCAAGACAAGTTTTCCTTTGTTTTTGTTTTTATTTTTAAGAATAGTAGATGCATATCTATTTATTCTTTCCCCTAAATTTTGCTTTTAAGTCCAACCTAGGTAAAGGCAGAGATAGAAGTAAAATCAAAGGGACAAAACCCTAAATGTATAAACTCCACAGAATGCTGTACCTAGTGTCCATGTACAAACTTACAATATTAATTCTGATTGAAAAAGAATAGATTTATACAGTGCTTGCTAACTGTGTGAGGTGATAGATGTGTTAACTAACCTTATTGTGATGCACTCTGCAATAAATACATATACAAAATCACTACATCTTACACCTTAAGCCTACATAATGTTATATGTCAATTAATCTTAATAAAGCTGGAAAAACAGTCTGGTTGAAGATATGATGAAAAGAGAGGAGGAGAAGAAGACAGTATCAAAGCTTTGCTGTCTCGTATACAGTACAAATCTAGTATTTTTTAAAGCTTCAGAAAATCAGCTTTGCTACAATGAAACATGTCAGTTTTTACTATTATATCCCAGTCAGGCTAGGAAATCAGTATTCTCAGCCGCTCTGCTATACACACCTACAATTCTGCCAAGTGGCATACTTGCCTTTCATCTGATGAAGGATGTTAGTAGCTCCAACACAAATTAGCCTCTATTGATGCATTTTGCAACAGGGCATCCCTGGGGGACCGCAGAGCTCGATGGAGACCCTCTTCCCAGGACCGACCACCATCTGGGAGCACTGCGCCTTCCCACCCCCACTCACACCCCACTCACTCGAGTGGCAAAACTGCCTAAGTGTGCAGGAACGCAGTTAGTTCATCACTGAATGGAAACCTGGGTCTCTTCCCTTTGGGCTAGGTTTTAATTCTTAGATTTGTATAGATATTATTCTGATCATTGGCTTCTCTCTTCAGAAAGGTTGAGGAAAAATTAGGTATGCACATTAATTTGCTAGTGAAAATGCAATCAAATCCATTTTTTTGAGAAGCTCTTATTTTGAAAGCACTCTACGAGAACCTCGAGATACAAAACTGAGTAACTGTTCACTGATGCTCCAAAATCTCACCATCTCACTAAGATATAAACATATCAACATTTCAAAAATATAGCATAGAAATACTAAGATTAACTTATGGATAAATTTCTATTATAGTAAGATGCAGGAGAGATTCACTGAAGACTATGGTATACGTGCCCTACTTAATATGTCTTGAAAAAAGTTTATAATGTAGAAACTCAAGAACATTATGGCTAAGAAACAAAACTCAAGCAGACAAGGTATGAATGTATAATTTATGGTAAAATTGAGAGAGAAGATGGGTAGTAGAGGAGTATGTATATACACCGGCAGAGTCAGAATATTGTTAAGGGTTGCTACAGTGGACAGTGATTAAAAATTAAAATAACAGACACACAGACATGGGAGGCAAACTCATGGTTACTGACAGGGAAGCAAGAGGGATAAACGAGGAAGCTGGGGTTAACACCTACACATTTTATACAAAAGTAAACAGCAAGGACCTGCCATATAGCACAGGAGCTCTACTCAGTATTTTGTAACAACCTAGAAGGGAAAAGGAGCTGATTAAAAACAGATATAAATATGTGCATACCTGAATTGCTTTGCTGTACATTTGTAAGTCAACTAAACTTCAATGAAAAAATAAAGTTAAATAAAAACCACCCAATGGCTTAAGCAAAAATAGCAGTTTGCACAGATAACTCAGCAGCCTATCATTGGTCTCTCCTTGAGCAACAGCTGGATTTGGAAGCGCATAGGATGCGGTCAGGACTCAGCCGGTCCCACTCATCCTCAGGTCTGCGTCCTCATCCTGGCTCTGCTGTCTGCTGCAGAAATTCAAACCTAGGTCTTTTGTTCAGATCCTAGTCCTGCAGAAAAGCAAAGAGCGTCTCTTTCAATCACTGTAACTATGTTTCTCAAGCTTCTCACATGACCTCCCCCTAAAGAAACTTTTAAAATACTTTTTCCTGCATCCTCCCTTGTCAGGAAATAAGGACCAAGATCTTTGTCAGGTCATGTTTGTAACAGGGTTGAGCTCTGGAGGGCCACAAACCACGGTCCCGGTGAGGACTTTCCCATCCCCCAATAACCGACTTTCACCTCCCCGGAGTGCTATCACCCCCGTGGAGAAGGCGTGCTCTAGTTAAATCTGAGTGGCTCCAAGTCTAAACCAACAGTCACAGCCATCGGATGGTGGACCAGGCCTGGATCACCTGCTCTCCTCCAGGCAGGAATCGAGTCAGCACCACATAATCAGACAGGCACTGGAAGGACTGGATAACAAAGGGAAATGTACAAAGCTACGATCATGAGAAAGGTAAAGACTGGGGCAAAGGGAAGCGGACAAAGATTGGACTGGGTGCCCAAGTGGAAAGCAAGCTCGAAGTGGGACAAAATTCTCTATCAGATGTAAGAGGCAAGACTGAGAAAATGGGTGAAGATGCAGGGACAATTTGGTGTGGAAAGGAGAACCAGGAAGAACACAAACCTCGGATAACCTTGATAAATTAATCAAGAGTCAGACAAGTTGTCTCCAGAGCAAGGAGAGTTAGGTCAGGAACCTGAGGTAAATGGAAAATGATGGAGCTAGAGCTGGGAAGAAGAAAGCAGGAGATGAATTCAAGTCGAATGCAAGTGTTTCTGATGGAGAGAGGCGCCAGGGTGAATTAGCACTAAGTGAGCTGGTGGGTGAATAAACTGGCCCTCTGCCTGACATTTTCAGCAAAAGTTCAGAGACAGCAAGCAGAGAAACAAATATTCAGTGGCGGGAATTATCCAAGATGGGGTATCAGCAACACAAATATGGGATTTTTTAGGCAAGAATACTGGAGTGAGTTGCCATTTCCTCCTCCAGGGAGCTTCCCGACCCAAGGATCAAACCTGCATCTCCTGTGACTCCTGCATTGGCAGGCAGGTTCTTTACCACTGAGCTATCTGGGAAGCTCTATACAACACAAAACTAAAAGGGAATGATTCCAGGAAATCCTGCATTTTTGAAAGAGAGGAATCACAGCCTCTGGACTGAACATCATGGAAGTAGTCATGTGCTGCCTGTGAACGGAAGAAGGACTGTGCAAAAAGACGGTGAGTAGGAACTGGAGGTTACGGTGAGGATAAAGAGAAATATTGTTAGGAAAAAGGGGATGGAAATTCGGTAGCTGTAGTCAGAGAAGAAATATGCAGAGGTTAAGTCCTCTAGAATACATTTTTATTAAAGAAAAGAATACTTTGCTTTTTAAAAGCATGAATATTTTCCCTATTAATGACCAAAGAGGTTACCTAAAATGCCTACACTGCAGGCTTTTAGAAATCGTTCCCATTTCAGAAAATATGTCAAAAATTAGCACAAAGAAAAAAGCTAAATTTATAACTTTCATGCAGCTGCCTTCTATAAATGCAATGGAGAACAAGAGATGATAAACCATTTCTGAAAGTGATATGGATGATATAAAAGGCTCAAACTACCTTTTAACCTCATCTTTACTAGACGTAAAGACCTGAATAAAGTTTTGTTGAATACTATCTGGAACATTCATCAGTGAAATTAACATTCATTAAATAAGTACAAATTCAAAAAGCTCTTTTGAATGGTTATTCATATCTGAAAAGGTCACAGCAAATAACAGCTTGACAGGCTTCCCTGGTGGCTCAGTAGTAAAGAATTGACCTGCTAATGCAGGAGACGCAGGTTTGATCCCTGGGCCGGGAAGATCCCACATGACGCAGAGCAACTAAGCCCCCACGAGCTGCAACTATTGAGCCTGTGCGCTAAAGCCTGGGAGCCACAGCCAGGAAGCCCGCACACCCGAGAGCCCTTACTCAGCAACAAGAGAAGCCCGTGCACCCCGGCCGGAGAGGGGTCCCACTCACCGCAACTAAAAAGGCCCGCACGCCAGTGAAGACACAACTCGGCTTAAACAGATGAACAAAATTGAAAAAAAAATAACATCTAGAGAATAACGTGCAATATTAAAGTAGGTTTACATAAAAGGAACTTGCTAGAAATCCTAAATTTTGGATAAAATTAAGATAAATGATTTTAATAAAAGAAAACAATTACAAAACATTGGGAGGTGGGGAAGCTGACAAATGACTATTGTGGACAAGAGGAAAGAGATACTTCAAACAGCAGGAACAAGGAACACCTCAACAGATGCAGTCAGGGGCTGGAAGTAGCATTTTCTTTTGCAGATCTCTTTGGGAGTACAATAAAAGCCCAAGGATTCCACACAAAGAAAATTAGTGATTAAGCACATATGCACATTTTTTCCTTACAACATCAAGGAAGCCCAGATTTCAGTGAGCGCATAGCTCTGGTTTCTGAATCCCTCACCCCTGAGTCACAATCTCCTATGCAAAGCTGTGCTCCCAGTAAGTCATGGGATGCCGTCCCCTGCAAAATCCTCTAATTCAAAAGGACAAGGACAAAATGGGAATGAAAAGGCCACGAGAAGCACAGAGCTGATATTGCAGACAGCTTTCCTTAATGTGGACATCAAGGAGTTGGCCTTAAAGTGATTTAAGTTTCTAGCAGATTTTTTAAATGATAGTATTTTAGTCACACATGTTCCTTTGAGTGCATCTCTTGCTGGTCCCATGAATTTTAACAGAAAACATTTACCTTACTGTTTATCATTTCAAGGTATTTTATCATTAAAACTGCCTTTAACACAGGCCAAGGAACCCCACCCAGGGTCCTGTTGTGGGGGACTCTGACAGTCCAGTGCACATGCTCTCAAATGTTTTCTGTAAGAGTATGTGTGTGCTTCACATGGGAGCCAATGGCCTACACACCAACATCCCAGGGAAAACATCTCTGCCCATCTCCTAACCTGTGTGCTAAAGACTAAAGAGGACCCTTGAAAATTAATAACAGTAATGACTTAAAAAGGTAGTCTTTCCTGTTGTATGTAGGTCCATACTTAGAGGGTGCTGGACAAGCCTGAAGCTCCAAAAGTTGCAGCGTCAAGTGGACGTGCTGTTTTACTCTCTCAGTTCTAAGCGCCACTTCACATTGTGAATTAAAATTCATATTTTCAGGCAAGAGAAAATTAAAATGTACGAGTCAAGTTGGACTTCCTACTTTTCCATTCCAGTCCCCTATAATGAAAAGGACATCTGTTTTGGGTGTTAGTTCTAAAAGGTCTTGTAGGTCTTTATAGAACAGTTCAACTTCAGCTTTTTCAGCATTACTGGTCGGGACATGAACTTGGATTACCGTGATATTGAATGGTTTGCCTTGGAAATGAACAGAGATCATTCTGTCATTTTTGAGATTGCATCCAAGTACTGCATTTCAGATTCTTTTGTTGACCATGATGGCTACTCCATTTCTTCTAAGGGATTCCTGCCCACAGTAGTAGATATAATGGTCATCTGAGTTAAATTCACCCATTCCACTCCCTTTTAGTTCACTGATTTCTAAAATGTCGACATTCACTCTTGCCATCTCCTCTCTGACCACTTCCAATCTGCCTTGATTCATGGACCTAACATTCCAAGTTCCTATGCAATATTGCTCTTAACAGCATCAGACGTTGCTTCCATGAGAAACACTTGGCTGGATGAGGCACAAGCTGGAATCAAGATTGCCGGGGGAAAACATCAATAACCTCAGATATGCAGATGACGGAAAGTGAAGAAGAACTGAAGAGCCTCTTGATGAAAGTGAAAGAGGAGAGTGAAAAAGTTGGCTTAAAGCTTAACATTCAGAAAACTAAGACAACAGAATCCGGTCCCATCACTTCATGGGAAATAGATGGGGAAACAGTGAAAACAATGTCAGACTTTATTTTTGGGGGCTCCAAAATCACTGCAGATGGTGACTGCAGCCATGAAATTAGAAGACACTTACTCCTTGGAAGGAAAGTTATGACCAACATAGACAGCATATTAAAAAGCAGAGACATTACTTAGCCAACAAAGATCTGTCTAGTCAAAGCTATGGTTTTTCCAGTGGTCATGTATGAATGTGAGAGTTGGACTGTGAAGAAAACTGAGGACCGAAAAAATTGATGCTTTTGAACTGTGGTGTTGGAGAAGGCTCTTGAGAGTCCCTTGCACTGCAAGGAGATCCAACCAGTCCATCCTAAAGAAAATCAATCCTGAATATTCATTGGAAGGACTGATGTTGAAACTGAAACTCCAATACTTTGGCCACCTGATGCAAAGAACTGACTCATTGGAAAAGACCCTAATGCTGGGAAAGATTGAAGGTGGGAGGAGAAGGGGACGACAGAGGATAAGATGGTTGGATGGCATCACTGACTCGATGGATATGAGTTTAAGTAAACTCCGGGAGTTGATGATAGACAGGGAGGCCTGGCATGCTGTGATTCATGGGGTCACAAAGAATCAGACACGACTGAACGACTGAATTGAACTGAAAATTGGACTTGAAAAATAGTTAATCTTTGTCTATTTTTTCCAAAAGTTATCCTTTCCTGGTTATGCAGACAATGTCCAGAGCTTCCCTAGTAGCTGAGCTGATAAAGAATTTGCCTGAAATGCAAGAGACCCCGGTTCGATTCCTGGGTTGAGAAGATCCTCTGGATAAGTGATAGGCTACCAGTATTCTTGGGCTTCCCTGGTGGGTCACAAGGTAAAGAATCCACCTGCAAGGCAAGAGACCTGGATTTGATCCCTAGGTTGGGAAGATCCCCTGGAGGAGGGTCACTTTCCAATATTCTTGCCTGGATAACTCTATGCACACAGAAGCCTGGCAGGCTACAGTCCACGGGGTCACAAAGAGTCAGACAGGACTGAGCAACTGTCAGTTTCACTTTCAGACAGTGTCCATGGTAGAAAAATTATAGTATTTAAAGAAAAAGCAAAACCCAAATAAAACCCTCAAAAGCCAACCTAGCAACCATAATCTTTGTTGATAACTGGATCTGTTTTTCAGAAATACATATATGTTCCCTGGTGGCTCAGCAGTAAAGAATCTGACTGCAATGCAGGAGACCCGGGTGGGATTTCTGGGTTGGATCCCTGAGTTGGGAAGACCCCTTGGAGAAGGGAACCCACTCCATTACTCTTGCCTGGGAAATGCCATGGACAGAACGGCCTGGCGGGCTACAGGCCGTGAGGTCACAAAAGAGTCAGACAAGACTTAGCAACTAAATAACAAACACAACCTTGACCGAATATAGTCATGCTACGCTGGAGGAGGTTTCCCTCTGAGATCTGGACACTGTTTCACTCTCTTCATATCTCAGTACTGTAAAGAAGCTCCACAGTATGTGTGACCTTTGGGGGAAACTTCAGTGGACTCTGCAGAATTTAATAAGTTTTCTTCCTTAATTTCAGACATGAGGAACTTTACAGCCTATCCCAAGCTTTTCCACCAATGCAGCCCTTTCAATCTGTTATTTTCTGTCCCACTGGAAACAAAGAATACTATTCTTTGCATAAAACACCTATTGCATGACCCTCCAAGTTTCTTACAAACACTTCCTCACATGCTATCTTGTGTTTATTCTGTCTCTCCAACCATTCAGTGGTTTTCTTCTTCAGTGTTTCTCCTGAATTACTAAGTTCGAAAATATTCTTTAAGTTCCAGACAGTCTTCACAGAAGCACTTTTGATTCCTGTCAATCAGGGTGTCGCCTGCCTCCTCCAGCAGCCCTGTCTTCCCTCCTCATTGCTGGAGCACCATAAGTGGACTTTCTTCCCTGATGGGACCTGCAGGCCAATCCTCCTGAGGGTGGTGGAAGTCGCAGTCTCTACCGGCAGGGCCAGGACCTGTGTAAGAGGCCTTGGCCGGGGGATCCTTTGGATCCCCAAGTCCTCCCGCGCTGTTAGGGCAGGAGAAAGCTGCCCAGCCTCTATGAGGCTTACAGGAGAACTGGCACAAACGTCTGGCATCAGTACCAATCATCCCCACCCCAGGACCTTCATTTTCTGCGGGTCACACTGTCCCTGGGACGGACCCCTTTCTGCCCCTTGCTCGGGCTCTCTATTGCTGGTTACAAGGCTCAGAGCCGAGAAAAGCCCTTCCATTATCTCTGATGCTCACAAGGCCCCACAAGGTCCAACAGAACAAGAAGATCCAAGTGGAGAACAGAGCAGAAAGTGGTTGACAAACTGGATCTGCTAGGCCCCCAGTACCACCTGTGGCTTCTGCTGACTTCCTGACCACTGAAAACGCTCACTCATTTAGTTACAACCACCATCTAGACCTGAAACCTCAAGATACAAAACTGAGAGGAGGCAGGGTAGGGGGGTGACCGAATGTGGAATTTAGCTGTTAATAAATACAATTAATGTCTTCTTTTCAAGGGAGGAAGCACTAGGTAGCGCTTTATTCTTAAAGATGGTGCAAAACAGATTTTTAAAGAAATGCTAAGGCAAACATCTACAAAAATATCATTTATGGATAGAGATGCAAAATCATACACAAAATAATAAGCTGAATCTGTTGCTTAATCATAAAAAGTGTAACAGGTAACCTTCGCTGTGTCCTTATATGGTGAATCAGGCAACACACTAAGTGATGAATGCGAATCATTGCCCCCAACCATCTAGAGCTAATAAGATATTTCAGTAAGGTGTCCATCTGTGAAATAAATACACCTGATGCAAAGACTCTTCTGTACACCAAGAATAGGATTTATAACATAATGGAAGTCCATTCACAGTAACAACACAAACAGAACCAGGAATAAACAACAGAAATGTGCACAACTCAGGTGAAGAAATGTACCAATCTGCTGACTAATAGAAAAGGTGAAAATAAAACGGAAAAACATTTTAGGATCCTATGAGTAGTCTCAATATTCTAAAGACTTCTGTTCTCCCATATTATCTATATATTAAGTACAATCCCAATCAAAATCCCAACAGCATGTTTTAATGAAATTTGACTAGCTAACGCCAAAGTTCATTTGGAAAAGGAATTATAAGATATGGAAACAGCATTTTGGTGGGTTTTTTTTTTTGCTTCTTTTAAATTAATTTTTATCAGAGTATAGTTGCTTTTGGGCTTCTCTGGTGTTTCAGTGGTGAAGAATCTGCCTGCCAAGCAAGAGCCGTGAGTTCGATCCCTGGGTTGGGAAGATACCCTCGAGAAGGGCACAGCAACCCACTCCAGTATCCCTGCCTGGGAAGCCCCACGGACAGGGCGGCCTGGCAGGCTGCAGTCCACGGGGTCACAGAGGCGGACACGAGTGAGCGACTGAAGAAGAACGGCACAGCTGCTCACAGTGTCGGAGCAGAAGCATTTTGTAACAGAGGCCTCTTCCTGTCCTCTGCACGCCTTAGTCTCCACTCATCCGAAGTGCCTCCTCTTCACTGATGCCTCCCCTTTGATTGCTTATCACTGTTCTCTGTTCTGGGCATGCAGTTGACAAAGCGGTCTTTATCCAGACAGTAAAACACAGTGAGTAAAAGCAGACATCTCACATTGCCTGGGTTGGAATCTGACCTCTGCCAGGCACCAGGTGTGTGACCCTGGGCAAGTCACTGAATCTCTCTGTGCACCAGCTCCTTCTACAGCAAAACGAAGATCAGAGTTGCAACACTGATAGCACGCTGTAGATTTGTGCTGAGGATTAACTAAATGAAAATGCAAGGTTCTTAGTACAGTGCAGGCCACAGAGGGCTTCACAATTGCTAATTATGATTGCGACTATAATAAATTCTGAAGGAAAAAAAGTCCAGGTTTTCTGACCTTGAGGGATTTTTTTAGAAAATTTTTCCAGAATTTTTTAAAGTTTGGGATAAAAAGTAAACAATTTAGCTCTAGCTTGGAGCACTTTTAAATACAGTTAGGATGTCGGGGTCTCAAATGTTCTTTGGTTCTACTTTTAGTGGGAAAGGGGGCAAGTAGAATAGGCCCTTGAATCCTTTAGCTACACAACAACAAAGTAAAAAAAAAAATCTCTCCTAAATGACAAGCTCTGGAAAATTGCACTGTGAATCTTTTTATATAGATCGATACATGTACTCTAATAGAATCTTTATATATAGAGTGATACATGTAGTCTAATAACACTGGACCACCTTGCCCTCTCTTAAGGCCAGTCTCGGTATCAGGAGGGATCAAAAAAGAATCCCCCCTTTCCCCCCCCACCACCCTCTAAAGCCTAGTAGTTTTTAACTGAAAATGCGGTTGATGATACAGATCAGGACGCTATGGGGCTCCTGGGCACAAAGCCTTTCTGTGTCCCTTACTCTTCTGACGACAGGAAACAGCCTTCATTCAGCCTCCAGGACCTTCCCTGGATTCCAACCGGCAGATTCAAGCAGTTGCTAATTAGGGGAGGGAGGGGATACAGAGCACCAGGGAGGAACAATCAAGAGAAACAGAAGGGCAGCCCTGGGGCGGGCCCTGGGCCCCCATCACGGGACACGCACACGTCTTTGAGCCGTTCTGCAGATGGTGAACCCCCCCTCCAAGTGGGACACGTTAAGGGCACAGTGCCCACAAGCGTGTAGAGCCCAGACTGGTTGGGACCAGAGGGTTGACGATGCTGACGCCCTCACCCCATCAGAAGAACGCCCATGAGCTGATCACGCCCTCTTTGAACCTTTACAGTTTCCTCTCCAAGTGGGGACCCCCAGTTTTGAGGGCATTAGCCCACTGTGTCCCCCTTTGCCTGGCAAAGTAATAAAGCTACCCTTTTTTGCTTCACGCTATACTCTTGTCTCCGAGACTCGATTCAGCACTGGGGTACAAAGAAACGGAGCGTCTGGCATCATTGAGAGGCAGCCCAGAGGTCAGTCACCACCCAGCAAAGGCACCGTTCCCAGTAACCATCCTCACCCATCTCCTTGCCCCAAGCCCCACGCCTCCCAGTGGGCCTGTGACCTCCCTTCTCAGACACAGCCCACCCATCGCGTTCCCCTCCCCTCAGGCCCTGGCGGCCGGCTCCAAGGGAGGCCCACCCGCGCCCCTCCTCTCCTGTCCTCCCCTCCCCACCTAGTTCTGAACACGCGCCTCGGTGAGTCTGGACTCAAGTTTGGATCTCCCTTCATCACCTGACAAGGGGAAAGGCCACGGACACTCAGGCCCTAAGGGTCCTGTCTCTGTCTCACCCGAGTGGGCACGTCTGTCGCGGGCACATCTCCTGTCTGCATCGGCAATGCTGACTGGGGGGTCACCTTGAACCTGGGAGGTGAGGGGGCCGCTCCCTCCCCCAAGCCCTGGAGAAACAAGGGGGCCAGAGGCCCGGCTGGAGGAGCCGAGCACTGTGGGAGACACGCCCGTGCTCCGGGAAGGGGGGCTCCGTGCCCCAGCGGGGTCGCTCCGCGCCTGCCGGCAGCCACGTGCAGAGGGCCCAGCTCCCGCCCTCTCCTAGGCCTTCCGTGCCTGCGGTTTCACTCCTTCTTGTTTCTCATGAGGAGTTGAAATTCTGTTCTCTATGCTTTGGACACTAATAGGAGGGGTCTGAACCTCCACGCAGGGCAAGATAGAAGAGGGTGAAGCAGAGGATGGGGCCAACGATAAAAAGCCAACAAGCCAAGAATGAGGCGTGAGTGCCAAGCGGTCCTGATCCACCCAGGTGGACTGGGGTTTCACAAGCTAGAGACAGCATCAGGCCCTTAGGATTAAAATACACACACTCTATACACAATATAACCAAGGACTGAGTGTGCAGACCGTGGGACTCTCTCAACATTCCGTGATAACCTGTGCGGGGAACGAATCTGAAAGACAGTGAACATGTGTGTATGTGAAGCTGAGTCTCTGTGCTGCACACTTCAAAGTAACACAGCACTGGAAATCAACCATACTCCTACAGACCTTTGGCACATGCTTGCTGCTTTACAGGATCAAGAAAAATTCTTTAGGGACACTCAGAAGTATTTAGGAACACTGGGAAGAGGAAAGCGGCAAAGTATTGCACTTGCCACAATAAAGTGGCAAAAAGGAAGGACTGATGTTACTTGGCCACTTGAGAGGAAATGTCTTTTATTAAACATTCCTGTCCTGAAAAGCGGCAAGTTACTGAGTTAACTGTGCTACAAGAATTACCTCATTTCGTCCTCACAGTGACTCTAGAAACGATGATGATGTTGATGATGGGGATGATGTTGCTACCATCCATTTCAGCAAACGGAAAATTAAGGTTGAGGAAAGTCAAGTCAATTGCCCCAAATCACACTAGTTACAAGGAGTAGTAGAACTGAGATTCAAATGTTGCCAGTCTCTTCTGAGAGTCCTCACTAAAAGCCACTCTGCTCGTAATAAATGGCATTGTACTCTAAAACATTTGCTGCCGTTGTTGTTAAGTAGTGTCCGACTTTGCAACCCCACGGAGTGCAGCCAAGTCAGGCTCCTCTGTCCTCCACTATCTTCCAGAGTTTGCCCAGATTCATGTCCAGTGAGTCAGTGATGCTATCTAACCATCTCATCCTCTGCCTCTGCAGCATAATCTGAAATTATTGCTCAATGTTAAGGATGGGCTGGTCCCAGAGCCATATCCAGGGCATCTTGGTTACTAAACACAAAAGGGCCACCTGAAATCACGGTTTGGGCTTGTTATAACAGCAGCCACACACAGTGATATGACTTTATCATATCACATAAAAATATCATAAAATTTAAATGAAACATTGCACATGGGTTTTTATTATTTAACTTTTATGGAGAGTTTGCCTGAGGGAGAAAATGGAGAACAATACATATGAAGTATTTTATACCATTTATTCACACCTATGTCTGAATTTATCATAAGGCTGAAAGTAATTGATAAAAGCAGCTGGGGTGTCAGAAAATAGAAAATCACCTCATGGTAAACTCCTGAGCCATTTACAAGGTTCCAGGTCTTTGCTTTGGGTCATTAGCACCTTCCCTAGAGGGACAGGAGATGGAAGTGAGATCCAGATGGCTTATTTTTGAAATCTATTTTAACTTCTTGTTTTAAAAAAAAAAAAAAAAAGAATGAGGAAAGTGCAGAAATCATTGGCTAAATGAGGTTTGGAGAATATCTGAGAGTTTCTTTTTATCACTCATCCACCCTAATTTGCAAGTCTAATGACCATGGGCCGCAAAAGTCAATTTGCAAACTCTTTGTCAGAGTGTTAAATCTCACAAGTTGAATAATGTAAGGACTGCTTCACCAGCAAAGAGACTGGGTGAGAGAAGAGTCTTTCAGATGACAATTACTGGAAGAAGAGAAACCTAATTTCCGAAGTGAAATTATCAGTAGGGGAAACCAAAAAAAAAAAATCAAAGCTTGCCTCTCGGTTTTCTCTTGGAGGTCCACAGGTCCACGTGAGTTCATCAGCCCTGGCATGCCCTCAGGGGCCTTCCAGAACACAGAGACAGTGAGGGGTCAGCACGCTGACAAATACACAGAGACACACGTCTGTGCTTCGGACCAGCGTCTCAAGAATTCCCCCAAGCCTAACACGAAGCTGCAGAGAGACCCAGCTGCCCAGTGAAGAGGTCCTTCCCTCCACGGAGAGCTCCACGCCTCCTTTGCTTGCTCGTCCGAGGCGGACTGCCCACTGCCTGGCAGATGGGGAGAGTCTGATGGATGTTGCCGTGCTAATTGAAGAGTGCTTGATGGACAATGTTGTGGTTTCATGGGCACAGCAGAGAGATTCAGTTACTCATATACATCTGCCCATTCCTCTTCAGATTCTTTCTCCACAGAGGTTATTAGAGCAGATTGAGTGGATTTCCTTTCGCTAAACAGTAAGTTCTCCTTAATTATTTCATATAGTAGTGTGTCTGTGTTCATCCCAAACTCCTGATTTACCCCCCACCCTCCACGTTTCCCTTTTAGTGACCACAGATTAGTCTCTGAAATCTGCACGCCTGTTTCTGTTTTGTGCATACGTTCATTTGTATCCATCTTTAAATTAGATCTGACGTGTGCGTGGTATCACATGATACTGGCCTTTCTCTGTCTGAATTACTTCACTTGGCATGATGACGTCTGGGTCCACCCACGTTGCTGCGTGTTTAAACCGGGCTCTCGGCCGTGGTAGAGGAGCTGGTTCAGTGAAGGTGTGCAGAAGTGATGGGCCGCCTCTGCCCCCAGCTTTCTAAATGCTGTCCTTGGACAGAAAAGAACATTGCTGTCCTCAGGCATTTCTCTTCATTGTGTCTCTGTTTCAGCAGGTTACGGGATAAAATCAAGAACCTAATCATTTTAATATGAAAGCATCCATCATCTGGGAGAAAACCCTGAAAACACAAGGAACATTTATTGAATTGCTGCTGTGTGGTGAGCACTGTTCTCCATTTATTTCTTTTCTGTTCCTTTTCGTTTGTTTGTTTTCCATTATCTCTTTCACTCCTTTTCATCTGATAATTTCTGACTTTTAATAAGTGTTTAATAGACTTACATACTAGGTGATTAACAATCCACTTGGACTTTAAAATATGTACATTATGTTTTTCATGTTTCTTGCTAACTCGATCCATTTTCCCTTTTTTTCCCCTCTCTCACTTCATGCTTCTGTTGGATTGATACGTTTCTATAGAAACCTTTTTTTCTTATTTTCTACTTTGGAAACTCTACTACATGTCTATATTTTTAGGGATTATTCTTAATTTCATAACTCATATTCTTGGTTATAAATGAGTCCAACTCAGTTAAATAATTCAGTATTTCTATACTCTGGGTGTTACCATACATGTACACTAACTGCACATTGAACATCTACCTGACTCATGTTATTACTTTTACTCAACTTTACCTGCCTTTAATTTTCTTTTTAATTGAATAAAAAAGAAGAAATGCAACTTCCAGTTTGGAAATAGATGCCCTGGAAACGTCCTTGGAGCACAGTGACTATCACCGACAACACTGTTTTATATTTGAAAGGTGCCGAGAGAGTAGATCTGAAAACTCCCATCACAAGAAAAAGCGTAACTATGTGCAGTGATGGATCTCATCTAGACTTTTAAAAACTTTTACGTGGCTGCACTGTGTCTTGGGTGCAGCCCACGGGATCTGGTTCCCTGATCCAACCCAGGCCCCCTGTACTGGGAGCTCAGAGTCTTAGCCTCTGGACCACCAGGGAAGGCCCTTCCTAGAGTCATTATGGTAATCATTTCACAATATGTACAGATGTTGAGTCATCATGAAATGAATATAATGTCATAGGTCAATTCAGTTCAGTTGCTCAGTCATGTCCGACTCTTTGCCACCCCATGAATCGCAGCATGCCAGGCCTCCCTGTCCATCACCAACTCCCGGAGTTCACCCAAACTCACGCCCATGGAGTCGGTGATGCCATCCAGCCATCTCATCATCTGTCATCCCCTTCTCCTCCTGCCCCCAATCCCTTCCAGCATCAGGGTCTTTTCCAATGAGTCAACTCTTCGCATGAGATGGCCAAAGTATTGGAGTTTCAGCTTCGGCATCAGTCCTTCCAGTGAATACCCAGGACTGATCTCCTTTAGGATGGACTGGTTGGATCTCCTTGCAGTCCAAGGGACTCTCAAGAGTCTTCTCCAACACCACAGTTCAAAAGCAGCAATTCTTCAGCACTCAGCTTTCTTCACTGTCCAACTGTCACCTCCATACATGACCACTGGAAAAACCATAGCCTTGACCAGACGGACCTTTGTTGGCAAAGTAATGTCTCTGCTTTTTAATATGCTGTCTAGGTTGGTCATAACTTTCCTTCCAAGGAGTAAGCGTCTTTTAATTTCATGGCTTCAGTCACCATCTGCAGTGATTTTGGAGCCCCCCAAAATAAAGTTTGACACTGTTTCCACTGTCTCCCCATCTATTTCCCATGAGGTGATGGGACCAGATGCCATGATCTTAGTTTTCTGAATGTTAAGCTTTAAGCCAGCCTTTTCACTCTCCTCTTTCATTTTCATCAAGAGGCTTTTTAGTTCCTCTTCACTTTCTGCCATAAGGGTGGTGTCATCTGCATTTCTGAGGTTATTGATATTTCTCCTGGCAATCTTGATTCCAGCTTGTGCTTCATCCAGCCCAGCGTTTCTCATGATGTACTCTGCATATAAGTTAAATAAGCAGAGTGACAATATACAGCCTTGACGTATTCCTTTTCCTATTTGGAACCAGTCTGTTGTTCCATGTCCAGTTCTAACTGTTGCTTCCTGACCTGCATACAAGTTTCTCAAGAGGCAGGTCAGATGGTCTGGTATTCCCATCTCTTTCAGAATTTTCCACAGTTTATTGTGATCCACACAGTCAAAGGCTTTGGCATAGTCAATAAAGCAGACATAGATGTTTTTCTGGAACTCTCTTGCTTTTTCAATGATCCAGTGGATATTGGCAATTTGATCTCTGGTTTCTCTGCCTTTTCTAAAACCAGCTTGAACATCTGGAAGTTCACAGTTCACGTATTGCTGAAGCCTGGCCTGGAGAATTTTGAGCATTACTTTACTAGCGTGTGAGATGAGTACAGTTGTGTGGTAGTTTGAGCATTTTGGGTGATTGCATTTCTTAGGGATTGGAATGAAAACTGACCCTTTCCAGTCCTGTGACCACTGCTGAGTTTTCCAAATTTGGGCAATTACATCTCAGTTAAAATGAATTAAAGACATTAATATTTTATCACTTTCTATGCTCCCTGTTTCTCATGAACCATGTCTTCCTCTGGCCCACTATCCATGCTGACTACACAACCCTCAAGAACACTTTCTGAGGATCTCTGGATGGTAAAGTAATTTGATGTTTTCATGTTCTTTATTTGACAATATCTTTTTTCCTTATGCTTTTCCCCTTATACCTGAATAATAGTTAAATCTGGTGTAACATTTTTAGATTGACAATATTATTTTTGCTTACGAATTTGTTACTCCATCATCCGTGTCCTCCAGAGACATATACTGCTGATCCAGCCGTTTCTTCCTAGGTAATCTGTGTGCACAGTTAGCAGGTTTCAGATTATTCTCTCTATACTTGAGGCTCTTCAGTGTCACAGGCTTCCTGAATATGCCCTTACTTCATTTATACTGAGCATGGCCTAAGGTACATTTTGATGTGTCGACCCCAATCTTTTTCCAATTGTAGAAAAATAATTTGCTAACAGCTCTTCAAATATTTTCTCCACCATTCCCTGTGATATCGTCTCCTGAAACTGTTGCCATGAGTTTCAATATTATATCGACCAACACTGTGCATGAAAAATGTAATGCAAGCCAGAATTTAATATTTTTCTCATGCGGTAACATTAAACAGTAAAAAAGAAACAGATGATGTTAATTTTAATAGTATGTTTTAAGCCAATATCCCCAAAATATTATAATTTCAACATATAATCAATATAAAGGTTATTAACAATATCTGACATTATGTTTTGGAATCTGGTATGTATTTTATAGTATTTATATCACATCACAATTTGGACTAGATACATTTCATTTCATTTTTTTATGAAAGTATAGTCGATTTACAATGCTGTGCTGGTCTCTGCAGTACAGAAAAGTGACTCATTAAACACATATATACGTTCTTTATTTTACACTCTTGTCCACGACGGTTTATCACAGGTCATCGAATATAGCTCCTGGTGCTATACAGTGGGACCTCCTTCTTTCTCCACCCTGTATGCAACAGTTTCCATCGGCTCATCTCAGAGTCCCAGTTCTTCTCTCCCCGATCGCCCTACCGCTTCACAACAAGTCTGTTCTGTCTGTCTGCGCGTCTGTTCCTGTCTGTCTGTGAGTCTGTTCCTGTCTGTCTGTCCGCACGTTTGTTTCTGTTCTGTCTGTGAGTCTGTTCCTGTCTGTCCGTCTGCACGTCTGTTCCTGTTCTGTCTGTGAGTCTGTTCCTGTCTGTCCGTCCGCACGTCTGTTTCTGTTCTGTCTGTGAGTCTGTTCCTGTCTGTCTGTCCGCGCGTCTGTTTCTGTTCTGTCTGTGAGTCTGTTCCTGTCTGTCCGTCTGCACGTCTGTTCCTGTCTGTTCATCTGCACGTCTTTTCCTGTTCTGTCTGTGAGTCTGTTCCTGTCTGTCCGTCTGTACGTCTGTTCCTGTTCTGTCTGTGAGTCTGTTCCTGTCTGTCCATCTGCACATCTGTTTCTGTTCTGTCTGCGCGTCTGTTCCTGTCTGTCCGCACGTCTATTTCTGTTCTGTCTGCGTGTCTGTTCCTGTCTGTCCATCTGCGCCTCTGATCCCGTTCTGTAGATCGGTTCATTCATGCTAGGGGGCCCTAGTGGTCAGGCATCCACCGGCCCGTTCAGGAGACCGCAGAGACACGGGTTTGATCCCTGGGTCGGGGAGGTGCCCAGGAGCAGAAAGTGGCAACCCACCCTGGCACCCTCGCCTGGAGAATTCCATGGACAGAGGAGCCTGGCGGACCGGCAGTCCAGGGGCCACAAGGAGGACACGACCGAGGACCGAGCACAAAAACCAGTGATAACACGGTCTTCACGGACTAGACACGCTCCAGACGCTCACGAGTGGCTACCAGCCGCAGGATCGGTCAGCACGGATTATAAACCACAAGCTACCCCTGTGTCTCCTAACCGCTTTTCTGTGCTTGTCCCCGTCTGTCTCTATGGTCAATTGGCTGATTCTCCTTTCAATTAAACTGAGGCTAGTGTTCATTCCACCTACTGGGCTTTTTGCCAATGACAGTATGTTTTACTTCCCAAACTTACTGATTCATTTTTATAGGAACTCTTCTTATATTGCTTCTGCCTGACTTTACTGTTATTCTTTTTTAAAATTTATTTTCTAATTGAAGGATAATTGCTTGACGGAATTGTGTTGTTTTCTGTCAAACATCAGCACGAATCAGCCATAGGTATGTCCCTTCAGTCTTATTCTTTTAACACTTTTGACCTTGTCTCCATCCCTGAGATGCTTAGTTAAATCCTAGTCCCAGAGCATGGCCACATCTCCTTTCTGCTGTGATGCAGCAGATCAGCTGGTGAAGTGTCTCAACTGTTCTTTGGGAGGCTCTCTTTTCCGTCTCCCTCCCAGGTTCTCCTAGCTAGCCTCTGGGCATCTTTTCACTCTGACACCTCTGCACAAACGCACACCCTGCACAGCAATGACGCCTGACGCGTGCCAGGGGCTTGTGTCTCTGCTGAATGAATCACTGAGTAAACGCAGAGCCCAGCCAAGGTCTTGCCTTGGATAGCAAGCCTGCCTCCACTTCACACCTTTTGTCCCTAAAACCTCAAAGGTTCGACTCTAGACGGCCACTCTCATATTCAGATGCAGAGGCCAGCCAGCCCAGTGTTTGTCCAGTGTCTGTCTCTTCTCTGATCTGTAGCCATAACTACCTTACTGTGTAGCTGCACGTGGCATATTTATGTCTTATCTCTCTATATAGCATTGCTTTGGTCTACTGTGTTTATCATTGCTTTGTGTTTGCATCCGAGGTTTATTGAGGCTTAAACTCTGTGTACCACCTTCACTAGAAGCTGATTTAAGAGCAAACTATTCATTAAGTATTCCTATGACAAATAATCCAATGTCTTTATTCTGGACTTCAGTAATGCTGGCCGTTTATTAGATTTTATTTCATACCATCCTTTAAAATGAAAGGGCTCACTTGGTTATGTAGTATGGGTGACGTTCAAGTCCTGGCTATGTAGGACTGTCCATGAAAACTCGCTAATCAAAATTAATAATTTATAAGAAGTATTTATTTCTCAAATGCTCTTATAATTACCTAGGTTTATTTTAGGAATTATTCTAAACAGCTTACTGAAATTCTAACTAGTGTTCTGCATATAATGTGAATGAAGCAAAAAAACCTTTAAAAATGTCATTTACTTTAATAACAACACACAATTATAACATGAATAAGAGCTTACTACTCTTATTTCATGAAATTAAGTTATATAACATATACCTATAAAGCCCTGTCATTAATGCTTACGGGAATTTTAATCACATCACAAAATTTCAGACAAAGTTCTTTCCACAACAGAATAGAAGCTGCCTTCTAGAAAGGGAAAAAATATGCAAATGAGATAAGAGCTTAGATAAGAGCTTGCTGTTAAGAATAATTGGGGTTCCCCGATGGCTCAGCTGGTAGGAATCTGCCTATAATGTGGGAGAATCAGGAGACCCGGGTTCTATCTCTGGGTTGGGAAGATCCCCTGGAATAGGAAATGGCAACCCACTCCAGTATTCTTGCCTGGAAAATCCCATGGACAGAGGAGTCTGTAGGGTCAAAAAGAGTTGGACATGACCAAGCAACTGAACATACAAATATCTTCACTGGTGCGGTGTCGATCAGGGGTTTGAGTCATTTTTTCACAGAATGATCTGTTTTTGTTTTTATTGTTGAATTTTAAGAGTTCTTTGCATGTTTTGGAGACTTGCACTTTATCAGACATGTCTTTTGCAAATATTTTGGATGTTTTCATTCTCTTGAGAATCATACTTTAAAGTATGTGTTATATTTTGAAATCCTGAATACATTATTGCTTCAAAAAGTCAACTGAATTTACTCACACTTTACTATTGCTGCCCATTTCTCCTTTATCTCATGTGTATTTCCCATGTATCTCCAATAATTCTGTACCCGGTATCCTTTTACTCCTGCCTGAAAAACACTCCCTCATATTTTTTTAAGTGTGAGTGTTCTGGTGATAAAATCTTTCAACGTGCTTATCTAAAAATGTCATTATTTGACAATAATGGAAAAATTTTCTCAGGAATATCATTCTAGGTTGGTTTTTTTTTTTTTACATTAAAGACATTTCATTGCTTTCAATTTCACTGTTGAGAAGTCAGCTGAATGTTTATTATTGCTCCCTTAAAAACAGTCTTTTAACTGCTTGATTTTAAGATATTTCTGCTTCTATTCAATTTTTAGCAGGTTTATTACAATGTGTATCCATAAGTCTTCCTTTGTGCTTTTTAGTTAGGTTTTATAGTGCTGCTTAAATCTGTGGCTTAATGTATTTCATACATTTGGGGAGATTCTGAGCCAATATTTCTTCAAGTACTGCTTCTGCTGTATTCTGTCACACCTATCCCACTGAGACCTCCAACTACAGGGATATTTGTAGATCCATTTTCTGTGTTCACACGTTTAGTATTCTCTTTTTTCTCTTCAGTATTTTTTCTCCTTGTGCTTCATTCTGGATACATTCTAAACAATGTTCTACATGTCCTTTTGGATGTCCTGAAACAGGCTAAATTGTTTCAGGGCTGTACTGAATGACACTTTATCTGGACTTCCATTGGCTCTGCTTCCTTTGGGCTGTTCATCACACTGTCTGTGATTTCACACATCCAGCTACTTTTAGGATGGATGAAGGTTATAGAAAATTGATAACCATTATTTGAAGTCTAATAGGATATTACCATCTGGGAAGACCCAGAGGAATCGGGTGGAGAGGGAGGTGGGAGGGGGGATCGGGATGGGGAATACATGTAAATCCATGGCTGATTCATGTCAATGTATGACAAAAACCACTACAATATTGTAAAGTAATTAGCCTCCAACTAATAAAAATAGATGAAAAAAAAAAAAAAAAGAGTTGACTTTTATATCTGGCCAGTGACAACAATACTAACCATCCTAGATCAACTTAGTCCCATCAGAGACTGAGATGATTCAACTCTGGTCTTAGCACATAGAGGGACTAGTCAATTTGGGGTCTGCCTTTACTTCTAGGAACCAGTCCTGAGGACTCAAATCAAGTCCTGGGGCCCCAGTTTTTGCTACCGTAACCATGTCTTTTTGTTTAAAGCGGTGTTTACCTCTCATCTCTTTATCTTCCTCTTTGGGAGTCTTCAGGTGTTTCTTGAGAAAAAGGGGTCCCAGGGCTGGACTTGCCCCTCTGCCTTTCCTGTGCTGTAAGCTTCCAGTTTCATAATTCTTTCATTCTCTGATTATTCTTTAATCCCTCAGACTTCTTCCAGTTTTATATTTCTCCTAGGAAGATGTATCTCAATTATCTAGTCCACCATATGGGAATTAGAATTTTAATACATTTTATTTCCTTCATAATTATTTTCTGCATTCATCAATCAAATTTTCTATAATGACCACACATTTTCGTTAAATAAACATTCAGCAAATATTAGGCTGCTTCTATGAGTCAAGCAGATTTCTAGATACTGGAAAGGGCAACAATAAATGTTAAAAGTTTCCTGCATATTTTCACTTTGGGCTTTTCTAAATTTTCTACAGTGAGTATGTACTCAGTATTCAGAGTCAACTAAAACAATTCACTTCTATTTTAAAAATTATCTGGCATTGCCGTGGATTAAAAATGCTAAATTACTGGTCTAAATTAAGTCATATGAATGAAAATGACTAATATTCATCTCCACAGGAACCCAGACAAAGCGGCTCCCCACTAGATAAGGTTTACTCAGTAAAATTGGTAACATGAACTACAAAGCTACAATAAGGAATAAAATCCAGAGACTACACATTTTTTCAAAGGTACAGTCCACTATAATATAATACAGGCTTTTAAGTAAACTATTTGAAGTGGAGTTGTTCTCCTAGCATAATAAGTGAAACAGTATTGAAAGTTGCATAACACCCAACCTGATTTTATCTGTTGGAAGTCAAAAGCCACCCAACTGTATCCAAGTTTTATGGTGCTGGCTTATTCAAACAGTAACTCCAAATCATTGCATGCCTTAAATTTTTCAGGGGTCTTAATTACACACAAACTTTTTATATTTGCCATGACTTTTGCTGAGGAAATCTCTAAGTTACTATTTTCAAAAGTTAAGGCGACATCCTACAGAGGAATGTAGGATGTACATTATCTCATCATGTAAGATGGCTATTTTCTGCAGCATATCATCAAGTATTTCACTACATAGAAAAGCTCATGTGTACAACTGGTAAGGTTAAATCCCAAACTAGACTAAAATTGCTTCTGTGTTTATTCTTATTATGAAAAAGAAACTCCTTTATTACAGAATTCCTAAAAACAGAGCCATGTTTTAGCCCAAGTCTTAACGCAAAGTGGTTTGTAATCTTGAAACACTGAGGTTGCATATGTAAGACCCACGCGCTCAGGGGAAAGGCCACGTGTGCCTGAAATGGTTTATTGCAGACATAACGGTGATGAGTGGCAGCCCTGAAACCATTGTGCAAACAGCGCTTATTTTCCTGTGGGGAAAACCTCAACGTGAGTGGGGAGGGCATATTTTATGCACCTTTAATGAACAACCATAGTAGCTTTCTTTGCCTGTAATAATTCAAATAAAGAGTCTTAAAAGCCCATTCATTTGCCTGCTGCTAAAGAGTGGAAAGTTATTAAGAATTAAACATTTACGAACACTTTATAAATCATTCTAACGATGCTTTCTGAATCCCTTCAACATTTGGAAATAAAGCTTAACTTTTTCTGTGACATTTTTTTTCTAACGTGGCTGTGTGCCCATAGAAAGAATGGATAGTTTCACAGTTGATCAGAACAAATACAGTCAAGATGCTTGCTTGGTGTTACAAACCTCCGCCAAATGACCAATTCACTGAGTGGTTATGGAAAAACGGACAGACCTGAAGTGGACATAAAATTTTTGTTCATTTGGGGACTTCCCTGACGGTCCAGTGGTTAGCATTCTGTGCTTCCACTGCAGGGTGAGAGGGTTTGATTCCTGGTTGGGGAACTTAAGATCCTGCAAGTTGAGCGGTGCATCCAAAAAGAAAAAAAAAAAAAAAAATTCATTGATTTTAAGATGAGACTGATGCTGATGGGAATAAGCAGCAGAAATAATGCAGAGAGTCTCTCTTCTCAGCTTCCTTCATCCCCTTTCCTTTTACTGACACACCTGTTGGGATTCACAGCATTTCAAAGGGCGGTGAGGAAGGACCCTGCGTGAGCCACATACTGTTTATCTCAGAGCCTCCAAGAAAACGCTGAAAGCCTGGAAACTTCTTATTAAAATTTGGTTGAAATAGTTTTCTAGTAATTTGAAAACCTGGAGAAGGTGGGCAAAAGTTCACTATTAACACCAAAGAGGATGTCGCAGGTTCTTTTTAAGTAATTATCTTAATTACCATTTAGTGCATGCCTAATTTTACAGACAATGTAAAACATGATTAAAGCAAATGACAGTTTGAACATTCTATTTTCTGCAAAAAAAAAACACCTTTGGTGAATATATGGTTTCTATAGAAAAATTAATTTTTCAGGCTGTGATGTGGGATCTTACTTCCCAACTAGGGATTGAACCCATGGCCCCTGCATTATGAGCATGGAGTCTTAACACTGGACCACTAGGGAAGCTCTTCTGTAGAAATTTCTAGGTTAGTAATTCAAGAGAGAAAAACAAATGGGAGAAAAGCTTAATTTTAATAACACAGAATTATATAGCTGCTTAGTAATTCAACATCTGTGTTCAGTTCAGTTGCTCAGTCATGTCCGACTCTCTCTGACCCCACGGCCTGTACTATGTCAGGCCTCCCTGTCCATCAACTTCTGGAGTTTACCCAAATTCATGTCCTTTGAGTCAGTGATGCCATCCAACCATCTCATTCTCTGTCATCCTCTTTTCCTCCTGCCCTCGATCTTTCCCAGCATCAGGGTCTTTTCCAATGAGTCAGCTCTTCACATCAGGTGGCCAAAGTATTGGAGTTTCAGCGTCAACATCAGTCCTTCCAATGAACACCCAGGACTGATTTCCTTTAGGATGGACTGGTTGGATTTCCTTGGAGTCCAAGGGACTCTCAAGAGTCTTCTCCAACACCACAGTTCAAAAGCATCAATTCTTCAGCACTCAGCTTTCTTTATAGTCCAAGCCTCACATCCATACATGACTCCTGGAAAAACCATAGCCTTGACTAGATGGACCTTTGTTGGCTAAGTAATGTCTCTGCTTTTTAATATGCTGTCTAGGTTGGTCATAACTTTCCTTACACACACTTGCTTGTTAATTGCCACTCTCTGTTTTGTTATTTTTCTGCCATTTATAAAGCTGAGCAGTTTTTGCCGAAGCCCAGTACCTAAGTACTATAAAAGCTTGATAACACAAAACAAAGACATTGAAGTAGGCAATGCACAGAGCTAGAATATTTGGACTATTGGAAATTGCTCATGATTATATAGGCTTAGCTCACTCTTGATTATATTATTCTCTCAATTTCTTTGTAAACAGGGTCTGATCTTTTTAGTTTAACTAATGTTTATCAAAAATATACTCTGTGCCATATATTGCACTTGCCAAAATGTTCATTTGAATTTTTCCACACGACATCACTTTTTGGCCAAGCAAATACTGCGCTATGTGCTGCGTGGCAGTGCGGAGTTGTTCAGTCCATGAGTTGTGTCGGACCCTTTTGCAACCCCAGGGACTGTAGCCTGCCAGGCTCCTCTGACCATGGGATCCCCAGGCACGAATACTGGAGTGGGCTGCCATTTCCTTCTCCAGGGAAGAAAGCCCACATCTGCTGCTTTGACAGGTGGGTTCTTTACCACTGAGCCGCCAGGAAAGCCCCCAGTGTGCTGAACAGCCAAAGACGATTTAAGGATGTCTCCTCTCCCAAGGGGCTACTGCGGAATAAAGACCTGCAATAAAGCATGTAGGGTAGAAATTTGAGTCGTAAGATCTTAATATACTCAATACATGTATGAATATGTCACTTTTCTACTGACCTTTTCCATTGAGTGTCAGATATAAATAAATGTCTCTCTCCAAAAATGATGCTAAATACATGATACTCTTCTAAGATCCATTTTCCTTGCCAAGGTTTTGGGAATGAAAGCTCATCTGCTCTATTTGCTCACTACCTAGACATCTATACACTGGTTTCTGGACTCATCATACTGAAACATTACTAAAAAGGTCACTAACCACCTGCTAGGTCTCAACTATAATAAAAATTTCTGCAGCTTCAACACTGTTCAATATTCCCCTTTGTTAATTCTCGGCTGTGAATCTCTGGTTCTCTGAGTGTCTCCTCCCGGCTCTCTCACCACTTCTCCATACCATCTGTTGCTGTCTTCTATGTTCCAGGAACAGTTTCCAAGTTTGATTCATCAGTCACGTGGTAATACTCCTTCCCTCTCTACTTCATCAGCCATGTTCAAAGGCTCCATTGAAAATTCTATTTAAAAAAGTACCACCACACACCCAAAATGAACCAAAAATATATGCTCACTATCTGGATGGCAAAGTGGCATTTTTCTTCCTTCTCTATTATTATTTATTTTAAGAGGTAAGTGCAACAAAAGTCAACATTATACAGAAATACAATCATATATTTTAAAGCCTGTAAAGCATGGTGATTACAAGTACCAAGCTCACAGCTGCTGATGGAAGCAAACTTCCTAAGTTATACTCTGAGCTCTTACACTTATCAGCCATTATGTCCTAATGTATTAATACCATGTAACCCTTAAAACAACACTACTTTGTGTAAAGCACATATATTGATTTCAGACACACAATAAGTGCTCCATATATTTGAGCTATGACTCCTAATTATGGTAATAGCCCCAGCTTCTAGAATTGTACACATTTCATAAACCTTTATTTAATTAATGAATGAATTAAAGGATTAAACAAATTATGACTAATGATAGTTTCATTTTACCAGTTTCTCTGGCCAAAACCTCAGTCCTGCCTTTGGTTTTGCTATCTCCTTTAGTAGACCCACGATCAAATTCTGTGAAGTATTTACTGGTAAATTTTATGAATCCAAGTCTCCAGACTTCTCTTCCGGCATGTAAAATTGTCTGCCTTTCCTTCTGCCTGAACAAATCCATTAGAAACTCATATATAACCCATAATTTCTGCCTTACTTCTTGACAGATTTCTATGACATCTACCTGAAAGGTAAATCTCTGGAGTGGGACAGATTTTAACCCATATATAACAGACAGGTGCTGGAGACTTTTTAGCAAAGATAAAAGAAAAGCAGTGCTCAAATTCTCTGTAGTGTTCAACATGATTTACCATGAATTAATTTAGATCAATAACAAACAAAGAATACAGAACATACCACACCCTAACCCATGCAGAAATCTCTTCATTGGGTTATAATTGAGTCGTATGCTCTAAACGTTTTTAAGAACTTGTCTAAGAAACACCTGTCTGAAAAGTCTCCCGAATATTCCAAATCATAATTGAAGATACCTAGTAATCTAAAATTTCAGTCTGATAGTAACAACTAACTCCATGTACCTATTGAGAATTTGAAATATGACTAGTCCAAATTGAGAAATGCTGTTCAATACAAAATATACATCTGATTTCAAAGACATCATAAGAATAAAAGATCATATATATCATTAACAATTATATATTGATTACATGTTTCAATAATACATTTTGGACATATTTGGCTAAATGAACTACTAACCATCTCTTTTTATTTCTTTATTAAATGTGGCTAATAGAAATTTTAAAATATACATAGCTTGCCTTGTATTTCTATTTGATATAAAGACGCAATTCAATGACCCATCAATAAAATCACCAGTACAAGTCTTCAACTTCTTTATTTGTATTTTATAATTATTTTTCTAGCTATTGCAAATGGGATTGTTCTTTTCTGTATTTCCTTTTTGAATAGTTCATTGTGTATAGAAACAAAGGATTTTCATATACTTATCTTGTAAACTATAACTTTACTGAATTTGTTTATTGGCTTTGAATAATTTTCTTAAGTCTTTATAGAGTTTTCTACACCTATGATCGAGTCAGCTGAAACAGAGATACTTTCATGTCTTCATTTGGGACTCAGGCACTTTTTACTTGTCAATATTTGTCTGGAGGGGGGAGGAAATGAGGAGACACCCATCAGGGATACAGAGTTTCAGGTATACAAGATGAAGAGCTCTGGAGATCTGCCTGTTTCAGCAGTGAGAACACAGTTAACAGTACTGGGCTCTCTACTTCACATTTGCTAAGAAGGCAAAACTCAAGAGTCCTTATCACACACAAAAAAAGGACGAAAATGGTAAATATGGGAAGCAGAGCATATATTAATTAGCTCAACTGCAGTGATTACTTCCCAAGGGATATCGAAACATCAATCTGTACACCTAATGTATACAGAATTCGTATTTGTCAACTGGAACTTAATAAAGATGGAGGGGGGAAATCAGTATCTTTAAAACCATTCACTAAACTGTAAAACAAAACAACAATACAACCCAGCACTTATTCTGGCGTATCTACTATCTCCTCCTAGGGAGTTTCTCACTGCGGAAACCAAAGACGCCCAGATGCATCCTCTCTTCTCTGGATCTAGAACGGAGCACGTGACTTCAGCTCTGTCCGTCCGATCGCTGCCCAGGACTTCGGCACTGCAGGGACACACGGACGCGCCAGGCACTAACAAGTTACGGGGGGAGCCGCTGGGGCAGCAGGACACAGCCGCTGGCCACAGGGCCCGGGCGGGGCCCGGAGCAGCCTGCGTGTCCCCATCACCTGCCCCGGCAGGGCCTCTGCTCCTCCGACACCTCTCGTTTCTGTTGTTTCCTTCCCCTCACTGCTGGTGATCGCCTCAGTTCTCTGAGCCCTCCAATATCCCTCTAATACATTCTGTCTTTTTTTTTTTTTTTTTGGCTTGGGGGTTGAGAGCAGCTGTGGCCGTGACCCCGTGCAGCACTCTCCTGATCTCTCGATTGTATTCACTGTTGTGGGACCTAAAGAACTGCTGTGGTTTAGTCGCTAAGTCGTGTCTAACTCCTCTGTGACCCCATAGACTGGAGCCGCCCGGCTTCTCTGTCCACAGGAAGTTCCAGGCAAGAAGACTGGAGTGGGTGTCATCTCTTTCTTCCAGGGGATCTCCCAACCCAGGGATCGAAGCCCCGGTTCCACCCATGTCTCCTGCATTGGCAGGTAACTCCTTTACCACTGAGCCACCAGGGCAGCCTGACCTAAAAAACTAGTTGCTTTGTATTCCTGATATTTTTCTCTTCAAGTCCTTCCAATTATTTTGTAAACTTCTATTTTATTCTGTATTTATTCCCTCTGTGCTTGAAATACCTGGAGTTGTTTCTAATTTCCTAAAAGGTACTTAGAGTTATTTTTTTAAGCATTCCTTTATTGTACTTGAAATCCAGGATGGAGGTAACCTGGCACATGCAGTCTCTTGCCTTGAACTGAAAAACCATTTATATTTAATGACCTTTTGCTCAGTTGCTTGAAATGTTTTATATATATATGTGTGTGTGTGTGTGTGTGTGTATAATTTTTCCAAGAGAAAAGTTATGACGTCTTGAAAGGTATGAAAAGAGAATTTCTCAATTTTGTAAAATAATCTCAATCTGATGGACATTCTGACAGATAGCAGCCCTTTTATGCGGACATGGTTTCTTTCCGTTTTTGTGTCAGTTCAGAAAGGCTACAGTTCCCCAGGTATTCAAACAAACTCTACCCCTTAATAAATTCTGATCCAGCCTAACCAAAGTCAAAGTGAAGCAGAACTAAAGAGCCCTTTAATGAAAGTAAAAGAGGAGAGTGAAAAAGTTGGCTTAAAGCTCAACATTCAGAAAACTAAGATCATGGCATCCAGTCCCACCACTTCATGGCAAATAGACAGGGAAACAATGGAAACAGTGAGAGACTTTATTTTCTTGGGCTCCAAAATCACTGCAGATGGTGACTGCAGCCATGAAATTAAAAGACATTTGCTTCTTGGAAGAAAAGTTATGACCAAACTAGACAGCATATTAAAAAGCAGAGACATTACTTTGCCACCAAAGGTCTGTCTAGTCAAGGCTATGGTTTTTCCAGGAGTCATGTATGGATGTGAGACTTGGACTATAAAGAAAGCTGAGCATTGAAGAATTGCTGCTTTTGAACTGTGGTGTTGGAGAAGACTATTGAGAGTCCCTTGGACTGCAAGGAGATCCAACCAGTCCATCCTAAAGGAGATCAGTCCTGGGTGTTCATTGGAAGGACTGATGCTGAAGCTGAAACTCCAATACTTTGGCCACCTGATGTGAAGAGCTGACTTGTTTGAAAAGGCCTGATGCTCGGAAAGATTGAAGGTGGGAGGAGAAGGGATGAGGATGAGATGGTTGGATGGCGTCACTGACTCGATGGACATGGGTTTGAGCAAGCTCCAGGAGTTGGTGATGGACGGGGAAGCCTGGCGTGCTGCAGTCCATGGGGTCACAAAGAGCCGAACACCACTGAGCAACTGAACTAAACCAAAGTCAGCTCCTGTGTTTGCATCTAAGGATATTAAGCAGAACACTTAGGACATTTTACTATTGTTCCTCTCATGAGGCAATAATGTCCCATTTCATACCCCTGGTAGAGCGGTTTTGAATGCACTATGTCAAGATCATCTAGTGAACTTGTTGACACCAGACCGCTGGCCCCACCCCTCCAGTTTGTGAAGCCGCAGGGGTGGGCGGGGCCCAGGAAGGTGCATTCTAACAAGTTCTCTCTGATGCCACTGCTGGTCTGAGAACCACAGTCCTAGTAATTCCTGTTCTTGCTGTGTCCTTTACATGATCTTCTCCATAAAGAACATTTGCTCTCCTAACTCACTTAATTTCTGTGTTTTGGGATGATGATAGGATATTAGCCAGTTAAAATTACAGTACTTCAGTCTTGAAGAAGAGGGACTCCGTGATCTGGCTCAGATGTCTATTTGCTGACAATTCACTTACCCTTTCAGTCCCAGAAATACCAATCCATACTGTCCTCCAGAGCCGCGCTTCCCAAGCTGTATTGCCTCACCCAGGGGCCTGACTGAGGTGCAGACTCTGAGTCAGCAGGCCAGGAGTGGGGTGTGAGACTCTGCTCCTCTAACAAATCACAGGCAGATGAGGACGTTGCAGGTCTACGGACCACACTTTGAGTTGCAAGAACATGGAGTGTGCACGACATTTAACGACCTCTAGTTTTTTTGTTTTTTTTAAGTTGAACAACTGAGAAGATCCTTTCTATTTCTCTCCTGCTATACATTTCCTACCCATCTGAGATCCAGCTCAGCTCCCCTTCCTCATGATGCCTTCCCTAGAGAGATTCATCTCTGCAGTGACCTTATTGCACTGACTATATTCTATTCCTGGGAAGAGGAACACCAAAGTCCTCTATTTTGTCTACTGAGTTTTGCTGAATGTTTATATAAAACGGAGCTTTGGAGTCAGAGGTGGACTGGAATCTCATCTCCACTCACTCCTAACAACAGGCCTACTAGTTCCTCCGAACTCAGTCCAATTTTTGAAGCAAGGATAATAGTATCTACCCTTCACCACTTTTTAGTTTGGGTTGATACAAAATTGGAGAAGGCAATGGCACCCCACTCCAGTGTTCTTGCCTGGAGAATCCCAGGGACGGTGGAGCCTGGTGGGCTGCCGTCTATGGGGTTGCACAGAGTCGGACACGACTGAAGCGACTTAGCAGCAGCAGATACAAAACTAATGAAGGTAACATCTAACATGGACTTTCCAGGTAGTTCATTAAGAATCAGCCCACAAATGCAGGAGACGCAGGTTCAGTCTCCGAGTCCAGAAGATCCCCTGGAGAAGGAAATGGCAACCCGATAACAATATTCTTGCCTGGGAGAGCCCATGAACAGAAGAACCTGGCAGGCTACAGTCTACGGGGTCACAAGGATTCAGACATGACTCAGCAACCAAACAGCAACAAGCAACAGCACCTAATGCGGTCCTGGTACAAAACAGGTGAGGAATAAATGATGGTTATGTTGACCTTCTTCCAGATTTATGGTCTAGGTATCAATTTACCTTGGAAGGACTGATGCCTAAGCTGAAGCTCCAGTACTTTGGCCCCCTGATGCAAAGAGCCGACTCACTGGAAAAGACTCTGATGCTGGGAAAGATTGAAGGTGGGAGAAGGGGACAACAGAGGATGAGATGGTTGGATGGCATCACCGACTCAGTGGATGAGTTTGAGCAAGCTCCGGGAGATAGTGAAGGACAGGGAAGCCCGACATGCTGCAGTCCATGAGGTTGCAAAGAGGCAGACACAGCTGAGCGACTGAATAACAACAGTCAATTTACCAACTAACCAGCTGATTTAAAACTTTACTTGTTTTAGAGTGATCAAGGAGATTTTGGAAAATGTAGCTGTGAGATGCTTTGGTTTCCATGTGATTCTGTTATAGTGATCCAGGGACCTTGTTTTAAAAAGCAGTAGCTCTAAGTTCCCGCAAGGTGTTATTATTGTTTATTAATACAATCACCACAAGTCCTGGTATAACATTTTCTAAAGGTGGTAATTCAAAAGATAGTGCCCACATAATGTGTTATTAACTGTAGCAGTAATAACAACAATCACAGTAATAAATGCAAACTATATTAATAGTGATTGATGGCATTATTGTGTTTATTATAACTCTTGTTGTACTCTATTAACCCAATTATTTTACTGTCCAGATAATTTCATTAACAGATCATACTAGATACAGAGCAGAAAGCTCTCCTCCATTAGCCTTATAATAATGAATTTCTTTGTCTGGACTTCAAACATAAAAGCACCTACATGTCCAATGATTACAAGCTATGTAATTACCAGGCTCATAACACATGAAGTAAAATCCTTATTTTTACAATATGAAGGCTTCAAATCTGTTCATTAAACAAACATTTTGGGCTCCTTTTTAATGACTTCAAGTGACAACGATGTTCCAAGCATCATTTCAGCCAATGAAGATATGCAAAACAGGCTCATTCCTATTCTCCTGTCATAGGGTTTTCAGTCTGCGAAAAGACAGACTATAACTATATAAATAGACACTTAATATAATTTATCTATGGGGGAATCAGCCAGTTACATCTAGGAGAGTAGCTATGCTGAGTCCTGTGCTGTTCCATCCAGATCTCCCTGCAGGACTGAAAGACTCGTTTCTCAGCTTCTAGAAAGGCGACTGGCTGACACACACCTGTCCTACCTCTCATGCTATCTTACTCAGGTAAAGAGGGCCACCTTGCCCGAGGCCACGTCCCCTCTGGGACAGCCGGCATCCAGTGGCTGGTCAACGTGGGGACAGAAAGCTTGGACTCTTGCCCTAGTTGGGACACGTCTACGGGGCCCTCCCAGCTCCAGAGTCCGTGGCGTGGATGAACCCTTTATATGCCTGTATCTCCTTTTCTCTTCCACATACATGCTGGGCCCCAGTAAACCCCTTGCATACTAACCTCCTCCCAGAGGCTGCTTCCCACGGAATCCAGTGGCCGTGGGCTCGAAGTGGAAACGGAGCACCTGCTGGCCTCCCTGGCCTTCTCCTGCATACCAGAATTCATTTCAGTATTTCCCACTCCTGTTAGCCTTTACACTTACAGAATGGCTTAATTTACAAGACAGGGCTCTCTATAAATTCACGTCTGCCATTTTCCTTGGCTCAAAAAATAGGATCCATTTTTGCCTCAAAGAAATTCTCATTACTTTCTCCAAAAATATTTGTCTGAAATAGAAATAATGACTTCATTGTCAGAAGACAGAACCTAGTTTATTTGAAGAACTATACTAAGAAATAGCTTCCTTCTCTCTGTTCTGAAGGTACTAATACCAATCATAGCATTTTACATTTATAGAGCCTTTTCTAGGCATCAAATATATTCATTATCTCCTTTTACCCCAAGAAAACTTGTGTGAGTTACAAATTATTATTATCCCATTATACTAGGAAGAAAACTGAGGTTTAATAAATGTAAACAAATGTGTCCAGTGAACCAATTCCAGCAGGTGATAAAATTTTAATTTAAGCCCAGGCAGTGTACATTGACACTTAGCTATCATTTAGAGTTATCTCTTAATCATTTAGGAATACTTCTAAGAGGTGACATTTTATATACATATTTAAAAAATCAAATTCTTTGGATAAACAATATGGTCCTACTGCATAGCACAGGGAACTATATTCAGTGTCCTGTAATAAACCATAATAGAAAAGAATGTGAAAAAGAATGTATATATATGTGTGTGTGTGCATATGTAAATGGATCAACTTTCTCTTACACCTGAAATTAACATAACATTGTAAATCAACTGTACTTTGATAAAATAAATTTTTGAAAAAAACCCCATTCTTTAACCCCATACCACAAGGAACCCCATGCATTTTACACTATACATGAAGACAAAGAAAAACAGGCCGTTTCCAAATGTGCAAATTTTAAATACTAACCAACACTTTATCCTACTTTGAAAAGAAAAAGAAAATGTTCCTTTTTTATTCTCCAGAAGGCTCCATTCCCCTCTCATAATGCTCTTTCTCAGTCTGTCCTGGTTATGATCACTCAGATGTTGTTTATATGCTTGTGGGGCAATGCAAAAACCAAGTATCCACCAGAGGCATTGATCACTTGGGGCTTTTAATACCACCTAGTATAATGTTGAAACAGGAGTAAAATTTCAAGTATCTAAATAAGATATTGGAAAAGTAAACTGATACAAAAGAAACAGTATGTTATTTATTACATAGCATTTTTTCATTAACCTCTCTAAAATCCATTTCATTTTCAGCTATAGAGCAAAATCATATGGCTTGGTGCACAATATTTTTATTCATATCTTCAACATTACTAATGATTAGAAAAACATAAATCAAAACTACAGTGAGGCATCATTTCATACCGGTCAGAGTGCCCATCATCAAAAAATCTACACACAATAAATGTTGGAGAGAGTCGGGAGGAAAGGGAGCCCTCCCACACTGTCGGTGGGAAGGTAAACTGGTGCAACCATTACGGAGAACATCATGGAGGCTCCTTAAAATCCTAAAAGTAGAACTATCATACAACTCAGCAGTCCCACTCCTGAGCAAATATCTGAGGAAACACGTAATTCAAAGGGATACACGCACCCCAGGGTCAACTGCAGCACCGTTCACAACAGCCAGGATATGGACGGAGCCTAAATGTCCATCGACAGATGAATGGGTAAAGAAGATACGCAGTGTATATATATACATATGGCCGTAAAAAAGAATGAAGTCGCGCTGTTTGTGGCAGCGTGGATGGCCCTAGAGATACACTGTCCTACTGCGAATAAGCCAGACAACAACAAATATCACATGATGGTCCTTATACGTGGAATCTAAACAATGCTACAAACAAACTTATTTACAGAACAGAAGTGGAGTCATAGATGTAGAAAACAAATTTATGGTTGTTGGGGGGAAAGGCGATGAGAGATAAACTAGAAGCTTGATGTTGACATATGCACAATACTGTGTATAAAATAGATAACTAACAAGGCCCGACTGTAGATCTCAGGGAGCTGTGTTCAGTGTTCTGTAACGGCCTGCACAGGAAAAGAAAAGAGCCGATATATGTGTGTGTGTGTGTATATAACTCAATCACTTTGCTTCATACCTGAAGCTAACACAATATTGCACATTAATTGTACTCCAGTACATACTTTTTAAAAGACACTCATATTTGAATGATGCATTTAACTAATTGTAGATTTAAAAATAGATTGGGGAAACAATATAATTTATAGGAAAATATATCATTGTTAGCACTGAAACACAGCTGTTTTTAGGTCAGATCACTAGAGGGAAGAAAGACTTATTTATAACCCCAAGTTTTAATTCATGCAGTTCTGAGTTGAAGTCAGAACGTCTCTTCTAAAATCACTGTAATAAACTGTACCTGGCCTGTAGTCCTCAAAGGAGAAACGGGAAAGCCGATGCTCAGCTGCCTTTGGGGAAGGGTCACCGACATCACACAGTTTCAGAATGGTCAGGCGTAGCATAGTTCAGACCGTCAACTGTTCAACAAAATTAAAAGCTGAGCCGGCAGCCGAATGAAACGAGGCTCTTCTGTTCGGTAACATCACTGGCGAGGTTAGGGTAACTTGGTGGTGAGTTTACAAAATAAGACCATGGATTTTATGTGTGCCATAGCGACACAGAATTCACAAAAGGACGTGAACGGAGGAAGCTCCGTGAAATCTTAGGAACAAATATTTCTAAAACCACATTCACATCAGAGTAGATAGTCTCTCAAATGACAGACTCAAATTGTGCACATAAGTCAAGAAAATTCTAAGCTTCTGATTTTTATAAACTCACCCACCACTCAAATAGGTAGATTGGATAAAATGGGACATATAAATCGAGGGCTTGCCTATAACATGATTGCTTTGTCTCCTTTCACCTAAAGTAGGAATAAATTCCAGAGGAGACTGTAGTACCTCCACTTCTGGAATTTCTGTGACAACTAACTGCAGCATGTACAAAATCTAAACAAGGTCTACACTGAGAGCAAGAATAAAATACAACATGTTCTTCACCAAGTGCACATTTTTACGGAGCCACATTAATGAGAGAAACAGGCAGCTAGTTATTTAATGGCTGTTGAAAAAACTGATATAAACCCACCGTCAGAAAGACATCATTAGGGGGTAAGCTACTCTCTGCCCCCTTTGTCTGCTGAAGATTTAACCCCCACTGCCTCAGAAAGGGATTATACTAGGAGAAAGGGACTGTTAGAAGTACTTAAGGTAAAATGAGGTCCTGGGGGGCCCTAATCCAACGTTACTAGTGTCCTTCTAAGCAGAGGACATTAGCACACAGAGGGAAGGCCATGTGAAGACGCGGAGAACGCTGGCATCTGCAAGCCAGGGGAAAGGACTTCAAAGAAACCATGCCTGCCAACACCTGGATCCTGGACTTCTGCTTTCTATAACAGAACTAAGAGAAAATTTATTTCTTTTATTTAAGCCACTCAGACTATGGTACTTTGTTATGGCAGCCCTATCAAACTAATGCAGGCATGTATCATACAGTTATCATATGGCACCACTGCATAAAATTATTTTCTCTGGTATTTATCAGAAAGCAAATGATGCCAACTAGAGCTCATGGTCACATGTATGACTCAAGTAATTGGTCGATCTCACTATCTCCCTTATCTAGTTCATCTTCTTTTAGATTAATTCTTGCTTAAAATTCAGAAGTTGTGACTCCTCCTCCAGACTGTAGACTTTTCAAGGGCATACAAGGGTATTTGCTAATTTTAGTAGGCAGAGAACTAGAGTGGAGTCTAACATGCATTTAAGGCTTCAAGAATGGAGGGTGTCCACGCAGGAGGAAGTGACAAGTGCTCTAGGACTGAATACCAGCAACCGCAGAAGAGCCTCACGCTGATCAGGGTAATTACAATCTGGGCTACCCAGACACCACATTCACTGTCAGTGTGAACAAACAGTGCTACTAGGAGGCCCTGTCTGGAAAAACTGATTTATCAGAAAGACTGCTCAGCGTGGAGCCAGAAGGCTGGGGTCCCAGTAGCCTTTCAATCCTCTGAGTAATTCGTAATAGGCCAGTGACATCTACCATTATTACCTAACTTTACCCTGGGCATTTGCCCTTCAAAGTGAAGTGAAGGTCACTCAGTTGTGTCCAACTTTTTGTGACCCCATGGATTATATAGTCCATGGAATTCTCCAGGCCAGAATACTGGAGTGGGTAGCCTTTCCCTTCTCCAGGGGACCTTCCCAACCCAGGGATCGAACCCAGGTCTCCCGCAGTGCAGGCGGATTCTTTACCAGCTGAGCCACAAGGGAAGCCCTTCAAAGGTGAGAGACAAACAAGATAACACAACTGAACACATTTTGTAAAACACTTTGTATGAGGTTTGACATTTCTGGGACCACACTCATATGTTTCACTGTTTATGGCATCCCTCATCTTAAAAAATGGAGCTCACATACGATCAGGCATTGGTGAAAGACAGTAAGTGCACTAAACCGTAAATCGAGAGGACACTGGCGTTCTCGTGCGGTTTCTAAGGTAATATTTTCAGTCGAGTCTAACCACACTGTGACAATAAAATGAAGGCAACCATGTATTCAGAACCACTACCTTCTGTAACTTTCTAGGCATGGCTATATTTTTCTTTTAATTTTCTGAATTGTAGAGTAGGACACTCACTAATTCATAAGATGTAACCACCCATAACATTGTGAAAGGCAAAAGATTTCTAAATGAGTGACAAAAATAATAATAATGCAGCTGTGTAAAATGTGAAATAAAACTTGTACCCTAGTCAGAAGCGTATGCACTTGAGTTCAGTTCAATTGTGTAGAGTAAAACTATACAATGTTCAATAGAATCTACTAAAATTCTCTTATCCACTGCATTCACAGCACTTAAGATCTGAGTGTCCAGTGCAGCATGTTACCCGTGACTTGAAGTCAAGCTGTTAACTTGCAAATTATTTTCTTTTAACTCATGGCTAAGACTATGAAACACACACATGTACTTACACACACACATGTACTTGCACACACATACACAATCTCAACATATTTATGTCCATTTTTATTTATAATTGTGTCTCTACTTTACATTATTTTACATCTTTTCACTTGAAATTCTGTTGTTTGTGTTTTAAAAAAGAAAGAGATGTGTGGTTGGGAAATATCTCAGTAATTTATGTACATGTGTAGCCAATACTTTAGGTGGCATTACTCATGTATTTAAGTACTCACCCTTGAACCCAAGTGTGGATAAAATCTTAATAAAATGTTGACCAAGAAAAATACTCCTTATAGTTAATCAAAATCCAAACTATATGCATTCAGAGCACCAGCCCAAGACAAATCTATTTGCATAAGCTACTGATTTAGGGCTTGGCAAACCTCAATTCAACTAATATTTGTGGAGAACATACTGTGTAAAATACTCATTAGTCATTATCTTCACAGAACTAGTAAATTAGGGGAGAAGATAACCACATACTCAAGGAGCAATCTCTTAGAGATACTATCTCTCATAAAGAAGAGAAACGTTTTGTGTTTTTCCATATGTGATCGTTTTTGTTGAGTCACTAAGATGTGTCTGACTCTGTAACCTCATGGACTGCAGCACGCCAGGCTTCCCTGTCCTTCACTATTGCCCAGAGTTTGCTCAGAATGAGTTTTGAGTCCATTGAGCTGGTGATGCCATCCCACCATCTCATCCTCTGTCATCCCCTTCTCTTGCCTTCAATCTTTCTCAGCATCAGGGTCTTTTTCAATGAGTCAACTTTTCGCATCAGGTGACCAAGGTACTGAAGCTTCAGCATCCATATGTAATTACAGCTTGCTTTATGGAAGTGGATCCATTTCTTGAAAGAACACCCATTTAAATGTATGATTATTGAATGTTTTTTGCCATGCCAGAGATGTGCTATACCATGGTTAAAAAGAAAAAGAACAACCAAACCAAAAATCTGTAATTCATCACAACATTTCAAAGATACTATAATTAATAACCACTGCTTAATGAGTAGCTGATGCACTCTACACCCCGCGTGCATCTGAAATCGTGCTGAGAGCTCTAAATTATCCCTCATGTTTCATCCTCAGAACCCATAAACAGGAGGTGTCAGATCAGGTTCAGCAGACCTCTTTCTCTCAGATTCAGCACCTACTTTACCCACAATGCTATGCTGGCATCAGCAAAAGTAATTAGTATTATTTCTTCCAAGTGCACGTGTAGCTACAATTATCTCAAAGTAAAAAAGTTTAATTAAAAAAGTAATTAGCCTGATAAAATAACCACCCAGGTTATATAAAAGGAATGTAAAGTATCCAGACCTATTTAGCTGACACAAAAACAGCAACTTTGCTTTTCTAAATGAATACACTACTCTAAAGTTCCGAGGGTCGACCAAACTCCTCACCTACAAAGCACAGCATTATCACTCTCACCTACGGTTTATCCTTGGACTCTTCTTGAGTTCTCTTTTTGAGAACCTTCCAGAAGATTCCATGTTTCATAAATGAGCAGTTTGTTCAAAGACAAGCGATGCTTAGACACAAGAAATATAATTACTAAAAGTTAACAAGCACAATTGCTATATCAGTTGGCCAAACTGGCTGAAAAATATGTTAAGGGTCATTGACTTGATGCTGTATTTCAAATTTCTGAATTAGATGTCTACATAGCAAGCTGCAGTATAAGTAGTATACTTGCCTTATCTAAGTTGCTTCAAACACAAATACATCCAAGAACTCCAGAGGATGAAAGTAAGATGAAAATCCAATCCCATGTGAACAGGCCAACAGTGAGAAATGATAGTAGTCTAAGAAATAAATAACCATCAGCACAAAGTCCATTTAAGATTAACTCATAGCTTCAAAACAGATCCCAAGTAAGGGCACAATTATGGAGTTCACAGAATTCATGACCCAAAGATCTAAACTGCTTCTCTCTCTACCAAAAAAAAAAAAAGCAATTCAAAACTCAGGTTGAGTGTGAGGGGGAAATTTAAGCTAGTTTTCCTCCCAATATGGAATGAAAATGGTGCCAAATGGAAGAGAAAGAATCGCTTGTCCTCTTCTCTCTGATCCTTACGTGGGGCTTTCTTTTACATATATTTTGTATCATTACCTCATATTGTTCACGCAGCCAAAGAAAAGGAATGTGTGCGAGTTTCCTTCTCTGATCCAGCTACAGACCTTTCCACAGAAGCAAGAAATAAACCATTCACAGCACAATGGATATCACAGACTTGCTTTCTCCCTGCAAGGCTGAGAAATCTGTATGTAATAACCTCAAATAGGTGGGAATTTATGATCCCTACTTTTCCTGGCATATATAAAATAACAACTGAAGTAGAAAGAAATGGGACAAAAGTTACCAGTTTCCCACTTAAAAATCCATTATGAAATTTCCTTTTATTCCTCATCAAAAAAGCTTATGAAAATATTTAACTATATAGATGATTAGGGGCTTCCCAGGTGCCACTAGTGGTAAGAAACATGCCTGCCAATTCAGGAGACCTAAGAGACACAGGTTCAATCCCTGGGTTGGGAAGATCCCCGGGAGGGGGGAATGGCAACCCACTCCAGTCTCCTTCCCTGGAGAATCCCATACACAGAGGAGGCTGGCAGGCTATAGTCCTTAGGGTCACAAAGAGTCAGATACAACTGAAGAGACTTAGCATGCATGCATGTAGATGACCAGAGTTCACCAAAGTGTTGCTAAGCATTGGTGACAGCTTGTGTCCACTGAAGTTGGCAGAGCCCCCGTGTTCACAATGACATGCGATCCTACCTCTGTGTGTGATATGGTGTCACCAAGGCTTGCATTTTCCAAGGCGAGAAGTGTATTTCACAGCCCAGATGGGAGCACTGTCTTAAGATCCTTGGATACCAAATCAAACGATCTTTGGACCTTTGATTCCTGCAATATAACTACTTCCTAACAAATTTTTAGAGGAGTGGCTTCATCTTGACTTGATGAGGACACAGGCATGAACCAGTTCTATACAATTTTCTGTCACTAAATATTTATAGGGACGTCCCTGGCAGCCCGGTGGTTAGGACTTTGCCTTCCAATGCAGGGATGCAGATTCGATCCCTAGGTTGGGGACATAAGATCCCACTTGCCTTGCAGCCAAATAACAAAACATGAAAGAGAAGCAATGTTGTAACAAATTCAATAAGGACTAAAACTGGTCAACAGTTAAAAAAAAAGTTTTAAAAAGCTATGTAACAATGTCTCAGATCTTAAGGATGCAATTTCAAACTGTATAAAATCTGAACCACTCATTCAGTCCAGATATCCAATCAGTAAAAGTTCAGGGGTAAACATGGTTTTCTAAAAACTGCTACCAAATATTTGCTGTTGAAGTCTCCTTTTCCATAAGGTAACAGGCTTCCCTAACAACATTTCAGCCTAATTCTATACTCTGTGAGTCCTTTTTAGTTATCAAGAGTCTCTCATATCCATTTTCAAATTTCAGCCTCATATTTGGTGAAAAGCTTTCCTCTTTTAACAGGAAGACTCATTTGATGTCACGACTCTTGTCCCCCACCCCCACCCTAGAAAACTTCCTTATCCTACTGAAGACGAGGTAGAAAGAAAAGGAAGATGCTTCCTGCTGTGCCAGCCCCTGGAGACTTGACTGTCATCTCCTGCAATTGTTCTTTATTTGAAAAATCTCACAAATCAATAGTGAGCTTATAGATTCTTCCGTGAGTTTCTACACGCACTCCCACCACCTCCAGCTCTTCCCCAGCGTGGAGGTCTGGTCTTACCCAACCCACGAGCCTTCGGTCCCGCCACGGCCGCTTGCTGCTGGGGTCTCCGCACCCAGTGGAGGGGTCTCTTTCCACGCAGATGTGCTCACCTGTGCTACAGTGATGGTGGAGACAGAGGCTCTTCGCTCAACACCCCTGGGCTGAGCTCCACCAGCCTCCTGGACCATACCCACGCCCAATCCAGGTCAGTGGCTCAGCCACTCACATACGAGTCACAATCACTCTTCCCTGATTTACTGCAGTGTAGTAGGGAAGAACAAAGCTGACTCCATATCGAACCCATTCCTTTTACTTTAACCCTTGTATTCTATTGTCTTTGCTTGAAGTTACGAGAGTTGCCTATAGCCTGAAATGTATGGGAGAGCCCATCCTCCAGGCTCTGACCCTTAAGGGGACATTCCATTCATGCAGAGCAGGGGTCCACACCCACTGGGCCATGGTCCATGGCCTGTTAGGAACTGGGCCGCGCAGAAGGTGTTGAGGGCCAGAGAGCAAGCAAAACTTCATCTGTATTTACACCTGCTCCCCATCGCTCACATCCTCCTGGTCTGTGAAAAAATGGTCTTCCAAGAAACTGTTCCCTGATGGCAAAAAAAGTTGGGGAACACTGATACAGAGATAAAAGGTTGCAGAACAGAGAATAACATTTGTCTTGTCAGAGATTTACAGGAACATGGTCACCTGACCTACAAGGGCAGCAGTAGGAACAAGGATTCCTGCACCAAGAAGTTTGCAATAACCACCACACCACCAACCCTTTTACTATACAAGAAACCTGAACTCTAACTCAGGGAAGATGGCTTTATGGGACACCAGTCCACCATCTTCTAGGTCTGCCTGCTTTCCAAATAAAGTCACTATTCCTTGCCCCAACAACTCATCGCGCCTTTTGAATGTTCAAACTCCTACACAATTGCATTCATCGTCACGCATTTTGGCGACTTTATGAACCTCATCATGTTGTATGTTGAGGTTCTTTATGTAGTCTCCAATTGTCCTGCAAAAAATGTTGCATCTATGAACTTATGATTAAGTATGTGTGTGTATACTGTAATATTTTCATTAAGTAAATGTATTTTAGAAAAAAACATACATTTGTTATTGCTAATGACATACATATTTTGTTTCATGTTTTAAAACTGAAGCAGAGTTCTAACAACACAGTTTTAAATTTTAGATATATGTTGTCAAGGCTTGCAAAGACTCAGGTGTATTTTACTTCATATACATCATTTCTAAGTTGTTAAATATTCCAATAAAATGATAGTAAGGAGCAGGCAAATGATGATACAGGATATAAGGAATAGAAAACAGAGTGTACAAAAAAGAAATAAAATCTCAGAGTGGCAGCAGTTTAAGAGGTCTAGAAAGCAACTAAGACCAAGAAGTCAATGAGTCTCATGAAAACTTACAGATGGAATAGGAAATGGATTATAAGAAATTAGGAAAAGTCTAGACAGTATTAGTAATCTGATGAAGAAAAATATCCTTCATTTTAAAAATTTCCAGGTAAAATTTTCAAAACCCTCAAGAAAGTCAAAATCAAATATGAAGCAAGCTAAAAGGTATTATGTATTCATTCCAATCTCAAGGAAAGGTAAAATGTATTATGTATTCATTCCAATCCCAAAGAAAGGCAATGCCAAAGAATGTTCAAACTACTGCACAATAGCACTCATCTCAAATGCTGGCAAAGTAATGCTCAAAATTCACTAGGCTAGGCTTCAAGAGTATGTGAACCAAGAACTTAAAGATGTTCAAGCCGGGTTTAGAAAAGGCATCAAATTGTCAATGTCCGTGTGGATCACAGAAAAGGCAAGAGAATTTCAGAAAAACATCTACATCTGCTTCATTGATTATACCAAAACCTTTATGTGAATCACAGCAAACTCTGGAAAATTATTAAAGAGATGGGAATACCAGACCACCTGATCTGCCTCCTGTGACATATGTATGCAGATCAAGAAGCAACAGTTAGAACTGGACATGGAACAACAGACTGGTTCCAAATTGGGAAAGGAGTACGTCAAAGCTGTATATTGTCACCCTGCTTACTTAACTTATATGCAGAGTACACCATGAGAAACGCCAGGCTGGATGAAGCAGAAGTAGGAATCAGGATTGCTGGGAGAAATATCAATAATCTCAGATATGCCGATGACACCACCCTTATCGCAGAAAATGAAGAGGAACTGAAGAACCTCTTGATGAAAGTGAAAGTGGAGAGTGAAAAAGCTAGCTTAAAACTCAGCATTCAAATAATGAAGATCATGGCATCCAGTCCCATCACTTCATGGCATATAGACAGGAAAACAATGGAAACAGTGAGAGACTTGATTTCCTTGGGCTCCGAAATCACTGTGGTTAGTGACTGCAGCCGTGAAATTAAAGGACGCTTGCTCCTTGGAAGAAAAGCTATGACCAACCTAGAAAGTATATTAAAAAGCAGAGAGATTACTTTGCTGACAAAGGCCTGTGTAGTCAAAGCCATGGATTGACTGACCAGTGGTCACGTGTGGACGTGAGAGCTGGACCATAACAAAGGCTGAGCGCCCAAGAACTGATGCTTCTGAACCGTGGTGCTGGAGAAGGCTCCTGAGAGTCCCTGGGACTGCAAGGAGATCCAACTAGTCCATCCCGAAGGAGATCAGTCCTGGATATACATTGGAAGGACTGATGCTGAAGCTCCAATACTTTGGCCATCTGATTTGAAGAACTGACCCAAAAGTCTCTGAAGCTGGGAAAGATTGAGGGCAGGAGGAGAAGGGGACAACAGAGGACAGGATGCTTGGACGGCATCACCGACTCGATGAACATGAGTTTGTGCAAGCTCCGGGAGACGGTGAAGGACAGGGATGCCTGGCGTGCTGCAGCCATGGGGTCACAAAGAGTCGAACACAACTGTGACTGAACAATGAACAAAATGTATAAGGACTTTGTATTACTTACAGAGTATGAGAAAAGATCATTCATTAGTCCTCAACCCAAGGAACAAAAATAAAAGTTTAGTACACTCTGTATATGACCGTATATCACAAATTTAAGCATAAAGCCTGTTAAAAAATATACTTTCAATCACAAAGTACAGAAGCTATGACATATGAAAAACTATACTACCACAAATGGACATATATCTCAATAAATGCTCTGTATTATCCTTTCAATATTATTTATATTTTCTACCTGTAGGCTACTTCTTTTCCAAGAACAAACATGTAATAAAAATGTAGTGGAAAAATTAAAAGTTTTCATCTGTGGATATATAGGTTCTGTGTAGAGTGCTTGTGTATGTTCTCATCAGTCTGAGATTGAATTACTCTGCATTCCACAAACTAGCTGAAGGTGGAAATTGAGAGATTGAATTGGGAAAATGCTGTGTAACAGAAGTATCTGTGGTATACATCAGAGATGTCCTGTTTTTCTTGATTATTGAGCATGTGTAAGATGGTCTACGCGTGAAATAGCCACAGCAGAGCAGGTACAGTTTGATAAATATGGCATGCAGAAGATCACATACATTGCTGTTTTGAGTGTTATCTTTGTGTGATTTTTCTTACAGAATCCGCTTTATTTCTTAAAGACAGAGTTTTACATGGGGCACTTGGAGGTGGAGCAGTACACAGATAAGGCAGAGGAGATGAACAGAAGAGAGGCCGAACACAATAGTGTACTTTCCTTGTGGCCACGGAGACTCCTGTCATAATACTTACCCAGTATGGGTGTGAGAGTAGGACCACAAAGAAGGCTGAGCACCAAAGAATTGATGCTTTGAACTGTGGTGTTGGAGAAGACTCTTGAGAGTCCCTTGGACTGCAAGGAGATCCAACCAGTCCATCCTAAAGGAAATCAACTCTGAACATTCACTGGAAGGACAGATGCTGGAGCTCCAATACTTTGAGCACCTGATATGAAGAACCAACTCATTTGAAAAGACCCTGATGCTGGGAAAGATTGAGGGCAGGAGGAGAAGAGGACGACAGAGGATGAGATGGTTGGATGGTTGGTTGGCATCACCGACTCAATGGACATGAGTTTGACAAGCTCCAGGAGATGGTGAAGGACAGGGAGGCCTGGTGTGCTGCCGTCCACGAGATCACAGAGCCAGAACAACAACAACAAGGCCTTCTATGCTAGAATTCTGTTTCCCAACCAATTATAAAGCTAAGAGCTCAGCAAAATGTAAAGATATGGTTGCAAAAATCAAAATAAGTTTAGACAAATAGGTAGATAGACAGATGGATAAATAGATTGTTGTTTATTCACTATGTCATGTCCAACTTTTCTGGAATGGATACATGGATGAATGGATATACAGACAAAAAAGATGGCTGGATGGATAGACAGACAGACAGACAGAGGATTGCTATAGCTTAATTCCTTAATATATAAGGACAGAGGAATATATAACATCTACAGGCACAAATCAAAGATAAGGCTATTGCATTGGGATATTATTTCTGAGTCTAGTCAATTCAAGGTTATCCTCGATTACATATAATTGTACATATTACAAAGCAAGTCTTTGGTAAAATATTTAAAAGAGAGGGAAAATGATATAAAATATCAAGAGGGGCAACAAAATCAGAGTCGATCATTAGGTGAGCAAAACATTTACTCTCCAGACAATGTGTTCTTTGGAATGTGCAAGGAGTGAGACAGCGAGTCAGAACAGGACCCACACTATTGTGAGAATATTAATCATATGAAAAGTGCAGGAATAAGCACAAGCACATAAAAAGAAAATTCCATCACTGAGATTATCAAGAAGCTCACACACATAATTACACAGTACTCTTCCAGTCTTAACACAATGAAGCCTTCAGATAGGAAGAAAAATAGACCAAAGCATATCATTATCCCCAAATTGCTAAATGAACTCGAAATGTTTTATAAGTTTCAAGAAGTTTTATAAAGGAGGAAATACCAACTTCAGAGCAGCCCTGAATTACAATAACAAGTATGTTAAGAAATATATGTAGTTGGTTATGGATTAATTTTCTCACTGACCCTCTATTACCTTTTATTTAGATGCAAGTCAAACTAAATTCACTTACTGCCTAAAAATTACTTTCATGTTCTTAATAACTTTTTAAAAATATGGTCAGTTTTAAGGTGACTTTGGGCCATCGAGTAAAGCTGCATTTTCATAGTACTTATATTACCATACAGCACAGTATCAGTTAGAATATGCTGTGCTATGCTGCAGTAACAAAAATCCCCAAATCCCAGTGTCTCAAAGAGGCAAAGACTGGCTTCTTGCTCATAAAACATGTTCATCCTAGGTCAGCAAGCCTCCATTCCAACATATCCTGGCTCAGGATCACAGCTACCAAAGCCTCTACCATCCAAAACACCTTTGGTCTCCATGAACCTAACAAACCACCTACCAGCTTTAATGTCTTCTGCCAGAGAGTGACACATGACTTCCATTCACACGTTCTCAACCACAGCAGGTAACATGTCATAACCTAAATTCAAGGGGGTGGAGAACTGCAATCCTTCCAGACGATTGGTAAGAAAAGACAAAATACTAGGAAATCAATTAAACCACGATTGCATTGGATATGCCATATTCTAAGTGGTTTCTTGCCTCCTTTTTCAGTTAGCTTTGAGTTCCCAGAAATAAAATGTTGAATCTCATCTATATTTCTAAGATTTGTAATTTGTAACCTTATACAGTATCGGGTGCTCAATCAGCACTGCTGAATGAAAAACAGGGACAGCCAGTGGCATCAAATATTTCAGCATGTTCAAGAAGAAATGATACTGAGAAGACCTTTGGATTTGACACAAAGTTCATGCGTGATCATTGAAAATTGTCTCAGAAGCATGACAAATCAAGGTGAGAAAATGAAGGGAAGGCATGGAGGCTGTCCTTTTAAAGTCTGACCATGATGCCAAAGGGAAATTTAGGACAACTGCTCAAAGGAAGCTATTCTTCATAACAAGAAGAGGTGAGCAGGTCTGGAGGCAGGTCAGATAGAAAGAGAGAGTAAGGTTTAAGAGAGAGAGTGGGGGATGGATGAAGGGTCTCAGGGGCATCGGGGGGAAATGTGACATGAAATAGGTGAGCGAGGGTCGAGGTGGAAATCCTCCTGTGATAGAGATGTGATCTGGATGGTTGCGAGTCAAGTTGCGATGGGAGATAAGAGAAAGAACGTTGGAAGATGTGCTTGTCTAAGGGTCTCTATTTCATCTGAGAAGCTGAACCCAGATCACATTCTGAATACAGGAGCAGCACTGGACAGGAGACTTGACATGAAGGACCACATCGGGCAGGCACTACATGAAAGGGGAGCGGGAGCATAGACGAACGGCAGCGGAAACGATGTCCAGCTGGAGCGAAATTTTAAAGGGCCAAGCAAACACTCATCTCTTCGGTTACTAGAATCAACTATGTGACTGAATGACTCGATGGCATTATCCTCCAAGCCAGCTGGTTAAAATTCAGGCCCACACCCAAAATAATGCAAGCAGATGACCTCTTTCTATCATTCAACAAAAAAAATGTGATGCTTTGACTCCCTGGATGAGAAAAGTCTAAAACTATGGTTGGCTATTTTGACTTAGCAATTGGGAACAACATAAAAATATAATTGTGGAATGACTTCTCAAAGTGGTCATTTTTAGTTTACTCTCATTGGGCAATGCTACAAAGGGACTGCAACTGATTCAACTCACTTAAACATACACAGAAATGTTAACATGCAACTTCCAAGATTTTTTTCTTTCAATACATCCTTAAAAATGAGCTGGTATTAGCCTTTTAAAGGAAGGAAAAATAAAATAGACAGCTTTTGTATTTTCCTCAAAAATAAAGCTAAATTTTCCGGAATATTTGCAGATATTCTGCTACCCTGGGCATATTGATGGAATTTAGTTTTCGTCTTAGCAATCATGAGGTATGAAAAATAAATGTAACAATACTAATTAACTTCAGGACCTTTGCTTGGTTCCCATGATCCTTAACGTATGACAATAATAAAGCAATCATTGCAAAGCAGCCTAAGTCAAGGTTGGTATCTGCTGTTTAAATGCACAGAAATAGTTAAACTCTGAGAAACCAGTGCTGGCATTGAAAGAGTCAGGTCAGAAAGAAGCGAAGCTGAATTCTGGAAGGAAACGATCAACTCAGTATGAGATGACAGCGGGAATTCCAGGAGAAATGACAGGAGATGATGCCCTAGAGAGACAGCAAATCTCTCCCTGCTATGGAAATTAGTCATGAGTCATGTGTAAGCAAACCAATGTATCATATCATTTATGATGCTTGGCCATATGACTTATTTGTTTTCATGGGCTATAAGAGATGATTAGCTGCATGTATTAAAGGCAGCATAGTTTTTAAGAAAAGGGCATTTTTAAGGTAGGTTTCAGTTCTCAAAATTGCTTATGGGACCATCTTTTTTACTTGAATGGAAGGCAAAAGGACAAACAGAATGATGAAAGAGAGTCTGGGATGACCGTGATTATTAAAGTCCCAGCGCCTGACCGCCTGCAGAAATGTCTCTTTGCGGGGCTATTCCCAGTGTCATCCTGGCAAGTCTTCACAGCTGAACTCCCACAGCCTGTTTCACTTCCTGAAAAGTTCCAGGAACCAACAAAACAGGAGTCAAATCAACCTTTGCTCTGTGTGTGTGTGTGAGTCGCTGTCATGTCTGACTCTCTGCCACCCCATGGACTGTAGCCCACCAGACTCCTCTGTCCATGGGATTTCCCAGGCAAGAATACCGGAATGGGGGGCCATTTCCTTCTCCAGGGCATCTTCCCAGCCCAGGGATCGAACCCAGGTCACCTGCACTGCAGGCAGATTCTCCACCACTGAGCTACTTGGGAAGCCCAGACTTTGCCTGACTATTTTCAAAGCATGATTTCTTTCTTCAAAACCAGTCCTGATGATTTTATTATTTTGGACCAAACCTCTTTTACTATTTTCCACAAAAGAATGCCAAGCCATCCTCAAATTAATCTTTCAATGACTTCTAAACTACTTTAGTTTGTAGACACACATCACACACACACACACACACACACACACAGCCGTATTCATGGAATCAGTACCACAAGTCTAGTTTCAGACACAAGAAGTACTGCACAGCACATGGCAGCCTCCTGCAGATCACACTTCCCCACATTCTCTATCCGCATTACGGCAATCCACCAAATTCCTATAACTTTACCATCCTCATTTACTAGACTCTATTTATTGACTCCTCAAGTGAGAGCCAGCTCCCCAGATTTATTGCTATTTATTCTAATGACAAAGCAATGACATGAAATCTCAAAAATTATTTCACAATGGAACAGATACCAATGCGCTAGTCATCCCTGTTTACCGGAGGGCATGTGGAAGGCATGCTGCATTGGGAGGCTACAGTCTAGATAGCCATCAGGTCCCTCTATTCACTTAGCATTTTCACTGTTAGAAATAAAGAACACTTCCACTTTAACATCTGACTCTCTTTGAGTGGGAATTCCTGAAAGAGAAACAAGTAACCATGCATTTTTAGGAGACTCTTCTAAGCAGGGGGATCAATCACTCACTTGGCCCATTTCTGTTTCCTTCAGGTTAGAAAAACTGAGAGCCTTCTAATAGTATTTGATTATGCCACCCCTCTAGAGATCACTAGCTCTTCTTACCTTAAATCTTTTATTATTCTGAAACATATGATGTCAATGATTAAAACAGTGCATTTGATGTAGAAAGATAAAAACAAATTGCAGCCTTTTGCTACTCTAAACAAAACTAGTTTTTTGTTTTGTTTTTTTATTACAAACACATTTGGGAAAGTGGTTAAATTGCCAGGTTTCAAATTATCACAGGGATGGGGTTAAAAGAAATGCATTGAGTAACAGACTTTCCAGACTCAGCTAATGGACAAGATGATTCACCATTCTCACGTGGCAAGACCAAGGGGAAAGCCAGTGGTGGGGAAAGCAGAAGAACGCAGAAACACAACCTTCAGACGTGGGCATGGCAAGCAAGCAACTTGGTGTAATCAGAACGTAACAGGCAGCATTAATTTATAGAAAGATGCCTTTTGGAGTACCGAATTAGCCTAATCAACTGAGAAACCTACTAATGGGCCTGACAACTTTCCTGAAGGACCATGTCAAGGTGCAGCAAATGACTCTCAACGTCGCTTTAGCGTTTGCATGAAATGAGTTTATCTCTGCATTGAAACTGAGTACGGTCATAAAGCCTACCCTGGAGTACATTTCGGAGCAGTTTTCAAATTAAAGTTCCGTTACTGCTCCTTCAGTACTGCCGTTCACCGATTGTTCTCATCTCCACTCCATTCGCACAGGATCACTGTCCCCCAGTCAATCATCCCAGGGTGCGACAGGCTCCACCAAAGCTGTTTCCCTGGGCATGCGACAGAGACGGAAGCTCTTCCCGTGGGACCAGCAAGCTCAGGCTTGGAGTCAGACGTGGCTAGTTCACGACTCAGCCTTACCACCTCTGAGTCATTTGGCCCTGCATAAAACCACAAGGCCTTTCTTTCGTGTTCTTATCTTTTAAAAAATGGTAAATATGGCTAACGGTAACACTTACCTAATGATGAGAAGAAACTGATGAGAAATTCACATGTCATCTTTGTACTTTGTGAAACATTATTTCAATGCGACATTTTAATATGTGCATTAGAAGAAAAAAAAAGATGAGAAAATGTGCTCTAAATGGACATAGAAATGTGAACCCCATCACTTGTAATGATGACCTTTCTTGTCCTGGATATTATTTCTTTTTCTTAAATTTTCTTAAGCATGCTAAAATATCCTAATTAGGAAAATTTTACTCTTGTTAAAGTAGGTCATCTTTTAAGAAAGGAATTATTTCTTCTAACTTCTTCAGAATTCTGAGCAGTTTCTCTTTAACTTTGAAAATTTAAATTAAGAAGACATGTAATTTGTTATACAAAAAGAGAAACATTTCTTTTTTCCAGTATCATCTCTTCAGGTTAACTTGTCCTGGTTTTTATATTTATGAAGAATCAAACAAGGATACAGTGGCATCAGACATAATTTATAATTAATAAATAATTAAGAATCGTGCCACTAATTTAAAAGGAATTTTTATAAATACAAAGTGCTCACAAAGTTCATGGCAACTGAAAAAATGGTCTTCTGAAAGCAATTTCCTCAGGTCAAACTCTTCTTTATGAAATGCTAAAAAACTTCACTCAACCTACTAAATTATCATCAGTTAGATAGTAACTGAGCTCTGACTCCTTTATTTAAGAGAGAGACATTGATAAAACATAAAAATCTGGGAAATCACACTGTATTTAAGGTGTATTTAAGGCGATTTTTAGTGTATCTTTAGCTCAATTTTCTACAAGTTCTGTGTCTACTGTGTGTGTGTGTGTGTGTGAGTGTCTGAGTGTGCATGCTCAGTCCGGTCACCTCTGCGACCACGTGGACTGGCCCTCTAAGCACCTCTGTCCACGGATTCCAGGCAAGACTACTGGAGTGGGTTGCCATTTAGTACTCTAGAGCTATCACATGGTAGAACGCATTTGTTTATTCATTCAACAAATGTTTGGGGACACCTACTTTGCTTAAGGCACTGACAAACACTTCCGGAGGTAGAAAAACTGATAAAACACAGCTTCCACCATAATGGGATTATATTTATTATATATCATATTTATTATTCTCTCATTTTCTGATGCTCAGGGTGATCTATAAAGAACTGAATTATCAAGAGAAATCCAAGTTCACTCACTGCACCTGACTTACTAATTCTTTAGGCAACTACGGACGTGCCCACGATTCCTACCCCAAAGATACCCTTACCATTCCTAGAAAGGATCCATTTACTCAGGTTCCCTAAAGAGTTCAGCTGGCTCCAGCTTTCAACTCATCGCAAAGAATATCGGCATGGGGAATTTGTCAAAGGAAGTGGGCTCACCTCACTGGCAAGCAAGCACAGTCAGAGTGTCATTAAAAGAGCAAACTTGATAAAGCATTGTCTGAGGGGTCCAAGGCCGCGCCACCCTGCTGGAAATTGAAAACTCTGAAGTTAAGCCAGACCAGAAGGCACCCCAGTCACTAAACTGCTCTGTGTTTTGGAAGAAAGATTCCTAAGAAAGCCTCCCCTAGGTAAAGAACAAGGAAGTTCACTGTACCATTCACTTCACTCCAGCAGGACTCACAGCAAAATCCATCTTCGGCCTCAGTAGGAGAAATGGTCTCTTCCCCAAACGGCGGAATTCTGACAATATCTGCTTCCATGGGTCTGATGGTTGTTTAAAAACAGGGGCCAAATTTATGAACCATATCCTCCCAGCAGATACTCTGAGCATAGGTTGGAGTATCCTTCCATATCTTTTGTCTTCTTAAGGAAATTTCTTCTTATCAGGAGCTTGCAAGTGATTAATTGATTTCTAAATTCTTTGAAGTATAACTCAAATGCAGAGACGTGCATAAATTGTATATTCAAACTGATGAATTTTTACAAGTGAATAGACCCATGTAATCATCACCCAAATCAGGAAACAACGCTTTGGCACCTTACCCCATCCCTCACCAATAACTATGATGTGTCATTAAGTTCATTTTGCTTCATTTTGAATGTTACAGAATGCAATCATGCTTTGGGAGGGTTTCTTGCCTTTGTTAGTCAACATCATGTTTGGTAGATCACTCATATTTTAGTCTATAATTGCAGTTTATTCATTCTCATCCTAGTTTCTTTTTAATTTAACAACATTTTACATTGCTTTTAAAACATCTTAAGCCCTTTAACAAAAAAGGTTTAAAAAAAAAAAAGGCAATGGTTTCTTCAATATGACATCAAAGGCACAAACAACAAGCAAAAGAAAAAATAACCCAATTGGACTTCCTGAATTTTTTTTAATTGTCCATCAAAAGACACTATCACCAGAATGAAAAGGCAACGCACAGAATGGGGAATGTTTTCAAATTATATGCCTAATCAGGAGTTAAGTTCCAGAATGCATTGTCGTTGTTCATGCTGTTAATCATGTTCAACTTTTTATGACCCCATGGACTGTAGCCCACCAGGCTCCTCTGTCCATGGGGACTTCCCAGAAAAGGATATTGGAGTGGGCTGCCATTTCCTTCTCCAGGGGATCTTCCCGACCCACGGATAGAACCTTCTTCTCGGGCATTGGCAGGCAGATTCTTTACCACTGAGCCAACAACCAGAAAACCAAACGACTCAACTCAAATGTAAGCAAATGACTTGACCAGACATTGCTCCAAAGAAGATATGTAAATGGTCAGGAAGGACTTAAAAAGATGTTCCGCCTACTAGTCATCAGAAAAACACACATTCAGACTACTGTGAGACACCACCTCATGCCTTAATAGGCTTTGATACGGGCTTCTGGATAAGCCAGTGACAGAACAGGAGTGTGGGCAGGGCTTGGAGAAATTGGAACCCGTGTGTACTCAGAATGCAAAATGGTACAGCACTGAGGAAAACGTTGTGGTGGGTCCTCAAAAAATTTAAAGTGGGATGACCACAGGACCCAGCAATCCCACCTCAGGATATACTCCAAAGGCCCTGAACGCAGTCTCAAAGAAACGTCTCCACACCTGCGTAGGCAGCAGCACCACTCACAGTAAGTTAAGCAAGGAAGCCACACAAGCATCCAGCAACAGATGACTAGATAAGCAAGATGCAGTGCAGAGAAATAATGGGCTAGTTCCCGAGAAAGGCAGTCTATACATACAATGGAATGTTTGCTTCCTTAAAAGGAAGGTAATTCTGACACATGCTACCACCTGGATGAACCTTGAGGACACTATGCTAAGTGAAATAAGCCGGCTACAAAGAGACAAACCCGGCACCATCCCACGCGAAGTGTTTAGAGTGGCTGAAATCACAGACAGAACGGCGGTTACTGGGGGCAGGAGGGAAAGAGGAGTGAGGAGCTGCTGGTTAATGGGTATAGAGAGAGTTCTAGTTTTACAAGAAGAAAAGAACTCTGGAGATGTATGCGGGGTTGGGGGCGCGGAGACTGCACAGCATGTGGAGGTACTCAATACCGCAGCTCTGCACGCTCAAAAGTGGCCACGATGGTCAATTCCACACTGCATGGGTTGCAAAAGTGGGGGAGAGGTAAAGAATAAATAAAGGACTTCCCTGGTGGTCTGGTGGGTAAGAATCTGCACCTCCACCGCAGATGTGTGATCTCTGGTTAGGGAACTAAGATCAAAACTCCCCCAGGCTGTGACGCACAGCCAAATAATAATAATAATAAAGTGTCTGTTCACTAAAGCCTAAAACTAACTAATGCCTGTTAGAAGTAAACAATCCCAAAGAAAAGTTCTTAATTCTCAGTTAAACCAAAAGTCCAATTCACCACAACATTTTAGTAATTGATATTTCTAGTTAATTATGTTATGTGACTGATGACATTGTTCCTTTCTGTAAATTTTTACTTTTATCTCTTTTGTTAAATTGGCTCCTGATTCTCTGTTTTATTTCAAGGCATATATAACACGATCAGAAGGAGCAGAGTGCAAAAGCTGTCCCTTCCTGGCCGCGTGTATGCTAGCCCTTGGCTCGGCTGCTTATGTCCAAAGTGACTTTAATAGTAATTCTTTGCTCCCAAAAGCTCAAGGTCTAACATAAAGAGCCAACTATACTTAATAAAAGTACTCACTAAAGGTAGTATTTGTCTGGAAAGCGTGACGTAAGAGTGAGGTCACTCAGTCATTTGACTCCTGCGACCCATGGACTGTAACCCTCCAGGCCCCTCTGTCCATGGGATTCTCCAGGCAAGAAAAGAATACTGGAGTGGGATGTCATCCCCTCCTCCCGGGGATCATCCGGACCCAGAGATTGAACCTGGGTCTCCCGCACGGCAGGCAGATTCTTTACCATCTGAGCCACAGGGAAGCCCAGTTGTATAGAATCAGTTCAGTTCAGCTCAGCTCAGCCGCTCAGGCATGTCCGACTCTTTGTGACCCCATGGACCGTAGCACGCCAGGCCTCCCTGTCCATCACCAACTCCCAGAGCTTGCTCAGACTCATGTCCATCGAGCCGTGATGCCATCCAAACATCTCATCCTCTGTCGTCCCTTTCTCCTCCCACCCTCAATCTTTCCCAGCATCAGGGTCTTTTCCAATGAGTCAGCTCTTTGCAACAGGTGGCCAAAGTATTGGATTTCAGCTTCAGCATCAGTCCTTTCAATGAATATTCAGGACTGATTTTGTAGAATAATGTTGTACAGTGTTGTGTAGTTGAATGGTTGTGTAGAATAGCATTATTTATACACTAGACATGCTACCAAATGCAAGTTCCTGTGAGCAAGGAACTTTGAGACAAAACAAATGGAAATGTGAGAGTCTGGAGCAGAGAAAGATTTACTGCAGGGCCAGGCAAGGAGAACGGGGGGCTGTGCCCGACTAAGTCCCCCCGGAACTCCTCGGAGGGATTTGGCAAAGCCTTTGTAAAAGCCAGGTGAGAGGGGGCATCCCAGGGTTTATGGTGGGCTCAAGCACAGTTCGCTCATTGTTTGATGGCGATCAATCCTTAGGTGCCAGAAGGGTGGGGACCATGTGCTCCAGATCGTCAGGTAGCTCATTTCTTCCATTTGGTTGTGGCTTTCAGCATCTGAAAACGTCACTGAGATACCGTCATCTGGGTACTTCAGAGAACAGCAGAGGCTATGGGGGAGGGCCTGTGCCTGGAAGGCTCCAGGGGGACCCACTCTGCAGACGTCCCAGGAGCCCAGGCTCTTGCTTTTCCTGCTGCTGTTGGCTATATCCCCAGCACAAGCATTCTATAAACACATAGTGATCACCCGTTAGACAGCTACTGACTGAAAATGCAACAAACAGAAAAGAAGCAAATGCCCTGAACTCTGTGGTCCAGAATCAGGTCTAAATGTAAACATTAAGACAATACACTTTATTTTAATTTTTTTAACTTTTTATTTTGTATTGGTGTATAGCTGATTATATATAGTTGATGGTTTTGAACTGTGGTGTTGGAGAAGACTCCTGAGAGTCCCTTGGGCTGTGAGGAGATCCAACCAGTCCATCCTGAAGGACCTAAGTCCTGAACATTCATTGGAAGGACTGATGCTGAAGCTGAAACTCCAATACTTCGGCCAGCCAATTCGAAGAACTGACTCATTGGAAAAGACTCTGATGCTGGGAAAGATTGAAGGCCAGAGGAGAAGGGGATGACAGAGGATAAGATGGTTGAATGGCATCACTGACTCGATGGACATGGGTTTGGGTGAACTCCGGGAGTTGGTGATGGACAGGGAGGCCTGGCGTGCTGCAAGTCATGGGGTGGGAAAGAGTCGGACACGACTGAGCGACCTAACTGAACCGATAGCCCATTAACAATGTTGTGGTAGTTTCCGGTGAACAGCAAAGGGACTCAGCCAGACATATATATGTTTCCATTCTCCCCCAAACACCCCTCCCATCCAGGCTGCCACATGACGCTGAGCAGAGTTCCCTGTGCTATTCAGTAGGTCCTTGCTGGTGATCCAATTCAAATACAGCCGTGTGTACACACCTGTCGTAACATGAAATTTCCGGTCCTTTCTGCACTTTCCACAATTTAGTTCTGTCAGGTCTGCTATCTTATCATACATCTACCACCACAGAAAAATAGGAGGAAGACGACTGCTGTAGGCAAAATACCGTGCACTCCTCTCAGTTACTTCAAACCCTAATCCCTAAAACTGGAAAATATCATGTTATGGGGGAGAAGGGTCTTTGCAAATGTGATTAAGCTAAGGATCTTAAAATGGGGAATCATCCTGGATTAGCGTAGGCCCTACATGCAGTCCTTGAGCTTCCTTAGAGAAAAGCGGACAGAGGCCAGACTCCCAGAGGGGAAGGAGGTGGGAAGGCAGAGGCCGAGGGGGGCGAGGGGACCGCAGACCACGGAGCACCTGCAGCCGCGGGAGCTGCAAGAGGCAAGGTACAGCTCCCCACCCGCCCCGAGCATCCTGACAGCCTTGCTGACACCTTGATCTGGCCCCAGAGACACAGATTCCTGGCTTCTGACCTCCAGAACTGGGAGAGAATACATTTCTGATGTTTTAAGCTAACACGCTGGCGGACATTTGGTTCAGGAGTCACAGGAAACATATATGAAGATGATTAAAGACAATTGACATCAATGGCAAATTCACTCTGTACTGGACACTATTTGAAGCACTTTATATGTGCTTCAAATATTAAAGCCACATATATGTGTGTGTATATACACACACACACACACACACACACACATATATATATCTCATTAAGCCTTCAATCCACCTATGTGATAGACTGTTCATTATCACCATTTTATAGATGAGGACGTGGAGTCCAAGAGCTGTACAAAAAGCTCATTAAATTCCCACATCTTTTAAGGAACAGACAAGAAGATAAACCCAGGCATCCTATTTCTTGAGTTCACGCTCTTAAATGTTACTTGTTAATCTACTATTCTGTCTCTGTGAGTTTAATGTCATATTTTACTATGAGTGTAAAATATGTAATCACCTGAGAATCAATCCAGCCGCTTAAATCTCTGTTCTTTAAATTCTTGTTGATCTGGATAGATTTGGTACCCAGGTTAAACTCTCAGAAGTTGTTCTCAACAAAATGCAATTTAAAATCTCAATTTTTCAAGATGCCTTCTAGAGTTTTGTGTGTATTCCTCTGTTTAAGTGGAAGTAAAGATATTATAAGAACATTCACTCACTTTTCTTTCATTTCTTGAGGGTAGATGAGAAATTGTTAAAGGAGAAAGAAATCTCTAATAATTTTAATAACACATTATAAAATAGTGGTGAATACCTCTTTAGATATAAAAAAGAACACATGACAAGATCACATGAAAACTAAATTGAGAACATCTGACCGCATGTTATGAGGAACTCTTGGGGAAATCCTCAAATAGACTTCTCTAATGCTAAACTGTAATATATTTTCTTCTCATGGAGACAGATTGGGTTAAACTCAGGATATTCCAAGATGAGTACTGCTTGAATATGGGCTACACAACTGCATGGAAGGAAAGTAAGGACACCTTCATGGCAAACTTCTCACTTAAAACACCTATATAGAAGTGCTGCCTGCTTGCTTATTTGGATGACACTATAGGTAATGCAATAAAGCCATTAAGTTGTCTAGACGTCCCTCTTCCAATCTAGGACTGTGTTCTAACATCCTCTCCCTGTCCATCAGCAGGTTAGGAGTAAGAGAGGCTTCAGCCTGGACAGAATTCTAAAAGTGGTCTGGAATTACCTAGGTGGGATTAAAAATTACATTCAAAATGGAATAAAGACGGTGAAGGGATCTGATTCATCTCAGCCTCTCAGTTTCCTCAAATTTCTTTCTCATTGCAGTTGTTCTTTTAAAGTTAAGGCTGGGTTATTCCAGAAAGGGAGTGACTGCTAATTTTAGTAGGCCCTAGAAGATACAAATTAATACATTTTTAATGTACTGGAATTTTAAAATTGATCTACAATGTGTTATTCACTGGTTCAAAAGATTAATTATATTTAAGAATTCTCAGCCTGCACTCGATTTGAGCTGATCTAGGTTTCCTAAGAGGTTATTTAAGTGCTTGCTTGGTTGTCAACCTACGGGCTTCATTTTATTCAAACTCTCACTTTAGAGCCCTTGTCAAAAAACTCAGAAGTGTCATCCACCTTGAGTTCTCAGCTCTTGAAACATTCAAAATTACATATCCTTCCCCAATATTAGTTTCTTCAAACTGTGATGCCAGTGTGACTCTGATGCTTATGGAGTTTAAGTCACTTTTCAGATATCTGATTGTTCAAATCACCAGATAATATAAAAACCGATTAGTCTTACTATGCAAATATTGAATTTTAAAAACACAGGAGGACATGTTCAGGCAATTATAAGGTTAACTCATTTATAAGACTCCCACTGTCATAAAATATTTTGCAATTCAACAATTCAAGTTTATAATTAGTTTCAATATTTTACTTCTAAGGTTAAATATGCTAGCCTCTATAACAACCTCATTATTTCAAAAACAAACAAAACCTCTAGGCAAGTTATTACGGTTCTATTTTTATACTCCTGATAAAATGCTTACATATTCAGAAATGTATTATTTTCAGTAGGCAAAATATGTGTTTAAGACTTCAACTGTATCAAAAGACAACAATGTATATATCATGTGATGTTAAATTACTACTAGAAAATACAATTTAACTCTCAAACAATAGAGAAGCTATGGCAATAACCATTAGTTGACTGGTACACTGCAATGTCAGTTTATTTGAAAAGATTAAGATACCATGCAAATGCAATGAAACATAGTAAAAGATCTTCCCCAGAGATCCTCTCCTTCCCAAAGCTGCTCCCACTTCTGAAATATTAATGGCACAGTGTCCCAATAGATTGATACACTTTTATTTGAAAATTCCATATGTACAGCCAAATCAGATCTGTGATTTATCACTATTCCCCAAACAAGCATAACAACAGCTTATGTGTTATGTGAAGAAACATAACAAACACATCTTATTCGGTGCTCTTGCTCTTAGTTTAAAAAACAAAACAGAACTCAAAATCTCTAGACAGGGATTGACATAACTGATCTGAAGAAGTCACAGGCAATGAGTTTATAAAGTTGGAGACGACAAGAAATAACGCAAGATGTGTACTCAGCTACCTGCATACGCTTTGCAGTGCAATAAGAAACTCAACCTCTTAATTAAATTTCAAATAAAACAACCCTAAATTAGACGTGAATCTTTTAGCCAGAGTTGTTATTATGGATGAAACACTTTGTTCTGTTGAATTGCAAACATGTTTCATTATTAAACTTTTGATACACCTAGTAAATAGCAAATCACAGCAGGGGCTGTAATTGTTTTGGAAATACTGCTGGAAATAAAGAGGAAACTTTAAAACAAGCTGTTAGTGTCTCTTAAATTCAACATCCTGTTAGGATCTGAGCATTAATTATAAGCTGACTGAAATATGAGAATGTCCAGGTAGACCACAGGATAATGCTACAGATTCATTCAAAGATATGCTTGATGTTATATTAAATCACATACTTCTAATAGAAGGGCTATAATACAGTTCTATAACTGATTGATAATAACAGGGCTCAAGGAAGGACTGTCATCAAGGTAAATACCAAGAGCTCGTCATTTAAACCTCTCTAGAGCTGGCAGGTGCAATTAAATATATGCTACGCAGTTGTCTCTCTGTGATTTCAAGTCACAAGCTTCACACCTGTTATAATAAAAATACATCTGAAATAGCTGTGGATGAATCCATCCATGATATTGTCATCACCTGAGTAATTTTTCAGGGGACTTGGAATGTAGAGGTTGTCCTCCCACTTTTCAAAGGAGTCTCAAAGAAGTCCTGGTAATGGAACTACTCGAGTCCAGCGGTCTTGGGTTCCCAAACACTGACTCTGGACCTTTCCCAAATTTATCTCTGAAGCCTGCTTTTCCTTACCCACAAAGTGAAGATGGAAAAGGGGCTGCCTTCTTGGGATATTTGCAGCTGCAATAAAGCCTTGAATACACAGTCTGGTGTGCAGTGGATGGGGAATAATGTTAGATGTCATTACTACCGCTATTAAAGTTGATGTCACTATTACTATTAAGTGACCCCAAAGGGCCTTCGGCCGCTTTGTCACAGAGCAAAATAGTCCAGAAGTCCTAACTTTTGGCTCAAGTCACTTTCTCCTATGCCAGAGAGTTTCCAAACGTCATTTATTTAAATCTAAGATGATACATCAACTCAAGATATGTGTTTATCCCCCAGTCTATATTTTAGCTGCATTCCAGAAGGGTGCAAGTTCATTTCCGAGGAACATCAAGGAGAGGAGAAGAAACTGCAACAGAACCCAGCCATGCTGGGCTGCATCAGTCTCCATAATTCGAAATGACCCACATTTGCCTTTCACGCTTGGAGACAAGAGACCAGGGCCTGAATTACCCAGGACAAGGCAGGGGTGGCACGAAAACCCAGAGGGACCGACGCCGTTCAGAGGATCGCAGGGGACACGGCGAACCGGACTGAAGCCGACACTGAAAGTCACGTTTAACAGACCAACTAGCAAACTGCCTCAAAAGAAGAAACATTTCCTCATCGCATTTCCAGAAAGCAGCACGGGACTGTCCTAGAAAAGCGCCAGTTGGAGGCTCCGCCAGTCACACCCACACACAGAAGGCGCCTCGGAAGTCGGTTTAGGGTTCCAGGTCTTGGGGAGGCTAACATGCAGGAAGGCAGGTTCTTCCCTAGTCCAGCCGAGCTCGGGCGGAAGGAGGACACGGCCTTCCCTCCAGAAACTCGCAGGATGCGGCCAGGTCTAAACGTAAGGCTCGCAGACCCGGAACCGGGCTTTCACCGCGGGGGACTCCTTTCTGGCGCGGCTCTTTTCCCTCTGGACCCCAGTTTCCACGCACGAGAAAACTTCTCCCAAAAGGCAAGAAGTGGCCGGGCACCGCAGACCCCCGCGCTCACTTCTAACCGCGTCCGGGGCCCCGGAGGTGGATGCCATCCGGGGGCGCCCATATGACCTCGGCCCCCCACCCCTCTGAAAGCCGAAACCTTGCCCCTGGAGCGAGGCTTCCTGCCCCTCAACAGCCTCTCACGGGGAGAGGCAGGCAGCGGAGGGGCAGCCAGCCTGCTGCTCTCTTATCCCAACAAGTTCGCCGCTTGCCCGAGGAGGGAGCGCGCCCCGCGCTCGCCCCGCTGGAGACGGGCGGCGGCGTCCAGCCCGGCGAGCCCGCCCGCGCTCCATGGCCGGGCCAGGCTGCCCCTGCGCCCCTCCGCTGCCCCCGACGCCCTGGTCCTGGGCAGCCTTTGTGTCCGGAGACCCTGGAGCTCCGCACTCCCCACTCGCGTCGCCTCTCCGTGGGGACTGCCGGCGCGGGCACGGGGTGGCGGCGGGGGTCCCCGGCAGGCAGGCGACCGCGTACAAATACACCCCGCGAGGGCGCACCCCGGCGCCTGGCCCCGCACCCCCGCCAACTCCCCAGCCGCCGCTCGGGCGCTCAACTTACCGGGGCCGGGCGGTGCCGGGGGCGAGCCCAGCGGCTTCTCTCTCCTTCCTCCCGCCGAGCCCTTCATCTTCCTGCCGGCCGCAGCCCGGCGCCCCGGCCCAGGCATCGGGGGTGGGGGCGGCCGCCGAGGTGGGGTCCCCGGGGCGCACGGCGGCGGGGGACGGCCCGGAGCGCCGGGAGAGCGGCCCCGGGCGCGGGCGGCAGGTGCGGTCAGCGCGCCTCTCTCCCGCGCGGCCCGGCCCAGGTGCGCCCCGGGGCCCGGGAGCGAGCGAGGGAGCCGCGGGGAAGCCAGGAACGCGCGGGAGGCCGGGGCTGGCTGTCAGCGAGTGAGCGGCTCGTGGAGTGGAGGCGAGCGCGGGGCGGAGGGACGCATCCAGGAACGAGACAGTGGGGACGAGCTCCCGCGCGGCGCCGAGCGCGCCTCTCCTCCCGCGCGCTCGGGTCCTCTATCCTCGGGGTGGCCTGCAGGTACCTGAGGACCACTCCCCTTTCCCCAGCCCGCCACACTCCCCCGCTCTTTCAGTCGTTAACCTCCACCCTCAGCGCAGACACGAAGTGACGGGGTGAAGCTACTGCAGATCCGCAGGGAACCCCGTCTGTCTCCACAAATCCTGCCTGCTCATCCCTCTGAGGGGCACACGTCCTCTCCTCCGCTCCCAATCTCCTGGCCCCCTGCCTCCCCCTCCCTGACTCCAGGCACAGAGTGTTAAAACGCATCCTTGGTTGTCCAGGCCCAGGACCTGGAGGGGTACTTCCCAAACTTCACTGTGCGGGGGAATCGCCCAGGAGTCCTCTAAAGTCCAAATCCAGGTCCCACTGAACTGGAATGGAGCTGGAGGTCCTGTGTGTTTAATTATGAGGCAGAGGCTGCTGATCCAAGGGCCACGTTTTAAGCGACAAAACAGGGAGGAACAAACTAAAGGAACCCGCTTTCTGATCTCAGCTGAGCCACTGTTTGTAAGATGACTTGGACTCACAGGTCATTAAAGCACTCCGTGTTTGCCCTGGGATTTTAGGAGGCTGTGGAAGCCAAATGGTGCAAAAAGATAAAACGCCCTACAGGTGGAGGCTCTCATTATTGTCCTTAATAATTACTAGTACTAGTGAATGTGTCCAGGAAGACTGTAACTTGCAACTCTTTCCTCAAGAGAAGCTCTAAAAACCAGCCAGCAGTTTTCTGCTTAGTCGCTCAGCCGCGTCACTCTTTTTGGCTCCTCTGTCCATGGGATTCTCCAGGCAAGAATGCTGGAGTGGGTTGCCATCCTATCTTCCAGGGGATCTTCCCAACCCAGGGATCAAACCTAGGTCTCCACATTGCAGGCAGATTCTTTACTGTCTGCGCCACCAGGGGAGCCAGCAGTGACCACCCCACAAACACACCATCGTTTAGAAAGGAAATGCTAAGAAACATCCTTCGAGGGCTAGTCTAGAAGACTGATCTGATATGAGTTGATAAGACCTAGAATCAGATGATGTCAGAGCTGTAGAAAGAAGGGGAGGCAGCGGAAGCCGTCGGTAAGGGGTCCTGAGGAAGGACTGGTGAGAACACTGGCGGGAAGTGAAAGAGGTTTGATTTCAAAGGAGACGTTTCTGAGACATGCTTACCAGGCTGCAGCCATTGTGTGATTTGTTCAAGAGCTCTCTGTGGTTCTGCGTCTGGACTGAAAAATTCAGGACACCGAACTGAGATGTCAGTGGCCTTCCCTGGCAGTCCAGTGTTAACACCACCCCTTCCAGGGCACAGACTGCAGGTCCAAACCGGGTGGGGAGCTAAGAACACACGTGACTTGCAGCCAGAAAACCAACACACGAAACAGAAGCAACATTGTAACAAATTCAATAAAGGCTTTTAAGATGATCCACATGAAAAAAACAATCTTAAAAAATAAAAAGAATTGAGTCATCAAGAAGGGAACCTTATTTGGTTTTATTTTTATGTTTTTTGTTTTTTTTTTGGCAATGAACGAATAGTTAAACAATCTGTCTGCAGTGCAGGAGACCAGGGTTCGATCCCTGGGTTGGGAAGATTCCCCTGGAGGAGGAAATGGCAACGCACTCCAGTCTTCTTGCCTGGGAAGCCCCATGGACAGAGGAGCCTGGTGCGCTGCAGTCCACGGGGTCGCACAGAGTCAGACACGACTGAGAGACTAATCCACCACGGCCATGAGCTGAGCTCTGCGGACACTTCTAGCCAGAGCCTCAGGCGGGTGTTCAGGCAGGGGTGCTGACACACAGTTAGAGACTCAAGCCTCGCTCTGGGGAAACGGGCTGTGCACAAGAGCCTGTGCTGGCCCCCACATTTGAGAAACCTGGGATGTGTCTAGGACGGAAAATGATTGGGAGAATGAGTAGTTTCCGAGGTGGAGGAGAGACAGAATCAGTGCTCAGGAGAGGAGCCTGGAGCTCTGTGACCTCCCCTGTTCCCACGGGTCATCACTTGTAAAACGTGGATTCACAGGGGATGGGCGGAGCTCTGCATAAAGGACTTGTGAGGCCTGGGGAGGACGCTTCAGTGTTTTCTCACTGAGATTTTTTGCTCTCTCCTGTAGGGTCTGAGAGGGTAGGGGCATACGCATCACTCTCACTGTTACAGCCCCAACACCTAACTGTTTGGCACACAGTAAGCCTTGGACTTCAAGGAGATCCAACCAGTCAATCCTAAAGAACATCAACCCTGAATATTCATTGGAAGGACTGATGCTAAAGCTGTAGCTCCAATACTTTGGCCACTTGATGTGAAGAACCGACTCGTTAGAAAAACCCTGATGCTGGGAAATATTGAAGGCAGGGAGGAAAAGGGGGGGGCAGAGGATGAGATGGTCAGATAACATCACTGACTCAATGGATATGAACTTGAGCAAACTCCAGGAAATGGTGAAAGACAGGGAAGCCTGGCGTGCTGCAATCCATGGGGCCGCAAAGAGCCAGACATAACTTAGAGAATAACAACAACAGACTCTAGAAATGTTCATTGAATGAATAAATTAATAATTCAGTGGGAAAAAGAAGAGTACAACCAAATCACAACTCAAAACATGAGAAGAGATGGCTATGTGCGTTGTGCTATTCCAATGTTGTAGACGCCAAGTCAGGGCAACGCTTTGTGACAGAGATGAATACAGGTAAAAGATGGCCCAGATAGCTTAATACATATTGGGAAAACTTTTGATTTTGTTTTAGGAAATGATGGGGTTTAAAAGAGTTCATTGATTACACTCGAGAATTTTTGTACTAGAAAGGTATCCTGAGTGGCAAAGGAATTAAAGAAGGATGTTAGTCCAATTTCTTTAAAGGATACTCTATCCGCTGAAGATGAAAAAGAGAAATTGGGGGAAGAGGGCTCGTAACAGAATTGAGAAAGCTATTCCTCTGTAGCGACAGAAAGTCCAAACCAGCTCTGTGGATGGGGTGAGGGACCACAGGTGAGGGAGGAGTTCCAGGGGAGAGAAAGGAAGAACTGATGGAGCAGAGCTGGAAGGAGAAGCCTTGAGTGAGCCAGGAGTGCAGGAGAGCAGTCTCAGCAGAGAAGAGGGTCACCTGTTCCTCGGAAACAAGAACGACGGTGGGAACAAGACGCATCAAGATTTTACAGTGCCGCGGCAAGGAGTGAGAAAGGCTCTCCTTATCTTGCCCCGGTGTTGTCCAAGGAAAGAGAGATGAGCCTTCTACCGAGACCCTGTGATTGGCCAGAAATAGAGCTGCGAGCTAGGACATCGGAGAAAGCATTTGGAACAAGCTGTAGCAGAGATATTGTGGTAAGTCCACGGAGATGTAAAGAAAAACCACGAAGTGATCCCGCCACACACGTATAGACTCTGGGGTAAAAGCAGACATTTATTATAGTGAAATACAATCAGCATTTTCATTGGTTACTCTCCCAGCAGTATTCAAAGACCTTAGTGCCCAAAGAAAGCAAGCGGCATGGTTTCCCCGAGTTAGTCACCAGCAGAGTGACTGATGGGGGGTCAGCCAAGTGGGGGTTTCGCGGAGCAGATCTGGAGAGGAGGGACTCTCAAAGCTCCCAGCCCTGGGCTTCGCTGGCCGCGCTGCCACCGGCGCCGCGTGAGACTGCACGGTTACCCTGTCAGCCTCTGTTTACTTTTTCATCGTGAAGTGGAACGAGGCTATGTAACCTCGTCTCAGGCTTCCCAGGTGGCTCAGTGGTAAGTAATGCACCTGCCAACGCAGGAGATGTGAGTTCGACCCCTGAGTCAGGAAGACTCCCTGGAGAAGGAAACGGCGACCCACTCCAGTATTCCTGCCTGGAGGATCCCATGGTCAGAGGAGCCTGACAGGCTATAGTCCATGGGGTCGCAAAGAGGCGGATATGACTAACAACTAAACAACACCCTTTAGTGTTGGGCTTTCGTAATAAAATAAGCTACTGTGGGTAAAGCAGTGGTTTTCAGACTAAAGCAAGTACCCTCAAATCACCCGAGTATTTTTGAAAACATAGTTTGCTGATCCCCACCCCGAGAGTTATTGATCTGTTAGATCTTGGGTGGGTTTTGGGAATTTGTATTCCTAATAACAAGTTTTGCAGTGATGCCGTGGCTCCTGGTCTGCAGAACCACCCTTTGTGAACTCCTGTTGTAAAGCACGTGATGCCTGGGACATAGTTAAGGACTAGATACCGGGGAGCTAGTGTTTAGGGTCAGCTCACAGCGTGGGAGCTGAAGATAGAGGTTGAGCTGAAAATGCCATAAATGCACAAAAGTGAGTGATGGATAAAGGTTTGGGGGGACACTGAGAATTTAAGGTCATCAAAATGAAGATCCTATTTAATGAAAGTTAAGCTAATGAAATGGAGACGGAATGGCAACCCACTGCAGTATTCTTGCCTGGGGAATTCCATGGTCAGAGGAGACTGGAGGGTTTTGGTCCATGGGGTCGCAGAGAATCAGACACAGCTGAGTGACTGAGCATGCACACAAGTTTTAGGAAAGATTCAGGATCGGAGGTTTTTCTAAGAGTTCAGAATCTTGGAGATCAAATTCCATTTAGTCTAGTTCAGTTCAGGCACTCAGTCGCGTCCGACTCTTTGTGACCCCATGGACGGCAGCACACCAGGCTTCCCTGTCCATCACCAACTCCCGCAGCTGGCTCAAACTCATGTCCACAGAGTCTAACACTTTCTAAAATGGTGGTTTATAATAAAGTGCCATAACAATTAAATCGGATCCTAGAAAGAGAAGTCTAGGCTCAGGGAGGCTGTTAGCAGGGTAGGCTAGCGCCAGTGCTGGGCCTGAACTAAGAGTGAGTCTCTGGGCTTTGGAAGCTGCCCAGACACAGGGGTCAGGGCTGTTACATAACCATCATTGTCCAAGGTGAAGATTTGCGAATCCCAGGCTGCCATGCAATCTCACTCCAGGAAACACTGAGTAACTTGGAATCTATATGGCTTCTTTAAGAGGAAACTTCAACACAAATCTAGACCAAGTGTATCAACATAAAGAATAAGAAGCACATCTGGGAGGGATTAGATTAGCACTTGCATTGATTCAACCAGTCCTAGGCCTCCAGGCCCCACGGTCTCCTGCATTGTGTCCAATGCTGTGGTAGGGCTGTTTAAAATCAGAATAAAATCACTCTTCAGAGATGAGAAAATAGGCTCCAAGAGATTAAGTCAGTTCCCTAAGATGATACCTGATAAACTCCAATATGATGATAAATCATATATGATTTCCACTCTATACATATACACTCCCAAATTCATTGTGTGAGGCCACCATCACCCTTATACCAAAACCAGACAAAGATATTACAGAAAAGATATTTACAGGCTAATATCACTGATGAACACAGATGCAAAAATACTCAACAAAATACTAGAAAACTGAATCCAACAGTATATTGAAAGGATCATACACCATGATCAAGTGGGCTTTATCTCAGGGATACAAGGATTCTTCAATATATACAAATCAATCAATGTGATACACCATATTAACAAATTAACAGATGAAAACCACATGATCATCTCAATAGTTGTAGAGAAAGCTTTTGAAAAAAATCCAACACCCATTTATGATAAAAAAAAAAAAAACTCCAGAAAGTGGGCATAGAGGGAACATACATCAACATGATAAAGGCTGTATACAACAAACCCACCACAAACATCATTTTTGATGATAAAGAACTGAACGGCTTCCCTCTGACATCATACCCTTCTCTTTCTGTCTTAGGTTGGGTTCTTCAGGAAGCAGACTCTGGAGACATGAAAATCCATGTGCAGGAAGTTTAACGGGGGTCTCCTTAAGATCAGGACTTGAGACAGAGTAAAAGAAGTTGGGTTGTCTGAAGGGAGAAGTTGAACATCAATGCAGTCTCAAAAAAGGCCTCAGTCAATTCTACAGGAGCTCTGGACCACAATGGCCCTGCAGAATCATCCTGATCTGAGGACAGAGAACCAAGTACCCTTGAATCAATTGGTTATTCCTGGTAATCAGAATTTAGTTCACAGACGCCTGTAGAACTAACTTTCTTACGTATTTTAATATTTAATCATCTCTGCTTTATAGCAACCCAAAGAAGACTGTCTTGAGTGCAGCAATTATTTTAATGAACTAGTATTTGCAAAGTGCTGTGAAGAACTTTGGGAGAACACAAGTGTGCTTAAATCATATATTCAGTGTCATATAACTTGAGTTTAGAAGTACACTTGACCCATAAACAACAGATTTGAGCTGCCCTGGTCCTCTTCAGATATTTTTCAATAGTAAATACTGCAGGACTACACTGTCTGTGGCTGGTTGAATCTTTGGATCTGGAACTGTATGTGGAGGGCCAGCTATTGGTTATATTTAGATTTTCTACTTCCTAGACAGGAGGTTTCCCTAGGCCCTAATTTGCTGAAGGGTCAACTGTATAGTGAACTATACATAGGTAAGTTGTCTGTAAAATGAATATATTGATAGTGTCTATCTTATAGGGTAGATCTGAGGATTAAAAAGACTACCAGAAAAGTAAATGCTATCAAAGTATTTGAGGGTCTTTTCCTAACTACAGTAGGTGGAAATGAAATGTTTTGCAAAATAAAAATAACAAAGTTATTTAAAAAGAAGTTTGTGATAAGTTTAGGGTAAGAAGTTATTTAATCTGAAAAATATTTAATGGAGGAGAAGGAATTTAGCTGAGTCTTCAACACTAGGCTGGATTTAGAAAGGCAAAAAGAATGAGGAGGGTAAGAATGCACTCCAGGGAGTACAAACAGGGTGAACAAACATGTAGGAGACGGAGGCTTAGAATTTTTTGAGGGCCAGCAAATGGGCCGGCTCGTCAAGAACACAAAGGAAAGGGCGGGGGGCATTGTGGATGGTTTGCAATTTCTGGTTAATTGTTGTGACTGTAATTAGAAGACAAGGAAGAGTGAAATTTTTGAGCAAATTGTAAACAAAGTCGTGTTTTAGGAGAATCAAGGTGTGCACGGTTGAAATCGAACAAAGTCACAAGATATTTGTTTCTTGTTCCTGCCCTAGGCTAACCCATTTTTGGGGAGGGTGTTTCTCTCTCTAAGCAGTGGTTCTCCAAGCGCTGTCGCCGGACCACAGCACCAGCGTCACCTGGGCACTCATCACCTCCAACCTCACCCCCGCCTACCGAAGCAGGACTTCTCCAGGTGGGTTCCAGCAGTCTGTTTTAACAAGCCCTCCATGTGATGCTGACACATGCTCAAATTTTAGAATCCAGGCCCCAGGTGCTCCCAGAACACATTTTCTCCTGGAGCAATTGTCCCCTGGGATAACCCGGAGCAAGTCTCTCGCCCACCTCTCTAGAGACCAGGACCGCTGTCTCCTAACATCCTTGCAGACTGTCTCTGACCAAATGACTCAGCACCTGAACTCTGCAGTGCTGATGTGTGGATCAGATTGGTTTTAAACAGGTTTTCACGATAAATCTTTAATACAAATTCCCTTCCTTTGATTCAGATGTGAAGTACCTTGGCACCAAAATGTCTATTTCAATAGAACCAGGCAATCAGGGGAAAAAAAAAAAAATCCTCAGAGAAAACCTCATGAGGTATGAGAAAGGGGTCACTATTAGTGTATTTTTTTAAAGATAAGAAACAAAGTCCTTTTCCATTACTAGTAAAACTCTGGAATGGCTAATGAAAATATTTATTAAATTATAGCAGAAAAACAAAGGTTCCAAATAATTAGATCTTGGATATTGAGGAGGGACCCAAGGCCAACAGAAATTGTTTCTGAATACATGTTAAATAATATATATACATACAGAGTGTATCTGTGAGTTCCTGGGGGTGTTGGATCATTTATATCAATGGATGGGAAGTAGAAAGAAAGAGAAGGAACTGACAAGGAGGTGAACTCAGGTTGGAGGAGGTCCTGGAGAGGACGTGACCTCTGATTGATGGGAGAACTGGAACCCTGACAATCAGAGGCGCCTCACTCCCTCCCTCGTCCTTGAAATGTACACCCCGCCGAACCTGCCCGCAGTGGGGGCCATCTGCAAGGACTCAGCCTTGAGAGAGCAGTGTGGTGCTGAGACCATCTGGACTGAATACCCAACTGAACCCAGTGCAGGCCTCTGTATAAACCTGTAAGGTTCTGGCAGGCAGATGCAGGGATCTGTTCATCTTGTACCCAAGACAGAGGACGGGATGGTTGAATGCATCACTGCCTCGATGGACATGAGTTTGAGCAAGCCCTGGGAGATGGTGAAGGACGGGGAAGCCTCGCGTGCTGCGGTCCGTGGGGCTGCAGAGAGTCAGACACAGCCGAGCGGCTGAACGACACGCCCGAGACAAGCCTTGTAGGTGAGTCCCCTTGCTCATTACCGCTGCTTCCGGCCTCTGCAGGGGACTGCGTTTCCTTAGGTCACGCCTTGTGAGGGGGCCAGTTTCAACTTCCATCTGGGAAGCTTCTGAGTGAGTCTGCAAACCAGCACTTTAGCTCTGGAGCGTCCAGTCTGGTGGGGCTGAGGCCTTGAACTCCACAAGGCCGACTGTGGAGAGCTGTGGCTGCAGAAGCTCAACCCCGTTTGCAGACACACACATGATCACACAGAAGGACAATGTGCTACATACAGAATCTGTTCACGCTTCGGGGCGTTTTTATTTTGCTATCCGAATACCAACCTCTCCCCAAACTAACGTACTGACCGCTGTGTCATTATACAAGTGACTGGAGGCGGAAGTTTGTCTTAAATACATAAGCGTGTCTATTTCAGCTTGCTCATCCAGGTCTCTTCCCAGGGAGATTTACGGAAATTTCCGTGTTGGGTGTTTTCAGAATTGTGGTCTCCTGGGTGCTATCATTTCAGATGGAAGGATGAATGTGGAACCCATAGCCCCCTCCTCACCTCAAACTCTGTCTCCTTCAGCAACGTCTGCTCCCCCTGGCTCCTCTGTGCTGACAGGGGTACCCCCATTCTGTCAGACTGAGAATCTCAGAGCCATTCTTCACCACTTTCTCCACCTCCAGCCCAGTGGAATTTCCCCTTGCAATAAGCCTCAGATTCTCTATTTCTCCCTCGCAGTTAGAATACCAGTCCCTGATTTGGCTCTTATTTGGATTAATTGCCTAGATAATGTATAAACGTACACCAAGTAAATTCCCAGCCAGAAAGCTTGCTCTTCCTCTGAGGGAGATTAAAGTCAGATAAACCTGCCCCAGTATTGCTGGTCACCAGGTTACCCCAGCCCACCACCGTCCCACCGCTGCCTTCACCACCGAGTTCAAACCACAGCTGAGTGCGTCCTGGGGGCTCAGTGGTTCAGAGTCCGCCTGCCCATGCAGGGGCCACGGGCTCACCCCCTGGTCTGGGAAGATCCCACGTGCCGTGGGGTGGGCAAGGCCGTGCACCACAACGACTGAGGCCCGCGGCCCAGAGCCTGCCCCACGCCCAGAGGCCAGACACGCCCAGAGGCCAGGGAACGGCGGACACGCCCAGAGGCCAGGCCACGGGGGACACGCCCAGAGGCCAGACACGCCCAGAGGCCAAGCCACGGGGGACACGCCCAGAGGCCAGGCCAAGGGGACACGCCCAGAGGCCAGGGAACGGGGACACGCCCAGAGCCCAGGGAACGGGGGACACGCCCAGAGGCCGGGGAACGGGGGACACGCCCAGAGGCCATGGCAGCCGGGGACACGCCCAGAGGCCAGGGAACGGGGACACGCCCAGAGGCCAGGGAACGGGGACACGCCCAGAGGCCAGGGAACGGGGACACGCCCAGAGGCCGGGGAACGGGGGACACGCCCAGAGCCCAGGGAACGGGGACACGCCCAGAGGCCAGGGAACGGGGACACGCCCAGAGGCCAGGCCACGGGGGACACGCCCAGAGCCCAGGGAACGGGGGACACGCCCAGAGGCCATGGCAACAGAGGACACGCCCAGAGGCCAGGCCACGGGGGACACGCCCAGAGGCCGGGGAACGGCGGACACGCCCAGAGCCCAGGGAACGGGGAACACGCCCAGAGCCCAGGGAACGGGGAACACGCCCAGAGGCCGGGGAACGGCGGACACGCCCAGAGCCCAGGGAACGGGGAACACGCCCAGAGGCCAGGGAACGGCGGACACGCCCAGAGGCCAGGCCACGGGGGACACGCCCAGAGGCCGGGGAACGGCGGACACGCCCAGAGCCCAGGGAACGGGGAACACGCCCAGAGCCCAGGGAACGGGGAACACGCCCAGAGGCCGGGGAACGGCGGACACGCCCAGAGCCCAGGGAACGGGGAACACGCCCAGAGCCCGGGGAACGGGGGACACGCCCACCGCGGCGGGAGCGTGGCCCTGCTCCCGCAGCGAGGGGAAGCCACGCGGCCACGAAGCCCCAGCACAGCCAAGAATAAATAAACTACAAACACCCCACAGCTCAGCGTCTGAAGTCCCCGCATCTTCGTCCCAAGCTGCCGTTCCCGTCGGTCCACCGTGACTTCCCTGTGGCCAGACGGCCCCCTCACTGTGACTCCGTGTTTTGAAAGCTGTTCTGCACGCGCGGGAGTTTTGTCTTCTTTATTGACCTAGTGAAATTCAAGCCATCTTTCACAACAGGTTACAAACGTCAGACAAGCAGGCAAGCAGGAAGGACGTGGAGAAAGACAAGAAGGGGAGAGGGGTGAGGAAAAGGTAGAAAGTGGGGAAGAGAAGGAAAGCAGGAAGGAAAAAAGCAACGTGAAGGAAAACAAAGGCAGAAAACACACCGAGTTGGCCCCCAGAAGGCGGGGTCAGCCCCTAACTTCTCACGTGAGGAAGGGAAACGTCAGGGAAGCAAATAAATCACCTGCGCTCACAGCGGAAAGTCAGCAAGCAAGAAAACTAACCAGATCTTTCCCTGGTACAGTGTTTTCAAACTTCAGAGCAAACTCATGTCATTAAAAAAAAGAAGAAGAAAACAACCAGACCCCTGAGTCTCAGCTCCAGAGTTGCTGGAAAAGTGGGTCTGGGCTGAGCCTGAGATTCCCAGGCGCTGCTGCCGCTGGTCCAGAGAGCGCGCTTTGAGAGCCGCGGGCGGAGCAAGGCCCCCACCGCGGTCCGCGCTCGCGGGCGCGTGGGGTGGCTCCGCGACTGTCGAGGGGATGCGTGTCTATGAAACCCACCGCCTCTGCCTCCGCACAGACGTCCCCGCTCGCCGCAGTGGGCCCCTCTGAGCCACGCTGAATGCACCTCAGTGGGCCCTCCCGCTCCCAGGACCCGCGCCCAGGGGCACACCCTGAGGGCGGGCGTGTGCGCAGGAGGTTTACTGAGGGAGTTCTGCAGGAGAAGCACGCCTTAGGGCTGAAACTGCCGCTGCCGCTAAGCCGCGTCCGACTCTGTGCGACCCCGTAGACGGCAGCCCACCAGGCTCCCCTGTCCCTGGGATTCTCCAGGCAGGAAACCGGGGTGGGTTGCCATTTCCTTCTCCAATTAGCGGCTAAACAACAGTTCTTAATCTCTGCATTATTCAAATATTGCAGTTGTGCATTTTAGTTAAAAAAAAACACAAACTAATGAAATATGAGTGTGAAAAAAAAATATTGCCCCTATGAACATTAAATGTAAGGCTTTGCAAATGCTTTGCAAAAAAAAAACAAAACTGAATTGCTTAAAAACCAAAAAAATATCCCGCCTGCTCTTGAATTAGGTGTCAGTGAGACAGTTGTAAAAGTGGAAAAATAATAGCAATCTGGAAAGACTGTTCTAATGGAATGTCTTAATAAATGCAGCTAAGGTCTCACTGTAAGTTAAAGAAATTCAAACTAGGAATTTGGAGTTTTAAGTAAAATGTTTTTGGCCAGAAATAACAGACATTCTACTTGAAAGGCAAAGGAATACTGGAATTATTCTGGTTAGCCAGAAATCCTGAGGTAGAAAAGATTCAGGACTGTTTCATACAGCAATTTAATTAAAGCATCCCATTTCATTTCCACTCTTCATTCCAACCATTTATGTATTTTATTGACAACCTTCCTTCCAGGAATCAAGATGGCAGCAACAGCTGAAGGCATCTTACCCTAGTCTATGGCCAATGGTCCAAAAGGGACTTTTGGATCCCACGTACCTTGCCTTTTAAAAGCAAAGACATCTTTCAAAGAAGCCCTTTAGGTTTCCTTTGTGTCCACTAGGCCAAAAGCACGTTATATGTGCATGCATGCCTGCTAACCCTTTGCGACCCCATGGACCGCAAGCTCCTCTGTCCGTGGGATTCTCCAAGCAAGAACACTGGAGTGGGCTGCCATGCCTTCCTCCAGAGGACCTTCCCGACCCAGGGATTGAACCCATGTCTCTTATGTCTACCTACATTGGTGGGTTCTTTACCACTAGTGCCACCTGGGAAGCCCACAGACTAAACATATACCGACGCTCATTTGCAGAAAAGGTGGAGGATCACCCAGCCACCCAAGAGAAGGACCCTAGGGGGGAAAGCTCTTGGCAGCCTGACAGAGGGGAGTAGCTGTCAGGCAGGAAACCAACACTGTGCGTTCAGGTAGCTTGTGCGTCATGGGCTACGCAACTCAGGTGACAGGGAACACCCGCACTGAAGGCCATTGCCCAACACGCAACAGCTGGTGAACACGTGTCGCTCATGTGTACTAAGTTAAAACTAACAATGTTTCAGTTATATACACCCTATTTTAACTGACTTTTGCCTTCTGAATCCCGATTGCACCAAATAAAACAGCTCCTAATATACTTACCATACTTAATTCTATTTATCATAGGCAACACAGAGTCTCATACACAGTATATATATATATAGTCAACAGTTAGAATTTGCAATTTTGCATATTTGGTGTAACAGGAGCTCAATCAGTGCTTACTAATAGATGAACAAAGTCACAGATGACTAGTAAGTTCTCCCACCTGGGAATTCCTGCGAGCCAAGGAAATGTCTGTTCTACTTCAAATGTTAGAAACGTTTTTTGCATTTAAGATGGCTATTCTCATTACTAATTTTGAAAGCTAACGGTGGCAAAAAAAAAGGTACTATATGATTAACAAACCATGTACTTTTCCTCCGAGGAACATGGAAAAACTATTTTCCACAGCCCCTGTCTCGAAGAAGTCTAATGATTATTTTTGGCCAAGGAAATATCAACAGAAAACACTGGGGCACCAAGTCTTGGCCTTAAAAACCTTCTAGGATTTTTATGCAAGCTCCAGTTCAGTCCTTTTCTCTCCACTCGTCACCTGAAGATTTGAAGTGGAGGAACATTGGAGGACTCCAGGGTTCAAGGGTCTGACGGTCACAAGTCAGACATCCTATAGGAATAAGTTTTATTAAGTTCATGAGATGGTGTGGCCATCACAGTAGTTAGCGCCTACATGCAGAATAATAAAATAAAAATGGCTGTGGCCATAATTGTGACGTAGAGGGCACTAACTTTCAGACCTGTCTCTCCACTAACTTCTGAACGTCTGCTTCCTCCTCCAACTTTTAATCTCTTACGTTGTGTGTTTCACTCCACTTAAAAACATTTACGTTGCTATGCTGAGAAAAGGATCCATCTGATATTATCAACCAGCTAAACTGTGAAGAGCTTAATTTGGTTGCACTCTTCCACATGCATTTGCATTTTAAAAGGCCTACAGAAAGACCACAATGCTTGTACCTAGAGAATGAATCACTAATGGTTGAATTTCAGTAATCGAAAAGAGAAAAAAATATTACTATGCAAATTATACCATATAGGCAATAGTCTACTTCAGTTACAATTCCAGCTCTGAATAGAAATTATAACATTTTTTTCTAAAATAACATAGTTTTTAAAAGGCTGTTGTTCTGTTTACATCTCTTGTCTACACGGTTCTCAATTCACACATGTTTATAGCATACTAAGTAAAATTCTTTAACACTGAGAAGTTTTATTGTATTTATTGCTATAGCTCATGAATTTTAAAATGTCTAAACCAGAGAAAGATATTTAAGGAAAAGACTGAATACAATTTAATTGTGAAAATGAACACTATTCCCTGTGTAATGAATTCAGAATTGCTTTAGTTAAATGGAAAAAAAAAAAGTTTTTATCATTGTCTATTTTCTCTATTTTAGATTGTAAGCAATTCCAGGGCAAGAACTTACACTTTACTCTGCACTTGCTGTGTGGTATCATGCATAAATCCCTATTGGGATTAATTTCTACCTTTTGCAGTATGTGGCAAATTTTACGTATGTGGTGAAATTGAAATTCATAACTCACAATTAAGATGTCTAAAAACAAATACAAAAAAGCAGCTCATCTATTTATCTGAAATTCCACAATTTCTTCATGAGTCCCCAACCCTGATTCTAGAATTGGGTAAAAGGAGGGCAGAAGAGAAGATGGAGGACTTAAGTTTAAAATCAAAGTTAACCCAGTCTCTTCTGGTTTCAAAGAATCTCTTTTGAGTAAGTATTCTGTCAATTCAAAGTTCAAAGTTTCTTGAAGGTTGATAACCTTCTCAAACAGTCTGCCTGCTCCATATTTCTTTCCAAATGGAGTTCCAAGGGGACGTTTTGAAATTTTCATGGCACTCGGAGTAGCCAGGATGTTCTGGTTCCCTCTCCCCTGAGGCTGATGAAAAATACCCTCCTTGTGGATGAAGGTCATCTTGCCTGTGGTGGGGCAGGGAAATGTCTGGGATGTCAGTCTTCTCTGACCACCTTTGTGCAAATATGCAATGATACCCAGCAGTCCTGAACATCTCTCCTTACTTGAAGTTACTTTTTAAAAGAGATTCTTAGAGATAATTTTCCAAGATTCAGTTGTCATTTATGCTGGGTGAAAGGCAATTTATGACCTCAAATTGTTAGAACACAGTAAAGTTCATTTTCTTTTTTTTTATTGTCCTGAAAAGGGAGGAGACGGAAATGGTAAATGTTCGTTGCAAGCATTTGCCTGATGTCTTGTGCCTTGAGTTAGGAGTTAAAATTCCTAGGTCTGATTTTGTTCTTTGTTAGTTTGGGCTTTCTTTGTTAACCAGTCAAACGGGTGATAAACTGGCTCCTTCACATTATCTTCAGTATTGACTATGCTGATACACTTGAAAACTCCTTGGAAAAGGCAATATCTGATGAGAATGGAAAGTGGTATCTCCTTTATATTTGCCTGCCACTTCCTATCCAGACTTTCAACTCCTTGGGAGCAGAGACACTATCTCAGCCTTCCTTGAATCCCCACAGTGCTCTGCACATAATGACATTTCGCTGAAAGTCCCACAGACCAATTGGTTCACTAAAGAGAAACTCGGGTAACTATGCCAGCTGCAGTGGATGTGTGGATGGTCTCTAGAATGAAAAAGAGTTTCAGAAGTCCTTTCTTGAAATTTGATGAAACACTTTAAGAGCAATTCAAAATCAAATAGTGATTCTTATTTCTATTTAGTAAGGAAGGTTGTAAGCTGAAAGGAAAAGAAAATCAGATGAAACATGGTTTAAACTAGGAGTTCTCAAAGTGTGCCCCCCACCACCCCTACCACCTGAGAACTTCCTGGAAGTACAAATTCTCAAGCCCCTTTCCAGAATTATAGAATTAGAATCTCCAGAGTTAGGGCCCAGAAATCTGTGTTTTAACAAGACTGTGATGCATGCTAAAGTTTCAGAATCATTGGTTTCAATGATATAAATAGTTAGGATATGATGCACAAAAATACTGAAATAATTCACTGCAAGCTGCAGTGAATTTTGAACATGGTCAAAAATTTTAGACTCTTTTGGATTATTCCACTCCTGTGGCTTTAGTTTGCTGAATTTTGCTCTTAATCTCAGCATCTCAAGGTTGCAATATGGCTGCTGTAGCCCCAGTCATCATATCCTCACTCACTCTAGGAAGGAAGGAGATAAAAGGGGAAGGGACAAGGTCACTTGCAAAGATTGCTTTAATAGGAAATGCTTTCCTAGAAAGTTTCCAGTTGAGTTATTCTTACATCTCCTTGAACATAATTGGCTACCCTTAACTGCTTTCCCAACTTTATTTTGGAAGCAAGTGAACAAAAAAGGAGTTGAGAATTGGTATTTAGATAGCTATCCAACACTGTCCTCATAAAAATGGAGGATTGTTACACAGATCCAATAATTTAGAAAAAAATTTCTAGAAATGAGAAAACACATGGAAAATGAAAAACTAAAATGTCTTTAAACACTGTATTTGGAAGGTTGCCATGTGGAAGGAAAGCTCAAATGTTATGTGAAACTCCACAAAGCAGAAACAATAGGTGCAAGTTAGACAGCACAGCTGCTGGCTCAACAAGAAAGAATTTTCTAATGATTAGAACTATTCAAAAGGAAATTGGAGGCTTTTAGAGCAGTGAGCACACTTTTACCCTATAACCATTTCTCAAAAATGCAATGCATCCTGCAATGGGTCTCTTCCAAGTCTAAGACTGTCTGTTCTAATTGACTAAAGTTTGAGTACATTCTGGGCAATAATAATGACCAGCACTTGAGGCACATTCACTCTCATATTAAGTGCTTTGTATGCATTACCTCATTCTCCCCCACAAAGACCCTCTGAGATGAGTATAACCATTACTCCCATTTAAAGAAACTGAGACAAAAGGACTCATACGTTGCTCAAGGTCCTGGACTTGAGGTGTGAGCCCAGGTGCTATGATTTCAGAAATCATCCTCTTTATTGTTGCGACCATCTCCTGAATTTAAAGCAATTCCACACTTTTGAAAACTTAAGAAGTAAAATGCAGTTCCTCACTTTGCCGTCTAAGTGCAGTTCTATCCCTTTCAGAGACTCGGTAATGAAGCCAAGCCTTTGAATTCTCTTTTCTGGTGAGCCAACATTTCATGACTTTCTGTTCACAGTTCCCATTTAGATCATTTCTCTTCCAGAACCAAGTTCAAACAATTAGAGAATCTGTCCTGGTGGGTTAATTTGACTCTTCTTGGAAATTTTTCTTTTAGATAATTGTCCCAAGAGAGTGATTGTCCCTAAATATTTCTATGTACTTACTTTGGAGTAAAAATCCTGACTGCTGAGAATATTTTCAGAGAATGATGCATCTTTATTTCCGACTCCTAGACTAATCTGAGAATAGTTTTGGCAACTTGTCTATTTCTACTCCCAGTTTTCAAAACTCATAACGGCCAACATAAGGTAGATATTGACTGAATGTTTGTTGAATGAAGGAACACATTCACAGGTCTTAATCACCATTGCTCTTTGAAACAACATGCCAATCTCACATAGAAACCTTCTGATCATTTTTCAAGGCTATACACTAGTCTAGAAAAAGGCCAGGTCATCCTGCACACACATATGGTAAAAACACAGCAAAACTATTTGCATTCACACACAAGGGCTAACTACATCCACAACAAGTATGAAAATATATCTACACCAAGACTTACAATATTGGGATCATGAAAAACAAAGCAGATAATGTGAGATCATGTTCATGAAACTGACTCCAATCTGAAAGCTGGATCTGATCTTCTGGGACCACATCCACAAAGGTGCAAGGAGCTCCATGTTCAGAAACTAGGAGTGAGCATAGCTGTAGTAATTGCTAAATAGAGGGTAAAGGTTAAAACAAAGACAATGAAGAGCAGAACTGCCAAGCTTACGGAAGAGATGGGCGAGAACTGAATCCTGGCGGTCCCAGAATGTAAGAGGTCGACTAGATGGCTCACACAGGGGCCATGGCCACAGTACCCCAACCACACAATCTCTTGAACCCAGTGGTATTTTGTGCTAATGAGGTCCCTCTGCTTTTTTAACCATTATTTTAAGTATAATTAACTTACAATGTTGTGCTAGTTTCAGCTGTACAGAAAGTAGTTCAGGCATGTGTGTGTGTATAGATATAGATACATATTTTTTCAGATTCTTTTCCATTATAGGTTATTACAAATAATTGAGTATAGTTCCCTGGGCTACACAATACATCCCTGTTGTCTGTTTTATGTGAGTGCTCAGCTGCTTCAGTCGAGTCTGACTGACTGCGACCCCGTGGACTGTAACACCCCAGGCTCCTCTGTCCATGAAATTCTCCAGGCAAGAATACTGGAGTGGGTTGCCATTTCCTTCTCCAGGGGATCTTCCCAACTCAAGGACTGAACCTGTGTCTCTCATGTCTCCTGCATTGGCAGGTAGGTCCTTTACCACTTGCATCACCTGGAAAGCCAAATCCAAGTCTGTTTTCTTTGTTCAATTGCTAAGTCATGTCTGACTCTTTTGTGACTCCAGGGACTGTAACCCACCAGGCTCCTCTGTCCATGGGATTTCCCAGGCAAGAATACTGGAGTGGGTTGCCATTTCCTTCTCCTCTTTTTTATATAGTAATGTGTATATGTTAATCCCAAATTCCAAACTTTTCCCCCCTTCCTCTTTGATAACCATGTTTGTTTTCTATGCCTGTGAGTCTGTTTCTGTTTTGTAAGTAAGTTCCTTCATATCACTTTTTTAGATCCCACATATAAGCAATATCACATTACGTTTGTCTTTCTGGGTCGGACTTCCTTCTCTCAGTAGGATCATCTCTAGGTTCATCCATGTTGCTGCAGATGGCATTATCTCATTCTTTTTATAGCTGAGTAGTATTCCATTGTATATATACAACACATATTCTTTATCTATTTATCTGTCAGTGGACATTTAGGTTGCTTCTGTGTGTTGACTATTGTGAATAGTGCTACAGTGAACTTGGTGTTACCTGTCTATTTTCAAATTATGGTTTTGTCCAGACATGTGTCCAGGAGTAGGATTGCAGGATCATGTGGTAACTCTACTTTTAGCTTTTTAGTGCTAGTCACTCAGTCCTGTCTGGCTTTTTGGGACCCCATGGGCTGTAGCCCGCCAGGCGCCTCTGTCCATGGGATTCTCCAAGCAACAATACTGGAGTGGGTTGCCATTCCCATCTCCAGGCACTCTTCCTGACCCAGGGACTGAACCTGGATCTCCTGCATTGCAGGCAGATTCTTTACCATCTGAGTCGCCAGGGAAGCCCTTTTAGTTTTTAAAGACCTTCTATACTGCTCTCCAGACTTCCGTGGTGGCTCAGGCGGTAAAGAATCCGCCTGCAAAGCGGGAGACCTGGCTTCTCCCTGGGTCGGGAAGATCCCCTGGAGGAGGGCCTGGCAACCCCCTCCAGTATTCCTGCCTGGAGAATCCCCATGGACAATGGGGTCTGGCGGGCTACAGTCCGTGGGGTTGCAAACAGTCAGACATGACTGATCGACTCAACACACACACATACTGCTCTCCACAGGGACTTCAGCGGTTTACATTTCCGTTGATAGTGTAAGAGGGTTCCTTTTTCCACACTCTCTCCAGCATGTTATTTGTAGGCGTTTTGGTGATGGCCGTTCTGACTGGTGTGAAGTGCTATCTCATTGTGACTTTGACTTGCGTTTCTCTAGTAACGAGTGAACTTGAGCATCTTTCCATGTGCCTGTTGGCCATCTGTATGTCTTTTGGAGAAATGTCCATTTAGTTCTTCTGCTCATTTTTTGATTGGACTGTTTGTTTTTTGATATTAAGCTCTATGAGTTATTTGTGTATTTTAGAAAATATTCACTTATCTGTAGCATCATTTGATCATTTAGAAAATATTTTCTTCCAGTCCACAAGTTGTCTTTTCATTTTGTTTATGGTTTCCTTTGCAGGGGAACCCTCTTGTAACACTGATACTGCTGATATCCCCATTAGAACTATATATTTCACTGCTAAATTAGAATATTTTGAAAATAAATATGCTGGAAGAAGCAATAGTTTTGCAAGAGGAAACTTTTGACTTCCAACAACAATCATAGCTGTCAAAATCATGTCCCTAAACTAGGTACAGTAAAAATTAAAGATAGTGTTATTTAGAAATGAACACCAATGTGAATGCATAAAAATACATTTGGATCATGCTACCTTTTTTTGCATCAGACAGAAACAAAAATTAACTGGATCTGTAGGTTATTTCTGCAAGATACCAATAAAATGCATTTAAAGAATAACTTTGCAAAATGATGATGTAGTTTAAAAGTCAATGCTTAAATGTCAACCAAACTCAAGTGCCCTAAACTCGTAAGCAGGGACCACGAATTCTCTGTTTTCTGTGTTCCATAGCAGTAAGGTACATGAAACACTTCAAGGACGTGCAGAGTCCCAAAAACATTCAGGCTGACAGCTGAGAAATTACTTCAGCAAACCCATCATTTTGATGTACAGCAGTCAGAAATAAGGTGTTTCACATAAAATAAAAACTCTCTGCCATCAGTTATGCATAAAAGACAAGCCGTATCCAGGGATTTCAGGCACAGAAACAACTATTTATGCGCGGGGAAGTGGAAAGGTCTGCAGGTGAGGGAGCCTTCTCTACAGTGACTCCATGGATCTCAGAGTTTTAAAGCTGAAAGGGGAGTTTTGAAGGTCCAGGCTCTTCAGTCAGCAATTAGGGAAACTGGGTATTCAAAGAAGCTGAGTGAATTATTTAAGATCACCATCTAAAAAGAGATCCAGCTCAATCTTCCCATGCTCTTTCTCTCCATCAGGGAGATTTTCCTCCCCGCGGATCACACAGTTGGGGAGGAGGCAGGCAGGGTGGGTGACTGACCCCCTTCAGCACACCGTCGTTCTCCATCACATGCATCCCAGCGCCTTGCTACCACGAGGGAACCTCAAAGGGAGACACAGGTAGCCCTGTCCTCAAGGGGCTTGTATTTCAGAGGGAAGTTTGTGACTCGGGGGGCGGGGCGGGGCGGGGGCAAAGCAGTGTTTTCTTACAGACGAGAGCGCTGCTCTCCCCGCCCATGTGGACACCCGCAGATGCCAAGTCCCCTGTCTCTCCTGGCCTCCTAGGATGCCCCTTCCACGTCACCCCTTTCTGACCCTTCTTTATTTTCATAACTCACCTTCGTTCTGATATACCGTAATCAATACAAAAGAAAGGGGAAATTAGTTGATAGCAAACATCTATGTTTCCGCCATGCATCTTAAGAAACAAAAAATTCTGAAGTTCCTCCTATGTTCCTTCCCACAAGGTTTGGATACAGGTTTTTTTTTCATAGTTACATGTACATATATTTACATGTACACACACACACACACACACACACACACACACATATATATCTGTACACAACATATTGGTAAGTTTCACGTATCTTGGACTTTGGCCCTGCTGTAAATATACTTCTGTGATTACCATATATATATATTTTTAGCCTCTTTTTTTTGGCCCCACCCCACGGCCTGTGGGATCCAGTTCCCCAACCAGTGATCAAACCTATGGCCCCTGCAGTGGAAGCACAGTCTTAACCACTTGGCTGAGAGGGAGGTCCCGATGAGTAGTATATTTATTCAGCTTTATCTTTTGAAGATTCCACCATGTTTGCAGGTAAATCCCAGCTCCTTTCCCTGTGGTATATAATCACATTATACGCAGGTGACACATATATCATTTGCATTTCCCTAGTTTACGATATTGAGCATATTTTAATATGTTTATTAGCCACTCAGATTTTCTCTATTGTGAAGTGCAAGTTCACACCTTTTGCCAATTTTTTTTTATCTAGTTGCTTTGCATTTTTTAAAAACTGATTTGTAGCAATTCTCAAAATTAATGACTCATTGGCTGTCATGAGCTGGAAATATCGTCTCCCAGATTAGAACTTGCATTTTCAGTCTTTTTACATTGTCTTTTGAGAAATGGAATGTTCAATTTTAATGCAATTATATTTATCATCTTTTCACTTAGAGTTAGCAACTTTTCTGTAGTCCTAAGGACAGTAGGCCATCCATTCTTCCAGACCCTAATTTAATTTTAATACTTATGAAGTCCTGCCAAATGCAACAGCATTTCAGATGACCTCTGTGACTCCACTATTTTCTCTCCTTAAATCTATATTCCAAACTGTAGGAACCACACTGCAATCCTGCAGTGGAACCTTCCTAACATGGAGATCCCCTCCCTGCCATCACCAAAACCCTGCCTAACCCCCTGCCCTAATGACTCAATAGCATCACTGGCAACAGCTGTGACCCTTCCCTGACAGTTCAGTTCAGTTCAGTCTCTCAGTCATGTCCGACTCTTTATGACCCCATGGACTGCAGCACGCCAGGCTTCTCTGTCCTTCACTGACTTCCGGAGCTTGCTCAAACCCAAGTCCATTGAGTCAGTGATGCCATCCAACCATCTCATCCTCTGTTGTCCCCTTCTCCTCCCACCTTCAATCCCTCCCAGCATCAGGGTCTTTTCCAATGAGCCAACTCTTTGCATCAGGTGGGCAAAGTATCGGAGTTTCAGCTTCAGCATCAGTCCTTCCAATGAACACCCAGGACTGATCTCCTTTAGGATGGACTGATTGGATCTCTCTTCCCAAACAGCCAAAACTCAAATAGGTCTAGTTTCCACCAGTACTTCTGGGTCTTCCCGTGTGCCCCGGCCTGGGGGACTCATGACTTCCTGCTGTAAAGAATATTGGGGCACTGTACTATCCCTTATTTGGCTTTCAGCTCCTCCATTATCAGGGGAAATTAAGTTCCTCCTGATGGAATGCTTAGTCTATTCTGTCTTCTTGGTTTAGACATTAATTGACACTCACCCCAGAATCCACATTCTAATCGCACGTTGCTGCTAAGCCTCAGCCTCGTTTCCCAACTAACTATCCCCTGCTTCTTCCTGAGCCTAAAGTGTGCACTATAGACAAACTAGACTTCATGTGTTCCCTTCTTCTTTTAAAAATCATTTCATCCATCAACAGAACAGAGGATAAAGAACATGTGCTACATATATACAATAGAGTATGTCAGCCATAAAGAGGAACAAAATTGTGCCATTTGCAGATGTGTGGATAGATCTATAGAGTGACATACATGAGAAAAAGAAAAAATATCATTTATTGCTGTTGTCCAGTTGCTCTGTCATATCCTACTGTTTGTGATCCCTCAGACTACAGCATGACAGGTCTCCCTGCCCCTCACTATCTTCCAAAGTTTGCCCAAGTTCATGTCCATGGAGTCAGTGATGCTATCCAATCATCTCATCCTCTGTCATTGCTTCTCGTCCTGCCTTCAGTCTTTCCCAGCATCAGAATCTTTTCCAGGGAGTCAGCTTTTTGCATCAGGTGGCCAAAGTATTGGAGCTCCAGCTGTAGCATCACTCCTTCCAATGGCTCTACAGGGTTCATTTCCTATAGGACTGACTGGTTTGAATTCCTTTCTGTGCAAGGGACTCTCAAGAGTCTTCTCCAACACCACAGTTCAAGAGCATCAATTCTTCAGCACTCAGCCTTTTTTATGGTCCAACTCTCACATCCATATGATCACTGGAAAAACCATAGCTTTGACTAGACAGACCTTTGTTGGCAAGGTGATTTCTTTGCTTTCTAGTACACTGCCTAGGTTTGTCATAGCTTTTCTTCCAAGAAGCAAGCATCTTTTAATTTCATGGCTGCCGTCACCATCCCCGGTGATTTTGGAGCCCAAGCAGAGAAAATCTGTCACTAATTCCACTTTTTCCCCATCTATTTGCCAGCAAGTGATGGCACCAGATGCCATGATCTTAGTTTTTTGAATGTTGAGCTTTAAGCCAGCATTTGCACTCTCCTCTTTCACCTTCATCAAGAGATTCTTTAGTCACTCTTCACTTTCTGCCATAAGGGTGGTGTCATCAGCACATCTGAGGTTATTGATATTTCTCCCTGCAGTCTTGATTCCACTTGTCCTTCATCCAGCTGGCATTTCCCATGATGTACTCTGCATTTAAGTTAAATAAACAGAGTGACAATATACAGCCTTGATGTACTCCTTTCCCGATTTTGAACCAGTCCTTTGTTGCTTGTGTGGTTATAACTGTTGCTTCTTGACCTTCATACAGATATCTTAGGAGACAGGTAAGGTGGTCTTCTGTTCTCATCTCTTTAAGAATTTTTCGTTTATGGCAGAAAGCAAAGAAGTACTAAAGAGCCCCTTGATGAAAATGAAAGAGGAAAGTGAAAAAGCTGACTTCAAACTCATTTAGAAAACAAAGATCATGACATCTGGTTCCATCACTTTGTGGCTTATAGATGGGGAAACAATGTAAGAAATAACAGACATTATTTTCTTGGGCTCCAAAATCTCTACAGATCGTGACTGCAGTCTTGAAATTAAAAGACTCTTGCTCCTTGAAAGAAAATCTATGACCAACGTAGACAGCATGTTAAAAAGCAGAGACATAGCTTTGCTGACAAAAGTCCATCTAGTCAAGGCGATGGTTTTTCCAGTAGTCATGTTTGGATGTGAGAGTTGGACGATAAAGAAAGCTGAGTGCCAAAGAATTGACGTTTTTAAACTGTGGTATTGGAGAAGACTCTTGAGAGTCCCTTGGACTGCAAGGAGATCCAACCAGTCCATCCTGAAGGAAATCAGTCCTGAATATTCACTGGAGGAACTGATGCTGGAGCTGAAACTCCAAAACTTTGGCCACCTGATTCAAAGAAATGACTCATTGGAAAAGACCCTGATGCTGGGAGAGATTGAAGGCGGGAGGAGAAGAGGACGACAGAGGATGAGATCGCTTGATGGCATCACCAACTTGGACATGAGTTCGAGTAAGCTCCAGGAATCGGTGATGGACAGGGAAGCCTGGTGTGATGAGCCCATGGGGTCGAAAAGTGTTGGACATGACCGAGAGACTGAACTAAACTAATGAAAAACATCTACTTCTGCTTCATTGACTAACCTAAAGCCTCTGACTGCGTGAATCACAACAAACTATGAAAAATTTTTCAGTTCAGTTCAGCCACTAAGCTGTGTCCAAATCTTTTTGACCCCATGGGCTGCATCACACCAGCCCTCCCTGCCCATCACTATCTCCTGGAGTTTGCTCAAACTCATGTCCATTGACTCGGTGATGCCATCCAAACATCCCATCCTCTGTTGTCCCCTTCTCCCACCTTCAGTCTTTCCCAGCATCAGGGTCTTTTCAAATGAGTCAGCTCTTCTCATCAGGTGGCCAAAGTATTGGAGTTTCAGCATCAGTCCTTCCAATGAACACCCAGGACTGATTTCCTTTAGGATGGACTGGTTGGATCTCCTTGCAGTCCAAAGGACTCTCAAGAGTCTTCTCCCACAACACAGTTCAAAAGCATCAATTCTTTGGTGCTCAGCTTTCTTTATGATCCAACTCTCACATCTGTACACGACTAATGGAAAAACTGTAGCCTTGATGAGATGGACCTTTGTTGACAAAGTAATGTCTCTCCTTTTTAATATGCTCTCTAGGTTGGTCATAGCTTTTCTTCCAAAGAGCAAGCATCTTTTAATTTCCTGCCTGCAGTCACCATCTGCAGTGATTTTGGAGCTCCCAAAAATAAAGTCTCTCACTGTTTCCATTGTTTCCCCATCTATTTGACATGAAGTGATGGGACTGGATGCCATGATCTTAGTTTTCTGAATGCTGAGTTTTAAGCCAGCTTTTTCACTCTCCTCTTTCACTTTCATCAAGTGGCTCTTCAGTTTTTCTTCACTTTCTGCCATAAGGGTGGTGTCATCTGCATATGTGAGGTTACTGATATTTCTCCTGGCAAACTTGACTCCAGCTTGTGCTTCATCCAGCCCAGCATTTCTCATGAGGTACTCTGCATGTAAGTTAAATAAGCAAGGTGACAAGATACAGCCTCGATGTACTCCTTTCCTGATTTTTAACATGTTGTTCCATGTCCAGTTCTAACTGTTGCTTCTTGACCTCCATACTGATTTCTCAGGTGGTGGTCAGGTGGTCTGGTATTCCCATCTCTCAGAATTTTCCACAGTTTATTATGATCCACACACTCAAAGGCTTTGGCATAGTCAATAAAGCAGAAGTAGATGTTTTTCTGGAATTCTCTTGCTTTTTCAATGATCCAGTCGATGTTGGCACTTTGATCTCTGGTTCCTCTGCCTTTTCCATATTCAGCTTGAACATCTGGAAGTTCACAGTTGATGTACTGTTGAAGCACGGCTTGGAGAATTTTGAGCATTACTTTGCTAGTGTGTGAGAGGAGTGCAATTGTGTGGTAGTTTGAGCATTCTTTGGCATTGTCTTTCTTTGGGATTGGAATGAAAACTGATCTTTTCCAGTCCTGTGACCACTGCTGAGTTTTCCAAATTTGCTGGCATATTGAGTGCACCACTTTCATAGCATCATCTTTTAGGATTTGGAATAGCTCAACTGGAACTTCATCACCTCCACTAGCTTTGTTCGTAGTGATGCTTTCTAAGGCCCACTTGACTTCACATTCCAGGATGTCTGGCTCTAGGTGAGTGATCACAGCATTGTGATTATCTGGGTCATGAAGATGTTTTTCATACAGTTCTTCTGTGTATTCTTGCCACCTCTTCTTAATATCTTCTGCTTCTGTTAGGTTCATACCATTTCTGTCCTTTATTGAGCCCATGTTAGCATGAAATGTACCTTTGGTATCTCTAATTTTCTTGAAGAGATTTCTAGTCCTTTCCATTCTATTGTTTTCCTCTATTTCTTTGCATTGATCACTGAGGAAGTCTTTCTTATCTCTCCTTGCTATCCTTTGGAACTCTGCATTCAGATGGGAATATCTTTCCTTTTCTCCTTTGCCTTTCACTTCTCTTCCTTTCTCAACTATATGTAGGGCCTCCTCAGACAACCATTTTGCAACCTCCTCCTCAGATACCAGTTGCTTTTTTGTATTTCTTTTTCTTGGGGATGGTCTTGCTCCCTGTCTCCTGTATAATGTCGCGAACCTCCGTCCATAGTTCTTCAGGCACTCTGTCTATCAGATCAATTCCTTGAATCTATTTCTCACATCCACTGTATAATTGTAAGAGATTTTATTTGGGTCACACCTGAATGGCCTAGTGGTTTTCCCTACTTTTTTCAGTTTAGGTCTGAATTTTCGAATAAGGGGTAGCTCTTTACCTGAGCATTTTTCCTACTTCTGATAAAGTGAAATTGAAAGTGTGAGTTGCTCGGTCACCTCTGACTCTTTGTGACCCCATGGACTGTAGCCCAAATTCTCCAGGCAAGAATACTAGAGTGGGTTGCCATTCCCTTCTCCTGGGGATCTTCCCAACCCAGGCATCAAACCCGCATCTCTTTTATCTCCTGCATTGGCAAGCAGATTCAAGGAACTATACTCTAATCAAATATTACTCAAACACACACACATACCACTCGGAAACTAAGGGAGAATTTTTTTCCTTTAAATGTCAGCAGGGAATGAGAAACTCAGCAGGCTCTCCCATCCCTGGCATCGCTCAGGTGCAAAGGGGAGAACCAAGCTGAGCTTTTCAAGACAAGAAAGTGATGCATCAGGTAGAGTTGTGTAACAGAGGTCATGTGAAGAGCAAGGCAGTGCACAGGCCTCCCAGATGACCAGCCTCTAGAAGTTTCTCCCCAGACCAGCATGCCGAGGAGCAAGCTTCTCTCAGCGCAGTACTCCAGAGTGGGCTGTGCTTTACAAGGTCCTCTTAGAACTGAGAGCATCCGCTAATGAGAAGTTCACATGCATGACATTAGGGATGACCATTCCTGTGGATCAAAAATCTCTACCCTTAAAATAGGCGGGAGGCAATTCCTAAAGAGTGGGAAGCAACGATCACAGCAGAGATTACGTTTCCACGGCAACAGAGGTGTTTCAGGCTTAAAAACATAGGGAAAGAAATGATCCCAGACAGAGTTTACCTATCCAGGTGTTGCTAGTTCTAGCACAGTCTTGTCATTGCTGAAGCTAAGAAGAGTCTCAGGGTTTTAGTTAATCTGCGGCGAGCGGGACATCTTCCTTCCGACATTCCAGAAGTCCCAAGACAAATCAAAAAGTCATCTTGCTATTAGCAAGAAAAACAGGGTGACTGTACTTCTATAAATCTTCGTGAAATTTAAGAGGTTATATATGAAAAATATCTGCATCCCTTCCCTTAAAGTTTTTTTCAGAGTGTATACTTAGTAGAATTGATTCTTATAAAATTCACGGCAATTAGAAAGAAGAAAATGAAGCAGCCCAGCCAGCATAGGACTTATACCAGTATTACTGACCAGCAAGTTTCCCGGCAGCAGTAAAACTTCTATGGAAAATTAATTTCATGCTTGTCTGCTCTGTAAAACCCCTTACTGAGTTGTTATAAAAAGAGAAAATTGAGATCGGCTGTGGGAATACCAAAAAGGGTTGATGCTGCTAAAAAGAATTGTCATGTTTACATGTTTTATTGCCTTTAGGGCCCATACAGACCTAGAACCTTTAGTAACATTGCTTTTCTGCTACTGGAGCTCAAAACTTCCCCTCGGGAACCCTCACAAAAAATCTGGAAAGATGCATGTATACCCAGAGTAAGTAAAATAATAATGATGTTGATGATGATGATGATGATAATGAAATTATCAACCCATTTAAAGAACAGATGGGCAGACTTTCTGTGTGAGAAACCAGCCAATCATTGGCAAATCTGTGTGGTATTTACCGTACAGAGTTCAAACCACTAGCCTCCAATATTTGTAGTTTATTATAATTTGTTTCACAAGACAAAGTCTAGGGCATGTTCATCTATGTCAGGGAGCTAGTTAGCTTTTCAAATTCTGTAGAAAAAAATTCTTAGCAGAAAATAAGCATATTATTCTGTTTATTTTAGGAAGTAATTTGTTTCAAGGTGAAATTCAAAAGATTCACCTTCCAAGTGATTTCACATTTTTTGTTATTATGCATTTGAAAACAGCTTGGGCATGACACATCACACCTTCTGCTCATCTAAATAAGACTGAGGAACAGATGGCTACTGACCTTTATCTCCAATCACATTCTGCCTGCCTGCATATCTTCTCATTTGTAAAAATTAATCATCTTACCTTCCACTATGTCTCAGATTGGAACAGTTGATTCAAGAACCTCTCCATTATCAAGGTAAGTATTACAAGCTTGACACACATGCATATAGTCCCAGGGATTCCTGTTTGGGAAGTCAACTTTTTGGTAGTTTTAATAATCAAAAACCCCAGTTGGAGATACAAAAAGGATAAGCATATTTGCAAAACCAGTGTGTTCACCCTAAAATGCTCTGGTACATTTATCAAACAAATAGGCAAATCATTCAAATATCAACGTTAAAAAACCAATTTTCAGTGGTCCAGGTTCCATAGAATAATGTATTGGTCAGAAAAACAAAGTACTATCCTCATTTGAAAGCATGTAATTATTAACCAGATATACATGAAAGTCCTTCGTGACATATACTATTTATTTAGCAATTAAAAATGCATTTTATGAAAATAAAATTGGTGTTCTTTACAGGAAACACTTTGAGAACTTGAAGTTTATGTCTGTATGCCCACAGACCACAGAGAACTAGGGTTGAGTTAAGGCAAAGATAATTACACGCTTGCTCAGTAGGTTACAAATTCTTTCATTACAAATATATTTTCTCATTTTATCTTCACCTCTTAATTGGCAGATACCATATTCTGCTAGGTAGCAATTTATAAAACAAATTCATATTCAAACATTTGTAGCAATAACCTATATGCTTCAGAAGACATTTTCATAGAAATGAAATATCAAAAATTACCCAAAATTGTACTTTGCATTTGAAGACCCAAGCATCAGGTGGGGTCTTCAGAGAGAGTACAAAATTGTTTTTCATTGTCCAGCTGCTCAGTTGTGTCCAACTCTTTGCAACCCCAGGGACTGCAGCACACCAGGCTTCCCTGTCCTTCACCATCTCCCAGAGCTTGCTCAAACTCTTATCCATTGAGTCAGTGATGCCATCCAACCATTTCATCCTCTGTCGTCCCCTTCTCCTCCCGCCTTCAATCTTTCCCAGTAGCAGGGTCTTTTCCAGTGAGTCAGCATTATTGCATCAGATGGCAAAAATACTTCAACCATACTATTTGAAGAAAATGACAGTTTCAGAATTTTGTGATTGCTTACTTGACAAAATTTGTTAAACAATCACAAAATTCTGAAACAGTACACACATTGGTAAGAGAGTAAACTTCCACAGCAGTGTTCATCCTGTAAACTTGCTTTCTTTTCAAGTAGAAAATTGATGGATAATGAAGCTAGCATCATTAAAATATAATAAACAATTATGCAAGAAGTTGTATAGATCACACTGATTCTTCTGTTTTCAAAGAGATTAGCCTTCCAGCCTGACTTAATTGTTTTATAAAATATATACTAGATTAGAAAGAAAAAAATTTAAGTCTTTTTTCCAGTGGCCATTTATATTAACTGTCACTGTTAATTTGGGAAAGATTATTTTCTGATGCAAAATTTAATGTCATCATTATCCTGATATTTTCTATTTGAAAAGAAAGCAAATTTAGAGGGTGAACACTACTGTGGAAGTTTACTCCCTTCCCAATGTGCCTACAGATTCAATTCAGTATGAATTTATAAATAACATGAAAATGTTACTCACTGTATGGGAATCCATTGGAAATTTTCTTTTGATCCCAGAAGTAATTAAAATAGTGAAGATGACAAGGTCAGAGTCCAAAATTCAACCTGCATGAGTTTTCCTGAGAATTGACTACAAACATTCAAATATTCTGAAAAAGAAAATTATAATTGTTCACCTATCTTGACTTATTAATAACTTAAAGCAAAACTCAACAATTTAAGCTGCAATTATAAAAAATAATGACAGTAGCCTTTCCCTAAAGTATTAGTGAAAAATGAATACTAGCTCATCATTAAAAGTGTACAATGGTATATTCAAGATTATTATTTTTATGAGTAAATATTATGTAATCACATTTTTTAAAATCTAAAAAAAATGGATCTTAATAAATTAAGCAACAGATCTATTTAATATCACGTTTAATGTCCTGAAATGGAAATGCATATAATAAAATATCATAATGCTTATTTTATTTTTAAACTTTGAAATATAATTTACACTAAACCATTTTAAAGGGATATATTTTATAAATGGAGATAACTAGTAATATCATACTCAGTTGATGATAATCAAGGATCATAAATGAAAGACATTATTGAGGATGTACAAAGACAGATAGTAATAAAAACAGGAGTTGTAAAATCAATGAATTTTAGCCCTAGAGGTTCAAGGCTTCTCAGATTTCCTCCATCAAAATATATCTAAAAGTTTAACCTGTTCTCCAGCCTATCTGAGGAAGTAGTCCAAAGGAACTGAGGCATTAATTTCAATTCCTTTCAAGTTACATATTTTGTTTTTAACTCTGATAATATCATTATCCTACTATTATTATTCAGATAATGAGTATTTCACAAAATCTTAGAGTAAAAGTGTGCTCCAGAAGGGGTGCCCATATTGGCACTGTGGATTTGTTAACCTCTGTAGTCATAGCACCCAAAGCCCTTTCATCGGGGTGACATGAATAGAGACATAGACCTCACCCAACACCCACCTAGACCCAGCCAGGTTCAGATGAAGCTGCCCAAGGTCAGCAGCTGCACAGTGGTAGCTCTAAGACAAGACCTCTGTCGTATCTTTCTTACATCACACTTGGCCAACGGATCAGTGCCTGTGGCTAGAGTTCAGGATCTATGGCTTCTACTCGCAGTGTTACATGGAAAACTGTTTATGCAGAGCTTGCTATTAAATAAATCCAGATACTATATAAGTTAAAATTTATCCTATCAATATCCTTCCCATAAAGAACAAAAAAATGCATAAAATGGAAATCTTATTTACAGTAAATTGTTGCCGAGTACCTTGAAACTGCTGAAACAGTTCTAAATTTAAAAAATAAATGAGAAAGAGAGAGAAGATGCTCTGCAATAATTGGGAGGAAAGGAGAGGATCTTTAATAATGAAAATAAAAACTATCATTTATTGGAACTTCATCCCATTCCAAGACACTCTTACCAACCCTTTATAAGGATGAATTTCTCAGTTCTCATAGTAACTCTGTTGTTGCGCAGCTGCTAAGTCATGTCCAGCTCCTTGCGACCCCATGGACTGCAGCACACCAGGCTTCCCTGTCCATCACCATCTAGCCATCTCTATGAACTCTATGAAGCCATTACTATTTACATCCTCATTTTTGCAAGTGGGGAAAATTGATGCTATGGAGATTTAAATAAAAGTATGTACAAGTAAAGTAATTGGAAAATGGTATACAGGATCCGAGTTCAATTCTGCAGAGTACTGTCACCCACTATTCCTGTGTGCTGAGGGCTGTGCTGTGCTGAGGCGCTTCAGTCACGTCTGACTCTTTGTGACCCCCTGGACCGTAGCCTGCCAGGCTTCTACGTTAATGGGATTCTCTAGGCAGGAAGACTGGAGTGGGTCGCCACGTCCTCCTCCAGGGGGATCTTTCCAACCCAGGGATCAAACCCTGGTCTCCTGCATCTCCTGCATTGGCAGGTGGGTTCTTTACCTCTAGCACCACCTGGGAAGCCCTGGTGGTTATTACAGGGCTTACAAAACAAAACAAAAAAGGATTGCTAAAACCATAAAGATGATCCCATCATGTACCATAGTGATTCATTTACCAACGAGAAACTATGGAAGGTTCAGAACCACTGCCACTCCCCATCACAAGGTGGTTGGCAGGTGAACTCAGATGCTTGGAGGACTGAGAAGAAGGAGGAATGAAAAAGAAATGCAGACACTGGACGAGAAGCAAGACAGGAGATAGACTGAAGCAGGGCCAGGGCTAGAAGTAGCAGAATTTGGAAGAAAAGAAAATCAGAAGTCTCAGCATGAGTGGACACAGAGAGGAGGTTAATGCAACAAGGCCATGAGCAACAGACCCTGCAGTGACAGAAACAGGGAGTGAACGTTCAGAAAAAGACAACTATTTCTGCAGGGAAGAGATCCATGGTAGGGAGACAGGGAGCATGTTGGTTTTCAGGTGGCAGGATGAGGGGAGGGAACACTGCACCTCACTCCCACAAAAGCAGTAAGGATGCTCAGAACCCTGCGTCCCATGCCTGCAGGGAGGCAGGCGTGTGTGGCATCCTCCCAGAAAACGTTGGGAAAAGCACTGACCCCCCTCCCCAAAAAGCATGCTTCTGATTTTAATTTGAATGATCTTGCAATTTAAAGTTAGGAATCTCCCATTAAAAAAAATCTAGATTTATTTATTTATTTTTTAATCATAATTTTGGGCAACCTTGGGCCTCTCTAGCCTCCTGAAATACACACCAATGCCAGGTCAACACTGATGCCAATGCGAGCTTCTAAAACACATATTCTTTGTCACCCTTATACCTGATATGATTCAAAATCCAAATTCTAGCAAAATGCCAGACTGGAAAAGGTCAGTTTTCATTCCAATCCCAAAGAGAGGCAATGCCAAAGAATGTTCAAACTACTGCACAATTGCACTCTTCTCACACACTAGCAAAGTAATGCTCAAAATTCTCCACACCTGGCTTCAACAGTACATCAACTATGAACTTCCAGATGTTCAATCTGGTTTTAGAAAAGGCAGAGGAACCAGAGATCAAATTGCCAACATCCATTGGATCATTGAAAAAGCAAGAGAATTCCAGAAAAACATCTACTGCTTTATTGACTATGCCAAAGCCTTTGACTGTGTGGATCACAACAAACTGTGGAAAATCCTTCAAGAGATGGGAATACCAGATCACCTTACCTGTCTCCTGAGAAATCTGTATGCAGGTCAAGATGCAACAGTTAGAACTGGACATGGAACAATAGACTGTTTCCAAATTGAGGAAGAAGTATGTCAAGGCTGTATATTGTCACCCTGCTTATTTAATTTTTATGTACAGTACATCATGCGAAATGACAGGCTGGATGAAGCACAAGCTGGAATCAAGATTGCCAGGAGAAATATCAATAACCTCAGATATGCAGATAACACCACCCTTATGGCAGGAAGTGAACAGCCTCTTGATGAAGTGAAAGAGGAGAGTGAAAAAGCTGGCTTAAAAGTCAACATTCATGTAAATCCATGGCTGATTCATGTCAATGTAAGACAAAAACCACTACAATATTGTAAAGTAATTAGCCTCCAACTAATAAAAATAAATGAAAAAAAAAAAGTCAACATTCAGAAAACTTGTATCGAGGCATCCAGTCCCATCACTTCATGGCAAGTAGATGGGGAAACAATGGAAACAGTGAGAGACTTTATTTTGGGAAACTCCAAAATCACTGCAGATGGTGACTGCAGCCATGAAATTTTAAAAGACACTTGCTCCTTGGAAGAAAAGTGATGACCAACATAGACAGCATATTAAAAAGTGGAGACATTACTTTGCCAACAAAGGCCCATATAGTCAAAGCTATGGTTTTTCCAGTAGTCATGTATGGATGTGAGAGTTGGACTATAAAGAAAGCTGAGCACCGAAGAATTGGTGGTGTTGGGGAAAAAATTCTTGAGAGTCCCTTGGACTGGTCCCTTGGACCAGTCCATGCTCAAGGATATCAGTTCTGAATATTCATTGGAAGGACTGATGCTGAAGCTGAAACTCCAGTACTTTGGCCACCTGATTCAAAGAAATGACTCATTGGGAAAGACCCTGATGCTGGGAAAGATTGAAGATAGGAGGAGAGGGGGACGACAGAGGATGAGGTGGTTGGATGGCATCATGGGCTTGATGGACATGAGTTGGAGTAAGCTCTGGGAGTTGGCCATGGACAGGGAAGTCTGGCGTGCTGTGGTCCATGGGGTCGCAATGAGTTGAACATCACAGCAACAGAACTGAACTGAACTAAGTGCTCAGATACATGGTTGGCAATACTTTCACAGATGCCTTTTCATTTTCTTGATGAGAACTTTTTAGGAACAAAAGTGTTAAATTTTTATAGAGTCCAGTTTAACTCTCTTTTCTTTGTTTGTGCTTTTGTTACTGTATTAAGAAATTGCCTCTAATCCAAGGTCAAAAGATTTAAGCTTATGTTTTCTTCTAAGAACTTTTAGACTTTGTTTTGAATCAATTTTTGCATATGGTACCAGGAAGGCATGCAACTTCGTTTATCTGCATGTGAATATCTAGTAACATTGACACCATTTGTTGAAAGGACTATTTTTGCCCCAATAAATTGTCTTGGCATCTTTGTCAAAAATCAATAGATCATAAAAGGAATGGTTTATTTCTGGGCTTTTCGTACTACTCTATTAATTTGTATGTCCATTCTGATGCCAGTTCCACACCATCTTAATTATTGTAATTTTGTATTAAGTTTTTAAATCAGAAAATATGAATCCTCCAAATCTGTTCTTTAAAAAAAGAAAGTTGTTTTGGCTATTCTGTGTCCCTTGAATTTCTATGAGAATTTTAGTATCAGCTTCAATTGATGCAAAGAAACTAGCTCAGATTTTAATGAGAACTAAACCTATAAATTAATTTGAGAGGTACTTCCGTCTTAATTATACTGTCTCCCAATATGTAATTATGTGATATCTTTCATTTATTTAAGCCTTTGAAAAAATTTGTTAACAATATATTATAGTCTTTAAGATAGTTTAAACTTTGTTAGTTAAATATACCCCTAAGTATCTTTTGATGCTGTTAACGGAGCTGTTTGCTTAATTTCCGTTTTTGAATTGTTCTTTGCTGAAATACACTTAATTTTTGGATAATGGTCTTCTATAACTTTGCTGTGCTCATTAGTTCTAATAAATCGTGGTGGATTTGGCCTAGATTTGTTGCGAGAGCCTTTAATTCTCTCTGTAGCCACACTTGTGTACGATCCGTTGCGCAGTGTATGCACTGGCCCTTGAAGCTCTGTGTCTGGATGTGCAGCGTCTCCTTTAGAAGCGCTTGGTCACTCTGCACTGCCCTCAGGGGTCACTCGCCTGCGTCTTCTCGGGCTGCTGGCTCTCCCAATAAAGCCGTATCTCTCGCCTCCACACCTGGTCTCCAGTCCATTGGGCAGCCACGTGGTGAGCAGGGTGAGCCTGGAAGCATCAACGCCACTCCAAGGCCTTTGGTCCATTCTAAAGTCACATGAATTGCTCAGAGGGTCATCATTTATTAGAGCAGATACTTCAGACGTCTATCCATCATTCTGTTATTGTTGCTCAGTCACTAAGTCGTCTCCGACTCTTTGCAACCCCATGCATTGCAGAATGCCGGGCTTCCCTGTCTTCCACTATCTCCCGGAGTTTGCTCAAATTCAAGTCCATTGAGTCGATGATGTTATCTAACCATCTCATCCTTTGCCACCCACTTCTCCTTTCCCCTTCAATCTTTTCCAGCATCAGAGTCTTTTCCAGTTAGTCACCTCTTCACATTAGGTGGCCAAAGTATTAGAGCTTCAGCTTCAGTATCAGTCCTTCCAATGAATATTCAGGACTGATATCCTTAAGATGGACTGTTTGGATCTCCTTGCAGTCCAAGGGACTCTCAAGAGTCTTCTCCAACACCACAGTTCAAAAGCATCAATTCTTCATATCACCATCGTATATGCCATTTACTCTGCTCTTGGAAAGAAGGTGTTTGATAGACTGAGAGCAGATGCGTCCATGGGATTCTCCAGGCAAGAACACTGCAGTGGGTAGCCATGCCCTCTTCCAGCGGATTTTCCCAACCCAGGGACTGAACCCAAATCTCATGTCTCCTGCATTGGCAAGCAGGTTCTTTACCACTCGCGCCACCTAGGAGTAAGCTTTAAATGCCACAAGGAAAACCCATAACCTACTGTGAACATAAATGCTTATCCATACAGAAGCAGGCCAGCAAGAACCAGTATCAAGACCCACCACTGTAGCCTCCTGGGCTAATCCATCAAACTTGGAGCCCTTAATGGTTCAGGGGCCATTTAGAGAAAGGAGAGGTCAGATAATTCGCAGACACTTTGTTCACTTCTCAGCCACACACAGTCCATCAACACTGTGAACTCAAATGCAGCCCTGGCACAAAGATGAATAATAGAAGACACTAATGTATTAGAAGCTCCGTTTTGCAAAATAGTCTTCAGCTACCTCCCAATTCCTTCCTTTTGACCTCATCACCACGTACATAATAAAGAGGGAAGAAGAGATTTTTTTTTTTAATTTATCTTACTCAGGGGCTTTATCCTGTCCTTTGATTGCCATAATTTGTACCACCAGAGAACCACAGCCAGCATCCTCATCACTTCAGGTGATAAATCCAAAGTCCTAAGTTCCACGGATGGTATTCCAGGTGCCGCCTGGGGAAGGCACACATCTTCTGCCTTCCCTAATCAACCGTTGTCCGTGGCACACCAAAGCTGGTCCTAGGTACCCTTTGGAGGGGAACTTTGCATAAGAAAAAAAATCTTTATAATCACCAAGTTTAATTTCTCTTAACACGATAAATACAATTTTTTCTTAAATTCCCAGAACTCAAATTACAAATGTTACCATTTTACTTGTAAATCTGGTAATTTGGAAATTTGAATTAAAAAAGACTCATTTTTACTCTGTGTGCCTGTGTTCAGTCCCGCAGCTGCGTCTGACCCTTTGTGACCCCACGGACCACAGCCCACCAGGCTCCTCTGTCCTCGAGATTTCCCAGGCGAGAAGACTGCACTGGGCTGCCATTTCCTTCTTCCCAACTCGGGGATCAAATCCACGTCTCCTGCATTTTTACTTTATCTCTGATTAATTTACAAAGTGGCAGTTTTATGCTCCGTAAACATTTGTAAACAATATCATATTTAGTTGATTGAATTTTTTTTAAATAGTATGAATATTTATCATAATTTTCCTAAGCAATTCAAACACCAAAGAACAACAAATATGAAGCAGAAAAAACCAACATGGATTATAAAATGTTCACAAATACTATTAACATAATTGTAATTAAATCAAATTACGTTGGACTCATTTATGCATCATGTACCTACCTTCATACTTCTACTGGGATTGTTAAGTTACTTAACATCCACGGAGAATAGAAATAACAGTATCAATTTCAACCAACTCTAATTAGTAGAAAATTTAAGACTAGGGTATAGTTAAAAGTTTCAGCTATGAATCAGAGAGCTGCAAGTGGGACCCAGAACGCTTTCCAGGATAATTTGAGGAGAACTGACAAATGACAGTTTCACGCATGTGCTCAGTCAACCAGTTGTGTCCTCTGACCATGGGATTTTTCCAGGCAAGAATACTGGAGTGGATTGCCATTTCCTCCTCCACGGGATCTTCCTGACCCGGGGATCAAACCTGTGTCTTCTGCACTGGCCAGCAGACTTTTTCCACCAAGCCACCTGGAAGCCTGCATGAGGACTAGCACCCTTATAGCCGGTTTTTCCAAGCCCATGTGTTTTCCCTCCAAATAATGCGTCGTATACCCCCTGGAGGGCCTCCTAGGTGGCGCGAGTGGTAAAGAACCTGCTTGCCAATGCAGGAGACATGAGATTCGGGTTCAGTCCCTGGGTTGGGAAAATCCACTGGAAGAGGGCATGGCTACCCACTGCAGTGTTCTTGCCTGGAGAATCCCATGGACGGAGGATTCTGGAGGGCGGCAGTCCATGGGGTCGCAGAGAGTCAGACATGAGTGGAGCCGCTTAGCAGCTAGCAAAAGCACACCCCCCGGATGTTCTTAGATGATTATCTTACATAATTATTACTGTGCCTGTAAAGATAACATTTACAACTTTATCTTTCAACCTCTTTCACCGCTTAACGTGACTTCCTTTGACTTCCCGAGCTTTTTGAACTACCACCTGTAGTTACAGCACTTTTCATCGGCATGGACCACAGTTGCCTAACGACTGTCCTTTACACCTGTCCTCGTTTCTAACCGCACGCGATTTCCTTCGGGAATTCATTCCACGTAACTGGAGGCATCGGCCCCATCCTGAGACTCAGGGGGTCACCTAGAGAAGGGAGCAGATGCCCAAGGGCTCCTGCTGGCCGCCTGAGACAAGCATGGGACTAACGTGGTCCCAGGAAGACCGAAGAAGAAGGACTCCTGCTCTCTGCTGAGCTGTCGTACGACCACTTGGGATCAGGAGACCTCGATTGTAGGGAGGCCAGCTCTGTGTGTGACCTACTGACACGGAAGGGACCTGGGTGCTGGAATTTCCCCTGCCTCTCCTCCAGATGATCTCCTAGGGGAGACAACATTGTTTTAATAACGGGGTGCAACAGACAGCCATGTTGTTTTGCAAAGAGATTTTAACTTCGAATGTTTAGTAAAACTTGAACGTAGAGTCACAAAGTTCAAGTCACTTAACATAAACCTTTTCTTGATAAATTATTGGAAATTTATGGCTGCCCTCCCTCTGAAATGCTTCATATCATTTGCCCATTTTGAGTCGTATTAAAGACTCAGAGCTCTGAGGAATTATTTTTATTTCTTTATGATACTCAAAACGTAACATCCTCATCTGTAGTAGGGTCCATTTTAACCAGATTTCTCTGTCATTTTAACAATATCCTCCCCATTTACTTTTTAAAATAATATTTCTCTTTGGAAACAAGAAGGTCCTGGGTCATTCTAAATTCCTATCAAAGAAACCCTGGTTCCTTTTTGTTAAATGACAGTATTAGAGACCAAAATCTGAATACAGATAAGTTGCTTGATATGATTTGGTAGTATTTAAAAAAAAGACACCTCTTGTGATCCCAGTTAATAATACAGCTTGAAAACATATTAAAGGTGAAAAATTCATATTGATGTTTCTGATATCATTCTTAAAATACTAAATCCTTTTAAAACTTTATACCAAGATATAAACATTTACAACATGCTTACTTAGATTTTCTTTAGCCCCTCACTCAAATTGTACAAAGTCCTTTTATCACTTAGAACCCTTATTTGTCCCATAATCCATCAGTGTATAGTATCTTTAATAACAGATAGTCTAAAGTGATTGTCTGCAGGACAAAATAAGACTAGAACCTTATTTTGTAAGAAAGAAACCTTTAGCTTTAGAAAAAACCAAAGAATGGGAGAAACTATAGATTCAAGCTCTTTGGCTATGTGAGCTCATCCCAGTTTTCCACTCGTGTTTGAATATGAAGATCTTGTGACTCACATTAGGGCTCTGTACCCACAATTCTCAACTTCCTGGCACTCAATCACACCATCTGTGCAAACCCTGAAATTGAGGGGATCCGTGATAAACCACAGGCTCGACTTGCATGTGGAATTGACAATGCAGCATTCTAGCGATGCGCCTTTAAAAGAGGTACCCAGGCAGTAAGGCTGTGTCTCTATATGCCAGACAGTTTTAACAGTAGCTTATACCACACTCAGGTAATAAACAAGCTTGCAAACAGATTGTCTAAAGTGTGCGTTATACTTGAAGGAGGGAAAGTAAAGAGCAGAAGAGTAGAAATATGTCCTCCATAGCATCTACCAGATATACTAGCCTCAGGCTTTCCTTACAGTTTCTAAAGGAAACATATAGACTCTGCCCAAGGAAAGAATAATTCAGATATTAGACATTTCAAACTTAATTTGAAATTCTTAAAAAGCAGAAGTTTCATGTCATATAATATGATATGATTATTTGCATGGCAAACAGAAATTTTATAAATTCTGAAAATACAGGATTCTGGAATACATAAGACTGTGTGTGTAATATGGTTATTGGTCCACACTGTGTTTAATACAACTTCTATTTTTTCTCAAGAAATGTCTTTACCATAGTGATTGGACACACGATGCTTTCTTTCATGTGTCCACGAATGAGATGAGGCCACAGCTGTGTGTTGTCAGGAACCAGAACTTCTTCACAGGGAAGATTTCACTCATTACAGCAAGGGGGAGCGCGAAAGGAGGGAAAACATTGTTCACACCCAGGAAAAAAGTTGAGAGCACCAAGCATTTTACCAGTAAAACAGCCTCACTGAAGGAAATAGATTTAAGAATTTAAAATATAATTTAAAATAGATTTCTTAAATTACTCTCAGAAGAACTGAGGACTTTAGACAAAGAGTCCATCATGATTCCACCCAGATCCAGCCTTTACGCTTATTTGCTTGAACTCTAACAGTGTGTGTGAAGCTTGAAGGACTAAAACTGAGAACTACTGTCAGCTTCTAATTGAAGAAGGGACCATTGAATCAGTTACACATGGAACTTCACTAGCCTGTGTCTCAAGAATTCTCTCCATCTTGAATACTCTGTCTTTGAATGTTTTGTTAAGATAGGCTTCACGAAGCCACCAAATCATCATGTCCTTGGGCAACAAATAGTTTAATATGCTTGAGAACCAGCCATCATATGGGTTAAGATACTAACACTTGGCTGTGTGAGTTTAAGTCTTAAGTCTCTGGACCTCCTTTTTCATGTCAAAGCAAGTGGGATAGCTTACTGAAGCTGAAACTCCAACACCTTGGCCAACTGATGCAAACAGCCAACTCACTGGAAAAGCCCCTGATGCTGGGAAAGATTGAAGGCAGAAGGAGAAGAGGGTGACAGAGGATGAGATGGTTGGGTGGCATCACCGACTCAATGGACATGAAGTTGGGCAGACTCCAAGGGATGGTGGGGGACAAGGAAGCCTGGCATGCTGCAGTCCTTGGGGTTGCAAAGAGTCAGACACAACTTGACAGCTGAACAACCAGCGGGAAAACAGTGCTCGGTTGGAGGAAATCAAAGATATAATATGCAGAAGAAAATGGAGTGTGCCTAAAGAACTGTGGTTGGTTGTTTATAAAACAAATATATGCTATCTGTCCAAAAGTGATAGAAAAATAATGGATGTTTTTCAAGGACGCATTTATCATACTGCCTGAGCCATCCTCGATGGAACATACCCAGACATGATCAAATAAAAACTATATTCTTCAAGTTGTACCTGATTTGGATACTGAAAAGACGGTCTAGGAGTGTTAGCACACATGTGTGTATTTGGGATAATTGATGAAATCCATCTAAATAATAGTCAAGAATTCATTCTGAATCATATCAGTACTAAAACACAAAAAATGAGGTATTCAGACATGTCCCCTAATACATGTATTAATTATCAAGTGCTGCATAACAAATTATCCCAACATTCAGTCAGCTTCCAGAGGTCAGAAATCCAGGTATGGTTATTTTAGAACTCCCAAACACCACTTGGAATACACATTTAGAATACGGCAAAATTCCGTTAAGTCTCATAAACGCCAGTGCTAATGTCATGTGTGTCCTACAAAGTGGATGAACATACGAAGGGTGAGGCTTCGCACTTGGTCTCAGCTACCACTGGACATGGGACACTGATTAATCATCATGAAACATGGGACCTGCCGCCTTGACTACTGTCCTAACACTCACTGCTCTATCCTCTGGACAGCAGACATCCCCCAGGCCCAGGAGGACAGACGGACAGGCCACCTCGCTGGCAGGGGTAGTTCCGAAGAAAGTGTGAGTTTCAGGCCCAAGCTGCCTCAGCAGTGCACACACTTAGACTCACAAACACCTGCTAGTGCTAAGTGTGAATAACTTACTTTTAGGAAATAGCTTTAACCAGGGAATGCTATATTTTTCTTTCCCACCCCTTGCAATATGTGCATTACCCTCAGGTTTCATTATGGAAGGATTTTGTGTAATGTAAAATTTACCCAATACATACCCTCCTTTAATGAAAGAAGGAGAAAATTAGAGCAAAAATTTTCACTAAGGAATTCACAATTGATGCAGTCTGGATTTAGATGTTTCAATAATTTTATATTTAGAAAATGGATAAATAGATGTAAAAAATCAAATAAGGTATAGAAAGTTTTCATTTGCAAGCGAACTTGCTTTGTGGAAATAGTTCAGATGAAAGACTACAATCTTTTTGAAAAACCACTCCTCAGAAGATTTTTTTAATTTAATTTTCATTTTATATTAGACTACAGTTGATTTACAATGTTGTGTTAGTCAGGTGTATAGCAAAGTGATTCGGTTTTATATACACATATATATCTCTCCATTCTTTTTCAGATTCTTTTCCCATACAAATTAGTACAGAATATTGAGTATAGTTCCCTGTGCAATTCAGTAGGTCCTGCTTGATTACCTATTTTATATACAGTAGTGTACATATGTTAATCTCAGCCTCCTAATTTATCCCTCCCTCCAACATTTTCCCTTTGGTAATCATAAGATTGTTTTCTATGTCTGTGAGTCTGTTTCCATTTTGTACATAAGTTCATTTGAATTATTTTTTTAGATTTCACATTTAAGTAATATATCTAAAATTTGTCTTCCTCTGATTCACTTTGCTTAATATGATAATCTCTGAGTCCCTCCATATTGCTGCAAATGACATTATTTTGTTCTTTTTCATGGCTTAGTAGTATTCTATTTCATATATATGTACAACAAGTTCTTAATCCATTCATCTGTCAATGGACATAGGTGGTTTCCAAGTCCAGGCAACTCCCAATAGTGCTGCTATGAATACTGGATGTATGTATTTTTTTGAATCATGGTTTTCTCTGGATATATGTCCAGCAGTGGGATTGCTGGGTCATATGGTAGTTTCAGTCCTAGTTTCTTAAGGAACCTCCATACTGTTCTCCACAGTGGCTTTATCAATGTACATTCCCCCCAACAGAGCAAGAGGATTCCCTCTTTTTCACCTCCTCTCCAGCATTTATTGTTTGTAGACATTTTGAAGATGGCCATTCTGCCCAGTGTGTGGTGATACTCATCGTAATTTTGACTTACATATCTCAAAAGCTTTTTTTAAAACAAGCCTCAGCTTGCTTTGATTTTTGCTATATATCCCTATATCTTCAACATTGACTAAGTTGCCTTTTCCTCCTGTTTCTTTTTAAATGATTAAGACTTTTCCCAAAAGAATGTCTTTTCCCCTGGATATAAACACTATTCTTTTGTGTCCAGTTACTGCCTAAATACGGTCTTCAACACCTCAAGAGCCCTGCACTCATTTTGCTGACTAATTGACTATAAGAGTTTGAATTATTGCACCAGATTTTCTCATCCATAAATTATTACTCTGTCAGAAGCTGACCAATTCAAAAGCTGCATCCAGTTGAGTAGGACACCAGAAGCTCATCTGGAAAATTACTGTTGAAATTTATGTAGCTTCCAAAACGCCCAATTAATTCTCAAGATCTAATTTACTCCCTCAAAGAATCTATCATATTAAATTTACGTTCCTTCAAATTAAAAGATGATTTTAAAATAAAGGCTTTTGCACACTCAATATCTCCTTGTTCTCCGGATGAGACACACCAAATATGACTGTAATTAGCTTAATATTTTTCTACAGTGTTTTATGGTCTTTAAAGGACTTCTGCTTTTAAAGGAGTTCCACATACATGTCCTGGGAGCCCTTCAGATGCAGCGTGTTTTCCTCTATCTGACAGTGTAGAACATGGGGACTTGGAGGGGTTTTTCCAGGGTCCCACCACCAGTCAGATGCGAAGCTGGCCTTGGTCCCGAGGCTCTCCCGAAGTTCCCGGCAGGCCTTTCTCCCATCCGTATTTTCGGTGATTTTGATACACGCCACACGAGCCCAGGCGCCCACAGGGGTTTAGTTGCAGACTGATGGAATGTCGCTACTTCAGGGCTCTCTTTAGCAAGGAAGACCACCGGTGTCTGCGGCATGCATTACTGGAGTGCAACCTTCCCAGAGTCAATATGCCTTTAAGGGGGCCCGGGGGAGCGGGGAGGAGCCGGTGGGAGGACGAGGTGGGAGGACGGCGAGGAGCCGGCGGGAGGACGGGGAGGAGCCGGTGGGAGGACGAGGAGGAGCTGGTGGGAGGACGGGGAGGAGCCGGTGGGAGGACGGGGTTGGAGGACGGGGAGGAGCTGGTGGGAGGATGGGGAGGAGCCGGTGGGAGGACGGGGAGGAGCTGGTGGGAGGACGCGGAGGAGCTGGTGGGAGGACGAGGAGGAGCCGGTGGGAGGACGGGGAGGAGCCGGTGGGAGGACGGGGTGGGAGGACGAGGAGGAGCTGGTGGGAGGACGGGGTGGGAGGACGGGGAGGAGCTGGTGGGAGGACGCGGAGGAGCTGGTGGGAGGACGGGGTGGGAGGACGGGGAGGAGCGGGTGGGTGGAGGGGGTTGGAGGAGGGGGAGGAGCTGGTGGGAGGATGGGGAGGAGCCGGTGGGAGGACGGGGAGGAGCTGGTGGGAGGACGCGGAGGAGCTGGTGGGAGGACGGGGTGGGAGGACGGGGAGGAGCCGGTGGGAGGACGGTGGACGGGGAGGAGCTGGTGGGAGGACGCGGTGGGAGGACAAGGAGGAGCTGGTGGGAGGACGGGGAGGAGCTGGTGGGAGGACGAGGAGGAGCCGGTGGGAGGACGGGGAGGAGCCGGTGGGAGGACGCGGAGGAGCCGGTGGGGAGGACGAGGAGGAGCCGGTGGGAGGACGGGGAGGAGCCGGTGGGAGGACGGGGAGGAGCCGGTGGGAGGACGGGGAGGAGCCGGTGGGAGGACGGGGAGGAGCCGGCGGGAGGACGGGGAGGAGCCGGTGGGAGGACGCGGAGGAGCCGGCGGGAGGACGGGGAGGAGCCGGTGGGAGGACGCGGAGGAGCCGGTGGGAGGATGGGGAGGAGCCGGTGGGAGGACGGGGTGGGAAGACGGGCAGGAGCTTGTGGGAGGACGGGGAGGAGCCGGTGGGAGGACGGGGAGGAGCCGGTGGGAGGACGGGGAGGAGCCGGTGGGAGGACGCGGAGGAGCCGGTGGGAGGACGGGGAGGAGCAGGTGGGAGGATGGGGAGGAGCTGGTGGGAGGACGGGGTGGGAGGACGGGGAGGAGCCGGTGGGAGGACGGAGAGGAGCCGGTGGGAGGACGGGGAGGAGCTGGTGGGAGGACGGGGAGGAGCCGGTGGGAGGATGGGGAGGAGCTGGTGGGAGGACGCGGAGGAGCCGGTGGGAGGACGGGGTGGGAAGACGGGCAGGAGCTTGTGGGAGGACGGGGAGGAGCCGGTGGGAGGACGGGGAGGAGCCGGTGGGAGGACGGGGAGGAGCCGGCGGGAGGATGGGGAGGAGCCGGTGGGAGGACGGGGAGGAGCCGGAGGGAGGACGAGGAGGAGCCGGTGGGAGGACGGGGAGGAGCCGGTGGGAGGACGAGGAGGAGCCGGTGGGAGGACGGGGAGGAGCCGGTGGGAGGACGGGGTGGGAGGACGGGCAGGAGCTGGTGGGAGGACGAGGAGGAGCCGGTGGGAGGACGGGGAGGAGCCGGTGGGAGGACGGGGTGGGAGGACGAGGAGGAGCTGGTGGGAGGACGACGAGCAGCCCTTCCGCCTGTTTTAGGGACGCTGTCCACGCCCCGTCTTCTCCAGCCCACGCATACGTCTCAGGCCCAGAAGACAAGGCACACAGCTCGCTGGCAGCCGGCACGTCTGCAGAAGAGCAGGAGAAAGGCAGCTCTGCCCTCCCGGCCGCCTGGGGGAAAGCCAGACGGGACGGGGACCAGAGCGCTGCCGGCACACGCTCCTCGTCCTCTGGGTTCGCAAGGGCCACTCGGGGACAAAGGCGGCACAGAAGCACCCGACCTGAACTTGCCTCTGGCGTCGCTGCCAGACCATCAGACCAGTGGCAGAACACAGGAGACAAATGCGATCTGAGACCGCAGGGCTGGGTGCTGCCCACGAGCTGTTTTCTATGTAACAGTTTGAGTTGTGATTTCACAGAAGCAGGTTCTCTTTTTTGTTGTGGCCTTTATTTTTTTTAATTTATATTTTTAAAAGTATATTTCTTTTTTTAACTTTTACTAAAATGTAACTGATTAACAGCTTGTGTTAATTTCTGGTGTAGAGCAAAGTGACTCCATGATACCTTCTTTTTCGCATTCTTTTCCATTATGATTTATCACAGGATGTGGACTATAGTTCCCTGAGCTATACAGTAGGACCTGCTGTTTACTGTTACTTTACTTTAAATTCTCAATAAAAAATGAAGAAAAAAAATACTTCATTGTTAAAACAGACTTCCAAGCTATATTATCAGAACTTTCCTGAAGAGCGTATTATAAGCAAGGGAACTCATTAAGCACAAATAAGACGAAGAAACCCCAATTAGGAGCTTTATGTTCAGGACAAAAAGTTAATGAGTCCCAAAAGACAAACTTGCCTTCTTTCTCTGGATTGACTTTTGTGCTTTTCCTGTTAGGAACATTTATTTTTCACATATTTTAACCAAGCAAGTCACTTGACCTCTCTGGGTCCCAGTCTCCTGATCCATGAGTATCTCAATGAGCTTCCGTAAGAATTAAGTCAAGGTGGGTAAAAGCATCGTAGACATGCACCTGCTCTCACTTGACTGCCTTTTCATAAGAAGAGGGCACGTACACTGTGTGTGCGGTCACAGGGCCCACGTCCAGGCTTCTCTTTCTTAATAAAATATTTATGTTTTGACAGTGACACATGTGGCTTTTCTGGTTGGCTTTAAAGTTCTGGGTATACCTTGCAGTCTAGTCTCAAATTTTATAGGGTGGATTATCTTGGCTCATGGCAAATATATGGGGGAAATGGAAACAATGGCAGATTTTATTTTCTTGGGCTCCAAAATCACTGCAGATGGTGACTTCAGCTACAAAATTAAAAGATGCTTGCTCCTTGGAAAAAAGTTATGACCAACCTAGACAGCATATTAACAAAGCAGAGACCTTACTTTGCTGACAAAGTTCTGTCTAGTCAAAGCTATAGTTTTTCCAGTAGTCGTGCACAGATGTGAGAGGTGGACTATAAAGAAGGCTGAGCACCAAGGAATTGATGCTTTTGAACTGTGGTGTTGGAGAAGACTCTTCAGAGTCTCTTGAACTGTAAGGAGATCCAACCAGTCCATCCTAAAGGAGATCAGTCCTGGGTGTTCATTGGAAGGACTGATGCTGAAGCTGAATACTTTGGCCACCTGATGCAGTCTGTCATCCTGTTGTGTGGAGTTAAATACAACTGTAGTCAGAAGTCTATGGAAACATTAAACTGTCAGATCTCTGTAGCCAAGTCAGGAATATTTAAGCCCCTTCAAGATGTAGTGATTTATATGGGGCTCACAAGTCCTGTGGGAAAGCTCTTGAACTTTGTCCACACTTAAGATTCAGGCATATCCAAACAGACTGACTGCAGCTTTGGAAAGCTTAGTTTCCAAAGGCAGCCACAGAGAGGGCCAAAGCCACCCAGAAGGGAAAGTCTGACAGCGCAGATTAGAGACAACTGGGTTTCTAAGGGAAGCAATCCCAAGTGCAACGTGAGTGTGTGTACAACCAGGCTTCCCACTAATGTTTCCTCCCCAAATCCTGTGCAGCCTTGGGAAGTGGGGACTGTGCTGGAAAGGAAGGACTGTGCTCTCAGGGGCCCAGCCGGCAGGACTGGGGACCCCCCGCCCCTGGAACTGGACACAGAGTAGGAAAGACATTTTATCATCATCTGGTTGTTGTTGACTTTCTCTTGTTGGCTAGAAAAAGAGGCCAGCACTTAGACTTCAAAGGCAGAGTTTCTCCTGAAAACCTGTGGCATGAAGCTCAAGCTCATCTAGACAGTCAGCTCAGGCTCACTGCCATCACCAGTCGTGTGTTCAGTCGTGTCCGACTGTTTGTGACTTTGTGGACTGTGGCCTGCCAGGCTCCTCTGTCCGTGGGATTCTCCAGGCAAGAATACTGCAGTGGGTTGCCCTTTCTTTCTCCACATTAAGGCTCACAAGACCACAGAATCTAGCGATTTCCTCCTCACTAAACCCACATGTTCTGTCCTATTTCTACAAAAGCCGTTACTCTACTAGCAAAAGACAGGAAAAGGGGAAGTGAAGAAGGAGTTTTTAAATCTGGTGTCAAGACAGGCTCCCATCCAGACCCAATTCCAGCTTGGATGAAGACAGCTATACTTATGAAACAAGTAGGTGTAAACGAAAGAATAAGGTCTAGTGTTCAGGAACCAGTGTGGAGGGCAGTTGACTCCAGACAGCACCCTGTGGATCTTTCCAACTATTTTGTAATATATAGATATATATTTGGGGCTTCCCAAGCGGCTCAGCGGTAGAGAATCCGCCTGCCAATGCAGGAGACATGGGTTCGATCCCTGGGTGGGGAAGATCCCCTAGAGGAGGAAATGGCAACCCACTCGGTATTCTCGCCTGGAGAATCCCAAGGACAGAGGAGCCTGGTAGGCTACAGTCCATGTGGTCGCAGAGCCAGACACAACTGAAGCAAGTTAGCATGCAGGCCCGCAGCACACAACTCATCCGACTGGGTTCCCACCTGTTTTTAGGGACATGGTGGGTGAAACGGCAGAAACTTATAAACACTTAAAGAGGTCTCCAAGGGAACCAGAGAAAACCCACAGCTTTAGGAAGGTGAGAGGTGGCAACAGATACTAAACCGCGGCAGCTGGTATTCAGAGGCCCAGTTCCCCAAGGTCACCCCAAGGGTCAGAAAGGCACTGGCAACAGTTGTGTGCAACCTGGAGACTCAGATGCTAACAGTGTGGCGAGTGACGGCCCAGAGTTAGCGAAGGATGAGTGGTACAGAGGAGTACAACAGCAGACAGACCGTGCTCGAACCCCCCAGCCCAGGAGCTGGGAGAGGCGGGCTTCCCTGGTGCTCGACTGGTTAAGGCTGCACACTGCCAGTGCCGGGGGTGTGCGCTCCATCCCTGCTTGGAGAACTAGGGTCTCACACGCTGTGCAGCATGGTGGAAAGATTGAAAAAAGAAGGAGTTGAAGGAGAGAAAGCACAGCCATTCTTATCCAAACACCTGTGGGTTCCTTAACCCCGTGGAAACAATACTGAGGCCTGCGAAGTCCAGGACGGGAGCCCCGAGGCACATATGGTGATTGACACTTAACTTTACTCTGTTTACGTTTAAATAAAATGAAAAGTCCAGTTCCTCAGTCCCGCTAGCCACGTGCCAAGCACTCAGTATCCACAGGGGTCTGGAGGCTACCATATGCGACAAAGCAGATACAGAACCATCCTATCACCACACACATTTCTACTGACCAGCTCTGACCTAGAAGTCAGCTGACTTATGACCAGGAAACTACTCCCTGGAGGACCAGAGGTACGAGTTTTAGGTGACACCTAAATGGAGTGTAGGCTAAATAACTGCTGAATGAAGAAAACAGCAGAAGCGTCAGAAATAGCAGAACTCCTGAAATGGAGCCGGACTCTGTGGTCCTTGACCCCCAGGTCTTCAGCCTGCCTTTCTTCTGTAAAACTTTAGCCAAAGAATATGGTGGGAATGCAAACTAGTACAGCCGCTATGGAGAACAGTGTGGAGATTTCTTAAAAAACTGGAATTAGAACTGCCATATGACCCAGCAATCCCACTTCTGGGCATACACACCAAGGAAACCAGATCTGAAAGAGACACGTGCACCCCAATGTTCATCGCAGCACTGTTTATAATAGCCAGGACATGGAAGCAACCTAGATGCCCATCAGCAGACGAATGGATGAGGAAGCTGTGGTACATATACACCATGGAATATTACTCAGCCATTAAAAAGAATTCATTTGAATCAGTTCTAATGAGATGGATGAAACTGGAGCCCATTATACAGAGCGAAGTAAGCCAGAAAGATAAAGACCATTACAGTATACTAAACACATATATATGGAATTTAGAAAGATGGTAACGATAACCCTATATGCAAAACAGAAAAAGAGACTCAGATGTATAGAACAGACTTGTGGACTCTGTGGGAGAAGGCGAGGGTGGGATGTTTCAAGAGAACAGCATCGAAACATGTATATTTTCAAGGGTGAAACAGATCACCAGCCCAGGTTGGATGCATGCGACAAGTGCTCAGGGCTGGTGCACTGGGAAGACCCAGAGGAATCGGGTGGAGAGGGAGGTGGGAGGGGGGATTGGGATGGGGAATACATGTAACTCCATGGCTGATTCATGTCAATGTATGGCAGAAACCACTACAATATTGTAAAGTGATTAGCCTCCAACTAATAAAAATAAATGAAAAATAATAATAATAAATGGAAAAAAAAAAACCTTAGCAAAAGAATAAATTTAATCAGAGAAGGAAGAAAATGCAAACACATAGGAACACAGTCAAATGGGACTGTTTTTCAGTCATTAAGTAAAGTCAAGGACATTTAATTTATTCTCAAGGGCTGCAGTAATATTCCGAGCCATATCCTGGGAACTGTCTTGTAGATGCCGAAACCCCCAGCAGGCAGAAGAACTAAGCATGATGAGCAGCCTGCAGCCATGGTATAAGCTGCCACAATTCCAAGAGCTGGCTCAAAGAAACGGGAGCAACCAACCCTGGAACTGAAGACTAATGATACAGCCTGCCGGCAACGCAGGAGACCCAGGTTCAATCCCTGGGTCAGGAAGATCCCCTGGAGAAGAGGACGGCCACCCACTCCAGTATTCTTGCCTGAGAAATCCCATGGACAGAGGAGCCTGGTGGGCTACAGTCCATGGGGTCACAGAGCTGGACTGGTCTGAGCGACTAAGCACAGACGCTGTCAAGATGATCAGACCAGCACGTGACTCATTTCAAGACGACCGTCAGACCTAACTGTGCTGTTTCTACATGAAGCCCCTTCCCTCTGTCTATAACGCTCTTCCCCAGTGATTCTCAGTTGAGGGTGGGGTGGGGGGCTCGGCCTTTGGACGGGAAGCCGCCCCGTCCTCTGGTGGGCAGTCTCTGAGATAAAGCAAACTTTCCACCAGCCTTAGCTCTATTGGCTTTTGAGTGGTGAGCTGCCAGACCCCCACGGTCAGTTACATTCCTACTATTCAAACAAATAAGAACAAGTCCTGTGAGGCACTAAATGTTACTGACCCTCCAGGTACAAGCCTGGAGGGTCCCAACCAGGACGGATATCACCGGTGATGATATCTGGAAGCCTTCAGAATGAGAATGATGATGATAGAGTGAAATCATATTCGCTCACACAGTTGCATTTGTGCTGTTAGAATCAGATACCACTGTACCTGTGTGTTTTTAAAAATGATTGGTATATATAACTTCCTTACTGCGTCTGACTGCACACTACAATCACCGTTACAATTTGGAAGGGAGACAAGACTAAAGCAATGCCAGCTCAGGCTTCAGGAGCATCTTGGCGATGGCTTTCGGGTCCTTCAACCCGCCTTCCCAGAATCTGGCCAGTGAAAAATAAACATGGGTGTCGGTAATCCTAAGATGGACATTAAGAACTCACTCAGCTTCAAAGTCAGTTGAACATCTTTACAATGGGAACATGGTTCTAACCTTCAGATGGGATAAGAAGGGCCGGTGTTCTAGGTTAGTAAACACGTTTTGTTTTAAAAACTACTTCACACCAGGAAATATGGTTACACTTAACATTATTTTATGAAAGTGGAGTCATTGGTTTCACTACATGTCAAAGAATATTTTAGGAAATATTCAAGCAACAAAAATCACAAATAAATAATATTCAGACAAAGCTTTAGATGTATTCCTAAGACTGATGTCTAGTTCAATAAAATCACAGACATTTAGGCTAAAAGAAATGTGTTAGATCTCATATAACCCATTTTTATTTCCTTTGGAGCTACTGTATTCAACATTTCCACACAAAAGGAGTCGTTAGCGAAGCCTCATGATTTCAAGAATTTCTCTAGCTCTCCCAGAAGGACATATCATTCAAGTGAGATGAAATGGAATTCACACCTTGACCCAAGGACGGCTAAATAATTAAAACCAGATGCAAGGTGTGAGGTGTGGTAATATACTTTTCATAGGTTACTCCATACCCACCCCCAGTGAATGAAACAAATTTCCTTACACAATACAAATACAGTGTATGCGAGACCTAATCTGAGATGCCCAACAGAGCATTCATTATTCATAAATGTATTCAGTTAAAATACATTAAAATGAAGCAAAATAAAGCAGTTTTTCTCTGTATGTAGCAATCAGACTTACAGAAGGAAATATTTGCCTGATATAAAGTAAAACTTTTGTCCTGGCCCACTATCTCCCAAATGCAAAGTACTGATTTCAGTATCATACTAATCAATGAATGCATTTGCTTCATTTCACAAATATGAATTAAGTACCTATTAGTTGCTCTTGCAAATTTTTAAAGAAGGTGTCATGCAGAAGACAGAATCTGAAGGGCTGTGGGATAGGGTAGGTGATTTTAAATAGGGTGGCAAAGGAAAACCTCCTTAGGAGGGTGGACATTTGGGCAAACATTCAAATATTAAAGGTGAACGCAGTAGCAATGAGAATCTTTGGAGAGAGAGGTGCAGGAAGAAGGAAAGGCCAGGGCAAAGCCCGCAAGCTGGGAAGACACATGAAGCATCATGAGGAGCCCCAAGTAAACTGGGGTAAGTGAGGAGCTACCGGAGCTTAAAGCAAAGAGGGACATTATATCCAAAATTTTAAACAGAATTTCCAGCTAACTGGTCAAAATTTTTAACAGATCAAGAAAAGTCTTCAACGACCTTATGGCTACCAGCGGGGGAAGGGAGAGACAGACTGGGAGACTCAGACTGATGCGCACACACTGCTGTCTTTAAACTAGACGACTGAGACCTACTGGATAGCATAGGGAGCTCTACTCAGCATTCTGTGATGACCTCCGTGGGAAACGGTTTGGAAAAGAATAGATGCAGGCTCATGTCTAACTGAATCACTTCGCTGTACATCTGAAACCAGTACAATATTGTCAATCAACTACACTCCAATAGAAAATAAAAACCTTTTAAAAAGAAAACTCTTGAAAAAGATGAAGATCTTTTGGGACCAAAACTACTTTTAGAGATTCTGTGCAGTCATGAAGAAATGGACTTTTTAACTTTAGGTCCTCCTGCAGTTGGCTCCTCAGCATTACAATAGTAAATGAAAACGTATCACAGCATTGGTTGTCTTCATTTAATAATATTATTAGCCCTGGTCTCAGTGTTATTGATATAAGTGCTCCTGCTCCCAAGGACACAATAGACTCCTAATTGATCCATTTTTCAGGTTACACACTTGTGCTTGCTCTGATATTATCTTTTAATAGCTAAAACTGTTTTACATCTCCCTCTTGAGACTATCTGAATCTTGCTTCTCATTAAAACATCTTTGGTAGTCTTCCGGGGATCTTGTGGAAGAAAATAAAAACCTCTAACAGAAACACAATTTGAGGAAAGAAAGATGTTTTTAGAATCTAGCACTGATATGTACCTGGAGAAGGAAACGGCAACCCACTCCAGTATTCTTGCCTGGAGAATTCCATGGACAGAGGAGCCTGGTGGGCTACAGTCCGTGGGGTCGCAGGGATGGGACATGTCTGATCAACTGAAAACACACACACCACTGAGGTAAGATTTGTGATGTACATACACACTCTTGAAGATAAATCCATTTTTAAATTTAATAATATTTATAGAAAACTAGTGTCCACACAGTTCTGTTAATCACAAATCTTTCAGAATAAAATTGATAGGCAGATAGGACCCCAATTAAAAAGCAATGAAAATATGGAATATATTTTAAGAGTACAGCTAACATAGGATATCTTGAGGGCAGCATAAACTTTTGGGGTTTGTTGTGGTTAAAAAAAAAAAAGAGCATAGAAGAGAAAATATAATATAACTTAAACCTGTATAAACAACTTTCTTTGCACAGATAATAAACTCACAAGGCTTAAACACCAAGGAATAAAATCTTCTGCAGCCTGAGTTGTTGTATCTATCTAGTTACATGCTATCACACTAGTAGGCAACAATGAAACCTAAAATATTAATGAAAATTAGGCTAGAAACATTTAGGTTATAACATAGAATTGGAAGACTTTATGTACTGGAAGCAGAACGCCCTCTAAAGCTGGCTTAATGGGCTGATAGAAAGCCAGGTGACAGGAAGAGGCCCTGCTCCCTAAGCATGTCTACATGCACCACGTCCTGCAGAGATGGACACATTTGATGGATCTCATTTATTGAATTAAGAAAAATCAGCAAAGTGCCATGGCTGGAAATTCTCCATAAAGGAATACAGGCATAAGAGAAAAAAACTTCACAGTGCTGTTTGTTGTTGTTTTGTTGTTAATTATTAAAACATTCCTGTTTGATATGTTATTAGTGACAAAAGGTTGGACATTTAGAATGGGACCATCTCAGGTATCCTAAAGGAACAGATGAACAATCTGTCAATATTACTGGTTTCCCCAGAGGTCAAGGACTTACAGATAAAGCAAAGCTATGACTTCCCTGGTGGTCCACTGGCTAAGGATTCACGTGCCCATGCAAAAGACACAGGTTCAATCCCTGGTCTGGGAAGACCCCACAGGCCTCAGAGCAGCTACTGAGCCTGGAGTCTAGAGCCTGCACCCCACAAGGGGAGCCCCTGCAGCGAGAAGCCCGTGAACGGGGAAAGTAGCCCCCGCCGCCATAACTAGAGAAATCCCATGAACAGCTACAAACACTCAATGTAGCCATAAATAAATAAATTTTTAAAAAGCAAAGAAAGGATGAAAAGCTAAGGAATGTGGGCAAACCCTAGGAGACGGGAAGGGACGGGGAAGCCTGGTGTGCCTCAGTCCTGCTGCTGCTGCTAACTTGCTTCAGTTGTGTCTGACTCTGTGCGACCCCATAGATGGCAGCCCACCAGGCTCCTCTGTGCTTCCGTCCATGGGGTAGCAAAGATTCCAACACAATTTGGCAACTGAACAACAACCACCACCAAAATAGAACATACACAACTCAGAAGAATCCGACCAGCCATATGTGTATTTGATCTGTACAAGACTCTTCATTTTACACTCTAAAGGACTGTTAAAAGGCAGTGGATCTGATGATTTGTTCCAGGAGGAACAAACAGGACTGAACTACCTTCCCAACACCACAGACTAAGAAGAAAATTCCTTCCCATTCTAATCTTTTCCGTGATATCAGTAAACCAGGCTGTAGGCAATCGCAGTGGATTTGGGTACAATGCAATCTCATAGTGATTTCAGAGGGAGAGCATAGATTTTTCAATAAACCAACCCATTATACTCTTAGCTCACACGATGTCAGGAACCCTCATGTCACTTGACCAACCCTGTAAGGTCTGTTTTGTAGACAATCTCCACCTCCATAAAAGGTCTAAGATATGAAATCCTTCTGTGAGCTTCTGTTTGCACCAGAGATGGATGAACAATAACACAATTTACACTCTCATCTAAAACAGTTCAGTTCAGTTGCTCAGTCATGTCCAACTCTCTGCGACCCCATGGACTGCAGCATGCCAGGCCTCCCTGTCCATCACCAACTCCCGGAGCTTACTCAAACCCATGTCCATCAAGTCGGGTGATGCCATCCAACCATCTCATCCTCTGTTGTCCCCATTCTCCTCCTGCCTTCAATCTTTCCCAGCATCAGGGTCTTTTCCAATGAGTCAGCTCTTTGCATCAGGTGGCCAAAGTATTGGAGCTTCAGCTTCAGCATCAGTCCTTCCACTGAACACCCAGGACTGATCTCCTTTAGGATGGACTGGTTGGATCTCTTTGCAGTCCAAGGACTCACAAGAGTCTTCTCCAACATCGCAGTTCAAAAGCATCAATTCTTCAGCACTCAGCTTTCTTTATAGTCCAACTCTCACGTCCATACATGACCACTGGAAAAACCATAGCCTTGACTAGACGGACCTTTGTTGGCAAAGCAACCCCTTCCCAAAGGATAAAATATTTGGAAGAAGGGTCTTCAAAGCTGATCTCAGATACTAAAGTGGTCCCTGTGAAGTGAGAAATAAAGACGAGTTCCATAAAGGCCCGGCTTGAGGGTGGCCCCAGGCAGAACCTGGTGAGCTCAGTGGGTTCCAGAGCAGGAAGTCGTGTCTGGGGAAACCAAGGCTGCTAGAGTGCCAGGGAGGATCTTTGCCCAGAAAGGGGACTGCAGGGAGCCTTGACAACTCAGCACAAGCTTGTGAGGAAATCACCGGAGGCCTGGAAAAGAATCATCTGGAAGGACTGAGTGGAGCCGTGCCTGGCACTCACAGAGGCTAGGAACCGTGCCTGCTCCTGCTCCCACCAGCCAGATCGGAAAAAATCATTGCTCAGGAAAGTCTTGCCTTGCCGATGGAAATAACGAGCGCTAGGAACCGTGCCTGCTCCCGCTCCCACCAGCCAGATCGGAAAAAATCATTGCTCAGCAAAGTCTTGCCTCGGCGATGGAAATAACGAGCTCTGGACAGCATGAATTCAGATACACCTAACAAATCACGGAGCAAGGCCTGAACGGGTAAGATGATCCCAAGCAACTCAACTCACTCCAGGAAAGAAGCAGAAAAGCGTTTACAGGGACTCAGAAGCCCTCAGTACTCAACAAGGTAAAAGTCACAACCTCTGCCGTCTAATCACAGAGGACAGGACACGCAAAGACACTGGAAATCACATCCATTAAAAAGAAAACAGTCAAATGAAAACGACCCAGTATTGTCACAGAAGTTAACTGTGACAGACAGGAAATTTAAACATGACCATCATATCCCATATGTTCAAAGCATTAAATAGAGAAATGGAAGATATTTGAAATAACAAATTGAACATCTAGAAATGTGAACTGCAATATTTGAGGTAAAATATACACAGAGCATGATAAACAGGTTAAACATTTCTGAAGAAAATAACAGTGAACTTGAAAATAGAGTAATAAAACTATTTAAATGGAGACAGGGAGAAAAAGGAAAATTTTATATCTTAAAGCAGGTTGATTTATATGTAGTTGGGTATACTCAGAGGAGAAAAGGAAAGCCAGAAAGAAATATTTAAGGAAGTAAAGGCAGAAAAATATCTAAAATTGATGAAAATTATAAATGTGAAGTATTCTCTTGAGAGTCCCTTGAACTGCAAGGAGATCAAACCAGTCCATCCTAAGGGAAATCAACCCTGAATATTCATTGGAAGGGCTGATGCTGCCACTGAAGCTCCAATACTTTGGCCATCTGATGCGAAGAGCTGACTCCTTGGAAAAGACCCTGATTCTGGGAAAGACTGAAGGCAGAAGGAGAAGGGGATGACAGAGGATGAGATGGTTGGATGGTATCACCGACTCAATTTGAGCGAACTACAGGAGATAATGAAGGACAAGGTAGCCGGATGTGCTGCAGTCCATAGGGTCACAAACAATCGGACGCTATTTAGCAACAGGACAGCAACATAAATGCGAAGATTTAAGGAGAGCAACACATCCAGGCAAAAGAAACACGTCATAATTGAATCAGACTTCCCCTGTGGCTCCCCTGGTAAAAAGTCCAACTGCAATGTGGGGGACCAGGGTTCAATCCCTGGGTTGGGAAGATCCCCCGGAGAAGGGGACGGCTACCCACTCCAGTATTCTGGCCTGGAGAATTCCACAGACTGTATAACCCATGGGATTGCAATGAGTTGGACACAACTGAGCCACTTTCACTTTCTTTCATAATTGAACTATTCAAGACCAGTGAGAAACAGAAAATCTTACAAACAACCAGAGTAAAACAATACTGTCTACAGAGAAAGAGATGAGGATAATAGCAGATTTGTCATCAGAACAATGCCAGCAAGATGACAATGTGGAAACAATTTTAAGGATTAAATTAAATAAAAAAAAAAAAACCCTATAACACCTTGCTAACATAAGTCAAGAAAAAGCTGGAGTGGCTATATATAAAGACACAGAGCTTTCAGCAGAGGGTATTAGTAGAGCTCTTAGAAGGTCCGTTCATCAGAAGGTCACCACATCCTGAATATTTATGTACTTACAGAAGAGTATGCAAATATTTGAGGGAAAATGGATTGAAATGCAAGAAGAAATAGATAAATCCACACTTATAATCTGATATTTCAACCCCTGCACTCACTCCATAATTGATAGAATAAGTAGGGAAAAGCTCAGCAAAGGTATACTAGACCGGAACATTATCAACCAACTTGACCTTAAACAAACTTTCTATCCAACAACAGCATAATACACATTCTTTTTAAGTATACATGGACCATTTACCAACATATCCTGAATCTTGAAGCAAATCTCAATAAATTTCAAATGATTCGAGTTGCAAAAGTCAAGTTTTTTGACCAAAAGGGACAAGTGAGGATCAATAACAGAAAGTTGTTAGGAAACACACAAATATTTGGAAACTAAATAACATACTTCAAATGGGTTAACAAACGTAGCCAGAAGGCAAATTATAAAATATTTTGAACTGAATAAAAATAAAACACAGCATGTTACAGCCTGTGAAATGCCACTAAAGCTGATTATAGAGGAAACATCATAGCAAACTCCCCTATCTTCACAAATTTATACCTTAAGATAATAAGGTATTATTTTCTACAAAAATAAGAGTAAATGAGGCCCTGAGTTAGTGGAAGAAAGAAAATAATAAATATTGAAGTGGAAATCAATGAAGTAAAAAACAGAAAAATAGCAGGGAAAAATCAATAACATTAAAAGCTAATTCTTTAAGAATAGCAAGAACATTGCTAAACTTCTAGGTAGACTGATCAGAAAGAAAAAAAAAGGTATGACACAAATTATGAATATCTGGAATGAGAAAGGTAATATCTCTCAGATTCTAAAGACATTAAAAGGATCGTAAGTGTTAGTAACAATTCCATGCTCATAAATTTGACAACTTAGATGAAATGGACACTTTAAAAAAAGATGCAAGTCATGATGCTCTCATGAGAATAAAGTAATCACCTGAAGAACCCTATAGCCACTAAAGAAATTGAATTTGCAGTCTAGAAACCTTCCCCAGGAGAACGCCAGGTTAACATGTCTTTGCTTGTTTCTGTAAGGAGAAAATATTACCAACCCATACAAATTCTTCCAGAAACTTGAAGAGAAGAGGATAATTCTTAATGCATTCCATAAAACCAGCTTTGCCCTGACACCAAAACCAAAGCCACTACAAACAAAACCATAGACCAAGATACCCACTGAGCGTAGTCATAAGAATCCTAACCCTAACCAAAGTTTTCACCATTTGAGTGCAGTAATATAATAAAAAGTACACTACATCATAACCAATTGATGCTTATTCTAAGAATGGACATTAGCATTTGGAATCAACAGATGTAATTTACCATCTTGTTGTTCCGTAGCCCAGTCGTGTCCGACTCTTCGCGACCCCATGGCCTGCAGCACTCTGGGCCTCCCTGTCTCTCATCATCTCCCAAAGTTTGCCCAAGTTCATGTCCATTGCATCGGTGATGACATCCAGGCATCTCATCCTCTGACACCCTCTTCTCCTGCCCTCAATCTTTGTCAGCATCAGGGGCTTTTCCAATGAGTCAGCTGTTTGCATCGGATGATCAAAATACTGGAGTTTCAGCTTCAACATCAGTCCTTCCAATGACTATTCAGGGTTGATTTCCCTTAAAATTGACTGTTTGGATCTCCTTGCAGTCCAAGGCACTCTCAGGAGTCTCCTCCAGCGCCACAGCTCAAAAGCATCAATTCTTCGGCGCTCTGCCTTCTTTACTATCCAGCTCTCACATCCATACATGACCACTGGGAAGACTGAAGCCTTGACTACGTGGAACTTTGTCGGCAGAGTAGTGTCTCTGCTTTTCAACACACTGTCTAGGTGTGTCATCGCTTTCCTGCCAAGAAGCAATCTCTTCTGATTCCATGGCTGCCGTCACCGTCTGCAGTGATTCTGAGCCCAAGGACAGGAGCTCTGTCACTGCTTCCGCCTTTTCCCCTCTATCTGCCATGAGTCAGGGGGCTGGTGCCATGGTCTTAGATTATTTAGTTTTAAGCCGGCTCTTTCACTCTCCTCCTTCACCCTCATTAACAGGCTCTTTAGTTCCTCTTTGCTTTCTGCCATTAGAGTGGTCACCCGCACATCTGAGGTTGTTGATGTTTCTCCCGCCTATCCTGATACTGGCTTGTAACTCACCCAGCCCAGCATTTCTCACGATGTGCTCAGCATATAGATTAAACAGATGAGGTGACAGCAGACAGCCCTGCCATACTCCTTTCTCTATCTTGAACCAACCGGTTGCTCTCTGCAGGGTTCTAACTGTTGCTTTTTGACCCACATACAGGTTTTCTGGGTACAGGTAAGATGGTCTGGTATTCCCATCCCTTTAAGAGCTTTCCACAGTTTATTATGATCCACACAGTCAAAGGCTTTGGCATAGTCAATGAAACAGAGATAGATGCTTTTCTGAAATTCCCTAGCTTTTTTCTCTATGATCCAGTGAATGTTGGCAATTTGATCTCTAGTTCCTCATCCTTTTCTAAACCCAGCTTGGATATCTGGAAGCTCTTGGTTCACATAATCTTGAAGTCTAGCATGCAAGGTTTTAAGCATGACCTACCAGCATGGGAGATGAGTACAACTGCCCGCTGGTCAGCACAATCTTTAGTACTACCCCTCGTGGGAACTGGGATGAGGATTGGCCTTTTCAAGTCCTGTGGCCACTTCTGGGTCTTCCAGATTTGCTGACATATCAAACGCAACACCTTGATGGCATCCTTTAGGGATTTGAATAGTTCTACTGGAATTCCATCACATCCACTAGCTTATTAACAGCAGCGCTTCCTAAGGCCCACTTGACTTCTGGGTGGGCCAGAAGCCAGCCAGAACGGCTGGCTCTGGGTGGCTGACCACACCGTTGTAGTCATCTGGTTCATTTGGATCTTTCTTGTACTGTTCTTCTGTGTATTCTTTCCATCTCTTCTTGATCTCTTCAGTGTCTACTAGATCTCTACCATTTATGTCCATTATTGTGCCCATCTTTGGGCAAAATTTCCTTTGATATATCCAGTTTCCCTGAAGAGAGCTCTAGTCTTTCCCCTTCTGTTTTTTCTTCTAGTTTTATACACTGTTCATTGAAGAAGCCTTTGTGATCCCATGCTGTTCTTTGGAGATCTGTGTTTAGTTGGATATACCTTTCCCTTTATCCCTTGCTTTTCACTTCTCTTTTTTCTTTAGATATTTGTAAGGCCTCCTCAGATAACCACTTTGCCTTCCTGTTTTTCTTTTTCTTTCTAATTTATCATAGAACAAACTAAATACAAAAAAGTTAAAGAAATCGAAAGAAAATGTGTTGTCTCTACAGGCGTAGAAAAAGCATTTGACAAAATATAAAAACGTTTTCTAATTTAAAAAAACTCAGCAAACTAGGAATAGAAATGAACTGTCCATCTGAAAAAGGAGACTACAAATTATATGATTCGCCCCCAAAGTTCAGGCCCAACAGAATTTTTGCTTTCTATTTCTATTCAGGTTCCAGCTAGTGTATTCATATAAAAATAAAATACTATAAAGAAAGTAAAAAGAGAGAGAGAAAGAACCATCATCCAGACTGAAAAGGAAAACATAAGAGACCTTCTTTGCAGGTATGATCATCAACATAGAAAATCTGATGGAATTAGACAATTCCATCATCTGGAATTGTATTCCAGATGTATCTGGAATTCCACCTGTATCTGGAATACTACATACAAAATGTCAACTATTTTTGCCTACTGCCATAAGTAATAAAAATCCAATTAAAAAGGTAAATCTGATAAAACATATGAATGATCTATGTACTGAAACTATAAATCATTACTAAGAGAAGACCTAATATTGTTAAGGTATCAGGTATCCTTGATTGATTTATAGATTCAATGCAGTACCAATCAAAATAGCAGCAGATCTTTTAAATATAAAACCCAAAAGTGTATATGTGCAGTCAGGAATCTTCAAAGTGTATAACCTGGTTCCATGTAATACATATTTTTCAGTGAGTTGGGAGGGAGGGATATGTTTCTGATTTCTGGCTCCTTTCACCCACCCAAAGGAATAAATTTGAAACACTTAAAGGGTGGAGTTCTTTTTTTTTCTTTTCAAGGAGTGCAGACTATCTTAGTCAATCTAAGCCACCAGGGAAATCCTAAATCTACTGTTGGTTTAAAATAGATAACCAACAAGGACCTACTGTATGTCACAGGAAACTCAGGAAACTCTGCTCAATATTCTGAAATAACCTAAGTGAGAAATGAGTTTGAAGCAATATATATACATACATATATATATATATATAAAACATTACATATTTACTATATGTACTGTAGTTGATTTATAATGTTGTGTCAGTTTCCTATGCACAGAAAAGTGAAGTTGTATATATATATAAAATATATGAAATGAGCTTATATATATAATATATATAAAGTGAAGCTACATAACACATGTATTTTTTTCTGTACATAGGAAACTAACACAACACTGTAAATCAACCACAGTCCAATACAAAATAAAAATTTAAAAAAAGAGTTAGAGAATCAAGACACATTGCTTATCTGTGTTTTATGGAAATCCATGTGTACACACACATACACACACACACAATTAACAAGCATAGGCAGGAATAGAACATGACCTCCTGAAATAGACTTTCTGGTAGAAAAAGAGTTCCCAAGAACAAGACACCTCTAAGATAAGTTGTGTGGACAATAATCCTGTTACTGAGTGAGGGGGTCTGTGCACACCACCCAGAGCCCCAGCAATCCCCACTGGTGTGCTTTTGACATTCATCCCCAGGCTGAAGCCCTCCTTCACAAGCCCTCACCTAATGCATTCACAAAGTCATGACCGGGTACTGAAACAGTCATCAGAGACTCCTTAGCGAGATGCGGGCGGCAGTTCACGGAACAGAGCGAGCCCCACACCGAACCCATCTCTGCAGCCGTCACCAGAAAAGGCAGGTGCCTAGTCTTTCCTCGCTTGCTCTGACACCGACAGCACTCCTTCTCCAGCGCGCTGGGTCTCAACTCGCTCCCATCCTTCCGTCCCACAAGCATCCCACCGACAGGGAAACCGAGGCTCTCTGCTTCGTGGACTAGCTCCCCTCCTTAAAGAGCGCCCGCCTGTTGCTGAGCGAGCGAGCTCTATGAGAGTTTCACCTCCTGCCCCAGTGACGCCTTCTAACTGGAAGCAAGTCCTCCTAGAGAGACTCCTCCACGCCATCACATGCAAGGTCAACAAATAAATAACCCCATGTGGGATTTGTGTCTGTGTCCATTGACACTACCGTGCAGGCCTCACTGGTTACGGATATTCACAGTTAAATAGCTGCCCTGCTATACATTTGGTGGTGGGGGTGGGAGGGGTGTTGATTCTTTTTGATTCACTGATAAAGTCCAGCATCAAGGTGCACCTGCCAACAATTTCAATTAACTCTGTAAATGTGGGATCTTGGCCATCTTGTTCATAGAATATCTTAATTACACTTTGAGTCCTGTTTCATCAACTCCAGACATGATGAGATTACTCATTTATTTCTCCACACTACACAGACTCCCCATGGGAGAGCGAAGCTCCAGACTTTATGTACTTTTGGACTTGATTAGAACACTTGAGATTATATGGATGAAACCCCTGGTTCCCAGTTCAAATTACAGAAGAGAGAAAAGCTTGGAGGTGTCTCATTTAAACAATGCCACACATTTCCATCTCTAAAACATGCCTTCAATCTCAGTAGACTTTTCTCAAAGTGAAGCCACATTAAGGGCACATGACTTTATTCAAATATCGACTAAGTGGCAAATACGATTGGTTGTCTAGTGCCCTTCTCCCAGATAAAGCAAGGAGACGATGCTCCCCAAAAGAACAAGTTCACGCTCAAGTCTGGAGCACAGTGGTGTGTATAAGAACACTGGGCTGGAAAGTCATACTTCCAATCTGAAAACTGTTCCTTTATGTAGTCTAACCACGTGCCATTTAAACTAGCTTTCCTTTTCCTTTGTAGTGAAAGAAAAACAGGAGAGACGAGGTAGAAAAAGGAAGTCATATCTGAATTTATCTCGAATGACAGCTAAGTGCCCCGAAGGACATATTAGTCTCGTTACATTTATATCATGTTTCTAGGCTTCGAAAGATGACAACATATGTTTAACCACATGATTGCAAGTTTCAGAGGGAATTCATTAAACTGAATTGTAGCAGGTTAAGATATAATACCAGGAGTTTCTTCAAGTGAAAACTTTGTAACAACTGTTACGGAAAAGTGACCACTGCCTTCTGAAAGAGTTATTTGGAAATATGATTTTTTACTGTATGATTTTATGTTTTATTCTGATAATGTGATCTCTTATAAATAATGTTTTTTTCAACATGCAATAAAATATATTTATTTAATGAAACAGTAAATAAATGGTATTCCACACACATCTAGTTTGGAAGTATAGCTTCTTTGGCCAAAGTGCCTAAATTTCACAGTTCAGTAGCCCTGATACCAGAACTGTTTTTTATTTATCTAAGTTAGTCACTCAATTACATATTGACAATATCCACCCAAGCATTAACTTAGCAAATTGGTATTGTTAACCTCAGTCACTAGGAGGAAAACAGTATCATTACTGTCAAATTGACAGCCTGGTGTCTGGTCAGATTAAGTAAGGTTGATGTTTCATAATAAATCAAGTTAATGGTTTGCTTTGCAAATCAAAGTGTTAAGATTAATCTTTCAATGGTACAAAACCATTACTTGAAATGACATAGTTTAATGACCAAAAAAGGATTCATTGGTTTTACCTAAAACCTTGGTCTGGCAAGGTCAATTGTGTCACTTACATTTTTTAAAAATACATCTTTTTTCATTAAAAAAAAAGTTTGAGTTATATCAGTTGTGTGTGTGTGTGTGATTACAAAGACAAGCAAAAAGAACTTAGAACTCTATCTACATTTTGATATGTATCTATTTGTTTATGGAGAGTCTACCTTATATGTTAGGCACTGAGAAAGACCCTGAGAATTTAGAAAGAAATGAGTCTAACAAATCCTGTTTCTGCAAGCACAAAACTGACAGTCTTAGAGGGTGCTGTGACTGGGGAGAATGGCTAGAAACAGGAGGTTTCTAACGCAGTTTTATACGTGTGGGGAGAACAGGAACACAGGAGAAGGTGATGTGGAAGCTCTCCTGAAGAAAAGGGTGAAGCTGAGCCCTTGGAGAATAGGTATTGGGCAGAGAGAGGGACTGTCTGAATGGGGTGGAAAAGAGATGGCACTCGAGTGAGCTCCTCCCGCGCAGAGGTGAGTCTGGGTAAAGGCTCTGTGGTAAGTAAGACCGTGACAACAGATTCAGACAAAGAATTTCAGTATGAAAAGAGCCTCGAGTCTGGTGAGGAAGCAGCAGGACGCAGAGCTAAAACTGGGACGAGATTTACAGCATTCACGATTCTCTCTGCCTATCGCAGTTCCCACATCGGTGTTTAATCTTTGACCTGTAGTTAAATGCATTCATTGGCCACGGTAAGTCCTGTAGGCACAGTTTCTTCATCTGTCCTTGGGTGGGTGAAGCTTATCATTTGCTTCCCTTGAGAAGGCTCTGCATGATCAAACCTGCTCGTTGCCTTCATACTTGAATGTCCGTTTGGTTAAGGACAAACTCTAGAACATGTGTTGTTCTATTTCCCTGAGGATTTTGAAGGCCTTTCACCACTGTCTTCTTGCTTGAAGATGCTGAACGGCAGGCAGATTTGTGTTGTCTCCTCTGTTGATCCTATGAAATTTTGTGCCAAACATCAGGGGAATCTCTTGTGATGCTCTCAGACTCCAGATTTATACATAGTATAGGCCACCTGATATGAAGAGCTGACTCACTGGAAAAGACCTGATGCTGGGAAAGATGGAGGGCAGGAGGAGAAGGGGACGCCAGAGGACGAGATGGTTGGATGGCATCACTGACGCAATGGACACAAGTTTGAGTAAACTCTGGGAGGCAATGAAGAACAGGGAAGCCTGGTGCGCTGCAGTCCATGGGTCACAAAGAGTCGGACAGGACTGAGTGACTGAACAACAATAGAACAGTGAGTCAAAGGTTAAGATTCAAAACACGAACAACAACGGCAATGAGCATCAGGCAGAATAAATCTTTAGCCAAGTTCTAGTATCGAGGAAACAGCAGGGCCATGATTCCAGGAGATGCTCCCCGTCTGTATTCAGCACTGCAGAGTCACACACTTTACATTTGGAGTGAAGACAAAATGTGTCTTTTTACAGCCCCTTCACCAACTGTGTCTTCTTTTCAATGCTTGATTAAGTGGCAGGGAGACATAGGCTTTTGAATCAGTGATACCACTACCCCTTGGCCCAAAAGATTCCTTTCAGTCAATCTCAATCTCCCAGTTTATGTTCCCCCTTATCTTGACACATACAAAAGTATTATGCATGGCGGTGCTTTAGTGGCTAGGTCACGTCTGCCTCTTTGCAACCCCATGGGCTGTGGCCTGCCAGGCTCCTCTGTCAATAACTTTTCAGGCAATGATACTGGAGTGGGTAGCCTTTCCCTTCTCCAGGGGAATCTTCCCAACCCAGGGATCAAACCCGGGTCTCCTGCATGGCAGGCAGATTCTTTACCGACTGAGCTACCAGGGAAGCCCCTATTATATATAACACAAGTAACTAATAAGGACCTATTATGTCACCAACTCAAGGGACATGAGTTTGAGGAAGCTCCAGGAGATGGCGAGAGACAGGGAAGCCTGGCGTGCTGCAGGCCACTGGGTCCAGCCTGCAAAGAGTAGGACAGGACACAACCGAGTGGCGGAACAACAGCACCTTATACAGCAGGGAGCTCTGTCACAGTCTGCAACGACCTCAGTGGGGAAAGAATCTGCAAAAGACTGGGTGTGTGTGTAACCGAACCACTCTGCTGGTACCTGAAACTAACACAGCACCTACTGTAACTGGGTGCTAAGTAGGAGCTGTACAAAGGTACTAAGTAGGTGCTGTAAGTAGGTGCTGTCGGTAGGTACTAGAAGTCAGTGCTGTAAATCACCTACCGTAAGTCACTCAGTCACGCCCGACCCTTTGCGACCCACGGACTGTAGCCCACCAGGCTCCTCTGTCCATGGGAGTCTGCAGGCAAGAACACTGGGGCGGGTTGCCATGCCCTCCTCCAGGGGTCTTCCTGACCCAGGGAGCAAACCCACATCTCTTACATCTGCATTGACAGGTGGGTTCTTTACCACTAGCACCATCTGGGAAGCCCAAATCACATATACCCAAATTAAAAAAAAAAAAAAAAGATGCCTTTCAGGCAAACGCTACCAGTTTCCAGAGGTCCCTTCTCTCTAACTCTTTCCTTGACGACATGTGTGAGTGCGCGGTGGGCTGGGATCAGAGGGCCTGTGGCATGCTCTGGAGCGGAAGCAGCGTCCTAGGCCTGGGCTCTCTGCAGCGTCGCCTGTCTCCCTCCAGAGGCGAACTTCGCCTTCCCTCTTGGCCTCTGTTTCCCTAGCCCCAGTCTAACCACTCAGAGTGTGGAGACTGTGCATTACCAGGCAGAGACTGTAGTACATAGGTGGGAAAAGCAGACAAAAGGCTAAAGGCAAAAAAGAAACTAATCGAAAGCCTGCTATAAGAATCTGGGAAAGTACTCTGTGGGAGAAGGCAAGGGCGGGATGATTTGAGAGAATAGCATTGACACATGTATATTACCATACGTGAAACAGATCCCAGTCCAGGTTGGATGCATGAGACAGGGTGCTCGGGGCTGGAGCACTGGGATGACCCAGAGGGATGGGATGGGGAGGGAGGTGGGAGGGGGTTCAGGATGGGGAACACATGTACACCCGTGGCGGATTCATGTCAAGGTATGGCAAAACCCACCACAATATTGTAAAGTAATTAGCTTCCAATTAAAATAAATTTATTTAAAAAGAAAAAGAATCTGGGAAAGAGATGATGATAATCTGTACTAAGGAAGTAGAAGTAGGAACCCAGACACAAGAATGACAAGTACTGTTTTATTCAATTCATTCTGTGACTTAGAGTGGTGGGTGCTGTTATACCTACAGAGTGGATGAGAAATAGATTGTGCAAGACCTTGTGGCTGATACATTGATTTGCTTGACGCCTAATTGGATATGTTCACAAACTTCTCAATTAACCAGTCAACAGACTGACGAATGAATGAAAGCCACGTGTGTCTGGGATTCAGTCGAGAGGACCTTTAGCATGCAAGTGGCGCCTGATTCTTGAAGCCCTGGAGGGTAACAGAGCCCAGCAAATACATGTGGGAAAAGATACACAGAGAGATTTTATAAAGGTGTATGTAAAGAGATGTGGAAAATGTTACTAGGGTAGTCAAATTCAAGGTATTTATACTATAATTTCCAGGCTTTTACCCTAAAGAAATTCTGCAGCTGGAGTTTAACTTCAGCTTTTTTTTTTTAACCCGTCACTCATCAATGATTCACAGGTCAAGAGGAGAATCAGTTCAGTTCAGTTGCTCAGTCCTGTCCAACTCCTTGTGACCCCATGGACTGCAGCACGCCAGGCCTCCTTGTCCATCACTAACTCCTGGAGTTTACCCAAGCCCATGTCCATTGAGTCGGGTGATGCCATCCAACCATCTCATCCTCTGTTGTCCCCTTCTCCTGCCTTCAATCGTTCCCAGCATCAGGGTCTTTTCAAATGAGTCAGCTCTTCTCATCAGGGGGCCAAAGTATTGGAGTTTCAGCTTCAACATCAGTCCTTCCAATGAATACCCAGGACTGATCTCCTTTACGATGGACTGGTTGGATCTCCTTGCAGCCCAAGGGACTCTCAAGAGTTTTCTCCAACACCACAGTTCAAAAGCATCAAGTCTTCAGTGTTAAGCTTTTTTTATTGTCCAACTCTCACATCCATACATGACTACTGGAAAAACCATAACCTTGACTAGACGGACCTTTGTTGGCAAAGTAATGTCTCTGCTTTTTAATATGCTGTCTAGGTTGGTCATAATTTTCCTTCCAAGGAGTAAGCGTCTTTTAATTTCATGGCTGCAGTCACCATCTGCAGTGATTTTGGAGCCCAAAAAAATAAAGTCTGACACTGTTTCCACACCTATTTGCCATGAAGTGATGGCACCGGATGCCATATTCTTACACATGATCTTATGTCAATGGGACAATAGGAATTCTGAAATTCCTGGATTCCTGGTCCTACTGGAGAGAAACCAGTGGTATCTCACCACCATTTTGAACCACAGTAAGTTGTTTTGTTTTAGTTTTCCAGATGCCTGCAGTGCTTCACTGAAGGCAAGATCTTTCTCTCACTCAGAGTTCTGTTATTCTACTTGTTGGATATTAAAATTCTAAACAGTCTCATCAGAGGCTCCGGCTTGTTGCTTTCTCAGTTTAATGATATGGCTATTGCCTTCTACTTGTCTGTTCAAAAGTCTATTCTGAATTCCAGTGACACTCTCTGATTAAAAGGTAATGACATTCAGACCATAAGAAATTTAAAAGGAATCAGATATTATTAACATCACAGAAGCTATCTCAACTTTGGTACTAAACGTGAACGACTCTCAAAGAAAACAATAGCTTTTAAAAATCCTCCTTCTCTCAGATGAAACCTCTCTGAAGTCAGAACATCTCCTCTCCTAGCTTTTGATACCTACTGAATGAAGATCAGGGGGAATTTTTGTTTCTGTGACTCACTGCATTAGCACTGCACTGCAAAGTAACATTTACAGGTGTGGCTGGTTCATCATTATACATGGCTTTTAAGTAACGCCTTCTCATTGACATCTGAATTAAGCTTCTGCCTTTCATAAAAACAAATTTGTAAAAAAAATATGAAAATACAAAGGAGAATTAACACAACAATGAGATACTCCTACATACCTATTTGAATGGCCAAAATCCAGAACACTGATAACACCAAATACTGATAAGGATGTGAAGCAACGAACTGTCATTCGTTGCTGATGGAAACGCACAATGGTACAGTCACTTTGGGAGACAGCTTGTCAGTCCCTTAGAAAGCTCGACATGCTCTTACCATATAAGCCAGCAGTCACACTCCTTGTTATCAACCCAGGGGAGATGAAAACTTATGTCCATACAAAAACCTGCCCATGAGCGTTTACAGAGGCTTTATCAATACTTTCTAAAACTTGGAAATCAACCAAGATGTGTTTCAACAAGCGAATGGATAAACAACTTTGGTTTATGCACATATTGGGATATTAATCGCTACTAACAGGAAGTGTGGTGTCGACTCACAAGAAGACGTGGAGGGAACTTCTACACTGCTAAGAGAAAGACGCCAATCTGAAAAGGCTGTGTCCGTTGTGATGCCAACCGTGTGACACTCTGGAAAATGCAAAACTATAGGCAGTAAAGCTGTGGCTTCTAGGAGTTTATGGACGGAGGGAGGGATGAATAGGTAGAATACAGGGAATTTTTTTTTTCATTTACTTTTATTAGTTGGAGGCTAATTACTTTACAATATTGCAGTGGTTTTTGTCATATATTGACATGAATCAGCCATGCACAGGGAATTTTTATGGCAGTGCAACCCTTCTATGTGATATTATAATGGTGGATACACACCATTGTATACAGTTTGCTAAAACCCACAGCACGCACAGCACGAAGCATGAACCCAAAGGTAAACCATGAGCTTTAGTTAGTGATGCTGTTATATCTGTGTGCGCTGCAGTGTGCTCAGTCACGTCCAACTCTTTGTGGCCGCACGGGCTGCAGCCCACCAGGGTCCCCCGTCCATGGGATTCTCCAGGCCAGAATGCTGGAGTGGGTGCCATTTCCTCCTCCAGAGGCTCTTCCTGACCCAGGGATCGAACCCACATCTCCTGCATTGACAGGTGGATTCCTTCCATTGTACCACCTGGAAAGTGCAACAAAGTTTCAGTATCGGCTCACTAATTGTAACAAATGCTCCACAGTAAAATGTTAATAAAAAAATCACAGGGGATGACAGGTCTATGGGAATTCTATATACATCCCACATATTATTCTGAAAACTTCAAACTTCTTTAAAAAATAAAGCTTGTTAATTTCAAAAACACAGAGAGAACACCCTCACATATAATTCCATACACTAAGTATATCACTGTATTATTTTCTTTCAATAGAGTGAGTTTAAAATAATTATGTCATTTTTGCTCATTCCTTGACTCTAGGTAGTCTACATTTGATTAGGATATTATTTAAACGATCCCTTGCTAAAGAAATGTGTATCTTCTGTCAGTTTCAGGTACGGGGATAGACCCTTTCTACAGGAAATAGCACAAAGACTCTCCATAAGTTTCATGGATATCCGCTGACATTTATTCACAGGCGCTAAGAAAGCAAGATAGCAAAACACAGGAGAGTTAATAACAGGAGAAAATAATCCGTCCAACGTCATAACAGCATTCCTGATCCAAATCCTCGTCTCAGGTGACTAGCTCTCTCCTCAAACAATCACCTACAGCATTATAATGGATTTTCTCAGGTACAAAAACTTGCTCCCTGAATGTAAAATGAGTTGCAGACACTTCTGTTTAAGCCAAGAATAGGGGGGTGGGAAAGCTGTCTCCTTTATTTTGCATGAAGCATGTATACATTTTACACAACATTGATGATAAACACTAATCCTGTCAGAGGCCTCAATCTCACTAATTTTTAAAAGATATTTATTTTATTTATTTATTTTTCTGGGCCTGGTGTTAGTTGTGGCATGCGGGATACAGTTCTCTGACCTGGGATGGAATCCGGGCCCCTGCGTTGAGGGCATGGAGTCCTCACCCCTGGGCCACCAGAGAAATCCCAGATCCCACTAATTTTTGTTATATTTCACTATAATATACCTGTCACACTGGGTGTTTACCCAGTACTTGCTGATATTTACAAATATTTTCCATGAGGCTTTCATTGATTCATCAAATATCATCCATGTTAAATTATAGCATAGGGAAATATCTTACAGTTGGAATAATTAAAAGGAGTTGACTCAAAGGCATCACACAAGTTTTTCTTAGGTACTGATTACCCAAAGACATCTAGGCAATCCCAGAATTGGTTAAATTTTTATCCAAAAATACATGATAGAAATTTACATTTCTTCCTTATTCATATTCCTGTATCCATACAGGATAAAGAGAGAAAAAGTCTCCAATTTTATTTCTATGGGGTGTTTATTACAAACAACTAGTATTATGAATACATACAAATGACATTTCTATGGGCATAAAATTTGATTTCTCTGTCTAGCAAAAATTCCCTAATAAGTTAAAACTAATAGTAACTATCAGGAATGAGTATTTCCTATATTCTAAAGGCTCTGTATACATTAACCTTCACAAAAATTACTTACTCTGTTTTATAGATGAGGAAACTGAATAATTGGAGGCCAAATGAAGTACTCAAGGTTATGTCAAGTGCCTGAAGAGCCAGGATTCAAACCAGGCAGTCAGACTCCAATATTGGTACTCCTAATCCCCGCATTATAATACTCAGAACAGTTTACAAGTTCAGAGTTCAGAGAACTCACTGAGCAAAAACCCTATAACAATAGAAGAAATACTATATCCCTAACAAGGGCAACATGACTTTGTATTTATTCAATTTTTATTTCAGAAGTTTTTAGAAATACTGATTCAAAGAAATTTTTGCTTAGTACAAAGATATGATTTTAACCAGGTGCTTACATCTCTATTTATGGTGTACAGCTGCTCATGTAACAGAAAAGTGCCCAGAGCTTTCAAAAATGTGAAGAATATCTTTAAGGATTTTTGAAATAAAATACAGACTTTCCTTTTTTTAGGAGCCAATTCAATGAACTTCTCTGAAAAGGAGAGCTTGAGAAAAAGAGTATTGCTTATATAATTATATCAAATGCTGGTTATCTAGCATTATTATCGGTATTATTATAAAACTGCTAATTAAACATCTTTCCTCCAGACATCAAAACAGATTCAAGACATATCCATTCACCTTCACATGATCTGGACACTATGAACAAGCCACTCACACCTTCATGATCTGGTCTGATCCTTTTTCAAGAGACCTTTAAAGCATATATTAGATCTAGAGGCCAAATCCTGGTTTCTTACACCATTCTCTGCTAAAGGGAGCGGGAGAGGAGTTGCTGGTTCCAAGGATAAAGCAGGAAAACTGTAAGATGGACCTTAAACATATGATTATCCAAAGAGGAAGACAGGGCTTGGAGAATGACAGGGTATGTCAAAAAGAACCAAGAGGCTGGGGAGCTCCCACAAGCCAAATATGAAGGATTTTGAGAACGAAAACGAACGATGAGAGTGAGTATAATCCAGTGAATAAAATAAGAAGCCAGGAGTCCCCGCTGGTACACAAATTGTTCCCACAGTTGGAACGTCAACTATTACGTACAGAGGAAGTATGGAGTTACAGAATCAAAAGCAAGGGCCTCCCTGGTGGTGCAGCGCATAAGCATTTCCCTCCGGTGCAGCTGACCCGGGCTCCAGCCCCGAGCCGAGAAGATGCCCCAGCCGCGGGGCAGCCCCGCGCGGGAGCGCCAGCGCCCGGGCCCACCGGGCCCACGGCAGCCGGAGGAGCTGCGGCGATGAGAGGCCCGCGCGCCGTAGCTGGAGAAAGCCCACCGGCACAGCGAGAATAAGACAGGCAGATAAAATATCAGGAAACGACTTGACACAGAGGCCTCCCTGTCTCTGGACACAGCTCTAGACGTGACGTCTGTTCTGTGTAACAGCCGCTCCTGCTTTCTTTCTGTTGCTGTTTGCATGACCCATCTTTTCCAATCCTCCACTTTCAGCCCACGTGTCTCGTTAAGTCTAAAGCGAGCCTCTAGGGACTTCCCAGGTGGTCCAGGGGTGAAGACTTGCCTTCCAATGCAGAGGTTGCTGGTTTGATCCTTAGTTGGGGAGCTAAGATTGCACATGCTTGGGGCGGAAAAACCAAAACATAGAACAGAAACAATATTGTAACAAATTCAACAAAGACTTTAAAAATGGTCCACATTAAAAAAAAAAAAATCTTTGCAAAAATAGTAAAGTGAGTCTCGCATAGGCAGTATATTGTTGGATCTTGGGTTGTTTTTTTTTTTCCTCTTTGTCCCCTCTATCCCTTTTGACTGGTGAGTTTAATCCATGCTTTAAAGCAATTATTGATAAATGAGGACTTATTATTGCCATTCTGTTACTTGCTTCTGTTTTGCAGTTCTTCCGTCCCTCTTTTCCTCTTTTATCTTCCTTTATTATGATTTTTATAGTGATTTGATTTGAGTATTCTCTTTTTTGTCTGTTTTTTCTTTATGATTAAAGACTTGCACAAAATACCTTGCAGTTAAAGACCTCCATTTTATGTTGATAAAAACTTAGCTTCAATCACATAAAAAAAAGCACCACACTTTTATCCTGCCATACAGGATACATACAGGCTTTGCTTCTGTTATTATTCTGTTCACACAATACGTTTTATAGTGTGTGTCCACAGATTCCTTCTGCTCAAGTGTTGTTGAAGCTCTTTGTTACAATTTTCATGTCATTCATTGTATTCTTCAGCTCCGGCATTTCTCTTTTTGAGTTCTTTTTTTTATGATTTTTATTTTTTTTTTAATGGTTCTTTATGATTTTTATTTTTCTAAAACTTCGCATTTTGTGCATATATTATTTTCCTGATTTTGTTGAGCTGTCTTTCTGTGTTCTCCTGTAGCTCACTGAGTTTATGAAAACAATCATTTTGACTCTTTGGAGTTGAGAAATTATCTCCTTCCTTTAGTACGTGCTGATTCCTTCATTTTTCGTGATTCTGTGAGCCTTGTGTCGTTGCCTGTGCATCTGAGGGAGGGGGACCCTTTCTAGACTCCCCAGTCTGGCTCCCGTGTGGAAGGACCTCAGCCTGTGCGCGGGCCCGCGGGTCCCGGCTGGCTGAGGGCAGTGGCTCCGACTCCGGGGGACAAGCATCGTCTTCAGCTCCGAGGGGCGGCGCGGGCAGCCGGCCGCAGTTCTGCCAGCTGAGCTGAGCGCTGGCAGGAGTCCCCCGCCGCTAAGGCCTCGGTGTTCAGGCCACGGGGAGCGCGGCTGGGGTCCTCGGGGGTGAGACCTTCCCGGGCCTCCCGGCTCCCTCTCTCCCTCACGGGTGGAAGTGTGGGCGAGGGGGCCTCTCTCGGCCCGGGGTCCGGTGCAGATGCAGACAGGGACACCGGGGTCCAGAACACACGCCCGTAAGTAGGGACTTACCGAGGGGGGGCCGAGACAGGGCTCCGGCCCAGCCCCGCGGTGGCGGGCCGGGGGCACCATGGGTCTCCTCTGGGGCTGTGGTTCCGGCTCCCTCTCCAGGAGAGGTCCGCGGCGTGGCCTCTGAGCAGCTTTAACTCGGGTCGTCATCAGGGCAGAGGGGCACCTCAGTGGCAGACACCATGGGTGTAGGCGGCGGGGGCTTCTGGGGTCCCCCAGACCTCCTTTTCCCCCAGAAGGGGAAGTAACTCTAGGAGGTGCGCTCTGTCTCTCTTTTTTCCCGGTTGAGGAAGCATTTTATTGCTGCTCCAAGTTTAAGAATTTTCCCTTTTAGAAGTCAACATTTTTGGAAAATCTCCCGCACTATGCTGTTGAGCTTCTGAATCTTGGTGCTTGCAGACACCTCAACATATTTCTCTCCAATAGGAACACTCATTCCACCTCTGACGGATGGATCAATCTTAACTGAAAGCTTCAACACCGGGCCTTTCCTTAGGAAGCTCTTGAGGACGGTTTTAACTTCAGCAGGAGAGCCTCCATCTAAAGGAGTCCTGCTGGTAACTGCGCGTGGGGTCTTGACGCCAGCTTGTGCTGGACTGGGGCTGGGGGACCCGAAGAGGCTTCCTTGCCCTGCTATGCAGCCCTTGTCTCCGTTTTTGCTCCTCCGGGTTCTCCTAGATTAGTCCAGAGCCCTCCCACAGCTGTTTTCATTGTAATGCAATTGGTGTATTAATTCTTTTAGTTGTTTTTTCTTCGTGGAGGGTGGGGAAGGCAAGAACTGGGAACTTAGTTCGCCATCCTGCTGAAATCTCTTTGAATTATTCTTGAAGCTGATCTTTAACCTTGGAATTATTGCAAAATCAAAAGTCACCAAAATAAGTAAACAAGGAAACCTTTAATTGTGTATAGCACGGGGAACTCTACTCAATACTCCATTAGGGTGGTCCCCAACCTTTCTGGCATAGCGACCAGTTTCTGGGAAGACAATTTTCCCACAGACCAGGAGCAGGGGGTATGGTTTGGGAATGATTCAAGTGCATTACACTTATTGTGCACTTTATTTCTCATCTAATGCCGCTGGTCCAATAGGAGTTATTGGTCCCTGGCCTAGAGGTTGGGGACCCCTGTAATGTGTAATAACTTACATGGGAAAAGAATCTAAAAAGAGTGGACACATGTATATGCATAACGGAGTCACTTTGCTGCACCCCGAAACTGACACAATATTGTAAATCAACTATACGCCAATAAAATTTCTTTTTTAATTTTAATTAGAAGGCTTTTCATAACCAATTATCAGGGGCACAGAATACTTACCAATGATTGAAGACTCCATGTTTGTAGAAAAAACATTATGCTTGTCACCTCCTGACAATGTCTAGAAACACCTAAATGTATTTGCAAGGATGTTCTAGAATGGTAATATGCAAAAATGATTTAAGGACAAGACACAGGAGCTTCACTGTCGGGCAAAAAAGACTCGTTAGAAAGTTACTTTTCTCTGGACCTTGCTTTCTCCATCTTTACAGTGGGGGTAAACAACAGCACCAACCTCTCACCATTTACTAAAAGGGTGAAATTAGGCAGAGGAAGTACAGTGCCTGGTACTTGAATATTGGATCTTATTTTGCCATCCTAAATAGCTCCTCATGTGTGCCTTAGTTTGCTGAAAGCATAAGCACCTTAGACAAGGAAAACAAGTGTATTCTAAGAGAAACGAAAGTGAAAGGATAAAATATTTTTTTAAGGAGAAAAAAATATATAAAATGACTTTAGAGAAACACATTTATTGGTTGTACTTTGGCACACAGCTTGCATGCCTTTGTACACAACCCCAGGATGAGAAACACAAGTGTCTACAATTCAGTCACTTACACACCTCTGTGATCACATCTCAGCTTGGCATGCTGACATTATTATTTCTGAAGGGCCACACATGGATATCTGGAGGAATGTTCTAATAATAGTGGGAAAAACAACATTATTTCCCATTTATTAGGCATATTACCCTGGGCCAGGTGCTTTGCATATCTCTGCATCAATTAGCTTCTTATAGCCTCATAAAATGTCCTTGAGTTGGACATTATGATCCCGTTAAGCAGGGGACTGGCAGAGTTGAATTCTGAATCTTGAAAATAAGATGTTATAGTCGTTGCTCTTTACCACTATATTGTATTCCACTTTTCCAATCTGCCCCGTGAATAACCAGTTCAGAGTCATGGGAATTCCAGGGGGAGAAGGGAGTCATGCTTGGATATCTAACTTGGAAGCCTTACAGAAGTTGGCCAGGAGGCAGTGGGGCTCTTGTGGTTGGGTTAAGGGCATAAAATCCAGCTCTTGAACAAGATGTGTGTGGAGATAAACCTAGTGCTGATGAGGAATTTAGAAGGCAGACACAGAGATTCTGGAAGCAAGTTACCGAGGTAGGACTCCAACTGACAAAGTAGAATTTCAGTCTGAAGAAGGGCAAACCATTCGTACGTTTGAGTTTAGTTCTAAGTTCTAAAACATTAAGCTAGGCCACAAGCTTTGAAGTAAAGCCATCTTTTAAAAGGAATTTATGTTGTGTTTGTTTCAGATGTACAGCAGACTGTATCAGATACATATATACATGCCATGTATGGTTATTCTTTCTCAGATTCTTTTCCCATATAGGTTATCACAGAACATTTGGTAGAGTTCCCTGTGCTATACGGTGAGTCCTTATTAGTTACTTATGATGTGAGACCATCCTAACTGGAATTTCAGCACAACCACTCAAAGCTATGAAATTTTATACAAGTTACACAAGATTCTCAGTCTTAGCTTCCTCACCTAAAAATAATATGTAATAACACCTATTTTACACTATTACTGTAGCCCTGTAATATTTACTATGGAAAAATATCTGAGTGTAAGTGGACCCGTGTGTGCAGTTCAAACCTGTTATTCTAGGGTCAACCGTGTTCAAAACTAGCCCGCTAAAAGAGCCCATTATTTTCAGAATAACCGGTGCACAAACAAATGCGCTATCAATTCTAAAGCAAGTATAAGATATTAGACACTTTGTTGGATGAAGAAAGGTTTTCCTTAACCTAAACATGAAGATGGAAGTTCTGTATTTTAGTCAAGATGAAATTCATTGATCAAGTTTATTGATCACAAGTTATCTAGTTCATTATCTTTTTATAATAATTATCTCATTTTTCATCCCTGAGAACTGTCCAGAGAAACACTTCACGTGCATTTGTATCATAGCCTATATTTTAAACTAGTTTCAGAGTCTCCATTTTTGAATTGGTTCACATTATATTTGACATTCTGTGTGAACTACTTTGTATTTCAAACGATTTCTTCTCTGACATGGCAGGATTTGGTTGTTTAATCCTGTTTATACACTTCACTGTTAGTTCTGTGTTAGAAGCTATCTTCAGTCACAACTGAAGAAGTGCCTGCAATTTAATAGCGTTTTAGGCCTGGCGACGCCACAAATAGAGTTGTTGTTATTCTGAGCATTAGGCAAATGCGGAGAAACGCGTCTGCAGAGCCGCAGGATCGAATGGCTCACCTTCAAGTGTGAGGAGGTCAGCCTCAAGAAGAATGCAAACTAGTAGGAAGCTTAATTTCTGCGCTCTGTAGGTCCAAAGCTACAGAAATAATGGACTTCAGAATTGACTCCTTTAAGCAGCAGTTTCAGAGGCTGGCAACAGTGTACAAAAGAGTGGAAGATAAAGAAAAGGAATGTCTTTGGAAGAAAATACTGTGGCCTCACACGAGGTTATAAACAGCTGGTCAGGCTCACCCCATTTCATGACAGACGCAAAATAAGGCAGAAAATCATATGTTGAGTGGCATATTCTTTTGGTATTTGTACATGTATTAAATAGCAGATAAAATGCCATTTTCAGCTTCAGAAACATAATTAGATAAAATATATTTAATACTATAAAAGAAATGATAGTAAGCTGTGATAGTATGATGGGAAAATATTGGCATGGGCCATTGCTCTTCAATGAGGGTGATGCTTTCTCCACTTTATTTATCCAGTTGCTCCACTTTAAATCATGGAAAGAGATGAGGGAATCAAGATTTTCTTACAGGTGAATTACATTTCCTTAGGCATTTGGTTCTTTTAGGTCAATGGTTGAGTCTTGGTAAAGAGTCAGTTTCCATCAGAACTTTGATGTGATGACCAGTGAGCAACTGAGGACCCAGCGCATGTCCCGTAGACTGCTCCAGGGGGCCCTCCCCAGAACTGGCATGGGAACTGAATTCAACTGGAACTGAATTCCAAAGCCCTGAATTCCATTCACAATGTTTACCTGTGAAACCCACCTGCCAAAATCCCAGGAGCCTACAGAAGTTCATGTTCATAAGGTAAAATCTACAGCAGACCACAATTCTGGAATTAAGAAAACAGAAGCCCACCGGCAATCACTGCTGTTCTCTATGTGAATCTCTTTCTGTTTCACAGATAAGTTCATTTGACATAGTTTAGATTCCACGTATTAGTGATATAGGGTATGTATCATTCTCTTTCTGACTTATTTCACTTACTATGATAATCTCCAGTTGCATCCATGTTACTGCGAATGCATTATTTCACTCTTTTTTTATGGCTGGGTAGTATTCCCTTGTATATATGTTCCACATCTTCATCATTCACCTGTTGACGGACATTTAAGTTGTTCCCATGTCTTGGCTATTGTAAATAGTGCTGCTCTGAAAACAGGGGGCATGTATCTTTTTGAATTATAGTTTTGTCCAGGTATTTGCCCAGGACAGAGTTTGCTGGATCATATGGCAACTTTATTTTTAGTTGTTTGAGGACTCTCCATGCTGTTTAACATAGCAGCTGTACCAGTTTATATAAGGGATATTTTTTTCTGAAAAGCCACAGAGAATAGAAACTGATTTCTGGGGTAAGTTACTAAGTAGAAAAAAAGGGTGATATGTTCATCCAGTGAAATTCATAAACACAAGTGATCTTTAATTTGAAGTGTTGATGTGTGTGGCAGGAGTCATATGATGGAACTGGGTAAGCTCATAAATTTCCTCCCTTTAAGCTGGGCTCTGGAAGTTTGAGTCAACCACAGTCTACAGCGTAAGTGGCCATAACATTCTTGTATTTGTTATTTTCTAGCTCTTAATTTCTGAAAAATATAGCTTAAAAGAACACGCTAAGGGCCAAGAGAGTTGTTTGATTTTTCTACAACATGGAAATGAAATCATTTCCCCCAGAGAGTTACATATTTCTGCTGGAAATCAGAATACTACGTCAGTCCGCCTTATCTCAAGTGTCATGGAAGCAACTGTCCTTCTAGACAAGGCTCTTAGCATCCCAGCCCAAAATCAGATACAATTTCTCATTACTCAGATGTTCTTGATGAATCCAATGTTATAAATGCTTCCTACCTAAGATGAATTAGGATTAGTTACTGGGCGAACTGCCTCTAGCAAGAAAAGAGAGTTTCCAGCTGGTGCATGGACCATGCTTGTTACAAAAGAAAAAAAAAAAAATTCAATTTCATGAGCGCTCTTTCACTGAAGGGGGAAAAAAAAATCTAAGTAGAATTCTAAATATTCATAAGTATGAAAACCTCTTCTGTTAAAATGAGAAAGAATTATAGGCCAGACAGATGAAGCGAGACGTTCCTTCTAAAGGTCAGTTATCTGTATAGGCGCCCGGGGGGCCGCAGGCCGCGGGGGCGCAGAGTCGGACGCCACCTAGAGGTGGACGATAGCAACTACACCAGACCGGTCACGGGGCTTAACAGAAGGGGCGCGGCCATGTGACGGGACACATAATTAGTACATCAAACATACCTATTATTTCACAACAGCTTAACCCAGAAATCTTGAGCACAAATTACTCCAAGCAGTTATATTTTTAGTCTCAAAAAAAAGTCTTACAAAGCAACCATAGAGAGAAGAGTGCCTCAAACTTGCTCACTCCCGAATTGAGAATTATTTCCTTTGAGCTCCAGCCTTACTGACTGATCTCCATCATATCAGAAAGGCTGTGGGAGCAAATAGAGCTAAGAATTCACTTTCTAAAGGGAGAGCAACACAAATTCTGCAACAAAAACTGAGGACTATTAACGCATTTTCTCTTTTTCTTTCTTATTTTTTCTTTGCCCTGACTTTCAGTAGGCCTTGGGTTTGTTAGCCTGGCAAAAATGAACATGTCAGCTTTCATTGCAAATCACTGCCCAGCTAAAATGGGATTTTGAAAAGATGTGCCACCTGCTTCATTAATAATAACATCAAATTCTTTTTCCTTGGTTTGCTTTATAGACATATCCTTCTTGGTTCCACAAATCATTCCTTTATGTGACTGTGGATCTCAAAAAAAGAAGAAGAATGCATTTTTTTCCTCTGTCACCATGAATTACATAAATAGAAGATAGAGCAAAGTCTTTCTGCCTTAAATACCAGAGAATCTCTACACACACACACACAAAGAAAAAATGGAAGAAAGAGGAAAGAAGAAAGGGAGAAAGGAAAGGCAGAAGAGAGGAAGGCACTCTCTATAAATGAATCTGAACCTATAAAGGAAGACAGAATGAAATCTAGTGAAAAGACTGACTCAGTTCTCCAAAGAAGCTGTTAATTCAACCTGTTAGTTTATTTACAAATCCTTTTTATTACTGATATTACTTCTAATGCATAGTTTGGAAGTCAGAATAATATTCAATAACAGCTCAAAGCTTTATGATTTTGCATAATCCCCCATGATGGAAAGTTAGCACACAGTGGTATTTACACACACAGATGGAACACATTTTAGCATAACCCCAATAACAATTAGCTTCTGTTAGAATATGTGTATCTATGGTTATTACAGATTACTACTTTCCCCCCCCTTCATCAGCATTTGTCTGCTATTTGCAAAGCCCGATTAATTTACAGCATTTGTAATTTCACAGGGGCAGGATCAGACCGTCACTTTTGCCTCCAGGTAGATGCACACAGTCTGAGGCAATTGTTCTTTATAATTTCCATACCAGCCTCTGATTGATGGAATGCCAGAGCTATAAAACGTTGTCAGGAAAACAAAAACTTGGTCCAGGTGTTTTGTGATTTTTATGATCTTGGCTTTCAAGGGCAAAGCACCACCTCTGCAGTCAGGCTGAATCACAGCTCAAGGGAAAAGTGGTGAAGTTTTGAGGCAAAGAAGGTACCAGAATCTTTCTTCTTGACTCGCAAACCACAGAGCAGCAGCCTTACATCCCTGCAAGAAATGCAGAGTCTCAGGCTGAGCCCCAGACCTGCCCCTTTAGTATCAGCATTTTAACAACTCCCAGGGGTTCAAGGCTCGCTTAAAGTCTGAACATCCTACTAGAAAGGTTGGCTCCGAGCGTGCAATGCATTCCAGCAACTCACCTTCAAGAGTACCTCAAGAATAACCCTGACCAACCTGAATCCTAGGTGGTTCTAACTATGCCATTTGTATTGATGGATTTGTTACTGACCGGGGTTTTAGCCTACCTTAATCAATAGAAATTGATAAGAGGGCAGACAAGAAATTCAGGCAAGGCTCTATGGGGACCCGGGCTGCAGGGGGTGGGAGGGAATGAGGACAAGAGGCGCCCTAGTTTGCTCCCCAAGGTGTGGGAGCTGCCATGATGGGGATGGGGAGGCAGGTGGGGATGGGGAGGAGGGTGAGGATGGGCCCAGGGTGTGGGAGCTGCTGTGATGGGGATGGGGAGGCGGGTGGGGATGGGGAGGAGGTGTGGAAGCTGCCGTGATGGGGATGGGGAGGCGGGTGGGCATGGGGAGGAGGGTGAGGATGGGCCCAGGGTGTGGAAGCTGCCGTGATGGGGATGGGGAGGCGGGCGGGGATGGGGAGGAGGTGTGGGAGCTGCTGTGATGTGGATGGGGAGGCGGGTGGGGATGGGCCCGGGGTGTGGGAGCTGCTGTGGTGGGGATGGGGAGGCGGGCGGGGATGGGGCGGAGGTGTGGGAGCTGCCGTGATGGGGATGGGGAGGCGGGCTGGGATGGCCCTGGTCAGGCTGGAGGGTCGTCCTAGGTGGTCTGCCCACACCTTTGGTGGCATTGAGTGCAGGGGGCGTGCACGGTTCCCTGCTTTTGCTCCTGGCTTTGCTTCAGGAGCAGCTGGTGGGTCCTTTGGTGCTTGTTGTCCAGCATGTGCCCCAGCTACACAGGCATGTAGTTTCTTTGTCTTTTGTTGCTGGAGGAGGTGTGTTTCCAGGTGTAAGCACTGTAGCCAAGGGTCCCAGGTCCCCTCCTGCCTCAGAGTCATCTCTCAGACACAATTCAGTTCAAAAATGACTTTCTTGTGATGTAGTTCTTAGAACTACTCTGCCCTTTAATTATCCAGTCATTTTGATTTTGAAATTCTTTGACTTAATTCACTGAAATTTTTTTTCACATTTCATAAATCTCGTGAGCCATTATTTATGGGAATAAAAACAGTAACCAGGTATGCCACAAAGTTACTTAAATTTATTATTATTTAGTTATGCAAGCTTTTAAATGAGACATTTGTATTCTTTTCCTATGAAGGGCCAGACAGTAAATATTTTAGGCTTTATGGGCCAAGAGACCATGTCACTTAACTCGCATCTAAATTTAGTATTCCGTTTCATCAAAATGCAAAAATTATACCGAGTTCTTGGTCATATGAAAACAAGCAGTGGGCTGGCTCTCATTTGCTCAGAGGTCAATGATCTAAACTCCAATTTAAAAACGAAGGTCTGAAAGCTAGGAAACGTCATTCTGAAACAGGGTACAAGAGCCGCTGCATGTGTCTTCTCTGGAGACAGCAGTCTCCTTGCCCCGGGGACTCTAAGCCCAGCCCAGGCTTCGGTCTGGCGAGACCAGGGGCAGCAGGATATAGTTCTGGGATGTTCTATTCTGAACTGGAGTGCGGTCGCTTTATGCTGTTGTCCCGCACAGTGAATCAGCTACATGTAGACACATGTCCAGGCTTCCCTGGTGGCTCAGATGGTGAAAAATCTGCCTGCAATGTGGAAGACCTGGGTTCTATCCCTGGATTGGGAAGATCCCCTGAAGGAATGGCAACCCACTCCACTATTCTCGCCTGGAGACTCTCATGGATGGAGAAACTTGGTGGGCTATAGTCCACAGGGTCACAAAGAGCTGGATACGACTGAAGCCACATAGCTACACACACACACACACGCACGCACACATAAACACGCACACACAGACATGCACACACACATGCACGCACACTTGTATATATAACTGATTTGCTTTGCTCTGTAGTAGAAGCTAACACAACAGTGTAAACCAACTATACCCCTATAAAAATTAATTTAAAAATACAGGAAAAGTTGAATTACCATTTAAAATGTGTATATTTTTCTGATTTAGGTAATAAAACATGAAAAAAAAACCCACCAGGGCAAAAAGTTACAGCTAAAAACTTTATGAATGTTCATTTTCCTTTTTTTGAGAAGCATTCTGCAGCTTCATTAATGGCAAGCCCCAAATAGGCTACTTTTAAGTTCAAGGGGAATGCTGGCAATTGTTTAACTTTGGAAGTTCATTTCAGGGTCTTCTGAATTTTCACTTCCCTGCCCATATTCTGGGCAAACAATGCTGATCCATCCCAGCACATCCCCCTTGAGCCTGGACAGAGCTCTCAGACAGACTATGGATGCTTTCAGAGGGAAGCCTGGCCCCGTCCTTGGGCTACAGATCACACGCCATGTGGAGCGTGGGGTCTAACGCTACGAGCAGAGAACGCCGTTGGGCACTTAGGACCGTGAGTTTGACTGCATATCGACTCTCCCATCCTCTGTGTCCGCGACAGACAGGAGATCCTGGAGGAGCCCACAGAGCACCGTCCATCTCAGTAGCCCGGTGGAGGGTGACTTGGATTCACTGGAAAACTCTGCCCCAGGCTCCCTGGGGTCCAATCGTGTTCAGCTGTCAGCATTTGCTAATTCTATGTTACATTGCCTAATGTCCACTGGGAAGCAATAAATAGGGGCTATTCTAAAAGTATAGATTTGTACACAAACCTAAATTTTGCAAAGACTTTCTAGGTTCTGTTAAGGTGTTTATTGTGGCATTGAGTCAAAAGAGTACTGGCAGTGTTTTTGGCATTTAGTCAGAAAATTAGAGATTCCAACATATGCAGCTTTGACAAAAGGGAGCTGACCTCTTTCTTCCTGCATGTCTGAACTCATAAGCCCATGAGTGAACTGTTCACTATCCAGAGCAGAAAGAAATAGGAAGAGGGTGAAGGAGAAAATTTTGGTCAAAGTATAACATTCTAGGTCTGTTGCCAAGGACAAGGCAACAGGGATGCCTGTCTAAACTGATATTTCAGAGAGCATGGCTCCCTTTTTTTTCTGCTAGTCAAGATAGATCTGTTCTGGAAGGCTGATATAGGAGCATCTGATGTGAGCATGCAAGGTTGTGCAGGAGCCGCAGAAAGGGGCATTTTGCTTTGTCACAGACCCGGGAGTGGTCCTCTCCAGACCCCACGGGCTAGCCCGACTCAGGCTTGTTGCTAAGCTTCCTAAATGTTCACCCAGTTTGGGTTCTTGCATAGGCCACTGCTTCCCGTCTGCACGCTTGACATTGTGACATATCCACCTGAGGGCTACTCTTCAGGCTTCAATAGTCATCCTTCAGGAAATGATTTCTGCTTTCCCAAGTACCAACGCCCCAAAACCTAAAGCTAAAAAGTCATCGCCATCACCTGATCCTCATGCCTCGTCCCTTAGCCATAGATATTCAGAGGCTAAGAACGGAAACCCACTGGAAGCTGTGAAGCCCTACTGGCTCGCAGGGTCCAGAGCATCAGCACATCTCTGTGGAGCCCAGACGGCTTCTGACTCTTTCACTTCCGATACAGATGACAAGCATCTTAGGACTTACGTGCTCCTGACAGAACCAGGTAGTTTCTAGATTCAAATGGATTCTTTCTTTCATAACTTCACTGACATGCTTGGGTCCACAGTGCTGAACCCTGAGCAGGAGTCACAGCCAATCTCTGGCTTCTTCGCCAATCTGCACAGAAATCCCGGTAAAAAGTCAGCACACCTTGTCTAAACTCACCCAGCAAACAAGCCTCCCTGACAGCGTCCAATAGCCCACAGCAAAAGCCAGAGGCCCTGCCGTGAGCGGGCCGTACAGACAGAGGAACTGATGCGTCACGATCAAGACGATTGCAAGGGTAGACGGGGAAGGCGAGGGGAATGCAAAATCTGCTCAAATTACCTCTCAGATTCCCCCCAAAAAGAGAATCTTACTCAGAAGTTACATTACATAAACGAAAACGTACACTGAATAGCTATCCCCTTCCATCACATCAGGGTACTATCACCAGCTGCTTCAATCATCAGCAACACGTAACGTGTGCATTCATCATCCATTCTCGGTCACGTCTAGATTTGGAAGGTGATTTACCTTGGGTGGAGTCCTCATATTTCTTGTACTTCTGTATAAACTTTAAAAATCCACGATCATCTGGAAATACTGCTATGCTTTCTAGGAGGCGTTCTTCCAATGCAGGTTATTGAGGTTTATACCGGGTAAGTACTTACGGAGCTGTCACTGCGTGTCGGGCATTATTCTAGGGATTTGGTATTCACAGCGAATGAAGCGAATGCCCTGCCTGCATGGAGCTCACACCCCGGTGGGCGGACGGGAAAGAAGTGGAGTGCAGCAAAGACTGCATTCACGGCAGCCCCTCCAGGATCCTTGCTGGAGAACCCCATGGACAGAGGAGCCTGGCGGGCTGCAGTCCACGGGGCCACGAAGAGTCAGACACGACTGAGCGACTAAACCACCACCAACTAATTCTTCGTTTCCACCATTCTTTGATGGGTTTTGTGATGAGCAAAGGAATTTTTTTTGAACTAGCACCTAAACCAATGCCTGGACATATTAAGAATTAAACAAATGGTAAATAATATTGTGTTCAACATACAAGGCATTGTGCACTTATATTTATGTGTCCACCTGTCTTTCCCCCCTCTTGCAGGTCCAGAGTTCCTGAGAATAGGGCTACAGGTAATACAGGAGTCCCTGGAATACGGAACCCTGAATTCATAAAACAACCCAGCCCCAAGTCTGGGCTTCAGATTTCTTAATCTGTAAAATGACAAATTTCTAATAAATACTTAACAAATTGATAAAGCCAGTTAACGTATTAAAACTCTGCTGTGCAAGGTAGATGCTAGATAAACGTCTCCAGAATCGAGTGAGTAAAGATTGTGACTGTGCTGGATTTGACCGTGTTCTCTTGATAAATAGCTGAAGTTTGTTCTCCGTAGAAAAAAGACTAGACACTGATAGTCCCCTCATCTTCCCTGGGATGACAGTGATTCTTTAAAGAACTCTCTTAGATAAGACTTTAAAAGCGGTTCCTCTGCAGCAGTGAGTGGATATCAAGTTGCCCGGTACATTTCGGCAAAAATAAAAGGCAGATGATAAATGTTCCAGCCAAGGCTTCTCCTTTCATCAAAGTGCCCTAGGACACTACGGGGCCCTAACCTGCCTCGTGAACCAGACATGGTTTATTCCTGACCCAAACTCAGGTCCGCTTATTCACGTGTGGGAAGGACGATCTACTTCCCCTGCATTGTGGTGGGGAGAAGGGCGGCGTTTACTGCAGGCGCCAAGCAAGGAGTTCAGGGAGCCAGTGCTTAAAGACCCCGGGACTCCCAGAAGGCTCTCAGGAAAAGGTTTTGAAACACAGAATGAAGGACGGGTGTTGTGGGGTCTGTGATCAGTCCGTGGGCATCCTTCTGATCGGCTGGTGATGAGGTAATTGGGCATCAGCGGCCTTCTGGTTCCAGCCGGGCTGGGGTCTGTGCACTTGTGAGCAGTGTGCGGGGAACTTCTTGCACCTCACGGGAGTCGGGGCTCCTGTATCTGCAAAGCAGCTCACTCTAAACGAGCCCACAAATTCTTCTTTCTCCGCAGTTCAGACGCGGCCTCGTGACTCGGCTTGTCTGTGAACTGTCTCCGTGGTCCTTGCTGTCGCAATTCCTATTACAACTGCTGCCGGCAACTCTATCAGAAAGAAAGGGTATGCTGTGGAAGTTAATAATAAATAGTCTGTCATCTTCACAGTCGAGTCACAGCCGTGCAACGTACCCAAGGGTGGATTCGAGTACAAGTAACTTCATCACCAATCGAAAGGAAACAGCATGGACAAGGCAAGAAAAAGTCTTGACAAAGCAGAACTTATGACAAGGAAAATCACTGGGAAAAATCACTGTGGTCATATTGTCACTTTAAATTGTCTTTCTCAGAAGTGAGATGTAACTTTGATTCTATTTTTTTTTTTTTTACTATCAGAGTTTTCAAAGGAACGGAGTCATACTGTGTAGCTAATACATTAAGCTGATGACCATCTGTATGTCTTTGGTTTAAATCTTTGTTTTTATCATGCCCTTTAAGAGACCCTTTATACATGTTCCGATTCGCCTTCTTTCCAGACCCCTGGGAGAACCTGTATTGTTTTGACCCTCTTTGAAGTTAGGCATCATCCTAGGACGTTACAGTCAACAAAATATTAGTGAAAGTGACATATGTCACTCCTGAAATGTTTTAGAAGGCAGCACGGGGTTTTTATCTGCCCTGCGCCCCACCGTGGTAACCACAGAGGTGTACATGAGATGGAAACTCCGTCGCCCTTGGCTCTTGTACAATGACAACGAATAAAACTCCATCAATAGACACAAAACATGACTGAGGAATTAGTGGGTGTCTTTTTTTTTTTTTTTTTCGGTGTTTGGCCCCTGAGATCTGGGGGTTGATTGTAGCCATAGCATAAATGTAATACATCCTGATTGATATAAAGGCTTAATCATGTATTTCAAATGACTAATTTTAACGTATTTAATGGAATCTCAACAATGCCTTGGGCATCAAGTGTTTTAAAGCAGAAAGCCTTACGCGCCGGGCTGAGCTCCCTGTGTCACATAGCAGATCCCAGCCGGACATCTACTTCACAAGTCCTGACGTGTGTGTTTCCATGCTCCGTGCTGACGTATGTCAGAAACCAGCCCAGCATTGCAAAGCAATTATCCTCTAACAGAAAATTTTAAAGAGTACGGAGGTTCCTCAAAACATTAAAAACAGAATTGCCATATGATTCAGCAGTTCCACTTCTGAGTATTAACCCGAAAAAAATAAAACACTAATTCAAAAAAAAAAAAAAAAAAGGAGAAAGTCTTCAGTAAGAGATGAGTAGAGAACAGATCAAAGCTTGTCTCCAGATGTTTCAGCTCTGAAGAGCGCTGAAGCAGCACGTGCGACGGGAAGACCCTGTTCCCGTAAATGCAGGCAATGACCCTGCCGCCCCTCCAGCCCCCAAGGCATTTGCTCAGTTAAAGGCAGATGCCTCCGCCACACCCGTTATTTAGTTTTGTTTAGAATCTTCGGTGAAGAACGAGAACTAAATCGGCTGTTAGCGAAGATACAACCAATCCTCCTTGTGGCGGCAGCATCGGGAAGAGACAAGAGTACCGGCTTGTGTCTGGGTCCACATTCCTCGAGGCAGAGCCACGGCTAGTAGTGAAAGGCGTCAAAGGAGAGGAGGGGAGCCAGCTTTGAGCTGTACATCATGCCAGCTCCGAACAGGCGCTTGCCATCTACCTCTCTACCTTTGCGACCCCATGGACTGTAGCCCACCAGACTCCTCTGTCCATGGGATTTTCCAGGCAAGAATACTGGAGTGGGCTACCATGCCCTTCTCCAGCGGATCTTCCCAACCCAGGGATCGAACCTGGGCCCCCCGCATTGCAGGCAGACTCTTTACCGACTGACCCACCAGGGAAGCCCTCCATCTATGTCTACAAGGATTAAATCATGAGCCAATGTGGTCGCTGACCTTCAACACCCCTTGAAAGGAGGTCAGGGTGGGGATCAGGGCCTGGGCACTCTCTGCTCTGGGGAAACTGGCAGAACAGTTCTTCAAATAGATGCTTTCAGGAGAAGACTTGGAAAATCAAACAACTCTGTTTTGTAACTTTGTATGTACCTTTATGTAAGTATTTGGCATGTGAATTACACAATTCTAATAGACCCTCTTATTTAACTTATACGCAGAGTATATCATGAGAAATGCTGGGCTGGAAGAAGCCCAAGCTGGAATCAAGATTGCCGGGAGAAATATCAATAACCTCAGATATGCAGATGACACCACCCTGCAGAAAGTGAAGAGGAACTAAAAAGCCTCTTGATGAAAGTGAAGGAGGAGAGTGAAAAAGGTGGCTTAAAGCTCAACATTCACAAAACTAAGAACATGGCATCTGGTCCCATCACTTGATGGGAAATAGATGGGGAAACAGTGGAAACAGTGTCAGACTTTATTTTGGGGGGCTCCAAAATCACTGCAGATGGTGATTGCAGCCATGAAATTAAAAGATGCTTACTCCTTGGAAGGAAAGTTATGACCAATCTAGATAGCATATTAAAAAGCAGAGACATTACTTTGCCAACAAAGGTCTGTCTAGTCAAGGCTATGGTTTTTCCAGTGGTCATGTATGGATGTGAGAGTTGGACTGTGAAGAAAGCTGAGCACCGAAGAATTGATGCTTTTGAACTGTGGTGTTGGAGAAGACTCTTGAGAGTCCCTTGGACTGCAAAGAGATCCAACCAGTCCATCCTAAAGGAAATCAGTCCTGGGTGTTCATTGGAAGGACTGATGCCCTGAAGCTGAAACTCCAATACTTTGGCCACCTGATGCAAAGAGTTGACTCATTGGAAAAGACCCTGATACTAGGAGGGATTGGGGGCAGGAGGAGAAGGGGACGACAGAGGATGAGATGGCTGGATGGCATCACTGACTCGATGGACATGAGTTTGAGTAAACTCCGGGAGTTGGTGATGGACAGGGAGGCCTGGCGTGCTGCAATTCATGGGGTCGCAAAGAGTTGGACACGACTGAGTGACTGAACTGAACTGAACTGAACTGAATAGACCCTCATGCCTTTTCACTGCATCTAATTCAAGTTCCCAACTTCCTGTTTTAGAATGCTGTCTTAAAGATGCTTAATGAAAAATTATTATGAATTATACCTTATGAATTACATAGATTTGTCTATTGATTAATACATAAGAGATAAATTTTTTTTCAGAGATAAATTTTTATTGTATTTAATTTTTAAAAGACCTCACAATTATCCACATGACTGAATGGAATTTTAAACAAACCCCCCAAAATATCTGGTACCTTTGTTCAAAATGTTACCTATTAGAAGCCACCGGCCATCCATGTGAAGGGTTAAAAAGAAAATAGCTTAAAATTCTATGCATTTTTGTCTTAAGATAATAATAACAGTAATAATACCTGACTTATATAGTCAGAAATTATTTACTAAGTTTTTGAGCTGTGGAGGTTTTGAAAATCAATTAGCACAAACCTTCACATTTGACTTGATGACCTAGACTTGGGATGTACGCAAAAGCATAAGTCCCTAAGTGTAATATTCACACATAATTTATTCCAGTAATTAAATAATAAGGATGTATTACACCCGGCAGAAGTCTCTTAATGAAGTGTGTGACTTTCTGACATGCTCTGGTCTGCTTTACGAATACGGAAGAAGGAATCGTAAACTCCTCCAGCCGTCTTCAGTCAAAAGGGAGCAATGAAAATTTTAAAGGCTGACCGTGTGGTGCAGCATACTGTTCTAAAATTAATAGTGACAGCCCTAATGAAACCCTTTAATGTGATGATTAAAAGGATCCTATGAAATAAAGTGCAAGTATCATTTTAAAATGCATTCTTAGCCCTGGAGAAACGAAGGTTAGGCAAATGATCTGAGCTTTTAAAACTTTTTTCATTAATAGGAGCTCACATTTGTGTAGGCATCTTAACTTTTCCAAAGCACTTTTGTAACTTCCACCTAATTGCGCATCCTGACACCATCGCTGTTAAACCTTTGAGACAGTAGCAGTTCCCACTTGCCACTGGGGAAACTGCTTCCAAATGAGATTACTAGGAGACAGGCCAGGCCAAGCAAAGGAATGGGGAACTAGCCCGAGAAACTCCATTATGTAACTCCAGCCCCAGCCCTCTTCCAGGCACTAATAAAGTCTCCTGCTAAAGGATAATCGTCCTCTTAAAGAAGGGCTGCATTCTGCTCTGGGAGCCGCCACGTGAGCTAAGAAGGAGGAAAGCTGGAGACGATCTGGAAACAAAACTGACGTGTGTACATCTGGGTCTCTTTTTCTGTTTTGCATATAGGGTTATCGTAAAAACTTAAGACAACAGGCAAGGTACACTGTATCAGAAGATGGGGCCATGTTGGCTGCTAAGAATATCCTAACATAAGAAAACCAGGGACGTGTATTACCAGGTGGTTTACGCCAACCTACTCCTGAGAGATTTTCAAGGCTGGGCACGAGTGCAGTCAGGGCTGAGTGGTGCAGGCGGGCTCAGGCACTCAGCTACATCCAACTCTTCAGCGACCCCATGGGCTGCAGCTGCCAGCTTCCTCTGACCACGGGGTTCTGCAGGAACGAGCTGCCATTTTGTTCTCCAGGGGATCTTCCTGATTCAGGGATCAAACCCACATCTCTTGTATCTCCTGCATTGGCAGGTGGATTCTTTACCACTAGCACCACCTGGGAAGCCCCAGTTAGGGTATAGTAGACCCCTAAGTCAAAACGATGTATCCAATAACTCTATATCCCGTGATGGTGGTTCACCCCTGTCATCTCTAAAGGAGGCTTCAGTCTGAATAGAGCAGAGCCTTTTTCAAATCACACTACAGTTTGGTCACTCTGCTCCACATACAAAGACATTCATTCATAGTTTCCGGAAGTCTCGAAGACTAACCAAAACCCAACAAGCACTGGTAGGATCTGCACGCGTTTCTGCCCATGCATGCGTACCTGAGGTAAGCCTCCATGAGAGAAGCCGGCAGCGGTAGCCCTGTTTTCTGAGTCTGCATTCAGCCTGGGGGCAGAGTGTGGCAGCTGACTGAGTGCTCACAGCAGTTACAGAAGTTGGAAACACTCGTAACTACAGTGATCGGTCATCCCAGCAGAAGCCCTTCCTATGACGGAAATTTTTAAAAGAGAGTGACACCTTATTCTGAAAAGCAGAAACACAGTCAGGAAGCAGAGAAGAGTCTGCTGCTGCGCCCAGTCACTCGCTCGTGCCTGACTCTCTGCCGCCAGGGACCGTAGGCCCCAGGCTCCTCTGTCCGCGGGGTTCTCCAGGCAAGAACACTGGAGAGGGTGGCCATGCCCTCCCCCAGGGGATCTTCCCAGCCCAGGGATCAAACTGGGGTCTCCCGCAGTGCAGGCGGATTCTTTACCAGCTGAGCCACCAGGGAAGTCCCCCTCTAGGCGTCCTCACGCTAATTGCCAATAAGTCAGTCAATTTAGGCAGCAGCCTATATAACGCATGTATAACATAAGATGTATCATATGAGGAACATTCTGAGGATGGCAATAGGATGTGTTGACAATAGCCCACCTACCTTTGGGATAAAAATTGTGAGGTGGTTTATTATACACATGATTATATAAAATAAACTTTAAAAATAGCTTTAAAATCAGTTTCTAGTTCACTAAAGAACTGTCCATCCTCCTAACTGTGCACCTAAGAGAACACAAGTCTGGTTAATTTAAGGTGTTTCCGTGCTCCATAATCAGATCTTGAGTCTTGAGGACTTAATGGAGTTTCAAGGAAAGACTGAAGTACTGGTTGACGGATTGATTTGCGCAGCCCAGCAATGATTGTGATGATGCGGGCATCTGTTCCTGTGTAACCTGAGCGTTCTTCGTATTCTATATCCATAGCAGCGGTATCTTAAAGTTGCTTAGAAAAAGGTTGCTATCTTTCCACTCAAAGATGCTATCAATTTCCGATTCCCCACAAAGTTAATAACGGTGTTTCTTCCTCTGGGTTTGTTTGTTTGGGGTGGCAGCACTTGCCACAGTCAATCTGCACATAGTGTGAGATTCACCCCAAGGTCGGGACTGTTTAAACGCCCGCAAGGTGTTTCTAGAATCGAAAAATCATGGCACTCCCTGTTCAGAATTAAGCTGAAATTTAATCATCCAATCTCCCTAAGTTGCACACAAACCTCTACCCAGTAGAGGAGCTCCGTGCACGACTGGCATCCATTCTCTACTAAATACGGTGATTAGTGCCAGGGCTGAGGGCTCCATGCAGAGCTGGGCTGGCCAATAACTCCATAACATGTTAACAGAAAAACTCAAGGCAACTTTTTGGCTAGCCCAATAATACCTGAGCAGGAGTTCACTTCCCCTAAAATTTTAAACAGAAAGACTTTGTTAAGAGGTGGGCAGAGGCAGAGATACGTTGCTATCTTATTGTAAAAAAAAATGCAGTCAATTTACTGTAAGGTGATTATAAGTTACCTTATACCATGGGTGTGAAGAGTAAATGAATTAATATAGCAAATGAGCATTTAGCACTGAATTAGACATTTAGTAAGCAATCACTAAGTTGCTATTCACTAAGCAATTCTTCATTTTCCTCATACTCCACATCTCCCCTAAAATCTCCTGTAAAATCTCCCTTCACTTCCTTATAGAACCCACTATTTGTCTAAGTATCCTGCATCACAAAATTCGGGTCAGCAAGGGAGAAGAAAATGAGCCAGCCATGTCAGAGTCATCTTTTGTGGATGGATAAAAGAAAGAACGTGACTGCCTGAGAACGCTCATGCACTTTGTCTGTCCTGTCCCTGTGAGGACTGGGTCACAACAATATGACGAACAAGACAAACCCTGTCACTGCTGGTCAGCGTTCCGATTCCAGCTGTGACGCTGAGTATGATGAGTTCGTAGCAAAGAGTATAACTTAGCCCATGTTCACGGCATAAAGTTCATTCCACATTCATGAGCATCTACAGTCCCCTGGACTGCAAGGAGATCGAACTGGTCCATTTTAAAGGAAATCAGCCCTGAATGTTCATTGGAAGAACTGAAGCTCCAATACCTTGGCCACCTGATGCAAAGAGTCAACTCATTGGAAAAGACCCTGAGTTCATAGCATAAAGCATAACTTACTCCATGTTTGGGTGTGGCAGTGGGGTGTGTGGGGGAGGATGGTCAAGGAAAGCTGTTCTGAGTAAGACTGATGTTGGGCTTTAAAGGAGAAGTTGAAACTGTATGATGAGGCAAAAAATATTCCAATCAGAAGAAATACCACATACAGAGACCTTTCCAGAAGACGTGGAGGAGCTGTTTCGTGAGTGAGACCTGGAGAGCGAGCACAGGGGTGGGGTGAGCTGGGGAGGCAGGCAGGGGCCACGCCAGGAGACGTCTTGCAGACCAGCTCACTTGGGCAGTGGCCAGGGCCCAGCCGCTGTTCAGTCACTAAGTCATGTCTGACTCTGTGACCCCGTGGACTGCAGCACGCAGGCTCCTCTGTGCGCTCCCATCCCCCAGAGTTTGCTCAGATCCACGTCCGCTGAATCAATGATGCTGCCTAACCACCTCCTCCTCTGCCACCTTCTTCTCTCTTTGCCTTCAGTCTTTGCCAGCATCAGGGTCTTTTCCCATGAGTCGACTCTGCATCAGGTGGCCAAGGTATTGGAGCATCCTTCCTTCCAGTGAACATTCTGGGTTGATTTCCTTTAGGATGGACCAGTTTGATCTCCTTGCAGTCCAGGGTACTGTAGATGCTCACAAATGTGGAATGAACTCTGGGGAACTCACAGAGGGATGTGCCAGCTAAAGAGGCCCGTCACAGTAAGCGCCTTTGTGCCCGACTCCCTCTCCCGTCGCCGGTTTGCCCCACTTCCTCTGCCTCTGGGCTGTTTCTTGTGACAAGCAGCATGACTCAAGTAGGTGACCAGTGTGGTAGAAATAACACCACTTCTGGAGTCAGCCAGGCCTACCTTCCATCCAGGCTTGAAGGGAGGGAAAAAGAGAAAGCGCTTGCACTGGGAGCGGGGAAGATGAGACAAAAGGGGCCCAGTGTTGACAACTGGCGAAGCAATGAGGACACGATTCTCTGTCGGCTTCTGTCGACTTCTGTGAGTCCTCGAAAAATTCCATTATAAAAGCATGTCTAGATATCCAGGTTGCATCACTAATAAGTACTTCTAGAGCAAGTTACTTAACTCCTCTGAGTCTCAGCCCCTTGATTTACACACGAGGGATGTGCCCACCTCCCAGACGGGCTGCAAGGGGTGAACGAGAAGGCGGAGGGGCCCAGAGCCCAGGGCGCCCGCCGGAGCGGCGCCCGCAGCTCAGCGCGAAAGGCCCCGCAGCAAGGCCAGCCTCTCGGCCTGCGGGCCCCGCCCCGGGTCCCAGAGCCTCTCTGGACGTAACGGACACACGAAGCCCCTGAAGGCAGGTAGACCACGTCACAGGGCCATTTCAGTTCCGGGGATCTGGGGGAGGCCAGACGTGGCATTTCTCATAGGCTTCCAGGTGCTGCTGGAGCTGCTAGACGGCAGATCACACGTTGTGAAGCCAGTCCCTATTTCTGCTTTCCTTCTTTAGTTATAGTTTATTTTTAGTTTGCAAAGTTGTGCTAATTTCTGCTGTGTAGCAAAGTGACCCAGTTACACACATATATACATTCTTTCACACTATTCTTTTCCATTGTGTTTTATCCCAGAAGATTGGGTACAGTTCACTCTACTAGACAGTAGGACCGCGTTGTTTCTCCATTCTAAGTGTATGCAGTTTGTGTCTGCTTATCCCGAAGTCCCAGGCCATCTCCCTTCCCCATCCACCCTCCCCGTCACGAGGATGTTCTCCACGTCCGTGAGTCTATGTGCCACAGACCCACAGACCCACAAGACCCGCTGAGACTAAGCTTCCAACTGCCCTCTTCTGATCGCCGTGTTTCTGTTCTATTCTTCTGCTCTGAGTCTCTGGCTAGATTATTCCCCAGAATTCTAATCCCTCCAGGACTGAAGTCCTATATACATGCTAACAGAGCCTGAGTCTGAAGTCTTGCTCATAATCTTAGGGGTGGAAGTTATCTTTCTGACAGCAAAGCCCCAGACTCTGGTTTCCTTCATGGATCCCTGAGGAATTTTTGCTTCTTCTTTTTTAAAAGAAAAATTGAAGTATAATTAGTTCCCCATGGTAACTCACAGTAAAGACTCTGCCCGCAATGCAGGAGACCCAGGTTCAATTCCTGGGTCAGGAAGATCCTCTGGAGGAGGAAATGGCAACCCACTCCAGTATTCTCGCCTAGAGGATCCCATGGACAGGGAAGCCTGGGATCGTGCGGCTAACACTTCATACGTAATTTACAATGTTGTTTGTTTCAGCTGTAGAGCAAAGTAGCTCAGTACATCTATTCTTCGGATTCATTATAGGTTATTAACAAGATATTGAGCAGAGTTCCTATGCCGGATAAAGTAGCTCCTTGTTATTTACTTTATATGCAGGAGTGTGTACATGTTACGCCCAGATTCTTCATTTATCTCCTCCCCCATCCCCTCTGGGAACCATAAGTTTGCCTTGTGTCTCTGCGAGGCTATTTCTGTTTTGTAAATAAGTTCATTTGTACAGATGTGTTTAGATTGACATATAAGCCATGTTGTATGGGATCTGTCTTTCTCTGCTTGACTTACTTCCCTTCGTATGAGAATCTCTAAGCCCATCCAGGTTGCCTCTAAGCCTGTGTGTCGAGCTCCACCATTGCTTGATTCCTCTCATCGCCCTGTGACCCTACCTCCCCTTTCTTTCTCAGACTAAACTGGGCACCCACACTTCCTGGCGCACACTGCCTGTCTTGGCACAGACCTGCCGGGTTGAACATCTTTCAGTTGCCTGCATGTGGCTTTGTCCCCTAAGTGTTTCTCACGGCCAGTGGGAAGCTTCGATCCAGAGCTTTCCTACCACCCCCTCTCCGGCAGCACTGTCTGGCAACCTGTGCTTTCACCCCCATTTGTGGCAGAAGAACCATTTCAGTACTGAAAGAGGAGGAGGGTACTTAACCCAATCAAAGATATAGCATTCAGGAATGTGTTTATTCATAAGTAGACTCCCTATTTGAAAGCAGTCTTCACTGTATGAATATGAAACTGATGTGAATTAATGTATGCAGAACTCTAGAATAAGGCTTAGAATTACTTTCCTAATCTGCCAATTATGATCACCCTTGTAACTTTCAGATGAGCCAGATGCATAAATTCTGAAAACTTGCCAGGAAAAGAGCCTCATCCTCTCTGTTGCTTGCATTAGATTATAAGATTATATTCTGGCAAGGTTAATGGAAAGAGTCATCTGCTAAATACATGTGTGTGTGTGTGTGTGTGTGTGTGTGTGTGTGTGTGTATACATGTATCTATTCCATCTCCCTAGGAACAATCACAAACGCTATTAAAAATCATAACAAAAATCAAACATTGAGAATACTGCACTCATGTTTAAACATGACTCTTCCATTTGACATGAGCAACCTTGACAAGCTGCCCCCTGTCAGTGCTTCCTAAACCGAGAGGGGTAGTCTACACCTTTCCTGCAACATTAAAATACACTTTGCAAAATTATCCACTCACAGTGAACTTGAAGGGGAGTTTCTCATCCTAATAAAAACAGTACCTCAAGGTTCAGAGAAACAACATTCATGAATAATTAAAGGAACTTTGCATTTAACTCACACCTACGCCTCGGACTTATTCTGTGCATAGTTTTCCTCTCTCATGAAGCTTCACTTTACTGTTAGAGAGAGTTTATTTCTTAGTTTTGTGCTTGCTTTATTTTCATTTTAGACCCGTAGGGCAAAGCTAGTGGAGGTGATAGAATTCCAGTTGAGCTATTTCAAATCCTAAAAGATGATGCTATGAAAGTGCTGCACTCAATATGCCAGGAAATCTGGAAAACTCAGCAGTGGCCCAGGACTGGAAAAGGTCAGTTTCCATTCCAATCCCAAAGAAAAGCAATGCCAAAGAATGCTCAATCTACTGCACAATTGCACTCATCTCACACACTAGCAAAGTATTGCTCAAAATTCTCCAAGCCAGGCTTCAACACTATGTGAACCATGAACTTCCAGATCTTCAAGCTACATTTAGAAAAGGCAGAGAAACCAAAGGTCAAATTGCCAACATCCATTGGATCATAGAAAAAGCAAGAGAGTTCCAGAAAAAACATCTACTTCTGCTTTATTGACTACACCAAAACCTTTGACTGGGTGGGTCACAACAAACTGGAAAATTCTTCAAGAGATGGGAATACCACACCACCTCATATTCCTCCTGAGAAATCTGTGTGCAGGTCAAGGAGCAACAATTAGAACCAGACATGGAACAACAGACTGGTTCCAAATAGGAAAAGGAGTACATCAAGGCTGTATGTTGTCACCCTGCTTTTTTAACTTATATGCAGAGTACATCATGAGAAACGCTGGGCTGGGTGAAGCACAAGCTGGAATCAAGATTGCCAGGAGAAATATCAATAACCTCAGATATGCAGATGACACCACCCTATGGCAGAAAGTGAAGAGGAACTAAAGAGACTCTTGATGAAAGTGAAAGAGGAGAGTGAAAAAGCTGGCTTAAAATTCAACATTCAAAAAAATAAGATCATGGCATCTGGTCCCATCATTTCATGGCAAATAGATGGGGAGACAATGGAAACAGTGAGAGACTTTATTTTCTTGGGCTTCAAAATCACTGCAGATGGTGACTGAAGCCATGAAATTAAAAGACGCTTGCTCCTTGAAAGAAAAGCTATGACCAACCTAGACAGCATATTAAAAAGCAGAGACACTACTTTGCCAACAAAGGTCCGTCTAGTCAAGGCTGTGGTTTTTCCAGTTGTCATGTATGGATGTGAGAGTTGGACAGTGAAGAAAGCTGAGCGCCGAAGAATTCATGTTTTTGAACTGTAGTGTTGGAGAAGACTCTTGAGAGTCCCTTGAACTGCAAGGAAATCCAACCGGTCCATCCTAAAGGAAATCAGTCCTGGGTGTTCATTGGAAGGACTGATGCTGAAGCTGAAACTCCAATACTTTGGCCACCTGATGGGAAGAGCTGACTCACTGGAAAAGACCCTGATGTTGGGAATGATTGAAGGCAGGAGGAGAAGGGGACGACAGAGGATGAGATGGTTGGATGGCATCACTGACTCAATGGACATGAGTTTGAGTATGCTACACGAGTTGGTGATGGACAGGGAGGCCGGGCATGCTGTGGTTCATGGGGTCACAAAGACATGACTGAGCTACTGGACTGAACTGAACTGAGGGCACACAAAATATCACATAATCTTGTCTGTAAGTTTGTTGTCTACTTTATGAGACGTCAGCTTGATAGATTTAAGGAGCAGTCATGGCTGGTCATTGGGATTTAGCTATTCAACGTTCATTTCTTCATGTTCTTTTGAGGGGAAAATCCAGGTGTACACTGAGAGTGGGCTACCTCTGACTGCATCCACAGAGACGTCTTTGGAGCCTGGCTGCTCTCAGTTCCACTCCTGGTTGCATTTAGTTCCAGCTTGACCTGGAGGTAGTGATGGGTCCAGAACAGCTGAGGGATAAATGAGACTCTGGCTGGACCACAAGGAGATGGGAAGGTGTGCTTTCCTTATCTCGGACAAGAGAGAATAAATGCTGAAACTGCTTCAGCCATCTCGCTATTGTAGAGGAAGGGCAAATCTGACCATTCAACCAGGACAGAAAAAGGGGAAGTGGGAGGAGGAGAGAGAGCTGGAGAATCGCCTGACTTTCTGGCTGAAGCAAGACCTACTGCGGGTTTTTTTCTTTTTTTTATTACCTGAATCAATAAGTTCCATTTTTGCTTATGCTAGCTTGAGTTGGGTTTTCAGTTACATGTGGTCAGGAGGAATATTAATTAAGGCAGTGTCTTAAGAGACTGAAAACACACAAGAAATGCAACGGTTTCCATAATGTAAAAAAAATACCTGGGCAAAATCCTCAATTACCAGTGTGTAGAGAACATAGAAAAATAATATAATTATATTTGAATATTATTCCTTTTTACAATCTTATCTCTATAAGCCAAAGTTCTTTTCAGTTACTTATTTAAAAAGCAAGCTAATTTATTTGGTGACATTTAGACAGATTCATGTTAGTAATGAAAACAAATTGTGTGGAAGTCACATCCACACAGACTACAAAAACACATTTCGGGAGGAAAATTATAATTTGAAAATATCATTTCTTTTTTCTTTGTTGCCCACCATTAGTTTTGAGGGGGTGAGGTAATCATTTTTTAAATTGAAGTGTAATTAATTTACAATGTTATGCTTATTTCAAGTACAGCAAAGCAACTCATATATATATGTATATATATATATATATATATATTTCAGATTCTTTTTCATTATAGGCTATTACAAGATAATGAGTATAATTCCCTATGCTATACAGGAGGTCTTCATTGTTTTTCTATTTTGTATACAGTAACGTGTATATGTTAATTCCCATCTTCTTTGGTAAGCATAAGTTTGTTTTCTTTGTCTGTGAATTTATTTATGTTTTATAAATAAGATATTATCATAATAAGTAAAGTAAGTCTGACAAAGAAAGACAAATACCATATGATATCACTTATATGTGAAATCTAAAAACATTATACAAATGAACTTATTTACAAAAATACCATTTTATTTAAAGATTTTACCCCAAAAGAAGAGTTGGGCTAAGGTCAACTTTTCAAACATTGGATCTCTCATATTTTTTCTTTATTTTTTTTAACTGTATAATAACATACTACACCTAAGAGCCAGGTAATATTTATCAAGATGTTTTACATATTTCTGGCTTCCCTGGTAGCTTAGGAAGTAAAGAATCCACTTTAATGCAGGAGACCTGGGTTCAGTCCTTGGGTCAGGATGATCCCCTGAAGAAGGAAATGGCAACCCACTCCAGTACTCTTGCCTGGAGAATCCCATGGACTGTATAGTCCATGGGGTTGTAAAGAGCCAGACACAACTGAGTGACTGACACTTTATATATACTAAATATAATACATGTATTATAGTGCATTATATTATCTGAGATATGTCTTTTAAAAATAGACATTACATGCATCTACATCAAATTCCACCCCCTTATCTACCCAAGCACAACTTCCCAAACTCTGTAACTGCAGATAATGACATTCAGGGATCACAGAGTTCAACAGAAGAACTATATTTTAGCAAAATCTGTGAAAGTGAAAGTCGCTCAGTCATGTCTGACTCATTGTGACCCCATGGACTATACAGTCCATGGAATTCTCCAGACCAGGATACTGGAGTGGGTAGCCTTTCCCGTCTTCAGGGGATCTTCCCAACCCAGGGATGGAACCCAGGTCTCCTGCATTGCCGGCGGATTCTTTACCAGCTGGGCCACCAAGGAAGCAAAATGTGTACACAAACCAAACGTTAGGTTTGGAATAATCAACCTCACAGGTTGAGCTCACTATTTAGTATAAATAAGGTACCACATTTTTTTTAGATCCCTAATACATAAGATAGAAAGAAGTCGTTTCAGATGATGCAGTTGTAGCTGATGTGGTGTATAACTCAGGGTATTGTCATGGATGTGGCGCTAAACCACAAAGCCTCGTTCAGAGTAATGTGACGATTTCAGGTGGACTTTATCTGGAGGGTCGAATCCTTAGATGACAGAGAAAAGGAAGAGCTCAGACTTTGGTGGGAAAGATGTAAGCTCCCGGCCACCCTGATGCATGACCTTGAGCAAGCTAATTCTCTAAGTCTCTGTCCCCTCACGGCAATAACAGAGCTGTTGCCTGAGCATGCGAGACGCTGTATGCCCCCTTCTGTGCCCCACTGCGGGCATCCCCTCGTCTGGCCTGGGGCACCCCTGCCCCCTGCACTGGTGCCGGTGTTTGAGAGCTCTCAGCTGAGTCGCTCTCTGGGGCCGGTCATGGTCACCGCACGCTTGTCACTTCTGCACAGTTTCTGAAGGCCCAGGTCCAGACCTGCCTATGGGAACAAAAGAGACCTGTCCTGTGACGACACAGAACCCAGCCTCTCCCGTCTCATCCCGCTTTGCTCAGCCTCTTATCGGTGGTGGTCGTAAGACCATTTCCCAAGAAACTTCCTGCACGTGGCTCTCCATCCGAGAGGCTCTTTCTGGGAAAAATGGACTCAAGATACAATTACACAGAAAAGACTCTAATAGCGTTGGCTCTGATGATGAGGAGGAGGAAGCTGATGGGCTGTAGAAGCATGAGCTTGACTGCTTCATTTTGATAAACTCACCCTTAAACATGTATAGCAACTTTCCTTGAACTATATTTTCTAAAAGTGTTGGAGCAGTTTCATATTAAAAGTAGAGCCACTGACAATTATGACTAATAGTCAGCTTGATTAGTAGATGGTATCTAAACTGACGCTTCCATTTTCAACTCAGCAATTACTCGTGTGCATGCGTGCTTGTTCAGTCTTTGCAACCTTGGACTGTGGCCCAGCAGGCTCCTCTGTCCGCGGGATTCTCCAGGCAAGGATACTGGAGTGGGGCGCCATGCCATCCTCGGGGGATCTCCCCGACCCAAGGGTTGAACCTGTGTGTCCTGCATCTCCTGTATTGGCAGGGGAATTTTTTTACCACTGCACCACTGGGAAGCCAATTATTTGTGTAACCATTTCTATTTTGGAACTTTTGTCACATTGGGTTAAGTGTTGATCAGCAATTATTTTAAAAATTCCCTTAAACATCAGTTTCCTCCAAAGGCCCTTCACACTCAAATATCCCATGATTCTGTAATATTAATGATAGTAATACCTGAATAATACATTCTCTGGGAAAGAAGGTCATTTAGAAACCAAAATTGTCCTTGAAAACAACACTCCATAAATTATGCAGAGCAGTGGTGGTGTGAAGCAAACAATGCAAGTGGCAGCGTGCACCGTGACTGAAGAGGAGGTAACAAGAGTCCCAGGGTCTGTCTAACAGGAGTGGAGGAACGGGAGTCCGCGTGTGTTCCAGTTAAGACTCTTCCACTGCAAGGGGCACAGGTTCGATCCCTGGTCGGGGAACTAAGATCCAGCATGCTATGCATTGTGGCCAAAGACAAATGTGATAATTATATACAAAGCAACTGTACTCCAATAAAAGTCATTTTTTTAAAAAAGGCATAGGAGCAAGGATAAGGTGTGTGAGCTCGCCTTGGATGATGGAGTAACGTCATACAAAGGAAAGGGCCTGAGGACCACCATGTCCAATCTTCCTTCTTCACTGATATGCTGAGAGCGGGTGAGACTAAACTCCTTGGCCGGCCTTAGACAACCAGTGCTGTCCTCAGAACCGGCTCTTCTCAGCCCTCCTGGCCATTTCCCCTTGACTGCACCTACAGGTTCCTGTTCTCAGATCTTGGACCAACTCAAGAAACCCTCCCCCTCCTGCTCTGAATTCCCCACAACTGCTCTGTGCTCTGCCTGAGCCTAGGCAGTCCTCTTTTCTCCTCACACCCCTTTGTAAAATTCTCTCTGGGGGTTTCTCCAAGATACTCATTATTCCCATTCTAGCTAAAATAATTTTAGGTATGATTAAATAATATCTGATATCATAATACTATAATGCATGTGCTTTGAATAAACCCATTTGCATCCGCTAAGACTCCTAACAAATACATTATAGACAAATGTAATGAATTTAATACAATGCCCTTCATTTACAGATTTATCAGTATCATCTTCAGAGCAAAGAGTAAAAGGAAATAGTTTGCCTGATTCACAAAATACTGTTTCAGTTTAAATGTGAGCCCCCACTAGGTACAACCAAAATGATAGAAGATTTTGGATTTGCTTTTTCTAAGCATTTTATAAATTTTGGTAAGTAATGCTGTACAATTTAGATTAAAACAGTTCTCAAAGATCCTTGGCAGAGACTTTCAAAAGGCACTGAGGAAATTAATTTAGAGGAGGCCAAATACTCGCTTATTAAATGATCATTTTTAGGACATGCTGATAAAAATGGTTTTATCTCGTTTTGGGGTGGAGGCTTTAAAGTCAGGAACAGGACAAGCATAATAAGCAGAAATTGAATCAGCTGTTCTTCCACAATGAGGAGGTTCCCAATAGAAGTGAAGAATCTGACACTGAGTTAATCCATAAAACAGCTTCACATATATTATTTATCTCCACCAAAGACAACCTCGAAGACACGCACATAATTTAGCCTGGTGGCAGGTGGGGAGGCAGATGTTCCTTAATGGGCTGACTCTCCGCATCATCATTACCTGTGCAGTGAATTACGTGGAACACAGAGAGCGCCCCTGTCTTCCCTCTTGAATTACTCATAAGCTCGCTTTTTGGAGTGTTTCATGTGCTTCTGTCTTTATTTTGTAATTAAAGGAACATATGCTTGCACATGCTGGAAATACAAAATGAGAAGCACACTTTATATTTGCAAATAACCCTGAGTGGGTGGAAAAAACCAGTTCTTGTCTCTTTCTAATCATTTCATTCCATGATTTTGGCCAGTCTTCCTTCACTGCTTTGCTTTGGGAGAGAGAAAAGGCAGGAGGGCTAGAGTCCATTCTGCATCTAGTCCTTGACACTGATGTGTAGACTGCTCAGATGTGGCCTCCTTGTATTTAGAAGGTTCCTTCATGTGTACTGTTTTTAAAAGCATATGCAGCAATAAACCTTTTCACCAATTTTATTTTTTTGGAAATCAAGTTTTTGCATGTTGCTATATTCCTGAGGCTAGGTAACTATCAGAATATTTATACTATGCTAAAACTGAATCAATAGGAAACCAAAAAAAAAAAAAAATCATTACCAGTCAAATAAAGAATTCCGATTTGTAGTGGTAGGAAATTAGTTAAATTTGGTTAAAAGCAATCAGGTTCAATCCTTCAAGTTAATTATTCAGTTAATTCTGTCAAAGTATTCAATATGGTTAACTATTTTTTCATAGGGATAGTTTTCATAGGAATAGTTGAATGGGTATAGCTTAAAAGTGCTAATTTTTTTTCATTAATTTTTATGACTGCCACACACCAGGCTCCGTCTTGGCCCTTACGTTATTTTATTAAAACCCCACAATGGCATTATGAATTAGGGGGTGATGGTCCCATTTCACAAATGAGTAAACTAAGTCTTGGTGGAAAGAGAAACTTGCCCAGAGACAGAGAGCAAATGGCTTCTCTGTGGCTGAAGCCTTTGGCTGACTCCAGAGCTTTTTTGCTTTCCGACCTGCTGCGTTCTTTCACACGCAGTGTGCAAGCACCAGAACAGGTGCTTAGAGTCGAGCACCCCGGCAGGGCTCCGCCCCCACCTGGGGCCCCCTCATAGCCTTCCTCTGTCTCCCCAAAGCAGGCTGAAGAGAGACAGCTGGAGGCAAAGTTGAGTGCACACGCATGCGCTCACATGCGCACACACACACACACACACACACACACACACACACACACATGCTTAATCTCCAGGGACTGTGATGTGTTCACCCTGACTCAAAACACAGCTCATCACAAAAGTGACCGGGACACTGAGCCTTCCAGGGTGGATCTTCCCGCGTGCGTGGTCTCACTCAGCTGTGTCCGACTTCACAATCCTGTGACCTGCAGCCTGCCAGGCTCCTCTGTCCCTGAGACTCTCCAGACAAGAACACTGGAGTGGGTTGCCATGCCCTCCTCCAGGGGATCTTCCCGGCCCAGGGATCAAACCCGCTTCTCTTTACATCTCCTGCACGGCAGGCAGATTGCTTACACTAGCACCACCTGGGAAGCCCACATCTGTCAGCAGCTTATTTGGCCTGCCCTGTCCGAAGCCCAAGCTTTCTCTCTTGAGCACTCCTGTACCCCAAGTGACCCTCAGACCCTATACTCTGAAGCAGTGCATGGTTCCTACCTTCATCTCCTTCCAACACCCTCAAGGGTGTTCTCAGAAACACCTCAAGTTCTCAGCAACTTGCAGAATCTTGGGGAATGATGACCAGATATGTTATGAAACAAAACTCAAGGATGCCCCGGTCTGCAAGCATGGTGGCAAGTGAGAGGGGACGCATAATGGATGGGAGCTGGGAAAGCAAGACGATTCTGTTCTCATACTTAATGCGTACGCTGGTCATTCCTGGAACCGCCAATGTGGCTTGCTGACAGTTTTCTATGGGAACACCACTAACCGTGCCTGGGAATGGCTAGTGCCTACATGTTGCTCCTGCAAATCATAGGCTCTATTTGTCTTCTGAGGATGGGTTTAGGGGTCTATGTGTGTCAGGGTTTCCACAATCCAATGCTAAAACAAACTGCTGTACACTGATGAACAATTTCTCCATTCCTCTTTACTACCAAGTCTGGTAACAAGGATGGCAAAACAGGAACCAAATATATGCTGCCCATTTGCATCCGCAAGGAGAAGCAAATACCCACGGGTGGAAGCATGCTTTGCTCAAAGTTTATTCATTAAAAGAAAGACTAGATGTGTAAAACTCAGATTAATTACCCCCAAATGACTGGCTGAGTTTGAGCAAAATACGGGCTTATTAACATTCAATTGAGCTACTTACAGAAGACAGGATGGGAAAGAAACATTAGATGAGAAGTCTATTTTCAGTATTTGAGTTTTTCAAAGATGAGTTTGTCCTTTGTATGCATGCTGTCTCTCAGTCATGTCCAACTCTTTGTGACCCCAAGGACTGTAGCCCGCCAGGCTCCTCTGTCCACGGGAGTCTCCAGGCAAGAATACTGGAGTGGGTCGCCATGCCCTCCTCCAGGGGATCTTCCCGGCCCAGGGACTGAACCCACGTCTCCACGTCTGCTGCACTGTCAGGAGGATTCTTTGCCACTGAGCCACCTGGGGAGCCCTGAGTTTGTCCCCTGCTCCAAACCAAGTCTGTGATACGCTGTGAGCACACACAGGCCCGTGGGTTCCAAATTCTAGCTCGCGAGCTGTGTAATGTGGGCAGTGACTTAACACCTCTGTGCCTCAGTTTCTTTATCCGTAAAATAGTCAGTGACACTTCCTAGGTTTGTTTCCCTGAGGAAATGACTACGTACAGTACTTTGCGCCTCAAACAAAGCTATTTGTGAATTCCAGCAGCTCTGATCGGAGAACCATCCTACCCCAGGGGGCAGAGGGCTGGCAGTCCTAGTCCTTCTTGACAGTTTCAGCTACACTGAGTCATGCTTTTATTTCCAGAGTGTTTTATTTATCCTTTTATTATGAAAGGTTTGTGTTGTTACTGCTGCTCTTTGGAGAGCTGGAAAGCATCCCTTTGGATCAAGTAAAAAGCCACAGTGGAAGTATTTTGAAAAGCATTCGGTGATAAATAAGTAAGAAAAGGGGAAATGTGCTCGTGCCTTTTAGCAAATAATTACTTTTACTAAGATAACAATAAGAAAGATTATACCACCTGCTTTCCTACCCAATAGATAGTTCTTCAGCTACTACTGGGTTGTTATCTTCACACGAACCATTTTTAGAAAAGAACGATGCTATCTACCTTAATAAAAGATAAAAATGCTAGTTATCTTCATTCCCTGTTTTCCAGTGCATAACTCGTGATTTCAAAAAATCAATTTGATTTCAATGCTGCTCTCTCTTTGCTAAGGCTGATAGCACTGCCAACGGTGCGTGAGTGGGTGCCTGGGAGTTGTCTAGAGCCTGCCTTGCCTTTTTGGAATATTCTCTTCATTCAGGTGATGACAGTTGAAGATGCCAGATAGGAGACGAGGTGGGGAGTGAGAACTGTGACTGCACAAAGGACGGACAATAATCGTCAACTACGACTGGCGTCTACCTACAGCTCCTGTATCCTGTTAGCCTCACACCTCAACCGGAATGTGCAGTTATCATAACTCCAGGGACAATTTCCTCTTATTTGCATATGAAGCTCACAGAGTTAACACACACCTTCAGCCTAATTCTTAGGCTGTTTTGGGCCACTAGAACAGAATACAATACACTGGGTGGCCTGTAAACAACAGACAAACTTCCTGCAGTTCTGGAGACAGAGAAATCCAAGACTAAGGTGCCAGTGTTTCGTGAAGACATGCTCCTAGTTTACAGATGGCCGCTGTCTTCTCACTGTGTCCTCACGTGGCAGAAGGGGCAAGAGACCTCTTTGGGTCTCTTTCAGGAGGGCACTAATCCCATTCATGAGGGACCCATCCTAATCCTCTACCCCTAGCCCCGCCTCCCAGTACCATCACCCTCAGCATTAGGCTTTAACAGGGATTTAGAGGGGATGCAAACATTCAGTCTATAGAAATCTACAACAATTATTCATTAAAAAAATAAAACACTAGTGTAACACAGCATGGGAAGCTCTCTGGGCTTTTAGATTCCTGAGATGGATGACCATTCCCCAGAAGACATTCCATATGATCAGCCCCTGCTCTCGATGAAGCTCTTCTGCACTGAGCTAAAGTGCAGACCCAGCTATTAGGTCCCACAGTGGAGGGTGAAGCACAGAAACAGCAACATTTTAATTTTTAAATGCTGGGACAACATAGAAAATTGATGCCACACATCTGAGACCGTCCTTGTCATTGCTCATATTCTCAGCCTTGTTTATCTGCCAGGCATTCACTTATTACAAGAGAATATGTATCTCCTTTCTCTCCATTACCACTCCCACTATAACTGAAAGTGGGGTCTGACCGCTTGTTACCCAAGAGCCATTGAAAAGGCCAGGTTGGTGGGAAGGGAAGCTGCTTTATTTTGGATGCTGGCAATGGGGCGGGGATGGGGAGCACTTTTATCTAAAGGCTGACTCCTCTCTCTGCCCAATGACAATCAGTGGGCAAGAGCTTTTATAGGTGGAGGAGGGGGCTGCAGGAAGAACAGCACAGTCTGCTCTGACAGTCATCCTGAAACTGGTCATCAGCGCTCTGATCTGCAGCGTCTCTACCGTTTTAAGTATGGTTCATCTTTAGTCCTAGGATCACGTGTTCCCATCTCTCTGAGGCCGGTTATCAGAACTGTGGCAGCTGACGTCATGGCTGGGCTTCCCTGGTGGTTCAGGTGATAAAAAAAATCTGCCTACAATGCCGGAGACGTGGGTTCATTCCCTGGGTCGGGAAGATCCCCTGGAGAAGGGAATGGCTACCCACTCCAGTGTTCTTGCCTGGAGAATCCCACGGACAGAGGAACCTGGTGGGGTCTTGGTCCATAGGGTCACAAAGAGTCGGACACGACTGAAGCGACTCAGCAAGCACACACGCAGGCACGCACGTGCTGTGACCACGGTTTGGCCATCATGGAGTTAACTTCTCCCACCTGCTGGGGGTTTCGGTCTCTGAAGACAGCTCACAGGACATGGATCTGAATATTACCTATGACCTTGAGGAGGAACTAACGGTGCTTACCTTTGCTTCTTATTAAACTATTATTATGTGGTCTCCTTTGATAGTTTCCCTTTGTTTCTGCATGTTCCCACTTCTCTAATTAAACTTATTCTTTGGCTAAATTTTTCTGCAGACAAAAGGCAGGCTGAAGACATGGAGGGCAGCAAGGACCACGGGATCCTTCCTACTTCACTACCTTTCCCCAAACCACATCCTCTTTGGGAGTCTAAGAAATTGATTGTAGATACCTTTCTGCTGCTGCTAGTAGAAAAACAGAAAATTATACTACATAGACGGTAACTTTTAAAGAATCTGTACAGTGTAGAAACTGCACTGTGATTTTTATCGGTATCACTATCCAAAGATAGAAACTTATACTCTTAAATTTATGGCAACATCATTTTCTACACCCTACAGCTTTAACCGTGCCAAGCAATAACTCAGGGCTTCGGGAACACTCAGGTAATTAACACTTGAACGTTCCTGCAGACGGGTAATTGCAGCCCTCACCTTGCCAGCCCTGCGCGATCCCTAAGAGGAGATCACGGGCAGCCGTGCTTCTCCTCTCCTTGAGTGATGACAGTTTCCTATCGGGGGGGCTGGCAGGTGTCACAGAAGAAGTTTCCTGGGAAAGAAGCCTTTGAAAAGATGGTTTATGGGGATAGCACTGACACAGAAATAGACTTGAAAGTTCTTGCTTTCATTTCTTATTAATGAATTTGTGTTGTCGGAAGGGGGATCCCTTCCAGAGGCTGAGTGGGCTCCTATCTAACACCCAGAAGTGAATTATCCAAGGAGACATGTGTGCTGACAAAGCAAGATATTTCACTGGGAAAGGGCGCCCGGCTGGAGAGTAGCGGGTCAGGGGACCCGGGAGGACTGCTCTGAATGAGCCCTGAAGTCCAGGTTTTACGGTGACAGGGTTCATTTCCGGGTATCTCTGGACAGTCATTCTAGCTCAGGGTCTCGCCTGGCGGTGCGTGCGTTGGTCAGCCAAGATGGATTCCAGCAAGGAGGATTCTGGGAGGGCACACGGACGGGTGTCTCCTGCCTCCTTTTGTCCTTTTTCTCCCAGTTGCTGGTGGTGGGTCATCAGCTCTGTGCTCCTTACTAGGACCTCCTGCTATAAAATAACTCACGCACATGTTTACTATGGTGTCTGGCCAGGGTGATCAGTTTCAATTAGGGGTCCCCCTAACATTTGTGTCTTTGAGACTTTGGCTTTCTTTTAATTAAGTAAAAGAGTAAACGGTTATGTGTATTCCATAGGGCTGTGGAGAGAATAACAAGTCCAGCCTGTAAACCTTAAAGAATATTACAAATATAAGAGATGGTTATTTTTTCTATCCCTTTTCCTTTTTTTCAGAAATAGAGAAGCTTCCTCCCAAAGCTCTGGGGCACCCTTGCTGCTGAGAAGACAAAGGTAAGTGAGTGAATGGCCCTTAGGCACCTGGATGCTGCCCAGGTTGGGATGCTTAACTAAGGCCCCGAGAGCATCTGCCTGGGAGCACAGGCTTCTCCTGGAGAGACGGGGCTGACGGCTGCACACAGGAAAGGGGGCGGGCCAGAAGAGGCAGGAGGCACAGCATCGGTCCTGTTGTTCCATCAGGGGTGTTTTCTTAGGTAAAAGTCAAGTTTCTCCAAACCATTCCCAGCCCCAACTCAGAAAGGGGAAGCAGAGACACTGCCCAGATGAGAGACGGTGGAAGGACGGAGGAGCCACACCAAGAGTGAGGTTCTTCCTAAAGACGCTGCAAACGGGAGCAGCCACTTTCAACGGCGTGCTGAAGACGGAACCATCTGGAACTCTGGAAGTGCACAGCTACTATCCCTAGAATGGTAAAAACGCACTGGAGGACTCAGCGTCTAACTCTAGACTTCTCAGAGACTGACGGATCTCTGGTATGATACCAGGCCTCTAAGTGCCTGCTTACATGGAACAACAGGAAGCTTCGACAGCTCTCCATCCTTAGTGGGGTTCAGCGACTCATCCTAACTCCTGAGTCAGGGAGAGGTCAAGAGAACTATGTGCACAGTTTGAAGGCGAATGGACAGTCGGAGATGACAGACAAGTATGAGCAAGCAATGCCGATTACAGAATGGGGTCTTATCAGAAGTTAGCACTGTCTGCTTGGGCTGCAAGTTATGTAGACTCTGTGGAAAGCAGTTCTTGACCAAACCATATACAGACTGCAATGGAATCTTATCTGCACCACTATCCAAAGATAAGACCCTCCATTCAAATTTATGGTAACATCATTACCCATACCCTACAGCTTCTCTCGGGCCAACAAGCGTCAGCAGGGCCGATGTCCTGGGTTGTTTGTGCAAGGGTGGCCACCTCTCGGTTACTCAGAGCTCACTTCTGGCTGTGGCATGGACTTTGGCCAGGTGGGAGTGAAACCTATAGACTTAACATCAAAAGCAGGAATTTCTAACTCATTGTGCTAACTGATTTACTACTAAAATTAGCTAAGAACATACATCATTATTATAAATGTTACACATTTCTTTCTTCTAGAGAACTTATATTTAACCTAATTTTTACATAATTCTTTTATCCATTTACTGATTTAAATAATTTTTCACTTGAAAGAATCACATATTATTGCTGCTTGTCTTTCGTGGGTATAATCGAGCCTGTTTTGTCTACCTATTTCATACGTTAAGCACATATGAAACTGCTGAGTGTTGTTTGGGGGTTTCAAAGAGCTCCAGTAGGATAGTCCTTTATGTCTCAGCACTGAAAGAATTCAGCGACAGGCAAAGTAATAGATAAAAAGTGATTTATTAGAATAGGATGCTTGTGAGGCTCGAAAGCAGGCAGGCAAGGAGGTACCATGCTCCAGGAACTTACTGGGCTTCAGTTTCATAATCAAAGAACAACTGGGAAGGGGAGAAGACCTTCTTTGTCTTTCTTGAGTAGACGTCTTGAGTAGACCTTCTTTGTCTTTCTTGATGTGACGTCTTCCATCACCACTTCCTCCTCCGTGATGGGCAGGGGAGATTTCTTGTCCCTAAAGAATCGCGCTAGATTCACAAACTGTTGTCTTTCATGTGTGTGGAGAGCATGTCCTGGGGTCACTGAGCTACCGGGACAGGAGGCAGGGCTCAGGCCACCACTGTTGGATTGTCCTGGGGCACGTCCCAGGCTTCTGCTGCCTGGTTTTGCGGTTCAGCAAACCAGCTTTCTTGAGCGATCATTCACCTACATGGGTCTCCCACAGTTTTTCTACTTACAGTCGACTAGTGGGATTAACTATTTATTCACATGCTTTGTCCCTTCACACACACACACACACACACACACACACACACACACACACTATATACTCACTGTATCATGGCAGGACTAAAATAATATATTCAGGGATCTATCTATAGCAGAAAGTTTTTTTTAAAACCACATCCTTTCTGGGCACTTGCTTTTATCTAATAATCTAGTTTTCTTTTAAATTACATTGGATGGTTTCTTTCCCTTAATTCCTCAATGTGTATATAGTTTCTGATCCACTAGCTTTTCTATAACTTTTTAAACTTAATATATACAACAGAAGAATTTATTATCTTACAAAATAATATTTCTTCACTTCTTGCTTTAGTACATCTAGTTTAACTGACAGGATACTTTATAAACATGAACTATGCAAGAAGAATGAAGGACTCCAAAAACCTTGTCAAAACACATACATTCTCAAAATTAGATTTATAGAAAAACAGTAAAACCTGCAGGGTCTTAGTGACTAGGCAGCCAACAACTTGGATTTCTTCCAAGATTCTGTTTGAAAGATTCCATTTAAAAACTCTAACTGCTGTGATTAGAAATGTAGAAGGAGAGATTCCTCATTTTCATCTTTAAATTTCATATCATTCTCAAAGCACCTGCCTCATCCAGTGTAACAGAAAAAATCTGTAAATCCTGATATCCAGATGACTTTCCAGGGAAGCTGAGAGCTCAGAGAATTTATTTTCAATATTTCAGAGAACGAAATAAAAGTTGCTAAAATTTTTTTTTTCCAAACTGAGAATGGACAGACTGATGAAACTGCCATGACTACAGTACATTAAACCGAGGTAGGGATTCGCTGCCCCTTACGGTCATTAGGAATCCTGGTTGCTGTTTTATGCATCTGTAGGTTTAATATCAAGAGGAGAAAAATGAACTTTTACTTTATAGCAGGTTTTTGCTCCATAAGGCCATTTCTCAGCATACCACGTCCATTCAGAAATATGTAATTAATGACTTCCTCACTGATAGAAAACTTGGAAAATGATGAATCCCTGCAGATCTGGTCATTTAGTCTCACTTTGAAATTCCTTTAATGATACACATTTAAAATGATTTCCAGGAGTTGGTTTGCTCCCAACACCAGATATATTCTTAAGGTACTACATTAATATCTCTCTTTTCTATCCCTGCATAAAAAGGCTAGAATTCTATATTCTCTGACTGTAACTATCCATCAATGAAAACACTTTCACTTCTTGAAAATTCAAAAAAAAAAGATTCGCAATCTATGAACCAATATGCTAGCTATTTCAGCCCATGCTATTGGACTCTGACTCACTACTTTTACCATCTGTCTGTATTAATCTAATTCTATTAATCAATTAATCAATTAATTCTATTAATCTAATCTATTCAGTTCAAATCACAACACAGAGTCTTTTATGTTTTATGTACTTATCGTCCCTAATCAGTACCTTGGCTGAAACGTGTTTTTATTTCTGACCTTCTTTCCAATAACTCCATCACAAACTTTACATAAAAGTTTGCCCCTCGGTATTGTAAATACCTTTGACTAATCTACTTGAGGTTTCAGTTTTTTCTCTCTAAGGTCGATGATATTTCACTCAGTCCTGTCCGACCTTTGAGACCCCATGGACTATAGACTGCCAGGCTCCTCTGTCCATGGGATTCTCCAGGCAAGAACACTGGAGTGGGCTGCCATGCCCTCCTCCAGGGGATCTCCCCAACCCAGGAATCAAACTAGTCTCCTGCACTGCAGGTGGGTTCTTTACCAGCTGAGCTACCAGGGAATCCCTAATATTTCTTCACTCTTAAATCAGATAGAAAGTAACTTCTTATTTGTAGGTCCCAAGTTTCCCCTTAGAAGTTATAATTTCTTCATTTTTGTGCCAATTTTCTGACCCTGTCTATACATTGCCCTTATAACCATACACACAGCAGCAGCTGACAAAGCAGGATTCTGCAAAATGTGAAGAATCCTGAAATAATAACAACACTACCCCAAACACCTTGCTCCCACTGAAACATCTGAGACACAGCCACAAAAAAAAATCTGCCTCTAAAGTTAGAATATGTTGTCAAGAGAAAGGTGTTCTTTCACAGGGATGAGAAAAAAAAAAAAGGCGATAGATAAATTTCAGAAACTGGGAGCAGACAAAATGGAACTATAACCACATCAGAAATGCTGTAATTTTATGTAAAAGTTTTCAAGCGGCTTTTGAAATGAGAAAGCCAGACCTTAGATGTGAAGGAACTATCTAGACACAAAGGCAAGTGTCAAATATATGTAGATGCTAAATCACAACCGTCTAGTAAGACAGTCAGTCAACTCCTCGGAGGTCAGGAGAAAGGCATTTGACACAGTTGGAGCTTATAACCCTAGAACCAGGGTGTCCAGGGGTGAGCTAGCAGATTTACACTCAGCACAGAACCTGAAATTGGTTTCATGAGGAATTAAGGAAAACCAGTAAACGTCCCCCCAAAAATCTATACACGTGCATGTGTGCCAAGTCTCCTCAGTCATGTCCAACTCTGTGCGACCCCTGGACTGTGGCCCACCAGGCTCTCTGTCCATGGAACTCTCCAGGCGAGAAGACTGGAGTAGGCTGCCAGTGCCTTCCTCCAGGGCATCTTCCTGATCTAGGGGTTGAGCCCGCATCTCTTATGTCTCCTGCATTGGCAGGCGGGTTCTTTACCATTAGCACCACCTGGAAAAACCAGAAAAACCAATAATGTCCTCTCAAAAAAATCTATATAGAGGAACAGAAATGTGTGAAAAATAGAGGTTAGATAATGAGTAACTACTAGCTGTAAGCATCTAGTTGGGTAGTTCTTTAATAGTAGATACTGGTTTCTGGCAAACCCAAAGGTGACCAGCCAGGAAGGGAGATGATTCCAGGTGTTTGCAATGGTTTTTTTTTTTTTAAGGGTAGTTCATTTGGGCTCCCCAGGTGGTCAAGAATTTGCCTGCCAATGACGGAAACTTAAGAGACAAGGGTTCGATCCCTGGGTCAGGAAAATCCCCTGGAGAAGGAAATGGCAGCCCACTCTAGTATTCCTGCCTGAAGAATCCCATGGACAGAGGAGCCTGACGGGCTACAGCCCCTGGGGGTCGCAAAGAACTGACCAGCTGGGCACATCCACACACACAGAGCTCATTTATAGAGTCGGGTGAGTTTCAAGTGTGTGGCAAGGTGATATATACGCTTATATGTTCTTTTTCAGATTCCTTTATCTTAGAGGTTATTTAAAAATGTTGACAATAGTTCCCTGTGCAATATAGTAGGTCCCTGTTTGTTATCTATATGTATCACCTACAAATTGGTACTTGCCACCTGCAAGGATCAAATCATGAGCTGCTGCAGCCGCTGACCTTCAACACCCCTTGAAAGTAGTTCAGGGTAGAGATTAAGAAAGAGGCACTCTGTGCTCTGGGAAAAACTGGAAGAACAGGTCTTCAGATAGATATTTTCAGGTGATAATTTCACTAGCCCCATTCTTGCCCTCAATCTATAAAAGTACTGAAATCCTTGATGGTGACATCTGCTCCTCGTGACTGGCAGAAACCTTCTGCAAAAAATATGGGTTTGATTGCATGTACCCACTCTTCACCAAAATCACACGTACACTGACCTTCCCCCTACCTGTTGGAGCACTTTCTCAGAGCTATCTGAAATGCCATCTCCTGGGCTATCGTCATCACATCTTGCCCCAAATAAAACTTAACTCACAATGTATATTAATCCCAGACTCTTAATTTGCAGAAACTTTTTTACCCAGGCCATAATTAACACGCAACCATCAAACTCTGAAAATATTCTGTAGACAAAGCAGCCTTTACGGCATCACCACGGTGCCAGGTTTAGGAAGAGCTTTGGGGACGTTGTCAGGAGCTCTCCCACCAAATATCCCTCCCTCCCATTCACCAACATCTTAAATTTCTTCAATACTTTTATGCTCAGGCCAAGTCTTACCCACCACAAAACAAAAGTGAAATCCTTCTCCAAAATTTTGTTCCCTTAATTCCTGCTTTTTCTTTGAGCATAAACTTTACATTAATTCATATAAGTCCAGCTTCCTTTTAACACTAATAGTCTTCCTGACTCCAATGGAGAGCACTCAGCCAGCTCCAAATCATGGTGTTTCCTTGCATTTCTTTCGCCTTTGACTGTGGTTATCCAGTACCTCAAAAGTCATTACAGCCTACGCACGCTCCCCCCTAGTATAACTTCTGATTCAAACTGCTCCCATCAGGAAACCCCTCTTTCATCCTTTTCCATCATCCTCAGGGAAACAGCCTGACCTATTCCACTCCATTATTCACACATGGCTGCCAAAATAATTTTCCCCAACATTTTCCATTTCATCCCTGCAATCAAAAACCACAGAGGTGATTCCTCTGGTTGAAACTGGTTAATGGAATACATGCGTTTATCTCCAGTACTTCCTGAAACCCCATGGAAATGACAGTGCAGACATTTGAAAATATATCACCAGCAAGGACAACAAAAATTGGGAGGGAAAAAAGAGGAGGGGAGAGATGTCCATGGGGGGCGGGGTGACCCCCACTGGGCAGCAGAAGGAGCAGCCTCTGAATTAACAGAAGTACCTAAGGGCTCCTGGAGTCAGAGGCCAGTCAAAACCCCAGAGAGTCTGCATCAAATTAACCACCTAGAAGAAGAAAAAGCACAGATGGGTGAATGAATTGAAAACAAGAAGACTGTCTTAGTCTACTTGGCCCGTTATAACTAAAAGACCATAGAATGGACGGTTTAAACAGCTATTTATCATGATTTCTGGATACTGGGAAGTCCAAGAACAGCAGATTTGGAGTCTGGTGAGGGGCCCACAAGTGACAAGGTAAATAGATAAGCAGTCAAAAATAGATGAGCTGAGATCCACTACAGGAAACTCACCAAGTACGTATCCTCAGCAGTTTTAATACTTATTCTAGTCCATTGGAGCAGAACAAAATGTCACCTACACCAACCCTGGGAATTCCCTGGTAGCTCAGTTGGTAAAGAATCTGCCTGCAGGGCTGGAGACCTGGATTCGATCCCTGGGTCGGGAAGACCCGCTGGAGAAGGAAATGGCAACCCACTGCAGTACCGTTGGCTGGAGAATCCCATGGTCAGAGGAGCCTGGTGGGCTACAGTCCATGGGGTCGCAAGAGTCAGTGACTTAGTGACTGAGCCATCACCATCACTAACGCTTCGGCACAAAGATGAAGAGATGCGTGTCTATTTCTAGGAGTGCCTTGCTCAAGGCCCGCTGTCTAATCATTGGCAGAATATGCGTCTCAGCTCCAAACCCATGGCTCTGAAACAACTTTGGAGCTATCAACTTCAAGACTGTGCCATGAGAGCGTATGTCCAAACGAGAACATCATCCTGGCGTTGAACAGGAGAGTGGAGGATAAGCATGAATGAGTGCTTCTCCTGCTGCAGCTATAGGGGATGCTTCGTCAAAGGACGGACTTCAGGCCTAGAGTTTAGAAGAGCATTTCATCTGCTTACTTTAGCAAGAAAGGCTATCAGGACTCTGATGCGGTTTAATATGTGGGAAGAAATTATTTGCTTTATCTCCTGAGCTAAAATAGCTCCCAGCATCAATGCTTGTCAACCACCTACCACAACCGCCACTGCGTTCCCATCGACTTCCAGATCCTTCTAGTTCTCAGGTGAAGCAAATTTCCTTCCTTAAAATAACTGATCTATGAGTCATTCTCTTATGAACTGGCTAGCGTGAATCTGCTGGCCAGAGGCTCGTATCTTCATGAATTCAAGTAACCGAATGAACGCCTTATTCTGTAAACCTGAGTAACAGACAGCTGAACCAAATAGCAGCTGCAAATATGCCCTGAAATAAAGAAAACTCTCCCATGCTAACTTTCTCACAAGACTACTGCATTAGCCCGTGCATGTGGATCAGGACCAGTCTCCTCTCTCACCGTTTCCCAAGAAACCTCCTCTGAAAGGCCAGACCCATATGCGACTGTTTCCATAATTTTGCTAAAGTTATCCTACAGTCTTGCAAGGCTTAGCTCAAACTCCTTTTGTTCAAGTAGCAGAGTCTGATAATTCTGATGCCTTATTTATAGAGCCTCCTTCCAGAGTTGGAAGTTCATTTCAGTCGCTCAGTCGTATCCGACTCTTTGCGACTCCATTAACCTCACCATATCAGGCCTCCATGTCCATCACCAACTCCCGGAGTTTACCCAAACCCATGTCCATCAAGTCGGTGATGCCATCCATCCATCTCATCCTCTGTTGTCCCCTTCTCCTCCTGCCCTCAATCCCTCCCAGCATCAGGGTCTTTTCAAATGAGTCAGCTCTTTGCATCAGGTGGCCAAAGTATTGGAGTTTCAGCTTCAGCATCAGTCCTTCCAATGAACACCCAGGACTGATCTCCTCTAGGATGGACTGGTTGGATCTCCTTGCAGTCCAAGGGACTCTCAAGAGTCTTCTCCAACACCACAGTTCAAAAGCATCAATTCTTCGGCTCTCAGCTTTCTTTATAGTCCAACTCTCATATCCATACATGACCACTGGAAAAACCATAGCCTTGACTAGACAGACCTTTGTTGGCAAAGTAATGTCTCTGCTTTTTAATATGCTGTCTAGGTTGGTCATAACTTTCCTTCCAAGGAGTAAGAGTCCTTTAATTTCATGGCTGCAGTCACCATCTGCAGTGATTTTGGAGCCCAGAAAAATAAAGTCAGCCATTGTTTCTACTGTTTCCCAATCTATTTGTGATGAAGTGATGGGACTGGATGCCATGATCTTAGCTTTCTGAATGTTGAGCTTTAAGCCAACTTTTTCACTCTCCTCTTTCACTTTCATCAAGAGGCTCTTTAGTTCTTCTTCCCTTTCTGCCATAAGGGTGGTGTCATCTGCATATCTGAGGTTATTGATATTTCTCCCAGAAGCCTGGGGTCTAAATCCCAGCTCTGCCACTAACTAATTTGGACAAGTCACTTCCACTCTCTGAGCTCAGATTCCTCATCTATAAATTGGAAACAACCCAATGGGGGTGGTATAGACAAATGAGATAATGAATGTGAAAGTCCTCAGCAAGACACATCACTAATAAACACTTTTTCCTACAGCTGAAAGCTCCATGTGTCAAAATAGAGTGATAAAATTCCCATAGAAATTGGAATTGGAAGACTAGGTTCCAGAACAGGTACTGTTTATTAATACTAAGTAAAGGATTCAAGGTAAGCAGTTCAACTTTTCTGAACTCCATTTGTAGCACCTAAAAAATCCATTTAACAAATATTTTTTGTGACCCTTCTGTGAGCCAGGACAAGTGTTCTAGAGTCTTGGGAGAGGTTAACAAACAAAACAGGAAGCAGACACTGTCCTTGTAGGATGGAAATGACTATAAAACCTACCTCACAGCATTAATGTGAGGTTTAAGAGAGAGGCTTAAAGGGACAAGTTAAAGCTAAGGTTGTGTCCTACTGATGTTATTGCTGCCTACTCTCAAAAATCATGAGTTGGGGCAGAGAGTACATAAGCTTTCAGCAAGCAATCTTATTCTAGCAGTGATGAAACAATGAAATTTATAATCACACAGCCATAGAGTTGATGCAAAAAATCCAGCCTTCCACAATAGTTCTCTTTCCCCAGCATCACAGTGCCTCAATACACTGGGCTATCAATGGTGGATGCTGGGCAAAAGAAGATGATAAACAGAAGGGTTTGTGGGGATTCAAAGGTAATAAAGCCAACTAAAAACAGATGCGAGCCTATTTTCACAGCAATGTTCACAGTGGGGATTTTCAGAAGAGCCAAAAGTGGGGAACAGCCCAAGTGTCCATCAATGGATGAATGGGTAAACAGAATGTGGTATGTGCCTACAGTGGAATATTATTCAGCCTTAAAAAGAAATGAAGTTCTGAGACATGCATATATGACATAGATAAAACTTGAAGACATTTTACTAAGTGAAATAAGCCAGACACAAAAGAACAAACACTGTATGACCCCACTTATTTGAGGGACCTTGAAGAGTCAGATGCACAGTGACAGGAACCACAGCGACAGCCGCCGGGGCTGTGCAGAGATTAACGGGCACAGAGCTTCATCGGGGGGGTGATGGGAAAGTTCTGGAGGTGGATGGTGGTAACGATTGTGTTAGGGGAAGCACACTGCCTGACACCGCCCACCCTGGCCAGGCACCCTAGTAACCACTCCCATGAGTTGTTTTATGAGGTCCTGGTAAGGAACACGGAACTAAGAAGCCGCCACCAACCGGAAGAGTTTGGGAAAGGTCGCAAGGGGACACCACGTGCGCAACCACCTCCCAGAATCCTTCTCGCCGGCATCCGTGTTGGCTGAGCAACGCATGGGCCACCAGGAAGGACTCTGAGTCAGTGACTGGCCAAGGACAACCCCGGAAACTAATCCCATCACCATAAAACCGAGACTGGGAGCCCCGCGGCAGAGCGGTCCCCTGGGCCCCTCACCCCACTGCTCTCCCCCCGGGCGCCCTCCCCACTAAAATCTCTTGCCTTGGCAGCATATGTGTCTCCTCGGACATTCATTTCCGAGTGTTAGACAAGAGCCCAGTTTTGGGCCCTGGAAAGGGCCCCTTCCTGCAACAATTGCATAATAATGTGGTTGTGGTTTATCCCAGGAACTATAAGCTTTAAATGGTTAAGATGATAAATTTTACGTTCATTTTGCCAGAATAAAAAAGGAACTATTGCTCTACTGTTTTATGATCACCACGCTCCAACAATTTCCAACAATCTCAGGAAAATACTACATCCCCCCCAAAAATCTTTCCTTTAAATTCTAAAAATTTGCTACAGTTGCTGCTGAGATTCAAGCGGATAGATAAGCATATATAGAGACAGACAAGCACATATATAAATTACGTAATTATATGTATATATAACCTACAAGTCGAGTCGCTTCAGTCCTGTCTGACTCTTTGGGAACCCAAGGACTGTAGTCCCCAGGCTCCTCTGTCCGTGGGATTCTGCAGGCAAGCACACTGGAGTGGGTTGCCATGCCCTCGTCCAGGGGATCATTCCCAACCCAGGGATCAAACCCAGGTCTCTTGCATCTCCTGCTTTGGAAGCTGCATTTACCACTAGTGCCAGCAAGGAAGACTATAAATATACACATGTGTATGCTTCCAATTAGGACATTTTTATTGTTATATTTTAATAAATGTTACATCCCACATGGGAGTTAATTTGGGGAATTCTGGGTGACACAGCCTCCAACACATGTGAACTCAGCTACCTGTGCCCGTTTTAAAAGTTACGTAGGAATCGTCCAAACAGACCTCAGGCGCAGTCATGTCTTCCAGCCCTGTGGCACTAAGATTTCTAAGCGAGATTTAAAATTCACAGCAACAACATAGCGCTTGTGAAAACAAATAAGTGGCGGTTGGGTTAGTTCAATCCTATCGTTCTATATGACCCCTTGGAGTTTTTATTTATGTTCAAGGTTTAAAACGATGGAACAGAATGTAAACTGCAAGGTGTAACATTTTTGTTTGGCAAGTGCAAACTTCGTTGCATATGTATGTTTTTCTGCTTTATTCCATCATTATTACTCAAGATGGTGTTGAAATATGGAGGGATGAATGGAATGGAAAAATGGTTGCATCCAGATATCAATTACATTAAGCAATGCCTTTGTAAATGCCCATAAATGCAATGAATGAATGAATAATAAACTCAGAATGCAGATAATAATGTCAAGAGCATATCCTCTAATCCCCAATTAAAGTAAATAAATCAAGTACTTTTAGAGGAATGTATTTTTAAAAATTCAGAGATTCTATCAGGTGACAAGACCTCTGGAACGGTAGGAAGAGACCTCACAGGCAGAAACAGCACGGGGAAGTGGTGTGGGAGGGATTTTTCTTTTCCATAGTCAGGTAATATGTATTCTGCAGTATCAGCCATGCTTATGAATTCTCTGTCATGTCTCTATACTAAGGAACACACACACATACACACACACCACACACTCTCTTTTCTGCCAAGGTTCCAATCCCCTCCTGCTGACAGAATTGATGTTCTAATACCAATTCCATTTTCCAGCTTGAAGAGAACAATGAAGTTATCCTTTGCTAGAAAAGTTTGGGTCCATTCTTCTGAAAGTATAGAGGAAAAAATGCGGCTAGCGCGGAGAGATTAAACAGACTTCAAGTCTGCTGTTACCCCTTCTCCTCAGGCCTGCGCTCCAGGATAAACTTGAATTAGTTAAAACAATCTGTAGAGCAAATGGCTGGCCGGCTCCCATTTCATCGTCTGGAAGCACATGGTGTGCAAAGCAAGCTTTAATTTCTTTGTCTTCCTTTCAGAGACTACTGCAGAGGTGAAGCTGCGCTGTATACAGATCACAGACGGTTCATGCGTTCTCTTTCACGGTTTCTTTAAGCGGTTATTATTCACCTACAGGGACAGGCACACACAGATGAGATCGCTCAGGGTCGAAGCTGACACTCTGAGCCCTGCACCAAATTCCCTCTGCTGTTACTCTATTGAGAACCGAATCTCCGTCATTCATAAAACACTGTGAATGCTTCCCGTAAACCCCTCCAGAGAGAAAGATGCAGCCGCAAATCCCAGCCTTGCTGAGTCTGGTATTGATTTGAGGAACAATACATTAGGAAATGTTTGTTTTGGGCCTGGGAGGGAAGCTCTTCAACTGGTGCCCTACTGTGTCCCAAACACTGAATTATAGAAGTTTTCTTCTTTGGCTCTGTTTTATCCTCCAAAAACACAAACAATGCTTTTTTTTTTTTTTCTAATGTAAAATGAAATGTACTCACATTTCCTGGGGTGCAATTTAAATATGTTTTCAGCTCCAGAAATCCACATAGCGTGTAAAATGATTTGCACAGCTTGAGTTTCTTTCTTTATTGACAGAGAATTAACTCTGCTGACTTGACACAACAAAACTAAATTAAGCCAGAATTACATTAATTTTGGTGTTGTTTTTTTTTTTAATACCTGCTTCAGTTAAGATAGCCTTAGTGGAAAAGCCATTTTGTGCTTTATTTAACTCTGTGGAGTTTCTCACTCATTTAAGTCTCAGTATTCAACTGCTTCATTTGGGGGTTTTGTTTGTTTGTTTACTTATTCATTTGGCAAAGAAGCAGTGTGGCTGGAAATTTTTATTTCCTTTTTATGAATTCAAACCTTTCAAAACGTGAAGATCTTTTGGGCTGACTAGGCCAGCCATTTAAAAAAAGAAAAGAGCCTCTAGTAGGAGAAGTTCTAGTAACTTCCACTTCTCCTTGAATGCAAAGAATTCTCATAAATATCTCATCAATAATAGAGAGAAGCAATTCAACATCTCCATCTCCTTTTCCTAATGGAACACTTCCGTCCGAATCCACTTTGGAATCTTGCTCCATGACTGAACTTCAGAGCTAATCAGCAAATATTTTTCACTCGCCGTTCTTAGAGAGCATTTCATACAAAAAGCAAGAGAGCCCCCCAGTCTCCCTTGGCCGCCTGTCAGATACTCATCGCCACAGCAATGCTGCCTGACAACAGCCACCACATATCAGAGGCATGAAAGGACTGCAGTGTTGCTTATGTCTGTGGGTGGTTGGCCGAGGTCCTCTGACCTTGTCTGGGCACAACTTCCTGTCTTACGGTTAGCTAGCTGTCAGCTACTGTAGGTGGTCCTCTGCTAGGTGGGGTGGGGTAGCTGAGCTCTGTTCTATCCCAGCCCTGTGTATCCCTTTTTTTTTCCTTAAAATTTTATTGGAGTATAGTTGATTTACAATGTGTTAGTTTCACATATACAACAAAGTGATTCAGTTATACATATTGTTCTTGCTCAGTCACTAAAGTTGTGCATGACTCTTGGTGACCCCATGGACTGCAGCACGCCAGCCTTCCCTGTCCTTTACAATCTCTCAGAGCTTGCTCAAACTCATGTCCACTGAGTCGGTGATGTCATCTAACCAGCTCATCCTCTTCCGCCCCTTCTCCTGCCTTCAATCTTTCCCAGCATCAGGGTCTTTTCTAAGGAGTCGGCTCTTGGCATCAGGTGGCCAAAGTATTGGAGCTTCAGCTTCAACATCAGTCCTTCCAATGAACATTCAGAACTGATCTCCTTTGGGATGGACTGGGGTGAGCGGTGGCTGAACGGCGCTAGAGCAGTCTATGCCCCAACCAGTAACACTGAAGAAGCTAAAGTTGAACGGTTCTATGAAGACCTACAAGACCTTTTGAACTAACACCCCCAAAAGATGTCCATTTCAATATAGGGGACTGGGATGCAAAACTAGGAAGTCAACAAACACCTGGAGTCACAGGCAAATTTGGCCTTGGAGTACAGAATGAAGCAGGGCAAAGAATAATAGAGTTTTGCCAAGAGAATGCACTGGCCACAGCAAACACCCTCTTCCAACAACACAAGAGATGACACTACACATCGACATCACCAGATGGTCAACACCAAAATCAGACTGATCATATTCTTTGCAGCCAAAGATGGAGAAGCTCTATACAGTCAGCAAAAACAAGACTGGGAGCTGACTGTGGCTCAGATCATGAGTTCCTTATTGCCAAATTCAGACTGAAATTGAAGAAAGTAGGGAAAACCACTAGACCATTCAGGTATGATCTAAATCAAAGCCCTTATGATTATACAGTGGAAGTGAGAAATAGATTTGAGGGGCTAAATCTGATAGACAGAGTGCCTGATGAACTATGGATGGAGGTTCGTGACACTGTACAGGAGACAGGGATCAAGACCATTCCCACGAAGAATAAATGAATAAAGCAAAATGGCTGTCAGAGGAGGCCTTATGAATGCTATGAAAAGAAGAGAAGTGAAAAGCAAAGGAGAAAAGGAAAGATATTCCCATTTGAATGCAGAATTCCAAAGAATAGCAAGGAGAGATAAGAAAGCCTTCCTCAGTGATCAGTGCAGAGAAACAGAGAAAAACAACAGAATGGGAAAGACTAGAGATCTCTTCAAGAACATCAGAGATACCAAGGGAACATTTCATGCAAAGATGGGTTCAATAAAGGACAGAAATGGTATGGACTTAATAGAAGCAGAAGATATTAAGAAGAGGTGGCAAGAATACACAGAAGAACTGTACAAAAAAGATCTTCTTGACCCAGATAATCACGATGGTGTGATCACTCACCTAGAGCCAGACATCCTGGAATGTGAAGTCAAGTGGGCCTTAGAAAGCTTCACTACGAACAAGGCTAGTGGAGGTGATGGAATTTCAGTTGACCTATTTCAAATCCTGAAAGATGATGCTGTGAAAGTGCTGTACTCAATATGCCAGCAAATTTGGAAAATTCAGCAGTGGCCACATGACTGGAAAAGGTCAGTTTTCATTCCAATCCCTAAGAAAGGCAATCTGAAAGAATGCTCAAACTACCACACAATTGCACTCATCTCAGACGCTAGTAAAATAATGCTCAAAATTCTCCAAGCCAGGCTTTAGGAATACATGAACTGTGAACTTCCAGATGTTCAAACTGGTTTTAGAAAAGGTAGAGGAACCAGAGATCAAATTACTAACATCTGCTGGATCACCAAAAAAGCAAGAGTTCCAGAAAAACATCTATTTCTGCTTTATTGACTATGCCAAAGTCTTTGACTGTATGGATCACAATAAACTGTGGAAAATTCTGAAAGAGATGGGAATACCAGACCTCCTGACCTGCCTCGTGAGAAATCTGTATGCAGGTCAGGAAGCAAAAGTTAGAACTGCACATGGAACAATAGACTGGTTCCAAATAGGAAAAGGAGTACATCAAGGCTGTATATTGTCACCCTGCTTATTTAACTTATATGCAGAGTACATCATGAGAAACACTGGGCTGGATGAAGCACAAGCTGGAATCAAGATTGCCAGGAGAAATATCAATAACCTCAGATACGCAGATGACACCACCCATATGGCAGAAAGTGAAGAAGAACTAAAGAGCCTCTTGATGAAATGAAAGAGGAGAGTGAAAAATTTGGCTTAAAGCTCAACATTCAGAAAACTATGATCATGGCATCTGGTCCCATCACTTCATGGCAAATAGATGGGGAAACAGTGGAAACAGTGTCAGACTTTATTTTTTGGGCTCCAAAATCACTGCAGATGGTGACTGCAGCCATGAAATTAAAAGACTCTTGCTCCTTGGAAGGAAAGTTATAACCAACCGAGACAACATATTAAAAAGCAGAGACATTACTTTGCCAACAAAGGTCTGTCTAGAGAAAGCTATGGTTTTTCCAGTGGTCATGTATGGATGTGAGAGTTGGATAGTGAAGAAAGCTGAGCACAGAAAAACTGATGCTTTTGAACTGTGGTGTTGGAGAAGACTCTTGAGAGTCCCTTGGACTGCAAGGAGATCCAACCAGTCCATCCCAAAGGAGATCAGTCCTGGGTGTTCATTGGAAGGACTGATGCTGAAGCTGAAACTCCAGGGAGGAGCCAAGATGGCGGAGGAATAGGACGGGGAGACCACTTTCTCCCCTACGAATTCATCAAAAGAACATTTGAACGCTGAACAAATTTCACAAAACAACTTCTGATCGCTAGCAGAGGACATCAGGCACCCAGAAAAGCAGCCCATTGTCTTCGAAGGGAGGTAGGACAAAATATAAATGATAAAAAGGGAGTCAAAAGAGCTACGGACGGAGACCCGTCCCGGGAAGGGAGTCTTAACAGAGGAAGTTTCCAATCACCAGGAAACCCTCGCACTGGCGGGACTGGGGGAAGTTTTCGGCAATCTAACTGGGAGGAAAAATTAAACAAGGCCCACAGATTACGTGCCTAAAAGCAACTCCCAGCAGAAAAGTACCCCAGACGCCCGTACCCGCCAGCAACAAGCGGGGCGGAACGGAGAGGAGCGGGCGGCATTGCTTAGGGTGAGGACCGGCCCGAAGACCCTGAGAGCAATCGGAGGGAGCTTTTTAAACTGTGGGATAGCAACGGACAAAATTAACCGGCCCGAACACACTGCCGGCGGTTCGCAAAACAAAGGGACTGAGAAACTCCAGAGAAGAGTCGGCCCGTCCCCGCTGGAGGTAGGAGGCAGGGAGGAAGGGAAAAGGGCAAACTCAGCCCCTGAGAAGCCACACCCTCCCACACTGCAAACAGGCCTCCGGGTTCTAGTTAAAGACTTCCTGAGACCCGACTGGGGGCGCGCGCTGGGGCCGTGGAGGGAAAAAGCGCGCCGTACCCGGGGAGAGAGGGCGCCCAAGCCTCTGGCTGCCTGGGCCGCTCAGACCGGGGAAGGCACATAACGCAGGCGCAACCGAATCCGCGCTTTTGTGGAGTACCCGAAAACTGGAACCGCACTCAACGCAGGGCCCGCTCCATATAGAGCAGCCGGGAGCCTGAGCAGTGTAGACGGGGAAAGCACAGACACCCGTGAGAGGGGGAAACCCAGTGTGGCCGGAGCACGGTGAGCGCTATCCACACAGAGCGGTATCTGTCTGCAGCGCCCCGCCCTCCCCGTAGCAGGACTGAACTGAACTAGCGAACCTAAATAAGGGATCACCTCCGCCCGCCTGTGTCAGGGCGGAAATTAGACACCGAAGAGACGGCAAACAGAAGCCAAATAAACAAAGGGAACCGCTTCAGAAAGGACCGGTGCAACAGATTGAAATCCCTGAAGGTAACACTGACTACACCGGAAGGGGCCTATAGATACCGAGAAGTGTAAGCTGGAAAGAGGAGCTATCTGAAATTGAACTGAACCTACACTGACCGCAACAACTCCAGAGAGATTCCTAGATATATATGTATTTTTTTTTTAATTAAAAAAATTTTTTTTTCTTTCCTTTTTTTAAATTTTTATTTTTTCTCTTCTATTTTCTTTTAAAATTCCCTATTACTCCCCCATTACTCCTGAACTTTCATTTTCATATATTTTTACGATTTTTTTAATTAGGGGAAAAATTTTTTTCTTTTTTTTTTTCCTTTGTCTTGTTTTTCTCTCCTATTTCCTTTTAAAGTCCTCTAATACTCCTCTATTATTCCTTAATTTTCATTTTCATTTCACTATAACCTTGCCAAAAAAAAAAGAGAGAGAGAGAAACCCTATTTTTAAACTGAACTTCATATACATTTCTAAATTTTTTTTTGTTTTTTTTTTTTAAATATTGTATTTCAAAGAGTCTAACCTCTACACTAGATTTTTAATCTTTGTTTTTCAGTATGTGATATAAATTTTGGACATTTAAGAATCCAATATTCAGTTCCCATTTCTATTCAGGAGTGTGGTGATTACTCTCCCACTTTTGACTCTCTGTTTTCTACCTCAGAACACCTCTATTTCCTCCTTTCCCCTTCTCTTCCCAATCCAACTCTGTGAATCTTTGTGGGTGTCTGGGCTACGGAGAACACTTTGGGAACATATAACTGCGTAGATCTGTCTCTCTCCTCTTGAGTCCCCTTTTTCTCCTCCTGCTCACCTCTATCTCCTTCCTCCCTCTCCTATTCTTCATGTAACTCTGTGAACCTCTCTGGTTGTCTCTCACGGTGGAGAATCTTTTCACCATTAACCTAGAACTTTTATTATCAGTGCTGTATAGTTGGAGAAGTCTTGAGACTACTGGAAGAATAAAACCGAAATCCAGAGGCAGGAGACTTAAGCCCAAAACCTGAGAAAACCAGAAAACTCCTGACTACACAGAACATTAAGGAATAAGAGACCATCCAAAAGCCTCCATACCTACACCAAAACCAACCACCACCCAAGAGCCAATAAGCTCCAGTACAAGACATACCACGCAAACTCTTTAGCAACGCAGGAACATAGACCTGAGTGTCAACATACAGGCTGTCCAAAGTCACACCTAACACATAGACCCATCGCAAAACTCATTACTGGACACTCCATTGCACTCCAGAGAGAAGAAATCCAATTCCACGCACCAGAACGCTGTCACAAGCTTCCCTAACCAGGAAACCTTGACAAACCAATCGTCCAACCCCACCCACTGGGTGAGACCTCCACAATAAAAAGGAACCACAGACCACAAGAATACAGAAAGCCCACTCCAGACATAGCAATCTAAACAAGATGAAAAGGCAGAGAAATACCCAACAGCTAAAGGAACATGAAAAAAGCCCACCAAGTCAAACAAAAGAGGAGGAAATAGGGAATCTACCTGAAAAAGAATTTAGAATAATGATAATAAAAATGATCCAAAATCTTGAAAACAAAATGGAGTTACAAATAAATAGCCTGGAGACAAAAGAGTGAGAAGATGCAAGAAATGTTTAACAAGGACCTAGAAGAAATTTTTTAAAAGTCAATTAAAAATGAATAATGAAATAAATGAGATAAAAAACACTCTGGAGGGAACCATGAGTAGAATAACAGAGACAGAAGATAGGGTAAGTGAGTTACAAGATAAAATGGTGGAAATAAATGAAGCAGAGAGGAAAAAAGAAAAAAGAATCAAAAGAAATGAGGACAACCTCAGGGACCTCTGGGACAATGTGAAACGCCCCAACATTTGAATCATAGGAGTCCCAGAAGAAGAAGACAAAAAGAAAGGCCATGAGAAGTTACTCGAGGAGATAATAGCTGAAAACTTCCCTAAAATGGGGAAGGAAATAGCCACCCAAGTCCAAGAAACCCAGAGAGTCCCAAACAGGATAAACCCAAGGCGAAACACCCCAAGACACATATTAATCAAATTAACAAAGATCAAACACAAAGAACAAATATTAAAAGCAACAAAGGAGAAACAACAAATAACACACAAAGGGATTCCCATAAGGATAACAGCTGATCTATCAATAGAAACCCTTCAGGCCAGAAGGGAATGGCAGGACATACTTAAAGTAATGAAAGAGAATAACCTACAACCTAGATTACTCTACCCAGCAAGGATCTCATTCAGATATGAAGGAGAACTCAAAAGCTTTACAGACAAGCAAAAGCTGAGAGAATTAAGCACCACCAAACCAGCTCTTCAACAAATACTAAAGGATCTTCTCTAGACAGGAAACACAGAAAGGTGGTATAAACGTGAACCCCAAACAACAAAATAAATGGCAACGGGACCATACCTATCAATAATTACCTTAAATGTAAATGGGTTGAATGCCCCAACCAAAAGACAAAGACTGGCTGAATGGATACAAAAGCAAGACCCCTATATATGCTGTCTACAAGAGACCCACCTCAAAGCAAGGGACACATACAGACTAAAAGTGAAGGGCTGGAAAAAAAATATTCCACGCAAACGGAGACCAAAAGAAAGCAGGAGTCGCAATACTCATATCAGATAAAATAGACTTTCAAATAAAGGCTGTGAAAAGAGACAAAGATGGACACTACATAATGATCAAAGGATCAATCCAAGAAGAAGATATAACAATTATAAATATATATGCACCCAACATAGGAGCACCGCAATATGTAAGGCAAACACTAACGAGTATGAAAGAGGAAATTAATAGTAACACAATAATAGTAGGAGACTTTAATACCCCACTCACAACTATGGATAGATCAACTAAACAGAAAATGAACAAGGAAGCACACTTTAAAGGACACAATGGACCAGCTAGACCTAATTGACATCTATAGGACGTTTCACCCCAAAACAATCAACTTCACCTTTTTCTCAAGTGCACACGGAACCTTCTCCAGAATAGATCACATCCTGGGCCATAAATCTAGTCTTGTTAAATTCAAAAAAATTGAAATCATTCAGTCATCTTTTCTGACCACAGTGCAGTAAGATTAGATCTCAATTACAGGAAAAAGATTATTAAAAATTCAAACATATGGAGGCTAAACAACATGCTTCTGAATAACCAACAAATCATAGAAGAAATAAAAAAAGAAATCAAAATATGCATAGAAATGAATGAAAATGAAAACACAACAACCCAAAACCTAGGGGACACTGTAAAAGCAGTGCTAAGGGGAAGATTCATAGCATTACAGGCCTACCTCAAGAAACAAGAAAAAAGTCAAATAAATAACCTAACTCTACACCTAAAGCAACTAGAGAAGGAAGAAATGAAGAACCCCAGGGTTAGTAGAAGGAGAGAAATCTTAAAAATTAGGGCAGAAATAAATGCAAAAGGAACTAAAGAGACCATAGAAAAAATCAACAAAGCTAAAAGCTGGTTTTTTGAGAAAATAAACAAGATTGACAAACCATTAGCAAGACTTATTAAGAAACAAAGGGAGAAGAACCAAATTAACAAAATTAGAAACGAAAATGGAGAGATCACAACAGACAACACTGAAATACAAAGGATCATAAGAGACTACTACAAGCAGCTCTGTGCCAATAAAATGGACAACTTGGAAGAAATGGACAAGTTCTTAGAGAAGTATAACTTTCCAAAACTGAACCAGGAAGAAATAGAAGATCTTAACAAACCCATCACAAGCAAGGAAATCGAAACTGTAATCAGAAATCTTCCAGCAAACAAAAGTCCAGGACCAGATGGCTTCACAGCGGAATTCTACCAAAAATTTAGAGAAGAGCTAACACCTATCTTACTCAAACTCTTCCAGAAAATTGCAGAAGAAGGTAAACTTCCAAACTCATTCTATGAGGCCACCATCACCCTAATTCCAAAACCAGACAAAGATGCCACAAAAAAAGAAAAGTAGAGGCCAATATCACTGATGAACATAGATGCAAAAATCCTTAACAAAATTCTAGCAAACAGAATCCAACAACATATTAAAAAAATCATATACCATGACCAAATGGGCTTTATCCCAGGAATGCAAGGATTCTTTAATATCCGCAAATCAATCAATGTAATACACATTAACAAATTGAAAGATAAAAACCATGTGATTATCTCAATAGATGCAGAAAAAGCCTTTGACAAAATTCAGCATCCATTTATGATTAAAACTCTCCAGAAAGCAGGAATAGAAGGAACATACCTCAACATAATAAAAGCTATATATGACAAACCCACAGCAAGCATCACCCTCAATGGTGAAAAATTGAAAGCATTTCCCCTGAAATCAGGAACAAGACAAGGGTGCCCACTCTCACCACTACTATTCAACATAGTTTTGGAAGTGTTGGCCACAGCAATCAGGGAAGAAAAAGAAGTAAAAGGAATCCAGATAGGAAAAGAAGAAGTGAAACTCTCTCTGTTTGCAGATGACATGATCCTCTACATAGAAAACCCTAAAGACTCTACCAGAAAATTACTAGAGCTAATCAATGAATACAGTAAAGTTGCAGGATATAAAATTAACACACAGAAATCTCTTGCATTCCTATACACTAACAATAAGAAAACAGAAAGAAAAATTAAGGAAACAATACCATTCACCATTGCAACAAAAAGAATAAAATACTTAGGAGTATATCTACCTAAAGAAACAAAAGACCTATACATAGAAAACTATAAAACACTGATGAAAGAAATCAAAGAGGACACAAACAGATGGAGAAATATACCGTGTTCATGGATTGGAAGAATCAATATTGTCAAAATGGCTATTCTACCCAAAGCAATCTATAGATTCAATGCAATCCCCATCAAACTACCAACGGTATTTTTCACAGAACTAGGACAAATAATTTCACAATTTGTATGGAAATACAAAAAACCTCGAATAGCCAAAGTAACCTTGAGAAAGAAGAATGGAACTAGAGGAATCAACCTGCCTGACTTCAGACTATACTACAAAGCCATAGTCATCAAGACAGTATGGTACTGGCACAAAGACAGAAATATAGATCAATGGAACAGAATAGAAAGCCCAGAGATAAATCCACGAGCCTATGGTCACCTTATCTTCGACAAAGGAGGCAAGGATATACAATGGAAAAAAGACAACCTCTTTAACAAGTGGCGCTGGGAAAACTGGTCAACCACCTGTAAAAGAATGAAACTAGAACACTTTCTAACACCATACACAAAAATGAACTCAAAATGGATTAAAGATCTAAATGTAAGACCAGAAACTATAAAACTCCTAGAGGAGAACATAGGCAAAACACTCTCCGACATAAATCACAGCAGGATCCTCTATGACCCACATCCCAGAATTTTAGAAACAAAAGCAAAAATAAACAAATGGGACGTAATGAAACTTAAAAGCTTTTGCACAACAAAGGAAACTATAAGCAAGGTGAAAAGACAGCCCTCAGATTGGAAGAAAATAATAGCAAACGAAGCAACAGACAAAGGATTAATCTCAAAAACATACAAGCAACTCCTGCAGCTCAACTCCAGAAAAATAAATGACCCAATCAAAAAATGGGCCACAGAACTAAACAGACATTTCTCCAAGGAAGACATACAGATGGCAAAAAAAACACATGAAAAGATGCTCTACATCACTCATTATCAGAGAAATGCAAATCAAAACCACAATGAGGTACCGTTACACTCCAGTCAGGATGGCTGCTATCCAAAAGTCTACAAGCAATAAATGCTGGAGAGGGTGTGGAGAAAAGGGAACCCTCTTACACTGTTGGTGGGAATGCAAATTAGTACAGCCACTATGGAAAACAGTGTGGAGATTTCTTAAAAACCTGGAAATAGAACTGCCATATGACCCAGCAATCCCACTTCTGGGCATACACACCGAGGAAACCAGATCTGAAAGAGACACGTGCACCCCAATGTTCATCACAGCACTGTTTATAATAGCCAGGACATGGAAGCAACCTAGATGCCCATCAGCAGACGAATGGATGAGGAAGCTGTGGTACATATACACCATGGAATATTACTCAGCCATTAAAAAGAATTCATTTGAATCAGTCCTAATGAGATGGATGAAACTGGAGCCCATTATACAGAGCGAAGTAAGCCAGAAAGATAAAGACCATTACAGTATACTAACACATATATATGGAATTTAGAAAGATGGTAATGATAACCCTATATGCAAAACAGAAAAAGAGACTCAGATGTATAGAACAGACTTGTGGACTCTGTGGGAGAAGGCGAGGGTGGGATGTTTCAAGAGAACAGCATCGAAACATGTATATTATCTAGGGTGAAACAGATCACCAGCCCAGGTTGGATGCATGAGACAAGTGCTCGGGCCTGGTGCACTGGGAAGACCCAGAGGGATCGGGTGGAGAGGGAGGGGGGAGGGGGGACCGGGATGGGGAATACATGTAAATCAATGGCTAATTCATTTCAATGTATGACAAAAACCACTGCAATGTTGTAAAGTAATTAGCCTCCAACTAATAAAAATAAATGGAAAAAAGAAAATGAAGCTGAAACTCCAATACCTTGGCCACCTGATGGGAAGAGCTGACTCATTGGAAAAGACCCTGATCCTGGGAAGGATTGACGGTAGGAGGAGAAGGGGATGACAAAGGATGAGATGGTTGGATGGCATCACTGACTCAATGGACATGAGTTTGGGTAGACTCCAGGAATTGGTGATGGACAGGGAGGCCTGGCATGCTGCAGTCCATGGGGTGGCACCCCAGTCGGACACGACTAAGCGACTGAACTGAACTGAATTGATGGACATCTTTGGGGGGTGAGTCTACCTATCACACCAAAGAATTCTGTCTTGCCATGGTAAAGGGCTGAGAGAGCATAATCCCGCTCACACAGTATCTTTTAATAATGAAATGGCTAAACCCAGTCATATGGTCAAGCCAATGTTACACCGGGAGGGCAAATCACAATTATATGATGGAAAATGTGGAAGGAAGGAGGGTTAATTAATTCTACTGCAGCTTCCAAAAGACAACAGAAATGTACTTATTGATTACCGTAGTACTGATGGTGTTGGTATCTTAAGCATCTCTAAGAACCATGTGGTGGACAGGAGGAAGTGTCTTCACCACCTGGAGGTGGTCCATGATGAGGGTCCCCTGACCATGAGCTTTAGCACACTGCGATCGACCACTAGCCAAAGACTGCACTGTGCCCTGCTCCAGAGTCACGCCTTGTGTACGGCAGACATTCAAAATACACCTGATACTGCGCTAATGTTCTGTACCGCGGACTGTACTAAGCAACACTCACATGTTAAAGCATCACAGTTCTATGAAGTTGATACTGTGACATCCTCTGCAGAGACACATTTCACAGATTATAAAACCAAGGTGAAATGAGGTTTATTTAAGGTCATACAGCTAGGACATGGTAGTCAGGATATGGGCTTGAAAATGGATATTTGATAAAAATGCAGATAGCAATGGCAGTCTTGAGGAATGATATTGGAGCAGAGACCAAGCTGTGTGCATCAGGGAGTGAGATTCAGCGTTTCTGTTCTAAACATGTGATACTGAAGATGCAGAGAAGGAAGAATTGAAATTGCAGATCCTCGGCTCAGAGAAACCCAGACTAGAGATCTAAACGGGGGTATCAGAGAGAGAAGGGGCTTATACTTCAACACTGGGTGAAGCCACCCTTGGCAAAGGAGGAATCAAAAGGCACAGGCAGACTTCCCAGGCCCGCAGGACACCCATCACTAGAGGTTAGGTAGCGAATGAGAAGCCAGCAAAGAGAACTAAAGGCTCGGGGAAGGAAAGAAAACAACGCAGCACCGTGGAAGTCAGGAGGGAGATGACCTGGAAAGGGTGAGACTGAGTGAAACAAATGTGCGGGAGACGGAGTTAGATCTACAGAGAGGAGTGTCCGTCGATCTTGGGACGGGACTTCTGGGCGACTTGAAAAGGACGTGTTCCGTGGACTGGTAGGGACTGAAGTCACATTCAAAGCGACAGGGCAGGTGAGGGCAAGTGCACAAGATGTTTAAGGGGTTTCACCCTGGATGAGAACGGGAGAGTGGACTGCGGTTGTGGAAGGATAGAATGCCAAGGGAAGTGCTTTTTATATATTTATACATATTATTCTTTAAATGATCCACCAATATGTTGACTACAAGAGACTGCCACTGAATCTACTTTTTTATATATTTATATATTTATTTTGGCTGCCTGGGTCTTGGTTGTGATTTGCATGTGGGATCTAATTCCTTGAGCAGGGATCAAACCCAGGCACCTTGCATTGGGAGCACGGAGTCTTACCCACTGTCCACCAGGGAAGTCCCTCAAAGTGTGGTGGTTTTGTTGTTTGTTTTTAAGGGGGTTCTCTAGAGCACCAGTTCTCAGACTCTCCTTTATATCAAAATTATCTGGTGGGCTTATTTAAGAATAAATGCTGGAGGCCCCAAGGTTTCTGCCTCAGTAGGTCTGGGGTAGATGGTGAGAATTTGCATTATATTTCCCAGGTGATACTGATGCTGTGGATGCAAGGACCACACCTTGAGCATCACTGCTCTAGAGTAACATACATGCTTGCAGAAATGGTCCTGTGTGGAGAAAGGCATTGGTGATGCAAGAGAGGAAGCAGTTCAGAAGCGAAGTTCTTGAAAGTGTGTGAGGGTCTGGGATCCAAACCACAAACGCCCCTGCGCATCACAGGGAGACTGCTGCCATGGAAACCAGGAGACACGCTCAGGGTCGCTGAGCCCCCCTCCACAGGCCCAGCTGCCTCCAGGTCTGGGTCTAATGTGCCTCAGTCCAATGGGGTTGGAAGCCTGACCTGGTTCATCACACAGGATCCCAGTCCAGCACCACTAAGGTGCTCTGACTGCCAGCGCGTCTGGAGTTTCACCCCCAGCCTCTCACCCCCAGGTGGCAGAGTGGTAAAAATTCTGCTGGCCAGTGTAGGAGACACAAGAGATGCGGGTTCGATTCCTGAGTTGGGAAGATTCCTTGGAGGAGGGAAATGGCGCCCCACTCCAGTGTTCCTGCCTGGAGAATCCCATGGACAGAGCAGCCTGGCGTGCTGCAGTCCATGGGGTCACAGAGTCGGACACGACTTAGAACACACAAGTGTGTACACTCTCTCCCGTGTCTCACTCCCAGTCCAGTCTTGGCACCTGTACATTTGCCACGGACCCTTCAACTTAGATTTATATAGTTGGTGGAACCCTAGGGATGCTGAGACATGACTTCTGAGGTGGTGGTTGTTTAGTTGCTAGGCCATGTCTGACTCTTGGAACCCTATGGACTGTAGCCCACCAGGCTCCTCTGTCCATGGGATTTTCCAGGAAAGATTACTGGAGGGGATTGCTATGTCCTTCTCCAGGGGATCTTCCTGACTCAGGGATTGAATCCTGTATTGCAGTCAAAATCTTTACCACTGAGCCACATGGGGAGCCAATTTTGGGGGTATAGCTAAGGCTAGAGGAAGAAAGGGTGGAGACCAAGGTGACTTCAGCCAGAGCATCCTGCTGCCATTCAGCTTCTGTACTGGGGCTCTGAGTGTTTCATTTGAAGTGGCAGTGAAAGATTGAAAAGCCGGTGCCTTATAGATGACTGGTGTCTCTAAATCCTCACTGTTGTCCCTAACATGGGTTCCGATCTTCACAACTTGCCATCTTTCTGCACTCCAGCTTGGATCCCCCTCCCTCAGCACGGTCCAGTGATAAGGTGCCCCTAGATCCCAGTTCTCTGAGCTTTGGCTTCCTGCTGGATCTGCCTGCAGGAATATATGCAGAGTCCATGCACCGAATAATTCCTGGCTTAACTGAAAGGGGACCCACAACTCTCTTGGTTGGACCTTTTCTGCGCCAACCGCTGGTCTGGATGGATGCTAGATCCTGTCTGTCAGTCTCCTCTCTCAGGTTCAGCCTGTTCCTGGACCATTCTCTGCAGCGTTTCCTCAGCTATGGTGGATGAGGCTGCTTTAGGACGTCTGCTTCTCTCCTGGTGCTCCCAGCTATGTGGCCCCAACCACAGTTAACCTGCCAGTGTCAAGACGTATTAGGGAACAGGTCAGTAAGGAAATCATGGGTGAGATGGGGCAGAGGTTAAATAGGAAGACCCTTGGTTTGGGGAAAGTTATTTTGTGACCCTGTATGAGATAGACTGTTTGCGACTCCATGAACTGTAGCCAGCCAGGCTCTCCGTTCATGGGATTTTCCAGACAAGAGTACTGGAGTAGGTTGCCATTTCCTTCTCCAGAGGATCTTCCCAACCAGGGATCGAACCTGGGTCTCCCGCAAGGTAGGCTTTACCATCTGCGCCATCAGGGAAATCCATGAGATAGACAGAAATTAAAATATGCTTACTCCTTGGAAGAAAAGCTATGGGAAACCTAGATAGCATATTAAAAAGCAGAGACATCACTTTGCTGACTGTGTAGTCTGTATAGTCAAAACTGTATTTTTCCCGATAGTCATGTATGGATGTGAAAGCTGGACCATGAAGAAGGCTGAGCACTGAAGAACTGATGCTTTCAAATTGTGGTGCTGGAGAAGACTCTAGAGAGTCCCTTGGACAGCAAGGGGATCCAACCAGTCAACCCTAAAGGAAGTCAAACCTGAATATTTACTAGAAGGACTGATGCTAAAGCTGAAGCTCCAACACTTTGGCCACTGATGCAAAGAGCCAACTCATTGGAAAAGACCCTGATGCTGGGAAAGATTGAAGGTGGGAGAAGAAGGGGGAGACAGAGGAGGAGATGGTTGGATGGCATCACCCACTCAATGGACATGAGTTTGAGCAAACTCTGGGAGATAGTGAAGGACAGGGAAGCCTGTCATGCTGCAGTCCGTGGGGTCACAAAGAGTTGGACATGACCTAGCAACTGAACAACAATGAGATATACAAGGGCCAGGAAATTGGAAAAAAGGGAATGTTATGGATGAGACTAAACAATGGTCCAGGTGAGAGTTGCAGAAGCTAACAAAGTGACACATGGAAGGGAAAACAATGAATCAGGAGACGCGTAAATAAACACAGAGAATCTGCGGTAAAATCTACCCACAAAGTTTTTTGGCACAAAAGATGGTTCATTTCACCGCCCTCTGAAGGTATCAATAGATGGACCACAGCATTTGCTTCAACCAAAGAGACGTGGGTAGAAATGACTTTGTAAAACATTCGGTGCTGCTGGGATGCTCTCCACATCGTCTCTGCCCTCAGAGACCTGGATCCTTGCAGGAATCATGGGAGCAGAACAGCCCGGTGGAATGCCGGGTGTCCATCAGAATTGCCCGGGACAGGCACTTGGATGCCCGCAGTACACCGAGAGTTGTGCTGGACCACTTTGTCAGAGGGAGTCAGGCTGGGAAAATGCGGTTTCTGCAGAACTAGCCTACCCCGTGAAGTGCATATTTTATCAAAAGCTATTTTACTGCTTGGCAAGTGTGACCTGAAGTATAAACGCCACCCCCGCTGACTGCCAGCCAGTCTCCCACTCACGCAATCATTCCCTGTTTCTTCTCAGAAAGTTAGTGCATGGAGGGTTTTTTGGCTTTTTTTTTCAATACCCTAGAAAACATAAACCTTCATGAACACTGGATGTTTTAACATCATGTAGTACGGTTCTGTGGAGAAGGCAGTGGCACCCCACTCCAGTCCTCTTGCCTGGAAAACCCCATGGATGGAGGAGCCTGGTGGGCTGCAGTCCATGGGGTCGCAAAGAGTTGGACACGACTGAGCGACTTCACTTTCACTTTTCACTTTTATGCACTGGAGAAGGAAATGGCAACCCACTCCAGTGTTCTTGCCTGGAGAATCCCAGGGATGGGGGAGCCTGGTGGGCTGCCGCCTGTGGGGTCACACAGAGTCGGACACGACTGAAGTGACTCAGCAGCAGCAGCAGTATGTTTCTGTTTTCTCCAGTCATCTCTCCTTTCTGAAGTCAGGCCTCTGTGAACATTTCTTGGATCAGATCGAGTAACTCCTGACAAAGACAGGAAAAGACAGGGCTGGTTTTCATGTTTCCTTTTCTCTTCTAGATTTTTTAAAGTTCAGAGTCGGCCCTGGCAATTGTACAACAGATTTTTGTTTTTCCCTTGAGCCATCAGTGACCTGAGATCTTTGGGGTTTGAAACAAGCCAAAGTTTTGGATCCTTTTCTGAGGTTAATTGTCTTTCTAGCTAAATCTGGCAACAAATTCTTTGTTAAAATCCTTATTTGGCAAGAAAATATTAGTCAGACAATGAAAGAAATTGTGGGACACATGCACACAAATTCACACATAACTTTTTCAAAACATCTTGACCAAGGACTTTCTGTTCTATTTCTTTTTAGGTAATGGTTGAATAGCTTTGCACATTAGTATTTTATGTCACTAGCTATTTCAAGCATTAGAAAACATTTGGCATGGTCCATTAGAATTATTTTCTAAAAAATGTCAACACATTGTCAAGAGATAAAATGTCCACAATAGTGACACAGTATAACTGTAAGATAAGGCAAACTCCAAGGGACGTGTTGAATAAAACTGGCAAAATGTAACATACAATTTATTTTGTTTAAAAATGCAAGTGGATGTTGGTGAATTGCGAATGTCTAAAAATATATGCATTTTGGAAATTCCCTGGTGATCCAGTGGTTAGGACACTTTGACTGCTGGGCCCTGAGTTTGATCTCTTGTTGGGAAACTAAGATACCACAAGTCATGTGTGGTTCAGCTAAAAAATTAATTAAAACATTTTTAAAATATATATTTTAAATCATATTCTAAGACTCACTGAAAGTTTAGGAGATAAAATTGCCTAACCTATAGCCAGAGAACTATTCATAAAAACATTGAAACTTAAATTACAAATGGACATGAACTTGGACGTAATTGAATAACCACCTCTTTATAACATCCATTCATTTTTCTTATGCAACACTCATTCTCCATGTGATATGAAAATATTACAGGATTGTCTTCTTTGACCTCTTTGTGGCTGAGTTGGCTGTGTAAATTCTGATAAAAATCACGAGGCTCCTTATCGTCAAGCCGTCCATCATCATTGCCAGGAGTTTGGTGATCTGTGATAAGCACTTATGATACCGATGTGGTTAAACCCCCACGGAAATATAATGTCACCGGGAGGGTACAAAAACCCTTCTCAAATGCAGAAACCCTGAGGCTCATGTTCACTTTACAGTGCTTTTCAAAGAAAAAGAGTGCTCCATAGACTTATAGGCTTCACGGAAAATCAATGGGTTGCAACATGGCCAAAAATTTCAGAATGGGTTGTTCAGAAAGTACTAGAAATAATGGTAGGGACACTGAGGTAACCAGCAGTGAATTCTGGAAAGAGATGAAGAGCCTGAGACATGCTGGATTGTGGCCAAGATGTGATGTTCAAAATGTGGTCCATAAAGCAGTAGGATTGACATCATCTGGGGACATGTAAGAAACGCAGAATCCTGGGTCCCACCCCAGACCTCTGGAATCAGATCTGGCCTTCTAACGAGATCCCCAGGTAATTCTTTTGTATATTCAAGCTTGAGCAGCATTCATTTGTACAGTCTAGAAGGGCTGGTTGTATGTGTTGGTTCCCAAGAGCTGTTGTTATTATCTGCTCAAGAGGTCACATTTCTACCTGCAAGGGCTTCTGACTGAAGAAACCACTGGGGGAAAACCCACAGGGGACTCAGACTGAGCTAACTAAGCAAGCTCGTCGCTGGAAGCAGCAACAAATGGGCTCTGAAAAGAGCAGGGAACTTTAATCAGACCCACAAGGAAGAGCAGATTAAGCAGAATTCAGTAAGGCCCAGCTCTGCCAGAACAAGCTGAGTCTCAGAGCAAACATGCTTCAGAGGCCACGGAACAACAGAAAGGGGGTTTCGGGCACTGAGCCACGATCTGAGTGATTCTGCACTCAAGCTGGCCACAGCGTCACAAGTTTGCCACACTAGGGCCAAAGGTGTCACTTTAAAAAGGCATCTCTACTCATTACCCCCAGATTATACTTGGTTTGATTCTAAGCTAATAAATGATGGGCATTCAGCCCATACGTTCCCCCTGATTTCCCTGCGTAATTACTCTAAGTGAACTGTCATTTCTATAAATACTCATCATTTGGGGACACTGCTGCTGTTTTTCTTTTTGGTTCTTCAACCTTTGGAGGTCAGGGAGTCACCTGGGGTCACTCAAGTGGAAAATATGAAAAACACCTGAAGATTAATGGATTAGGCAATTTTGAGCATAAACTCCATTTGGCACTACACATATATCAACTTGCAGGATACCATAATAGAAAATAATATGAAAACGAAGATTTCTATATATTTATGCACATGTGTGTGTATGTGTGCGCTCAGTCACTCAGGCGTGTCTGACTCTTGTGACCCCCCGGACTCTAGCCCGCCAGACTCCTCTGTCCATGGGATTCTCCAGGCAAGAATACTGGGGTGGGTTGCCATTTCCTCCTCCAGGGGATCTTCCCCATCCACAGATCAAACCTGCATCTCTTGTGTCTCCTGCATTGGCAGACAGGTTCTTTAGCACCACCTGGGAATCCGATATTATTACATATATATGTGTGTGTGTACATATATATATATATATATATATATGTATATATCTGAGTCACTTTGATGTACAGAAATTAACACAACATTTTATATCAAATATACTTCAATAAAATTTTTAGAAAAGGAAAAGAACCCAAAGGGGGCTCTTATTGACATTTCAAGGTTTGGCGGAGTCCAGGGTTATGAAAAACGGAAAGCTTTCTTGCCTACGTGCATACCTTTCTCCCAAGGCCTGTGCCCTAACTGTTCCCTTTCTGCTCCTTGTAACCTGGAAAACTCACCCTTCAATGCCCAAGTCAGATATCACCTACTGGGCTATGCCTTTCAGGCTCCCCAGATGGAAGCAGTGCATTCTTTACAAGGCTGCTGCCCAAATCCAGACTTCCTCCACTGCTCCAGAGAGGGCTGCACTGAGCCTGCTGGCCTGCAAGTTCCTGCTACTAGACCGTAATCTCCTTCAGAACACGGAGTGTCTTATTTGATCTCCACTGCTGTCAGGACACTTACGTGACCTCCCAAACCAGTAAACGTGGATCAAGAGACGCTGCATTCTTTTTTAAAAAGCTTTGCATTCTGTAGTGGAGTGCAGCCAGCTAACAGTGTTGGGACAGTTTCAGGCGGACAAGGGGACTCAGCCGCACACACACAGGCACCCCTTCTCCCCAAACCCCGTCCCCCCAGGCGGCCACACGGTGTCCAGCAGGGTCCCCTGTGCTCCAGTGGTCCTCGCTGGTGACCCATTTTAGACACGGCAGTGTGACATGTCCAGCCCAGGCTCCCCAGCCATCCGTCCCCCCTGGTAACCACAAGTTCATTCCCTCAGTCTGTGAGTCACTGTCTGTCTATAAATAAGTCCATCCGTATCATTTCTTTTTAGACTGCACACAAAGCGGGTATCACAGGATATTTCTCCTTCTCTGAAGAGACAGCTGTATTCCTGCTTTCATCTGGGACTCACCCAGTGCCACGGGGAGAGGAGGATATTCAGCAGGTTGAAAACGTCAGTATCAGAATCCGCAGACCGTAACAGAGCCTTTGGCCGGCAGTGGCCGGCAGCTCCTCCGAGCGCAGCAGGACTCTCCTAAGAACACCTGTGGTTCCCCCTCTCGCATCAAGGATGTAAGATTCCAAAGTCTAGAAACACTTCCCTCTGCTTCTCCCGGTGTCAAAAATCCAGGGTTACTCCTGTCTGTTCTGCTCACCCTCTGTTTCCACCCGTTTCTAAACCGAACAGAGGCCGGGAGAATGGAAACCTAAGGAATCAAAGGAACTCAGGAAGGCTGGAGGCTCCTGCCCTCGTGGGCAGATGCAGGCAGAAGAACGTCGCGTGGCCGCCTGGGTGGGGGGCGCCTGGGGGAAAACGGACTCGTGTGTGTGCAGGACTGAGTTCCTCTGCCGTCCACCTGAAACTGTCAGTCTTGTTCACTGTCCATACTCTAAAACAAAATGAAAACTTTAATTTAAAAAAATAATAAAATTAGAGAAAAGCAGGGACTCCCCAGGGACAGCTTTTATGATGCCGAGAGAAAGGATGTGGAGGAGAGAGGGAAAAGCAGGGTGACCCTTGGAACACATGAGCGTGGCAACAGCGAGCTCTGGACACAAGAGCCAGGCCTGTGTCTCGAGAGCACCACGCTGAGCCCTCCGTGCGGGCAGCGCCCGGGGCAGCCCCCTCCCCGCCCGGTTCTGGCCCCGGAGCAGAGTCACCGGCTGTACCCTCCTCACTTCTGTCCGCACAACGCAATCAGAGAGCAAAACCACTGAAGGATCGTGCACCATCTAATACCCCAGGAGTCTCAAAACCCTGCAAGTCTGAGACGATTCTCCCCCATTCCGTAGGTGTTGAAAGAAGAGTTCTGCTTCCACAGGTCTGGATTTATATTGGATCCTTTCACTTTGAAAAACATACTGACTTAAATAGCTTTTCAAGAAATTCCATACTCTCTAGCCTGCTCATTTTTCCATGGTGTTAGTGATGGAAATGAGTGATTTTTTTATTCAACTCATGTCGCAAAGAATCTGACACGGCTGAAGCAGCTTAGCGCGCACGCACACACACACACGTAGTGTTGTTAACACTGTACATACCTTTGGGCACGCAGACAACTCATGTGACTGAATTCAGTAATTTCTGTAAGCAGAAAGCTGTTAACTGCTCTCTCTTTTAGGATCACGTTCTACCAGATAACGCCTAACAGCTCTAACGTTTTACTTGTGATGTTTAATGAAATGCTTACTTTTCCAGCTAGCTGTCTTGCTGCCACGGACATACATACAGCCCTTTTCAAGATAAACTTCCTAGACAAGCCTTTGACTATATTTAGGTTTATTGGTTTGGAGAAGGAAATGGCAACCCACTCCAGTACTCTTGCCTGGAAAATCCCATGGACAGAGGAGCCTGGTGGGCTGCCATCTATGGGGCCGCACAGAGTCGGACACTTAACAGCAGCAGCAGCAGGCATATTCGTAAGGCAGGTTTATAAGTCAGTTTACTGCATATGAGAAACAGGGTGGGTTTTTGGCGTCACTGGAGAACTGAGAACCATCATACCAAGTGTGAGACAAAAGGTAATTCTACATACAGGAGCACAGAGCCCAGATCCGGGATGGGGGAGATGCTGTAGGTCCTACCAGGTGCCGCCACCTGCAGATTCCCTCCCACATTCTCCACTGAGCTGAGGCACCAACAGGAGAAAACAGTGGATTTTCCAGTTTGGGTTTGGCTGCCACCTTTTTCTGGTGTTCAGAAAAATAACTGCAGAGCCCGCACTGAGGAGGGAATTAATCCTAGGAGACACAGCCTCGGCCCTCGGGGAAGAGAACAAAGCCCGGTTCAGTCTGGCTCCGCAGAGAGCCCGGCCCCCCAGGCCCTCAGGGCACACAGGTGGGGTGCAGGGGGAGCGGCGAGCAAAGGCTCAACCGAGTCACCCCGGAAACGGGAGATGCTGGGGTAGACTGTGCCTCTCCGCCGAGAGGGAGACGAGGGGGAGCTCACCCCGAGCTGACCCCGAAGCATGCATGCTCCACGCCTCCTTTCTGAGCAGGCAGCCCCGCAAAACGCGCAGGAAGCTGAGAGGGCGAGGCGGCCCTGCGGCGGCCACGCGCCCCTGGACCCGCTCTGCGCCGGCCGGGTGGGGCGGTTTTCCGTAGGAGACACAGAAAGCCCTTTCCGAAAGAGCTTTCCGGCTACTGGCTCTGTAGATGTTTTATGAATTCTTCTATACTTCTCTCTTCTCCAGAACCTTCTGAACATCCCTAGAAGGGAAGCGTCTTATTCTTAACCATATTTACCTATTTAGTTTCAGGTAGAGAAATAGATTTCGAGGGTGAAGAAACTAGCTTCAGAGTTGGAAGTCACACATTACTCCCTTGCATATAATCCCGGTCCTGTCAGCCATCCAGAATTAAGCAGATTTAGAGAGACAGAGCGGCCTTGCCAGGGTCCAAAGGGTAAGTGGGGGGGGGGGGGGGGGGGGCAAGGGGCTGCGGTGACAGCTGATGGGGAGGATGTGTGATGGAAATGTTCCAAAATTAGATTATGTTGTGCTGGTTGTTCAGCTCTACAAATATACTGAAAACCACTAAATTTTACATTGAATAGGTGAACATTATGGTAGGTTCAATAAAACTATTTTTAAAAGCAGGATTATTTTCAGTAATAAAACCTGAAATTACAAATGTTTTAATATTTCCATTAGCATATTTTATGTCTTTAGCTAAAATCGATTTTTAAAAATATCAAAAATGTGGTGTTGGAGAAGACTCTTGAGAGTCCCTTGGACTGCAAGGAGATCCAACCAGTCCATCCTAAAGGAAATCAGTCCTGAAATATACATTGGAAGGACTGATGCTGAAGCTCCAAAACTTTGGCCACCTGATGCGAAGAATTGACTCTTTGGAAAAGACCCTGATGCTGGGAAAGATTGAAGGCAGGAGAAGAAGAGGACGACAGAGGATGAGATGGTTGGATGGCATCACCGACTCAGTGGACATGAGTTTCAGTAAGCCTCAGGAGTTGGTGATGGACAAGGAGGCCTGGCGTGCTGCAGTCCATGGGGTGACAGTGAGCTGGACACAGCTGAGCGACTGAACTGAACTGAACTGAATAAAAATGCACAGTGTCAATGGGAAAAACATTCGAAATACTAGAGTATGGTGTCAAATGCTAATTTTGAAAATGCATATATTTAACCAAACATTTCCTTCTAATAGTTCTTATAAATTGCATGCAGTATTTAAAACACAATGATCTGAGGTATATAATGTAAAAGATACAAAATGTTTCTTCAGTTTCAAATTTTCTCATCATCATACAGAACTAATTATGACCGACAATTTCAGGAAAGAAATGAGTAGAACTACTGTATCTAATGCAGCAATTATGTGGCTTTTATGCTCACAGTTAAATTAATTAAAATTCAGTAGAAGTAAAACTTCAGTTTCCCAGTCCCACTGTGAAGTGTTTGATGGCCATGTGTGGCCAGCTGGCTATAGTATTAGTGTAGCTAGCAGAGCATTTCCTCGCCAGTGAAAGGTCTGTTGGGTAACACTCTTCTAAAAATTCATTTACAGTCTTGGGTACGTATGATTATTCTCCCTTGGGACTCATTTTTCTTTTTGTAGTTCTTTGTGATGTATTTTAGTTATTGTGTTTAGATTTTTGCTACTACTTTATAAAAATCTCATCTGGACACAGAAAAGCAAAATCGCTGGCTGTTACTATTGTAATCATGTGTTAATGAGATTGGTTTTCCTCAACCTGGAAGTTTTCAGAACTGATGCTCATAAGATAACCCCCCCCCCCAGGTCCTGCCTAGCAACCTTGACCGCATGTTCATCTCAGATGATCACTGACCATCCAGTGAAATCATTTCCACTCTGTTTTGAAATGTCTAAGAGGATCCATCCCTTACAAGGACTTGGGAAATGGCAATCAAGGGAGATTACTGGGGAGAAACTTAGAGGATTGGAGAAAAAAAAAAAGGTGAGAAACAATAAAATAATCATGGACTCCCACCTGTAACTCTAGGGCATCTTTGGAACTGGGCCTCCTGGTGTACTTTGTAAAAAGTGAAGGATGGAGTGTTGACTTCTGATGAATCCTAGAGTGATTCACAACCAGTGAATTCCAGTACTCCTATGAGATGCGTGAATCAATAAAGCCAGCAGCAAAACACAGGTTCCATTCATTCCTCTGACTTCTAGTTGCTCCTGATCTCTACTTATTCTTAGGTTGACTTGTCCTTTGGCAGACACCAGCAGTGTGTCCTGCTCACAGGCAGAACACCGGACCTCCCAAGTATCTCAAGATTGGCTGAAGAGACTCTCTATTCATGCCTAAAGGCTCACGTCTGCCTGCCTTTCAAAACTCATGATGTTGTGCCTACAGCTCAGTTTGGTTTTTATTTCATTTTATAATCTTAGCTTTGGTCTTTTTTTAAAGCCTAAATACAAAACAGAGTTTACTCCGTTTATGAATGCCCCTTCTCATCCATCAGCTACTACTCTGAAACACCTAGAACAGTGATTCACCCACAGTGAGAAGACAGACCAGCAGGTGATAACTGAGAAGACAGGTGATGGATGGATGAGGGCAGATATAAAAGACATGCATCTCCTGTGAACCATGACTGTGGGCTCTGGAACCCTGTGATTCCAATCAACAACTTTTCCAGCACCCACTACCCTTTCTTCTTCCCTCCGTGGAGCGGGGTCAAATGTGCTGAGGCTTCTTGTAGAGAAGTAGGTGGATATATGTCCTAGCAACCCCAGCCACTCAAGGCTAACATGTCATCTTAGGACAGAATGATATATAATATTATAAACCAGATCTCACTAATATCTTTACACTTAGGAAAAATAAGATCATTATCAGTAGTACTTACTGGATTCAACTATCCCATCATAGACGTGATGAGCCAATATAACCATGCAGCTGACAATGTTTATCTCTGGGCAAAGATTCTGAGGACAAACTTTCAGTGACTCAGGTTATTATCACTGAGGCGGCAAAAATAACCTCAAATGAAAATTTCCTACAATAAACGACTTAAATCCAATTAGACTAAACATTACCGGCTACATCAGGGCATTAATAATGAAGCATTTCATAGATAACAGGAAGCTTTGAAGTCCCTAACACCAATTGCTACAATTCACTTAGACATCTCATCTTTGCCAAAAAACGGAGCAGGGGCATTTTAGACTCTTTTGAATTTCTGACTTACAAACATATATGCCATTTCTTACAAGGAACACTATAAACTAGAATACAGTCTGTAATATTTAGTAGGTCAACTCCATTATATTCTAATGATTTATCATGGATTCTACACATTGAGTCAAAAGTTTTGTTACATGCATTTAATTTCTGGTTATCTTTATAACCAGAAATTATCTTTGTTCTCGATCCATCAAGAAGATCCACGCCAGTTGAGGATATAAGCCCATAGATCTGTGTGTGTGTGTGTGTCTGGCTGGATCACAGTGGACTTTCCTGGCTGCAGTGAGCCTGGACCACAGTGAAGTTGGCTGCAGTCCTCTAGGTTCTTGGTGCATTTACCAGAGAGGGAGGCAGACTTATGGTTTCATTTGAAGCAGATATTATACTTTGAAGCCACACATTAAGATCTTTAGGTTGACTCACAGACTGGCTGAAAGCGACAGTTTAAGTGTGTTTATTATAATTGTGGCTCCCCTGGTGACTCAGATAGTGAAGCATCTGCCTGCAACACAGGAGACCCGGGTTCGATCCCCGGGTTGGGAAGATCCCCTGGAAAAGGAAATGACTACCCACACCAGTACCCTTGCCTGGAATGTCCCATGGATAGAGAAGCCTGGTAGGCTACAGTTCACGATGTCGCAAAGAGTCGGACACGACTGAGCGACTTCACTTTCACTTTCATTATAACTGTAAAATAATGTGGTTTTAATAGACCAGTTTATCCATCCTTTGTCATGCTCAGCATAAAGAATGTAATCAACATTTCTAAAGGACTTCTAAAATTAAGCTGAAATTGTAAGCAGAGGCGCTAAGCCAAAGGCAGCCAGAAAACAGCTTAGGAGCTCTGCTGGTCCCTGTGGTTAGTTTTGTAAAGCAGTGAACCCAGCTTTCCCAAACCCGCATCAGTCAAGTAAATCTGAGAGTGAGTCTGATCACAGGTTCACGTGCTGAGGGGTGAAGGGGCGGGGGCCACTCTGAACGCAGGGGACAGGAGGGGAAAGCCGCCTGAGCACACGGAAAAGGGGCGGCCCCGTGGCCGGGAAGATGGCAGCGGCCACAGAGAGTCTGTCCGCAGCGTCTCGGAGAAGGCGCTGTCCCTCCGGACGAAGCGGTCTCAGGTGACGGGGCACTTCACAACGGAGCCCTTCCCTGCTGGCACAGACAGCTGAGAGCCTCTCTGCAGAGCCGCGCACTCCAGTGCTCGTGCCTGGAGGATCCCAAGGACAGAGGGGCTCGGCGGGGTCCCAAAGGGTCGGACACGACTGAGTGGGTAGCGCTTTCTTTAAAGTGGAGCAGACCCCAGGCTCCATCTCTCCTGATGACCAACGAGGACCTGATGTACGCCACACAGAGCTCTATCTAGGACTCTCTAATAACCTACATGGGAAGAGAATCTGAAAACAAACAGATACACGTGTGTGTGTAAACGATTCACTTTGCTGTACATCTGAGACGAACACAACAGTGTTAATCAACTGTACTCCAAAATAAAATTTCAAAATAAATAATAAATGAAATGGAGTAGAGATCCAAGATTTGTTCTAGAGTCAGGCTTATTTTACAAGAAAAATAAAAACAGGGTTTAATGGTCAACATTCTACACCACCACCCAAGTAGGAAAACACCCATGAGTCCAGGTGGATGTCCGCAATATAGGGATGATTGATATCCCTTGATATCCTATGTAGGTATCACATTTAATTTCTTTTCTCCCAGTTTTACTGAGAAATCATTGACATATAGCATTGTTAAGTTTAAGGTACACAGCATAAAGTTTGAGTTACATCCATCATGAAATGATGACCACGACAAACTTAGTGGACATCATCTCATACAGATACAAAATTAAAGAAAAAGAAAAAAACCTTTGTTTCCTTTGTAGTGAAGACTCGGGATTTAGTCTCTTAACTTTCATATATAGCATACAGCAGGATTCGTTATATTTATCATGTTGCCCGTTCCATTCCTAGTACTAAGTTGTCTTATAAGTACTTGGAAGTTTGTACCTTTTGACTAGAAGTCCTCAAATTTTAGACTAAGGAATTTCATCAAATGTAACTTAATTTTATGAGAAAGTTCATGCTGGGCTAAGTGAGCAGCAGTGTCTTAATGCTTTGCGGTAGTTAATCTGCCTGGAACACGGGAGACCTGGGTTGGAGAAGAGAATTGCTACCCACTCCGGCATTCTTGCCTGGAGAATCCCATGGACAGAGGAGCCTAGCGGGCTGCAGTCCATGGGGTCGCAGAGCATCAGACACGACTGAGCGACGAAGCGTACACACAGCTTCAGTAATTATTTAAAAACAGAACCCACAGGGAGCTGAATCAGCCTCCGAAGCTGCCCTCCGAGCTGCCTTGGGGCTGCTCTTCCCGCCCCGCTTCCTTTAAAGAGAGGGTGCGACCTGAACAGCCCTCTCTGGCTGAGGGCACCATGCTTCTAGAGGAGCTTCCAGCCAGGGGCGCCTGCTGACATCACTGCTCACGGCTGGACCACAGGTCCCTCCTCAGAGGGCCATCTGGGGAGCATGTCTCCATGCCCACTGCTGAGGATGAGCCGGGACCCCCCGATTTCCCTGGAATGACCAAAGACCTCGGGGTCCACATCCATGCCATAGATTCACTCAATTAGCCACAACTGGAGAGTCCCGCCCCCGGGCGTATTGTCCTGTGAGATCATAAAGGGTCACATGGTCAGATTTCCATTGCTTGCAGCAGACAGCATCCTGCTCAATACACTGAAATGCATGTCCAGGCTCTTGACTGTAACACACTTCAGGTCAAACTTCTTTAGCCTGACTTTGAACTCTTCAGGTGTAATTCCATGATTTACTTTTTGATTGTACTTGCTGCATCTGAGATGCTGCTTATTTTTGCAACTTTTTTTCCCTCGAAGAAGAGGCTCAGACCTCAGGCCAGGCTGTATGTGTGGGCTGGAGAAGAGAAGGAAGGCTGGGAACATTCCCAGTTGAAGGAGCTTGGGGTCAGAAGGAGCATCCTGCTCTTATTACGCGTGTAATAAGTATACAGAAGTGCCTGGGTTTATCAGTACCTTCGAAATGAGGCAAAGTGTATGTCCCCCCCTCCCCCTGCATGCAATTTAATTTTACTCACAGGTTAATCTAAGTCTAATAAAAATAAGTATTTTTTTTTAAACAAGTATTTAAGATCTAACTCCTCCATTGACTAGCACCTCAAACTTGAGCAAGTCCAGAATCTCACTAAGCCTCCATTTCCTCGTTTTTCTCCAGTTCTGAAAATGAGATGTGTAGGCTGGGTCACCTTGAGGGCTCCTTCCAACATTAAGATCCTACAGTTCTGTAAGCCATGTGTTCATTTCCACTCCCTGAAGTGCATTTTCAATAACAGCCACCAATGAGAACCATCCAGACACTTGCTGCTTCAATCTCCCCTTTCACCGATGTCACCTCCATGGAGCTGCAGGCACCAGGAGATCTGTCAGACAGCTCCGCCCGATGCAATGCCTACTCACGTCTGCTGTGTGCCAGCAGCCACGCAGCCCCGGGCACAGGGCAGAGGCAGCGGGAATGCCACCTGGGGTGTCTCTGTTCCAATAGGCTGGGAGCAGCGGGAATACCTTATTATGGAATCCTTTGGGAACCAACAGAAAGAGACTCCTGGGTATTTTTTTAAAGGGAGCCATAGTTCTTAACAATTCGCCTGGATCTAGGAAATACACTTCTATTTGTACTGATTTGATTTTTATGTATCTGTGTATTTGCATTTACTTACTTGGCTGTGTGGGGTCTCAGTTGTGCGTGCAGGATCTTCGCTGCGTCTCTTCCATGGGGCGCACGGCCTCTCCATTTGCAGCACGCAGCCCCAGTAGTTGTGGCTCATGGGCTTAGCTGCTCCAAGACATAAAGGGTCTCAGTTCCCGGACCAGGGATCGAACCCATGGCCCTGCACTGCAAGGGGGATTCCTGACCGCTGGGCCACCAGGGAAGTCCCCTCGATTTTTAAGTTAATGCCTTTCAAAGGAAGCTCTTACTTATCCACAATACACAAGGACTCTCTGCCCAGCCCCCAAAAGTACAATTGGTCCATGAGCACTTGGTTCCCGTGACAGACAACTCACCAAAGAATATGCCAAAATGGTCCAGACACTCAACTTCACAAACACTCGGGGAGATGCAAAGTACACGCAAACTACGATGCCACCACAAAGCTTTTAAAAATAGCTAAAATGAAAACTATTGACAATGCCAGTCGCGCTGGGCACTGGATCTCTTTAATGCTGCTGGGGGGAGTGGAAGCTGGAACAATCACTTTGGAAAACAGGCTGGCAGTTTCATTCATTTAAAACATATGCTTCCCTTATGTCTCAGCAATTCTCATCATTGGTATACATTCAAGAGAAATGAAGAGACAGATCCATGAAAAGATTTGTAAAAGTAGCTGATTGTAGATTTTTCCACAATCCAAGAGCTGGAAACAACTCTCAAATATCTCTTAGGAGGAGAAGAAATGAAGTACTGATACCTGGGTGAACTCAACGACATTATGGTGAGTAAGAAAAGCCAGATCCAAAATCATAGTGTATGATTCTCTTTACATAATGCTCATGAACAGACTCAACTTATGGTTATAAAAGAATAGCAGTTCCCTCTAGGTAGACAGAATAGTGAATGAAGGACAGGAGGGAGCTGCTTGGAAACATCCTGTATCTTGATCTGGGCGGCTCTTACACAAGGGCATACAGAGGTGAATGTCCACTGAACAGAAACGCAAGTCACCTCACACCCGTCAGAATGGCCACTGTCAAAAAGTGTGTAAACAGTAAATGCTGGAGGGGCCACAGAGAAAAGGGGCCTGGCCTACACGGCTGGTGGGAATGTAAACTGGTCAGCCACTTCGGGAAACAGTATGGAGGTTCCTCAAAAAGCTAAAAATAAGAGCTGCCGTGTGATCCAGTAAGCTCGCTGCTGAGCATATATCTGGACCAAACTGTACTGCAAAGGTACACGCACCCCTGTGTTCATAGCAGCACTGTTCACAATAGCCCAGACAGGGAAACAAGCTAAATGTCCATCAGCAGATGAACGGATGAAGAAGGTGTGGCATATATACACGTATATACACATCGCATGCTGAATGGAATACTACTCGGCCATAAAAAAGAACAAGATCCTGCCATTTGCAGCGACACGGATGAATGGAGATATCACAGTAAGTGAAGTAAGTCAGACAGAGAAAGACAAATACTATACGATATCATTCATATGTGGAATCTAAAAAGCAACACAAATGAATCCATATACAAAACAGAGACCAACACACAGACTTAGCAAATGAACTTACAGTTACCAAAAGGGAGAGGTGGCCAGGGGTAAATCAAGAGTCCAGCATTAAAAGATACAAATACTACTATAAATAAAACAGAGAGACAGCAAGAGCCTGCTGTGTGGCACAGGAAACTCTACTAAATATCTTGTGATAACCTATAATGGAAAAGGATTTGAAAATAGGGGTTGCAAGAGTTGGACACGACTTAGCAACTAAACCAGCACCACATGTATATATATACAGACACACCTATATACATATATATATAACTGAATCATTTTGCTGTACTGAAACTAACACAACATTGTAAATCAACTGTAGTTAATTAAAAATAAATACATAAAGACAAGAATATCACTGAGCCATACACATTCAACTTGGGCAATTTCTTCCACATAAATTATACTTCCATTTAAAAAATTCTCTGCTGCTCTCCATAGGGTAAGAAGGCGCTAGCTTTGTCTTCTTGTGTAAAGCCTATACTGAACATGCTGCTTCTCTTCTTGAAGCAATCTTCCCAAGAAAGCTGGATCCTGTTTTCTGCACCTACACAAAGTGGCAGCCGGAGTCCAGACTGAGTGCCATTTAACGGGAGGTAAGGCAATGCCTCATGTGAACGCCTTCCGTGCACACCCACTCTTCACGTGCACACACTGTGCACGTCATAATTTCACATTCAGGACCAGAACGAGGTGCTTACAAGGCAGGTACTGTTAACTGCATTTTCCAGGTGAGGAAACTGAAGCTCCCAGCAGTTCAGTAACCACCCCTGCTGAATACAGGTACTGCAGAGTAGGGCTCCCCCACTGTCTCAGATGGTAGAGTCTGCCTGCTCATGCGGGAGACCCCGGTTCAACCCCTGGCTCAGGAAGATCCCTGGAGGAGGACATGGCAACCATCCCAGTATTCTCGCCTGCAGGATCCCATGCACAGAGGAGCCTGCTGGGCTACAGTCCACGGGGTCGCAGAGAGTCAGACACAACTGAGGGACTAAGACACACTCTGCATTGTAAGACCTGGATGTTGAATAGTTTTATATGGATGCAACCTCTGATCTTTTTAACGCACCCTGAACTCCGGACACGGGAGAAGTGCTGGAGGCCATCTAACCCACCGGAGGAGCTATCCACCCATCTTCCTTTATGCTATTTTAAGGCTGGCTTCACTGGCCCCCTCTGGGTGCCAGTGGATCACAGTGTAAGCGCCTCAGGTGTGAAACAAAAGCTCCTGTGCGAGAAGTGAGGAGAAATTAATGAATCACCCATGCTCCTGCTGGCAAGGCACGGTCACCACACCTGTTCAGGGGGAAGTGAGCGACAAAGCGTGAACACACACTCGGGCATGCACACACACGATGATATAAATCACAGTCTTTATGAACGTGCTCCGGGTGGCTTCACGGGATATGCACCTTAATGTTAGAAATATGACAACATGATTTCTAACTGTAATTTCTAACTACAACTCTCATTTTTCTCCACTCCAGGCTGCCTTGCATTTGGGTCAAAGAATTTTCACGTCTAAAATTGTTTCAAAACAAACAGTTCCTTGGGGACGGATATCTGTGATTAAACCTGGCAACGGTCATGAACCGTGTGAGAAGGACACTGGATAATGCCGTGGATGCTGCAGATCCCCGTGCTCCTCCTGGTGCCTCTGCAACCACTTCTTAAAGGTTATTATTCAAAAGATATTGAGGCTCAGTGTAATTATAAACACAGAGTAATAAAAGCAAAACAGGCCGAATACCCAGTGTAATTTGAACATACCACGGCTGCTGAAATGTACGTGCTGGAAAACGCCTAATAAAAGGCTTGGATTTTTAAAGCAAAGTTTTTAATCTTTTGGTTATTATCTGATGCTTAGCAAAACCCAGTGGTAATAAAAGCCCAAATTGAGTGCTAACTTCTTGTGGCTTAAAAAAAGCACAACTATGATAACAAAATACACCCAAGCCTATCAAAAGCCTCCTGCAAAAACTAGAATCTCATGATACTTCAGTTCAGTTCAGTTCAGTCGCTCAGTCGTGCCCGACTCTTTGTGACCCCATGAATCGCAGCACACCAGGCCTCCCTGTCCATCACCAACTCCCAGTGTCTACTCAAACCCATGTCCATCGAGTCGGTGATGCCATCCAGCCATCTCATCCTCTGTCATCCCCTTCTCCTCCTGCCCCTTATCCCTCTCAGCATCAGGGTCTTTTCCAATGAGTCAACTCTTTGCATCAGGTGGCCAAAGTATTGGAGTTTCAGCTTCAGCATCAGTCCTTCCAATGAACACCCAGGACTGATCTCCTCTAGGATGGACTGGTTGGATCTCCTGGCAGCCCAAGGGACTCTCAAGAGTCTTCTCCAACACCATAGTTCAAAAGCATCAATTTTTCAGCACTCAGCTTTCTTTATAGCCCAACTCTCACATCTATACATGACCACTGGAAAAACCATAGCTTTGACTAGACAGACCTTTGTTGGCAAAGTAATGTCTCTGCTTTTTAATATGCTATCTAGGTTGGTCATAACTTTCCTTCCAAGGAGTAAGCGTCTTTTAATTTCATGGCTGCAATTACCATCTGCAGTGATTTTGGAGCCCCCAAAAATAAAGCCTGTCACTGTTTCCACTGTTTCCCCATCTATTTGCCATTAAGTGATGGGACCAGATGCCATGATCTGAGTTTTCTGAATGTTAAGCTTTAAGCCAACTTTTTCACTCTCCTCTTTCACTTTCATCAAGAGGCTTTTTAGTTCCTCTTCGCTTTCTGCCATAAGGGTGGTGTCATCTGCGTATCTGAAGTTATTGATATTTCTCCCAGCAATCTTGATTCCAGCTTGTGCTTCCTCCAGCCCAGCATTTCTCATGATGTACTCTGCATATAAGTTAAATAAGCAGGGTGTCAATATACAGCCTTGACATACTCCTTTTCCTATTTGGAACCAGTCTGTTGTTCCATGTCCAGTTCTAACTGTTGTAAAGATCATTACAATTCCTTTGAGCTAAAACTATGAATATGCACCAAACATATCTAAGAAAAATTGATCACTAAATTCTCTCATCAGACAGACAAATTCATGCACATCAACTGATAAAATCTAAATTCTAATCATTTCTTGGAAATGCTATGCAACTAACCTCTGTATATTTATCGTCTCAAAAAAAAAAAAAAAAAGATGCTCTGAAACTGCAGTTCAAGAAGTTACCAGATTTGTGAGCTTGAGCAAATCTCTTAACCTATGCTCCATTTTCTTATCTATCTAGCAGAAGTAATAGGAGAAAAGAAATTAAATATAGTCAAAGACAAATAAAATGGAATTTCCCAGCTGTGGGCTGCTAAGAAAAAGAATACTCTGTTTTGCCAAAAGCTGAGGATGTCATTTGCACAAAATAACTGAAATCAGCTCCCTGGTGAGTTGGTCAAGGCACTTCTGCACTTGAGGCAAAACAACATTTTCTTTTTCTGAACAGAGCTTTCATCCCCTAGGATCAGCTTATCTTTGAAGTCCCAGGCACTGATCACTTTAGGGAACATCAGCCAAACAAGGGACCACCTACCCTTAAAAACAAACCAGGAGATTCAAATAAATTACCAATCTGTCTTTCACACTGTGACCTTCCACTTGGAATGTTACATTTTTTTGTACCATATTTTAAAGAGACATTATTTACAGCTGACTAGAGTCTGATGAAGTAAACTGCAGGTTTCCAAATTCCTTCCAAGAGTCCATTCTTCCAAAAACTCTAGAGAAATCTAGCCATCCCAGTGTGCCTAGAGGAAACACAGAGTGCCCGCTAGTTAATAACAAACAATATTTTACTACCTGGTCTCCTTCCCTCTTTTAAACCGCATCTTTGGCAGTTACTGTTCAACACCTTTCCCATCTGTCAGCCACCGTGGGGTTTTGTCCTCTTTAGAGGGATCTCAACCGGTCCCTCCTACTTAAATCATGTCTAAACTCATGATTACATGAGAACGCTTGTCTCTGAACACAAACACACCACTTTCTGCAGATAGAAGCAGTCACCCACACAAAGACAAAGACGTTAATATAAGTCAGCTACACCGGGCTGGCCTGGCTCCTGAAAATTACAGGAACAGTGTGTGTGCTAGGAGGAACACTGGGCATCGCAGACATCCATTTCCTAGCCGTTTGGCACTTTGCATCACTCCCAGATCAGCGACTCCTCAAGGACAGGCTGAAACCAAGCCTCAGCACTCCTCTCCCTGCAAACAGATCCCCATACCTGCGGAGGCTGGGCTGGTGGAACATGCTTACTGAAGCTGTGAATGTCGGGGTACCTTCCAAATGTCAGTCTCTTATCTGCATGACCAGAAATATCAAAAGCTTGATGAAATACAGGTGATTCTTCTTTTCTCTTTACCATCTAGAACCACTGCCTGCATATGGTGATAAGAAGGTAGCCACTCTGGTGATTGGTTTGCATTTTTATTGGTTAGTTCTCAAGATGGCCCAAGAACACACATCCTGTAAGCAGGCCAATGGGGGTAAACTGCTTCAGGGTGTGAGTCGCCAGCACATAACTAAACAGCATATGTGTAGTTGATTTCATCCGAGACACTCAGCATTTCTGTAGTACCTGGGCTTTTGCACTGGATGTTTATAGAATGGACAGTGGGGAACAGATCTTTTGCTGGTCGAGAGACCTGGATGGAGCCTTCACATGGGTCAGGAATTTTCTGATATCATATCACAAGATAGTGGAAGAGAAATGCTATACTCCCCCCAGATCACTAGATTTGTTTCCTACTGCTGCTGTGACAGGTTATCGTAAATTTAGTGGCTTGAAACAACACAAACACACGATCTTGCAGTTCTGAAAGACAGAAGTCCAAAATCGGTCTCTGCGGTCTAGAATCAGGGTGTCAGTGCAGCTGATCCTCCTGGAGGCTCTGGGGGTGGGGGTGGGGTCTCCCTCAACCTGCCCAGGCTTCTAGGGAGTTCTAGCCATCATACTGTCCTCCCCACCATCCTCAGATCACCTCCCCTCTCTGTGCCTGCCTCCCGCCTCCCTCTTGTAAAGACCCTTCAGGATAGTCCAGGAAAATCCAGGTCTCTCCCATCTCAGGATCCTCAATATCTGTGAAGCCCCTTCTACCACGTAAGGCAGAACAGTCACTAGTTGATGGCATTAGGATGTGCAGTGGTTCCTGGGCCGTTATTCTGTCATCCACAGGCACCAACCAAGCAACGTCCATTTTTTTTTTTTTTTTAATGAACTGAGAAATGTTTCATATTTCCTTATTTTTCTAAATTATTTTTGGCCACACCCCATGGCATGCAAAACTTTCCTGACGAGGGATCGAATCCACACCTCCTGCATTGAAAGTGTGGAGTCCCAACCACTGGACCACCAGGGAAAGTCCATTTTAAATGTTTTTGTTAACTGAGTGGCTGGTCGAGCCTGGAAGGTTCCAGTAGCTCCCCTCACCCCTCTCCAAACTGCACGTGAGTTTAGGAGAAAACTAATTTACAAAATGGAAAAATGATTTGCACAGTAGACAAAACTCTCTGGACTTGTCACATACACAGCATGACAGAGAAGCATGGACTTTAATGGCTTTGCATTTATTTAATGGGTAACTATGATTCTAAATTCACATTTCTCGGGGTGTGAGTGAGGGCAACTGTTCTCTTATGTTTAACAGTCATGCGGGAGCTTTTTTCTGTCCTTTGCCCACTTTACTCTTCAATTGTTTGTCTTTTTTGCTATTAAATTACATGTACTTTTTATATGTTCTTTAAAAAAAATTTACTTATTTCGCTGCACTGGCTCTTAGTTGTGGAATGCAGGATCTAGTTCCCTGACCAGGGATTGAACCCGGGGCCTCCACATTGGGAGCGTGGAGTCAGCCACCAGACCACGAGGGAAGCCCTTATTTGTCCTTAATATCGAGCTCATCCTGTTATATATGTTGTGGATATCTCTTTTTAGTCTATAAATCACTTTTATTTACAATATTTTATAATACAAATTTAAATATTACATTGATTAAAATTTTAAAGTTTTTTCCCTATAATATGTGTTTGTATATTTTCTTTAACAAATCCTTTCCACATTTAAGTTACAAAAATATTTTCCTATGTTGTCTTTGGAAAATCGGGGAGTATTTTTGTTTTAAAAATTATAACAATCATCTTTTTATATGATACTGAATAGTGACCTACTTTTATTTTTGCTGGGAAGCCAGACAAATTTTCCAACACCATTTCACCAGACAGTCGTCATGTAATAATTTGAACACCACCTCTCTTCTGTACAATTTGTCACATATTCTTGGAACTGTTTTGCATTTTTATATAATGTTCTGTTAACCTTGTCAATATTTAACAGATAGAGCACTATATTAATCACTTTATCTTTTTAAAAAATGGCTTTAATATGGTAGGACTTCTCTTTTCTTTCTGTTTTTCTACATAAGAATTATCTCAACTATCATTGGAAATTCTATAATCCATATTAATTTTTAAATGACTTTGTTAAGTTCTTTGAAAACACTGTTAAAATTTCACTGGTGTTATGATGAAATTGTACATTAGCTTGAAGTGAAATTAGCTTGACAAAGTGACAAACACAACTAATCTCTCAACTTATCTCTTATATATCTTTCAATAAACTTTAAAATTTTCTTCACAAGGCCTTAAGAATATTACTCAGATTGATTTCTTGATATTTTGCAATTTGCTGCTATTTTGCTTTTGTGATTGATTTTCCACATTACTCTCTGGAACTGGCTGTTCTCAGGTGTGTGTGAACACCACTCCCCTGTATGTTGATTCCTCGATAGTCTGACTAGCAAGTTTCTCGGATTATGCTGTAGACCTTTTTAATCTATAAATAATGGTAATGTATCTCTTTATTTTAAAGAAGCTTTTTATTTCTTGTCCCTTATTGCATCAGCTGTGATTACCAACAGACTGAACAGTGGGATAACGGCAGGCATCACCCTATTGTCTCCAATTCTAACTGGATGCTTCCAGTTTTAGATCAGGGCTTCCCAGGTGGTTCCAGTGGTAAAGAACGCCCCTGCCAATGCAGGAGACACAAGAGCTGTAGGTTCGATCCCTGGGCTGGGAAGATCTCCTGGGGTAGGAAATGGCAACCCTCTCCTGCACGCTTACTTGGAAAATGCCACGGACAGAGGAGCCGGGTGGGCTACCGTCTGTGAGGCCACAGAGTCGGACATTACTGAGTGAACACACACACGAACACTGGTGAATAGACTGCGTTAGTGTTCAATGCGGACCGTCTGCACCAGGGGATAAACTCTCCCTGCTAAACCGAAACCTGAAGCCGAGCAGCACCCTGGGGGTCTCCCGGGCACTAACCCTTCCTGGGTCCCCTGCGTTTTCTTTGCAGGAAACAGACCTCGTCCCTCCTCTCTGACCTTCCCTGAGTCCCAGAGGGCCCACTGGAACAGTCACCGATCCTGGAGGGGGGCGAGCGGGAAACAGCGAAGGCGCGCTCAGGAAACACCACCAGTGACAACGGGGGTGCTGGTTTCTCAAGGAATACACGGAATAGGACCTCAGTGCTACAGCCGGGGCTGAGCCCCACCCAGGAGCAGGACCATAACCTCCGGCTGAGCACCGGGTTCCCGGAGCCGCGCTGTGCTTGCATCGCCCTGATCTCAGCCAATCAAAAGACAGCCACACCCCTGAAGGCCACACCCCCTGAAGGCCACACCCCCTGAAGGCCCCGCCCCACACCCTACCTATAAAGTCTCCCCCTCCGAACCCACCGGGGAGCTTGCGGGTCCCAGCATGAGCCACCTGTTCTTGTCTGGCCTCGGAATAAACCTTTCTCTGCTCCAAACTGACATTTCATTTTGGCAACAACACGCCTCTTTTGTATAATGTTAGACAGAGGAGCTGGAGAAGGCCATGGCACCCCACTCCAGCACTCTTGCCTGGAAAATCCCATGGACGGAGGAGCCTGGTGGGCTGCAGTCCATGGGGTCGCTACAAGTCGGACACGACTGAGCAACGTCACTTTCACTTTTCACTTTCATGCATTGAAGGAGGAAATTGAAGAATCCCACGGATGGGGGAGCCTGGTGGGCTGCCGTCTATGGGGTCGCACAGTCGGACACGACTGAAGAGACTTAGCGGCAGCAGCCGCCGCAGACAGAGGAGCCTGGCCAGGCACAGTCCCTGCGGTCACAGAGAGGCAGACACGACTGGGTGACTAACTCACAAGCACAGACTTTGTTACGTTTCACTTAAACAGTTTGCAACTGCATTCACAAATGAGACGTCCTGAAATGATTCCTTCCTTTACAATCTTTGCCAGTTTTTGATGTTGACATCGTTTTACATCATTTAAACAAAGTGCCTTGAAACTAAAATTGATTGAAAGAAAAGAAAGTGTGCTCAGTCGTGTCTGATACTCTGTGATCCCCTGGGCTATAACCCACCAGGCTCCTCTGTCCATGGCATTTTCCAGGCAAGAGTACTGGAGTGGGTTTCCACTTCTGCAGGTGACCTTCCCAACCCAGGGACTGAACCCAGGCCTCCTGCACTGCAAGCAGATTCTTGCATTCTGATACCATTTGAGCCACCAGGGAAGCTGACTGAACCTTCATTAATCTTTTTACTTGGGGATGGAGGACAAGGAGAGGGAGAAGGAAGGGACAGGAAGCTTGACCAAGTCAGTGACTCTCCAGCATTTTGACCCCACGGATATTTTCCATGTTCATAAACTACTAAAGACCTCAATGGACAGGGAGGCCTGGCATGCTGCAATTCGTGGGGTCGCAAAGAGTCGGACATGACTGAGCAACTGAACTGAGCTGAACTAAAAGACCTCAGAGAGTTTCTGTTCTATTGGTTACATCTATGAATATTTACCATGTTGACTGCAGTAAGGGAATATCATTTACATAACACTAGTTCTCTGGAATTTGTTGAGAGTCCTTTTGTGATCTTACCATAAATAAGTTTATGCAAGTTGGAAGATACATTTTATGCACATTAATTTAACTTTATAAATTCTGTGCTTCCATTATGTTACATTCTTACAAACACTGTTGTCTCTTTTTATAGTCTTTATCTATATGTTTTGAAAGGGCTGTGCTGAATTCTCCCAAAGTGTAATAATTTTTATTTTATGGTTCGTGAATCTTGCTGAGGTTGTTAAAAGTATAAAAGTCTTGAGAGTTATATATTCTTAGTACACTGTTTTTCTAACACCAAGTGATGTTCCTCTTTATCTGTTTTATATTTTGGTTCCTAAGTACTTAACATTTCAGTCTTTTATTTTCAAAACTTCTCTAGCCTTAGATTTTAGGTATCAGTCTTATCAAGTGTATGTGGCTTAGCTTTCGTTTTAATCCTATCTAAAAACTCTCTTCATTTCAGTAAATGAATTTAATCAATTTACAGTTATTGTATGACCAAGCAGGACCCTCTGGGGTCTTCCTGGAATAGACCCTTCCTCCTTACCCTCTGCTTTAACTGCTTTCTGAAGTACCTAATTAATAGTATCTGATGTACATTTCCTGAGTTGTTCCACAGATGCACAAGCCTCCACTAAATGGAAGATGTCAGCTACTTGAGGATCACAAGCACACGGCCCCGGGCCTCTGGAGCCTGAGGGTTGATAATGTTAACTCTTGGGACACCAGTTAGTTACCTCACCATCTACCAGTCAGAGAACTGAGCACTATCTGATCACATACCCTGGAACTCCCCCGTCATCTGACCTTTAAAAATGCTTTGCTGAAACCCACCTGGGGAGTTCAGGGGTGTGAGCAGTGGCTGCCCTGGATTCCCTGCTTCTTTCCCTGCAGTAAACGCTGCATTTCTTTCACCACAACCCAAGTGTCATTAGACTGGCTTCACGCACACGGGGGAGCAGACCCAAGTTTGGTCCAGTAACAATTATACTGCCGATTTACCCAGCCTTGACCCCATCTCCGAGGCGGGCCTTGGCCCCTGTGATATGCACACACGTGCCAGTGGACTGTCTCCTGAGCAAATATCTTCTCATGCTCCTATCTTTTTTTGTTTAATATCCAAATTGCTATAACATATTTACCTCTCAATACAATACTTTTATGTGATGCTTATGTAGAATAAAATTTCTGTGTGCATATGCACAGAACAACAGAATCCTTTTAGCAAAACTTTATATGGGAAATTTCTTGAGCTATGTTCTGAATACATGAAATACCCAGTCACTGTTTGAAGACTCACATGGACACACAAGCTTCCCGTCGTCCCACTGGAAGACGGGAAGCTTAGCCATTTTGGACCAGACTCCCCTGCCCAGGAGGCTTTGAGGCTTGCCCTAAGGGCATTAACCCCTCATGGACATGTTTCCATGTGCAAGAGAAGCTGTCAGTGTGTGAGGCTCTGCCTTCCCTGCATGCAGGTGAAAACAGATGGACTGAAGGGGCCGACTGCAGGGCATCGGTGATGTCTGTTACAGCCTTGAGTCTCATTCCCGGCTGTCCTATCCCTGTGAAAAGTCATCATGCTGTCTATTCTTCAGCAAAAATCTTGACTTAAGTATCTCTGTAGGAAATGTATGAACTATTAACAGGGTGTCATTTCAGAAAAAGGATAAAAACGGAGATACCTTACGTTAAGACTGAAACTTTGCCCAACTATTCTGGCTGGAGTTTCAAGATGACCCAATCTGCTTCAGCTTGCCTCACCAACAACAGCATCTCACAATTCCTGATATGACATCAGTGTTTTGGCGATAGGGAGAACGATGCTAGCCAGGCGGTTCAGCTTAGGCTTACACACATAGTTACTCATTTGGTCAGCTACTCACTTGTTTACTGAGTATTTACTGAACTCCTAGTTGTTTAAGGACTGTGCATGCTTCTGGTGATAAAATGACAATCAAGTTCTTCCTCAGCCTTCAAGGAGCTCATAGACCAGGAAGGAGAATAGATATGCGGTCAATTTAAGTGTGACAGAGAGGGTCAAGAAAACAGAAGTGTAAGTAAAGTTCCATGAGCATCAGTTTGGTCCAAGAAGTTTGGGAAAGGCATTGAAGACACATTCAAAGTAGCCAAATTTTTGTACCCATGTTTTCTTAGGTCAGTATCACAAGGCAGTCGATACAAAAAGCAAAAATAAACAAATAGGACCTAATCAAACTTGCAAGCTTGTGTAAAGCAAAGGAAATCACACAAAACAGGAAAAGTCAATCAACAGAAAAGGAGAAAATACTTGAAACTGTGCAATCCACAAGAGCTTAATTTCCAAAATGTACAAACAGCTCATACAACAACAAAACAACCCAATCAAAAAACAGGCAGATCTAAACAGATATTTCTCCAAAGAAGACATACAGATGGCTAACAGGCACATGAAAAGATGCTCAAAATTGAAAATTATTAGAGAAATCCAAATCAAAATTACAATGAGGTACCACCTCACACCAGTCAGAAAGGCCATCAGTAAAAAATTTACAAATAACAAACGCTGGAGGGGGAGTGGAGAAAAGACAACCCTCCTACACCGTTGGTGGGAACATAAGCTGGTGCAGCCACCGTGGGAAACAGTCTGGAGGTTCCTCAGAAACGAAAAACAGAAAGAATGTATGATCCAGCAATCCCACTCCTGGACATACGCCCAGACGAAACTACAATTCAAAAAGATACATTCACCCTTATGTACACAACAGCACTATTCACAGCACCAAGACTTGGAAGCAACTTAAATGTTCATCCACAAATGAATGAGTAAAGAAGATGTGATACACATGTACAATGGAATACTACTCAGCCATAGAAAAGGAGGAATAATGCCCTTCGCAGCAGCGTGGATGGACCTGGAGAAGATCATGCTGAGTGAAGCAAGTCAGAGAAACACTTATGATATCCCTTTTATGTGGAATCTAAACTATGACAGAAATGAACTTATCTATGAAATGGAAACACACTCACAGACACAGAGAACAGACTTGTGGCTGCCGAGCGGGAAGGAGGGTGGGGGGTGTGAACTGGGATTTGGGGTCAGCAGATGCAGTATTATGTACGGGATGGCTAAACAGCAAGGCCCTACTACAGAGCACGGGGAGTTATACTCCCCATCCTGTGATACGCCATCAGGGAAAAGAACATAAGAGAGAGTCATATATATATGTTCAATCAAAATATATATATATTTAATATATATATTCAATCTATATATATATTCAATCTATACATTCAACCATGTATATATATTCAATATATATATCACTTGACTGTACAGCAATTAACCCACCACTGTAAATCAACTATACTTCAATAAAATAAATTTTTGAAAATTAAAAAATAAAGCTGAAGTAGGATTCTGATGCGCCGAAAGACAGAGCCGAGACAGATGAGGCCAGCGGCGTGAGGCCGCGCCCCGCGCCGGGTGACATGGCCCCCAGTGGCAGCGGCCAAGCTCAGGCTGGTGAGGAGAGGAAGGAGCTGCTGTGACTGCTGGTGTCATTGGCAGGGACCTGTAATTGTGCGCTACTGTGCTGAGAGTCTATTCTGTAGTAAGGAAAACAGAAATGGTGTTTCAATGAGGAAATGACATCCACAAACCAGAGTTTTCGGAAATTGAGACTTCAACTGGAGGATGAGTTGGAGTGAGAAGAATGAGGTCAGTGGAGGAGCTTCAAAAGGCTTCCAGGGACTGTGTGTTTAGGAGAGCTTAGACCTGTTATCTCTATAAATGTTTAAGTTTCACCACTAGGGGCACAGTCATGGCCCCAGGCAGGCAGGCAAGGAGCTATGCTAGCAATATGCACCTTTGTTATACAAATAAAGGAAGATACAGCCCTCTCTGGAAATCTAAAATATATCTACAGAGGTGAGATGAGGCAAAGAAGCACGATTTAAACAACCCCATTACAAAATTAAGTAAAACAATAAAGGAGGAAATGAGCACATAAAACAGAGGTGAATGTGTAAGGAACAGATAAGGGTGTTTTATTGGCTAAGCTACTGAATTAGCAAAAAAAGAAAACCCCGCTCTTGCGAGGGAAAAGTCACTCAATGCACAGCTTTGTTTTACTAAAAAAGGGCAGGGGTGAAAAGTCGTGTACAACAGATCCAAGAGGACCGGAAGCACAGGCCCCTCCCTGGAATTTCAGAGAGGTCCAATCTGCATGTGTAAAGGATGCAGAAGAAATAACAACCCAAAACGCAAACATTTCCTTGTGAAAAGCGGTTAAACTTCCAATAAATAAAGCTGTCGTCCAAGGAGTAAATTTACAAGGGGATGGAAGGACTCTACGGGCAAAGAGGCTGCTTAACAAAATCTCAGAAGCAACACAGACACACACACAAACGGCTTGTATATTCAAGAGAGATTTACTGAGCACCTTCTAGGGGTGCAGATACAGTGATGAATAAAACATATAAATCCCTGCTCTCATGAAACAATTATTCTCATCCTTCCAATCAGTCTGTTCTTTCTCTTACTTTTAATTTTTTTAAGTCTTTTTTTTTTTTTTTTTTTTTTTGCTATGGACCAGTTTTTTTTTTAAGTCTGTTTTGAATTTGTTAGAATATTGCTTCTGTTCCATGTTTTGCCTTTTTGGCCGTGAGGCGTGTGGGATCTTGGTTCCCCAAGCAGGGATCGAACCTGCACCCTCTGTGTTGGAAGAAGTCTCAACCACTGGACCACCAGGGAAGTCTCCCAACGATGTTCTGAAACACAAATCCTTTCTCACTCCTCCTGCTTAACCCCCTCAGAGGTGTCCAAGCATGAATTCTGTGGAGGAAGAAAATGTGCCACCTCAAAATTGTAACACATAATTTCCAGCTGCAAATCATCAAGACCCAAGGGGCTCAAAAAGAACCTCTGGCTCCTGCCTTAGCTGTCTGAAGAATTTAGATAGAGCATCTCCCACAGGAGCACAGCTGTTGTTGGGGATAATCTGCAGTGAACACGGGCTAGTGTGAAGCTCTGGGTCCTCCTGTCTCTGCCGGGCCACCAAATATTTGTCTACCTCACATTTGCTCTTTCATCTTCCTGTAAATTGCCTTCCTCGACCTTTGAAGTCCCAAACCAATACCCTCAACATCCTCATTTGTCTTTAGCCAAGATGCTATTTAAAGGGAGAGTTTCAGCCATTTCAGCAAGTCACTGTTTTCCTGCATCTTCCTCTTGTGTATGCATGTTATAAATTTTGTCTGATTTTCTCTTGTTATCTGTCTCATGTCAGTTTAATTCTTAGAGCAGCCAGAATAGCCTAGAAGGGTAGAGTGAAATGTCTTCCTCGCTTAGTACTGTTGGCTGGGGAAAAAAAAATATACACACACACACACACACACACACACACACAACCTAAAAGCTGAAGTGGTGGTGGTTTAGTCGCTCAGTCGTGCCTGACTCTTTGCTACCCCATGGACCGCAGCCCACCAGGCTCATCTGTTCATGGGATTCTCCAGGCGAGGATACTGCAGTGGGTTACCATGCCCTCTTCAAGGGGATCTTCCCAACCCAGGGATCGAACCGAGGTCTCCCGCATTGCAGGAGGATTCTTTACCAACTGAGCCACCAGGGAAGCCCTGAAAGTTGAGAACTGTTTTATTCAACAGATCTTCTGAGGACTTAAGTCCAAAAAAGCAGCCTCTCAGATCACTCTAAGGGTCAGCTCCAATGAAGGAAGGAGCCAGGAGATATAGGAGTTTTCACAACAGAAGTCAAGTGGTGAGAACATCAAGATATCACTGTTAATTAAAGAAAGCTAGACGTCTCAAGTCAAGGAATTTAGTACTATTCTATGTCTGGGAAGATGCAAGAGCCTGGGCTCACTGAATTCATTCCTCCGATGTGCACCTCAGCTATCTAGCGCGAGTGTCCTGTTTTCTCCACCCTGAACCCCTCAGGGTTAAGGGCTCCGGCACCCTTTGTTTCCTGATACGGCGGGTGGTGTGTTCCATCTGTATCACTGTCCGCAAGCCCGACCCCTCCTCACCTCTCTGTTCCTCTCCGGCCTCACTTTCCGCCATCAGCGTCCTTGCCTCCAGTAAGTCCCGCTACCCTGGTGTCTATGCTCCTCAGACGCTCCAGGCTGGTTCCCGTTCTGGAGTTTTCCCTTGTTCTCATCTACCTGGCAGAACGTCTCCCAGATTTTCAAACGATGGCTCCCCAGGCCCTGCAGACTCAGTTCAAATATTATCTCCTTGGGGACACTTCCTAGACTGCACTAACTCAGAGTACTTAGCACTTCAGAATTATTCGTGTATTTCCTCTGAGCTCCGTGAGAGCAGGAACCGTGATGAGTACCTTCAACAGTGTCTGTGCCCAGTGTCTGTGAGAGCCTGACAGATGGTGGGTGTTCAAACACTGCTTGCTAAAGGGCCACATGGGGGTGTGTGTGTCTGTGGTTTAGTGAAACAGCCATGATGTAGGAGGTACATGGATCCCACGGTGAACAGCTGCAACCAGTCTCTGCCTCACGCTTCAAGATGAAATGCATACCAGCAGGAGCACCAGGCCCTGACTGGGTGAAAGGGAAAGTGACCACCTTTTTCTCATTCTTGAAGACAAGCGGATTTCCCAGCCCACACATGCACAGCGAAGGTCCTCAGTCTAAAGAGGGGATCAAAGATGCAAGTATCTCCCAGGAAGGACCCTGAGTCAGGTCAGGGGCTGGCACAAGCAAGATGATTGGGCAGAGAGAACCCAGAGGACTGACCCCGTGCATGTGATCTAAGTCACCCTCACTGGGCACAGCTCTCTCCACATTTGCCCATGTGCTTTTTCCACATGTACTCTGCTTCTCGTAAACCCTTTATCTGTTTCACCATCTTGGTGTCTTTGCTGAATTCTTTCTTCAAAGAAGACAAGGACCGAGGTCCTGCTTCCAGCCATCTCACCCCTCAAATTCAGTCACGCTAGGCTATTGCAACTTAGCCAGCTGCACAGCTGGTAGAGTCTAAAGAAAGACGAGCTCTTCCTCCCCACTCACTGCTAATGTGCACCCAGCTCAGTGGGATCTCAGCTAAACCACCGATGGCTGGTGGCTGGTGACAGTGGCGATCTTGGTGGTGAAGATGACGACTGAATGAGCCGTCCTGCGCTGGAGCCGGAGGAAGCGAGTCTGCGCACATGCTGACAACCTCAACCCACGACCTCCAACCACCAGCTCAGAAAAGGTGAGAAAGGAAATTACATTCTGCTCCTGGATTGCACCTGTGACTTGCAAGTTACCTGTTCCCCCTTCGACCTTCTCTGAGCACAAGGCCCTGCTGGTTTTGACCAGTATTTTCCCTACAATGAAATGTAAACAGCAGTACATCTGTGCATTCATTCATTCATTCAGATTTTGAGTTAGACTCCAATATTTGTTGACACTCCTAAACCTTCTACAAATCCCCCAAGTCACTAAAAGCATCAAAGTTGACTCTGAAGTCCTTAGACACACTGTTTTGCCTCCAATCTGGTGGCAAGGAGGGTCCAGGTAATGTTTGTGTGGCCTTTTAGTCCCAACAGTATTAAACTACAAATGCTGGGGTCACACACACAGGCAGACGTGATCCGGACCTGGAAAAAGCACCCCTGCACCTTTGACGACCCTGTCGGTTGCCCAGTGCCAAACTCGGGTGCACTGACTTTCCAATCAGCCGAGTCTGGTTGGTCAGCTCAGAAAAGGCGACCTCAGCTACAGCAACACTCCTGACAACCTACTTGTAATGCAATAAGCCACTCATAAAAGAAAGGGGGAAAAAACAGATTTAAACTGCCTCTCAGCCTCTGTTTTTGTGATAGAATGGAGAGTTTTAGCTGCTTTGAGAATGATTACAATGTGTATATACTAGCAGGAGTAGAATGTAAAACCAAAATATAAAAGAGCTTTCAAAGTATCATTCATTTTTACAGTGGAATAAAGGACGTCAAGAACGAATGAAAACAGCTCACTCCTACAGAGGCTGAGAAAAGACAGCGTTTGGGTCACAGAGAGGGCCGTCCCAACCTCTGCCCTCCTCGGAACAGGCTGAGAAGGGGAAGAGCAGGTCCCCGGCGCCCAGGTGGAAGTCCCCCCACCAGCCCACAAACCCAGAGACACATAACAGCCGAGCCGGCCGTGGAGCCCGGGCCGTCTCCTCGCGGCTCAGCCTGTCTGTTCCTAGCTGGGAAACCAGAAGGTGGAACAGGACCTCTGTGGTTCCTGTCCTTCCTGTCATTCCAGCAGCTTGTTTTTTACCACCTGCGGGAAATCATGGGAATAAAAACGATACTTTTCCCTCCTTTCAATGAGAAGTAAAACATGAATTATTTACATTCGAATTTTAAAAGATCAAGTAGAACTTCACCTCTTCTTGTGGCTCTGGGTTTTCCCAATAGTATGTTTTCAATCTACTTCCATATAACTCAGGGCCTAAAGCTGCTTCTTCCAAATTGTACCTTTCACATGTGCTACTTGACAGTATTTACATTTTTAATGAATAAGTGTGTGTTTTCTTTACGATGCTGTGTTTGGTCGCTTCTTCTCTTAGGAATCTATGACGATAAGTATTTTATGTGTGCAGAGTTTTTAAGCTGGTATTTACATTATATAGAGAGTATCTGCCTTAAGACAGCTTCATCTGTGACCCTACCTTTATAGCTTTTTAAGCTTAGAATTGCAATACTGATGGATGCTCACATTTACCATAGCTGAGAGATGACTACCTAAGAACACATTCCATACTGGGACAGAAAGCTTATCTACAGCATGTGTGCGGAGTGAAAACACTTATTCCATCATTCACTTCTCTTTTTGTAGATATTCTTCAGTGTTTGAGTTTCTTTTGTACCAAACTATACTTGAAATGGGCAACCACGCATGGCCCATAAAATTAACCCTCTTCCCACAACAGTCAATTAAATCTTTTCTTTCTTAAATTGATGCCTTATGATTTGAGTCAACACGAATCAAGAATGAAAGATAATGAACCCACCTCTCTGTGAGATTAAATTATCCCACACCTCCTGCAAAGTGAGGAAAAAGAAACTTGGAGCAAATGACCAGCTCAGGCCAGTACAGAGACTGAGATAAGAAAGCTGTGCTGATTCTTCTAGAATCAGATGATGTGATTTGTGTCATCATTAAAAAAAATAGTATAGTATAGTTGATTTACAGTGTTCTATACATTTCAGGTAAAAGTGAAAGAGGAGAGTGAAAAAGTTGGCTTAAAGCTCAACATTCAGAAAACTAAGATCATGGCATCTGGTCCCATCTCTTCATGGGAAATAGATGGGGAAACAGTGGAAACAGTGTCAGACTTTATTTTGGGGGGCTCTAAAATCACTGCAGATGGTGATTGCAGCCATGAAATTAAAAGACACTTATTCCTTGGAAGGAAAGTTATGACTAACCCAGATAGTATATTAAAAAGCAGACACATTACTTTACCAACAAAGGTCCATCTAGTCAAGGCTATGGTTTTTCCAGTGGTCATGTATGGATGTGAGAGTTGGACTGTGAAGAAAGCTGAGCACCGAAGAATTGATGCTTTTGAACTGTAGTGTTGGAGAAGACTCTTGAGAGTTCCTTGGGCTGCAAGATCCAACCAGTCCATCCTAAAGGAGATCAGTCCTGGGTGTTCATTGGAAGGACTGATGCTGAAGCAGAAACTCCAATACTTTGGTCACCTCATGTGAAGAGCTGACTCATTGGAAAAGACCCTGATGCTGGGAGGGATTGGGGGCAGGAGGAGGAGGGGACGACAGAGGATGAGATGGCTGGATGGCATCACCGACTCGATGAAAATGAGTTTGAGTGGACTCTGGGAGTTGGTGATGGACAGGGAGGCCTGGCTTGCTGCGATTCATGGGGGGTCGCAAAGAGTTGGACACGACTGAGCGACTGAACTGAAATGCACTGATCCATTTCAGGTGTATAGCAAAGTAATTCAGCTATATGTATGTATATGTATGTGTGTGTGTATATATATATATATATATACACACACACATATATATTCTTTTTCAGGTTCTTTTCATGACAGGTTATGACAGGACATTGAATATCATTCCCTGTGCTATATGACAGCTCCCTGTTGGTTATCTACTTTATATACAGCAGTGCGTCAAATGATGTGATTTAATATTCTTCTGAATTAGAAAATTAAACAGGCTTGGTGATACTGCCATTAAAAAGTTTTATCTGAACAAGAGAACTTGGTGGGCCTGGCATTATAGTTCAGTCCTAGATCTGTCACAATGGAATCTGGAAGAAACTCTGCCCTGAATGTGGTCAGAATTTTAAAGACTTTGCATCCTGTAACACTGAAACTACCAAATGACGTCAAGTAACAACAATAAAAATAGATTAGACTGTATCAGTTGAAAACTTCTGTGCGTTAAAAGACAGGATCAGCAGAGAAGGCAACCTGTAGAATGGAAAAAAAAACATTTGCCAATCATGTATCTGAAAATCACCAGGTAAGTAAAGTAACTTACAACTCAATAACAAAAGCAAACAGCCTGCTTAAAAACTGGTGAAGCACTGTCTAGGCACCTCCCCAAGGGAAGCCAATAGCAGACTGGCGGTCCGGGGTTAGACTCTGCCTGCCGGTGCTGGGGACACGGGTTCACTCCCTGCCCCGGGAGAATTCCCCATCTGCGGAACAACCGAGCCCGTGGGCCTCAGCTTGGAGCCCCCCCGCGTCCTGCTGCTGCCTCTGCTTGCGCGCCCACGCCTCTGACCGGAGAGGAGCACAGCTTGCTGCCGCTAGAGAATGTCTGCACGCCGCAGCAGACCTGTGCATCCATGAACAAATGATTTTAAAATTCTGTTAAATAAAAGAAAACGAATAAGCACACGAACAGGTGCTTGATATCTCTCATAAAGAGCAAGTCAAAGTCATCGTTAGATCCGCCTCACACCATCAGGAGGGCGGCTACCTAGAAAGAAAAGATCGAGTGTGGATGAGGATGTGGGAAACGGGGACTCCTGCACACTGTCAGTGGGAATGCACGATGCTGCAGCTGCGAGGAAAACAGGATGGCAGTTCTTTAAAAAATTTAAAAAAGAGTCAATCATACAACCCAGCAATTCCACTTCTGAGTCTATACCCAGAAGAACTGAAAGGAGGGTCTTGAAGAGATACTTGTACACACATGTTCATAGCAGCACTATTCACAACAGTAACTTAAAAATCTATCAATGAATGAACGGGTTAAAAAAAAATGTGCTACAAACAACAGTTAGGGTTAGTGTTAACAAGGAAGGGAATTCTGACACATGTTACACTGTGGATGATCCCTGAGTATGTACATTACCTATATTGCTAAGTCACTTCAGTCGTGTCTGACTCTGTGCGACCCCATCCCTGGGATTCTCCAGGCAAGAACACTGGAGTGGGTTGCCATTTCCTTCTCCAATGCATAAAAGTGAAAAGTGAAAGTGAAATCGCTCAGTCGTGTCCGACTCTTGGAGACCCCATGGACTGCAGCCCACCAGGCTCCTCCACCTATGGGATTTTCCAGGCAAGAGGACTGGAGTGGGGTGCCATTGCCTTCTCCGATTACCTACATTATGCTAAGTGAGATAAGCCAGTCGCACGAAGACAAATACGGCATGATTCTACTCAAAGGCGGTACCTCCTACAAAGTCAAATTCAGAGTAGAAGGGGCTTCCCTTGTGGCTCAGCTGGTAAAGGATCTGCCAGAAATGTGGGAGACCTGGGTTCGATCCCTGGGTTGGGAAGATCCCTTGGAGAAGGGAAAGGCTACCCACTCCAGTATTCTGGCCTGGAGAATTCCATGGACTGTGTAATCCATGGGGTTGCAAAGAGTGTACTGACTGAGCGACTTTCACTTTCAGAAAGTAGAAAGGTGGTTGCCAGGAGGTGGGGGAACAGAGAGATGGGGAGTTGTTCAATGGATCCAGAGTAGCACTTTTACAAGAAAACTTCTGCAGATATAGTTGCAAAACAATGTGAATGTACCCTAACCCTAAATATGCACACTTAAAAATGGGATATGGAAATTTTTATGTTATGTGTGTTTTACCATAATTTTTAAAAATTTTTTGAATTGTGTCAGGTATATATATATCAGTATTTACCCATTACCCATTATTGCCCTTCTAGCTTGCTTTGACCAAGTCTAATATTTGCTTATTAAAAATAATGCTACAGTAAAAAAATGTTAACACCTTAATCTCTCTGTGCTTTGTATTTGGTTTAACCCTATACTAGTTACCAGGAGCTAAATTAGTGGGTCATAGATTATCAACATATTTAAAGCTATTTACTCATGAGAATTTACCTTTAAATGTATTGAATTAATGTCAGTTGTTTAGGAAATCTGCCAGGACTTATTGGTTATAAGTGGTCTCAAAATTTTAGATAATATTTTTCTCAAAGTTTTCCAATATTCTTGAAAGGTACTATATTTTGAATTTTAAAATCTGCAATAAGCCTCTTATACAGAAGAAAAATGTTCATAAGGTTGTTATTATACATATATATGAGAATATTTAACATCATTTACAACAATATTTAACATTATGTTACAATATTTAACATCATCATGATGTATGTAACATCATTTACATACATATGAGAATATTTAACATCATATTTAACATCATTTAACATCATTAAATATTTAACATCATTTAATATCTGTGATGAGATCCATTCAGAATTCATGATCAAAAAATTACCAGTCCCTGTTTCAATTTTGCTGCAGGCAGAGTCTGCTGCATCTATCCCCGTATTTCTCACTTTGCTCTGAATGCTGGAAGTTGGGGCGATACTCTTCACCCAGAGTTTTGCTACAATGTTCCTCTACTTTTACTTGAGAGGATAGGGATGGGAGCTACAGAGCAGGAGTGGGGCAGGGAATTTTATATACTTTATTCTGCATGTGACGTCACTGTCCAGATTCCCGTTTTACCAATAAACTGATGCTTGACTTGTAACTTGCTGCTGCTGCTGCTAAGTCGCTTCAGTCGTGTCCGACTCTGTGCGACCCCATAGATGGCAGCCCACCAGGCTCCCCCATCCCTGGGATTCTCCAGGCAAGAACACTGGCGTGGGTTGCCGTTTCCTTCTCCAATGCATGAAAGTGAAAAGGGAAAGTGAAGTTGCTCAGTCGTGTCCGACTCTATGCGACCCCATGGACCGCAGCCTACCAGGCTCCTCCATCCATGGGATTTTCCAGGCAAGAGGACTGGAGTGGGGTGCCGTTGCCTTCTCCAGACTTGTAACTTGACCTGCATCAAATAGTGATTCTTGGCCTCACTATATTCAAGTTTTCCTTGTAAGTTGCAACAAGACTTTTTGAAAGTAAAGAGGATACGTGAATAAACAATCTAAACCCGTAATTTCAATGTCAGAACGTGACTGTATTTAGTGCTGAGCACTAAAGGCTGGAGGAACGCCCGAGCCAGAGGAAGTCAACTTCTCTCCAGGCCTGTCCTAAGACAAACAAGGTCCCGGGAGGTGACCTCAGTGACCCGAGGCATACAGCTGGCCCGGAGCTACACCGCCATCTTCCTATGCAAAATAAAGTGGAATCATCATTTACGGCTTACTTTTACTTCCTGGGCAAGGACCTCACTACCTATTAGGCTCAGGATCTATTATCTCTCAAGCAAAGAATGAAACTGGGCTTTAAACATATTAATAAAATCAGTCTGTACTAGAGTGCACTGCAAGCATACGGATCATAAACACTCAAACTTCATGTGCAAAACCCATCCTTACTATTTTCCAATAAAAGTTTATTTTAAATTATTCCCTCTTACCCTAATAACAGCTCTGTTCTCCAGAATTGTTACCTGCTTTATTCATTTATATCCTTGAGGGGAAAAAAGCTAATTTAAATTGATACTTGTTACCATTTAACCTACTTCTAGAATTTAACCTAAGGAAATCAGTGAGAAATATATGAAATAAGTATGTACAAAAATGTCAATATGACTCTCTATTTTTTAAATGAAGAATATTTTTATAAAAAGAAAATGGGGATTGTGTGAAATGTCCAACAATAAGAAATTATTTAAATGATACATCACATGAAGGAATTTGGAAAAGCAATTAAAAATCATGATGCAGATCTGTAGTTGTTGCATGGATAAAAAGACAATCCCATTAATCTAAACAAACACATACTGTCATACTTTTTTAGTATTATTAAATACCTTGAAGGATATTCTAAAATGTGCTTGCAGTTGTCTCTACATGACAGGGCAGCAAATGAGCTATATTTTCATATACATATGTATATAAATATATATATGTGTGTGTGTAGATATATATGTACAGAGCCTTCTTGCCATTTTTATAAAGAGAAGGTAATATAATCAGTAAAAGGACAACTAAGCTATTTCTATGTAGAAAAATTAACTATTTAAATATCTGCAAAATTAACTTACCATAATATCAAATTATAATGAACCTGGCTTAAAAATCCCCAGCAGCAATCATAGATTTATTTTTACAAATATTTATGATGCCTTATGATCCAGACATTTCCCTAGTGGCTCAACTGTTAAAGAATCCTTCCACAATGCAGGAGACCTGGGTTCAATCCCTGGGTTGGGAAGATCCCCTGGAGAAGAGAATGGCAACCCACTCCAGTATTCTTGACTGGAGAATTCCATGGACTGTACAGTCCATGGGGTCACAGAGTCGGACATGACTGAGCAACTTTCACGGATCCAGTGAGATTGTTTTCCATATTTTCTCTGATTTTTATCTTGCTTTCCTTGCCTTTGTGACCTGTAGTAGAAAGAATACTACTCCGCACTCCAAGATGCCCATATCTTAATACACAGAAGCTGGAAATATGCTTATCATGTGGCAGAAGCGAACTAAGATTGCAGATAAATGAGGGTGCTGACCCTAATATGGGCTTCCCGAGCAGCGCTAGTCTCCAGTGAAGGAGACATAAGAGACACAGGTTCAATCCCTGGGTCAGGAAGATCCCCTGGAGAAGGGCATGGCCACCCACTCCAATATTCTTGCCTGGAGAATCCCATGCACAGAGGAGCCTGGCGGGCTGTAGTCCATGGGGTCCCGAAGAGGCAGACATGACTGAAGCTATGTAGCACGCAAATCCTAATACAGTGAAATTACCCTGGATCACTCAGGTGGCCCCGTGCGCTTACAGGGCCTCTTCAGCGTGCAAGGAGGAGGCAGAAGGTCGGTGCAGGAGAGCGCACAGTGAGAAGACTGGATCAGCCACCATGTCTTTACAGATGAGGAGGCGCAAGCCCAGGATGCAGACAGCCTCCAGGAGCTGGAAAGGCAAGCCGATATTCCCCCGGAGCCTCTGAAAGGAACGCAGTTCTGCCCGAAGCTTGGTATTAGCCTGGCAAGACCCACTGCACACTTCTCATTTCAAGCACTGTAAGGTATTAGGCAAATTTGTATTGTTTTCAGCTACCAATTTGCTGGTAATTTGCAATCACAGGAAACTAACACAGGTCTTAATATTCTCACATCGTTTTGAAGTTAAGTGTAAAAGTTCTGCTCCTCTTTTAATATTGATTTAAAAAATACAAATACTAATGCATTATTGTCATAAATACAAAACACGTCCTTGGGTCAAGAAGCTACCCTTTATCTTATCACATATCATTTTACCTGGAAATCTACAGACACACGACACACAGACACTCACACCTCTGATTCATTCCTTTATCACTCATTTACCTTTTGAACAAATCTTTATGTTATTTTTAAAATTTCCAAAAAAATAAAAAAATAAAAATTTCCTTTCATTCCCAGGATCCTGATCTCCAGCAGAATATGTTAAGCGAGCACAGTTCTCTCACCTCCCCTCCAGGCCTGTACCATCTTCCCAGTTCTTGCTTACTAAGCCGGGCCAGAGAAGGAGACCCGGACCCAGGTTCTCACTCGCTGAAAACTCAGTCATTTGGAGAACTCGGGTGCATCTCCTTCTGCAACCACAAGGGGGCGCGGCGCCCACGGAGTAGAGCCTGGTCTGAAGGCTGGAGCCGGGCGCTGGGAGCAGCTTAGAGGCCTGAATTCCCGCTGGAACCTTGGGCTCCAACACCCACTCACACAGGTCCACCACGCTGGATGGTCTCCCATGTGCCATCCCGGCATTGGCCACAGTCTCCTGCAGAATTCTTGGTGAGAGTGAGCCAAATAGTCATGCTTCCACAGAGCCAAAGCCCACATGGACCTTCCTTTTCCCCCAGTCTTCTTCTTTCAGATCTTATGTATTCAAAACAGCAGGTAAAAGATCCTTCCTGAATAGCAACTTCCCGGCCACCTCTAAGTGTAGGGCTTCTAAGTGCTTCCAAGATTCTCCACCATCCAGAACCGCCTGACCTCCTGCAGGTAGGGGCTTTCCAACCCCTCTCCCTAGAGCGAAGGAAAGCAAATGGACAAATAAAAGCAAAAAGTGAATCTTCAGAATGCATCCCATTACACCTAATAAGCAGGATGCATATGTTGTTTTTGCCAACTACAAATTGGCACTTGCCAAGAGCATTGCCAGCACCTGCACAACAAGCGCATTTGCCGTCTGCCTCTGAGTTTAAACTGCCCCGGTGCAGCTGCTGACCTTCAGCACTCCAAGACGGCGTTCAGGGCGGAGCAAGGCACTCTGTGCACCAGGGACTTTGGTGGGATAGGCCTTTAGATCCTTAGATATTGTCAGGAACTGATTTCATATTCCAGTCCTTCAGTTCAGTCGCTCGGTCATGTTCGACTCTGCGACCCCATGGACTGCAGCACGCCAGGCCTCCCTGTCCATCACCAACTCCCGGAGTTTGCTCAAACTCATGTCCATCGAGTCGGTGATGCCATCCAACCATCTCATCCTCTGTCATCCCCTTCTTCTCCCACCTTCAATCTTTCCCAGCATCAGGGTCTTTTCAAATGAGTCAGTTCTTAGCATCGGGTGGCTAAAGCACTGGAGTTTCAGCTTCAACATCAGCCCTTCCAATGAATATTCAGGTCTGATTTCCTTTAGGATGGACTAGTTGGATCTCCTTGCAGCCCAAGGGACTCTCAAGAGTCTTCTCCAACACCACAGTTCAAAAGCATCAATTCTTCAGCGCTCAGCTTTCTTTATAGTCCAACTCTCACATCCATACATGACTACACCATCGCTTTGACTAGACAGACCTTTGTTGGGAAAGTGATGTCTCTGCTTTTAAATATGCTGTTTAGGTTGATCATAGCTTTTCTTCCAAGGAGTAAGCATCTTTTGATGTCATGGCTGCACTCACCCTCTGCAGTGATTTTGGAGCCCAACAAAATAAAGATCCCAATCCTTGCATCTCTTCATATCTGGAAAAGCACTAAATCCCTTCATGGTGGCATCAGCTCCTCATGACTAGCAGAAAACCTTTTGTAAAGTAAGCACCTGAAGTAAAGTGAAAGTTGCTCAGTCATATCCTACTGTTTGCAACCCCATGGAATTCTCCAAGCCAGAATACTGGAGTCAGTAGTGTTGTAGCCACGCATTCCAGGAAACAAACTCACTCAGAAGAACAATGCAGATAGTGAAATGCAGTTTATTACACCGACAGGCCCAAGGCAGAGTTTCCTCTTAGCCAAGGACCCCGACAAGTTTTTGTGAAAACCTTGTGTACCTTAAGTGTATGTACTCAAACCCATCTCCCCAAATTCTCTGAAACCAGTCTGAACAAAGGAAAAGAAAAATACAATCATAGTTGACCCGTGATTGGTATCCCTTAAACCTGGGTAGTTGACAGTGGACAATTATCGATAGGCCTGTGGTCTACACCCCCGTAAGCGTGATAGAATTCGTGATTCTATTTGGTCGCACAGATAATCAGGGTATTCTTTTAGGCGCCGGAGAGTCTCGGTCCAAGCCCTGAGGCTCTTCCGCCTGGGGGGAGGAGGTTCTGGTTTCCCAGCTGGTATGTCGTTTCCATAGACGCTGGGCATATAGCTCAGCGTCCACAGTCCGGCCCAAGAAGGAGTCCTGCTTCAGGATGGAGCATGTTCTGTCTGTTTCTCCTTCAGATAGCCTTTCCCTTCTCCAGGGGATCTTCCCAACCCAGGGATAGAACCCAGGTCTCCCACATTTCGGGTGGATTCTTTACCACAAGGGAAGCCCTAAGTCAGCACCTGATTGCTCTGAATCCCTCCTTCCCCAGGACCTCACATGTTGACCTTTCCCCACTACCTCTTTGGAGCCATCTCTCAGAACTAACTGAAGGGCTGCCTCCTGGGCTGCAGGCCGCATTTTGCCCCAAATGAAACTTAACTCAATGGCGCCTCTCAAGTTGTGCATCTTTTTTAATCAACATTTTAAAAGGCAATTCATGTAACCACACTTGCCTAGGTTGTTCTATTATTTCAAAGCAATTGTGCATGCTACCATTTTCTTTTAATAGAAAGAATTTATTTTCTCATTCTGCTAGGTATATGAGGCCAAAGAAGTTTCACAAACAAGGCAATGCTTCCTGTCTTTACTTACCCTGTTCATGAAAGAAAGAGTGTGTAATAATTGAGACTTTAAATATTTTCTTTTCTCTTTTCCCCACATTGTCCTTGGAAACTGTAGACAAAGAATGCCTGCCATTTCAGTAAACAAAGCCATCATCCTACACAGCTGCCCAGAGGGGATTCAAAATGGAGAAAAACAGGATACTGGCTCTAGATAGCTAAGCGAGTGAAAGTCACCCAGTTATGTCTGACTCTTTGCGACCCCATGGACTATACAGTCCATGGAATTCTCCAGGCCAGAATACTGGAGTGGGTAGCCTTTCCCTTCTCCAGGGAATCTTCTCAATCCAGGGATCAAACCCAGGTCTCCTGCATTGCAGACGGATTCTTTACCAGCTGAGATAGCTAAGGTGCATATCAAAAGAGTGATTTCAATGAAACGAGGTTCTTGCATCTTCCCATACAGAGAAAAGTCTTCAATTCACTAATGTGAGATTCTGGGTTTGTTATATAATTACCAGTAAGCTTTTGATGTTCAACCAGCTGGGTTTTTTTTTTAATTGTTTTTTTGCAACAACCCTATATATTCTGTCCTTTCCTTCCTCTAGTGCTTCTGGGCAGCCCCTCACATCCCAGGATCAAGTTCTCAGCGAGTTCACTGAAAAAACACAATTCTCCACTTCTAGGTTGTGGATTTTTTTTTTCAATGCACAAAACCCACAAAGTAAGTAAATTTTCTTTAAAATTGTGAAGCTTAATTTTAAAAAGCTAAACACATTCTATAAATGTAGACTATATAGGCCAAAGGTTTATTGATCCACACATTGAGAGAACACTCAGGATGATAAAGCTGGATAAGACAGCATTTGAGAAACAAATGAATAGAGTCTGTCTGAGAAAATCTGCTGAAATGGGTTTTCTAGGTTAGAGAAAGGATGGGCCAGGGCAATAAAACTGTAACCATTGTGTTTCTCTACTCATTTGCATCTGAAGCAGAAATTTGTGTCTCTGGGGGACACAAGTCTGCAAGTTAACAAGTAACTTCAGGGAGGCTGGGCTGGCCGTGATCAACAGCAGACAGCAAAATAGAGCGGCATTTCCCTAGGAAACTAAATAATCCTCGGACGGGTTTGTTAAACAATGCCCTGAGAATATATGCCTTCCTCCTTTTGTTTTGTTTCCAAGTTCCTGGTGATTTTTCTTTCCACAATTAGGTGGGGACTCCCCTTCCATCCACTTCACTGATTCCCCAGGCAGCACTGTCTCCTGATCAATGTTTGAAGTTACTACATGATTGATCTGTCTTTCTGTTAACGGGAGACTCATCCACCTAATAACGTTCTCAGTTCAGTTCAGTTGCTCAGTTGTCTCCTACTCTTTGAGACCCCGTGGACTACAGCACGCCAGGCCTCCCGATCCATCACCAACTCCCAGAGTTCACTCAAACTCATGTCCATCAAGTCAGTGATGCCGTCCAACTGTCTCATCCTCTGTTATCCCCTTCTCCTCCCTCCTTCAATCTTATCCAGCATCAGGGTCTTTTCAAATGAGTCAGTTCTTCGCATCAGGTGGCCAAAGTCTAACCCTAACCCTACATTCTAGACAGATTTCAACAACAATTCACATGTCCCAAAGTGCCTTGACAACAATAGTTTCATTTTTCTTTAATATTTAAAGAATATAAAAGAGATATGGGATAATTCAAGAAGAATTGAACAAATTCAAAACTATTACTCAGTAACTAGATTTGAGAAGGGGACAACAGAGGATGAGATGACTGTATGGCATTACGGACTCGATGGGCATGAGTTTGAGTAAACTCTGGGAGTTGATGATGGACAGGGAGGCCTGGCATGCTGCCATTCATGGGGTTGCAAAGAGTTGGACATGAATGAACGACTGAACTGAACTGAACTAGATTTCATATGAAAGTAAAATGGTTATTGTTATTATTATCATTATTACTCATTTGATCATCACACAAACCTTAGCTGATAGATTTGTTACAGATGAGGAAACTGAGGCTCGGAGGCCACTTCCTTATGTCACGCGAGCAGAAGATTTTCACAGTCTCTGCATTTTCTGCTGGCTTCACTGCCTTCAGCTATTATTTTAAAAACATTAGGATTGAAGTTTCCCATTTAAAGTTTATCTTGTCTGTAGTTTCAATCTGTGACTTTTAAAAGAAACTGAAGAAATCATTCAAAATCATTTGCTAAATAAAATTCTATAATGGATAGTTATTTAAAATTAAAATTATAATTAGGGCAAGAGGCCCCTTAAATAGCTGCTAAATGCTGCTCTTTCTTGACATCCATTAAGTCTCTACTTTTCTGTGAGATTTATGGTTCAAGAAAGCATCCTATTATTTAGCTTTAATTATTGTCAATTCTGAGTTATTTAACCTCTCCAGGTGTCTCCCCGGAGGTTTAGGGTCTCAAAGCCCCTGGAAACAGTCTTTCTTTAAATATATATATATATATATATATATATATGTATGTATGTATGTAGAGAGAGAGAGAGAGAGAGAGGGAGAGGGAGGGAGAGAGAGAGAGATGCTTCCTTACGTAAAGCATTTAACAGCTAAAGAAAGAATTAGATTTCTCCAAGCTTTGAGGATGATTAAGGATTTATACACACTGACTGCCAACATCAGAACGCATGAATGAGAGAAGAGAGAAGGTCCGCTGAGGACGCCAGGAGTCACAAGCTAGATGGCCCTGGAGAGAGCTCTCAGTGACAGGTCAGCGCGATGCAGATGCTCCCAGACCAGGATGCTCCTCCCAGCGCCGCCCACCTCCTTCCGGTCCCTAAGCGTTAAGGGCACGGGAGGCCCGTGCATGCTCTTCCCTGGACCTGGCCCCCTCCCCACCGCCTTCTGTCCCCACCGCCCACTGCCTGAGACCCACTTAGAGCGGCTTCTTCTGGAAACACTCCTCTGCCCCCAGGTCCGGGCTGGGTGTCAACAGCTCTCCGCTTCCATCAGAGTCTCTCTCCCTCTGCAGGCCCCTCACTTGCCCGTCCCAGCGTTAAACTAAGCTGTCCGTGCAGCACCTGTGACATCACTTACATGTGGAATCTAAAATATGACACCAGTGAACTTATTTACAAAACGGAACAGACCTACCGACATAGAGAGCAATCTTATGGTTACCAAAGGGTAAAGGTGGGAGGGAGGGATGAATTAGGAGTTTGGGATGAACTCGATATTGATATACTCTTATCAATATAATATATAAACAAGGACCACCTACTACATAGCACAAGGAACTATATTCAATATCTTGTGATAAACTACAATGGAAAAAAATCTGAAAATGAAAAAAATGGTAATCAGTCCTGCATGTTCATTGGAAGGACTGATGCTGAAGCTGAAGCTCCAATACTTTGGCCACCTGATGTGAAGAGCTGACTCATTGGAAAAGACCCTGAAGCTGGGAAAGACTGAAGGCAGGAGGAGAAGGGGATGACAGAGGATGAGATATTTGGATGGCATCTCCGAGGCGATGGACATGAGTTTGATCAAACTCCAAGAGTTGGTGATGGACAAGGAGGCCTGGCGTGCTGCAGTCCATGGGGTCGCAAAGAGTTGGACATGACTGAGCGACTGCACTGAACTGAACTGATATATACAGTTATCACTTTGCTATACACTAAAAACTAACACAATGTAAATCACCTATACTTCAATTAATTAATTAATTAAGCTTTCTAAGCAGAGGGATCGCAGCTACCTGTATCCCTGCCAGCTGAGTCAGTCACTCATATTACACATAAGTTATTGAGTACCTATTTGATGAAGGATCGTTAAATTCCCAAAGGGCGTCTCTCCATCGTGTTACGTCTGGTCAAATTGTTCTGACCACTGACGACTTCAAAAGCAGTATATATAGCATTTAAACGAGATGGTCCCTACTCAAAGGAGTTGAAGCACTAGTCTGCAAACATGAAAGACGATGGCAGCGATAAATCATGTTTACTAGCAGGAGGACAGGGTGTCATGCAGACACGCACTATTGTGTGTGGATAAAAATGGGAGCGCTTTATGAGAAATAGGAAAGTTTGAGGCATCGCTTCACAATAGCCCTAAATCACCAGAATTCAGAACGATAAACTCAAACAACAGACTCCTCAGATCACACGAGGCCCTCCCCGACTGGCAACCTGACAACCGCAGGCCCAGTGCACAGAGCCCGCTTCGCGGGAGAACGTTCTGTTTACATTCTCTGTTCGCGTGCTTTTCGCAGAGCCTTTGTTGCTGAACTTACAGGGCTGCATTCTCAGCACACAGCCTGTTTGTCAGGCCATTATTTTTACAAGCGCAAACCTGCCCGTGTATTCTCTGTGCTACCCGCTTCTTAGTTCCAAACATCCTTCCCAGGAAGGCCCCGAGTCTCCAGAACTCCCAATTCAGCTCCGTGCCGTGAAACTGCTTTGAAACAAATTATTCTCGCTGTGGTGAGCGCTGGAAGAAAGCATCTAGTATATTTGATTCAGATAGAGCTTGCATTATTTTGGCAGTAGGTCTGACTAAATACATTTATTACTGTAGTTTTAAAACTAATTTTAGTATCCGAAAGAAAAAAAGCTGGTTTGAGAGCCATTTCTTGCTCCAAGGCTCTGGATAAAAGCATCACTTCAGAAAACTGTTTTGTGAACATCTCTGGCGGTGCAGTGGGGAAGAATCCACTCGCTAATGCGGGGAACGTGGTTGTGATTCCCGGTCCAGGAAGATGCCGTACGTTGCAGAGCGGCTAAGCTCACGAGTCACAACTACTGAACCCACACCCCAGAGCCTGTGCTCCAAGAGGAGGAGCCGCCGCAATGGGGAGCTTGCCCACCGCAGTGAGGAGCGGCCCTGCTCGCCGCAAGTGGAGGAAGCTCCAGCAAGGTAACGAAGACCCGGAGTGGCCAAAATAAATAAACGCAAATTGTGACAAAAGAAAACGGTGTTTTGTTTCCTAGTGATATACAGTCACACTATGTCAAAGTGTCCATGTGAATTTTTGTTTGTGAATATGTATGCAACTATTAAGATATACACACACACCCCATGTACATATATTTTCTATCTGTGCGGCTCCTTCCTTATGCGCCATCTCATCTGGATGCCCCAGGATGTTGTGTTGTAACATCATGGTATAAATATACACATCAAACTGATAACATTATCCTTAAACCATAAATTATATTGTCAAAGTAAGGGAACATAAACTCCAATCTTAGAATATTTCCATCAAAAAGAGTGAGGAAAAAAAATCCAACTGTTCCTCACCTAAGCACAGGTTTGCTCTTCAGAAATATGGAACACCCCAACTGTAAATATTGATGTGGGCTCATAACACATATTTGTCCTTTTTCTTAATTCCTTCTCTTCTACCTATAGACCATTTGGAGCTGTTTAAGGAGTATCAAACTTGTTAGGTCATCATTTGAAACATTCTGTCCCTGACTGGAGTAGTTTATAAATTCACTTTATGATAAAATACGAATTTGAGGAAACCCTCTGGTACATCAGAATCTATAGGAGAGAGGGCTTCAGAAATAGCATTTTAGACAAAGGTCTGATATCAGCACTTCTCAAACTTTCATACACAAACTAATCACCTGGGGAACTTGTTAGCATGCAGATTCTGATTCAGCAGATCTGTGATCTAGCAAGCTCCCAGGGGATACTGACCCACTGGTGAAGGAACCACACGTTGAGAGGCTGACAACTTGCTGACTGTCACCATCAGACCATCAGGCCTGATAGGAGGTTGTGGTCTAGGCCGTAGTCTCTAAAGCATCAGACGTCAGCTGGCTTAGACACTGTGAGTCAAAGTATAGTTTGCTGCTGTTCAGTCCCCAAGTTGCGTCTGACTCTCTGTGACTCCAGGAACTGCAGCACACCAGGCTTCCCTGTCCTCCACTGTCTCCCAGAGCTTGCTCAAACTCATGCCTGTTGAGTCAATGATGCCATCCAACCATCTCATCCTCTGCCGTCCCCTTCTCCTCCTGCTCTCAATGTTTCCCACCATCAGGGTCTTCTCCAATAAATCAGCTCTTCCCATCAGGTGGCCAAAGAATTGGAGCTTCAGCTTCAGCATTAGTCCTTCCGATGAACACCCAGGACTGATCTCCTTTAGGATGGACTGCTTGGATCTCCTTGCAGTCCAAGGGACTCGCAAGAGTCTTCTCCAGCACCACAGTTCAAGAGCATCGATTCTTTGGCACTCAGCCTTTGTTATGGTCCCACTCTCACATCCCTACATGACCACTGGAAAAACCACAGCCTTGACTAGACGGACCACTGTTGTCAAAAGTGATGTCTCTGCTTCTTACAGGAGTATGGTATATAAGGCACAGGAGCTGGGCACCAAAAAATGACTTCAGGGGAAGAACTGTCTCAACGTGTCGTGTTGCCGTTCCAAACACTCAGGCCGTCTTGATAGAGCTAAATATAATCCGACTGCTATTTCTTAATTCAATAGTCTTCTATAACTTACCTTCCATAGTCTATGTAGCATTCGAATTTTTTTTCTGTTTTGTTGATCGTTGGATTTTGTAGTTCTTTTTGCTTAATTCCGAAGACGTTTTTATCTCTTAGTTTCCGTCAGTCCACCTATATCGAGTAAAGTAAGTCCCCTACATGCGAATGAGTTCCTTTCCAAGAGCACGTTCATGAGTCCAATTTGTTCATAAATCCAACAAATGTAGCCTAGGTGCCCATCTAACACAGTTGGCTATATAATACCGTACTGTAATAGGTTTATAGTGCTTTTCACACAAATAATACGTAAAAAAAAATGAACAAAAAATAAAAATAACCAAAACATTTTAATCTTACAGTACAGCACCCTCAAAAGCACTGTAGTCGAGGAGAGCAGCCGGCAACAAGGGCTGGCATTGGGTGAACAGGCAGGAAGAGCCCTGACTGGAGGGCGGGGGAGTGGGCTCCGCGGAGGGGCCGAGGGGCCGGGCAGTCAGCACCGCGGAGGGGCCGAGGGGCCGGGGCAGTCAGGGGCCGAGGGGCCGAGGGGCCGGGGCAGTCAGCACCGCGGAGGGGCCGAGGGGCCGGGGCAGTCAGCACCGCGGAGGGGCCGAGGGGCCGGGGCAGTCAGCACCGCGGAGGGGCCGAGGGGCCGGGGCAGTCAGCACCGCGGAGGGGCCGAGGGGCCGGGGCAGTCAGCACCGCAGAGGGGCCGGGGGGCCGGGCAGTCAGCACCGCGGAGGGGCCGAGGGGCCGGGGGCCGAGTCAGCACCGCGGAGGGGCCGAGGGGCCGGGGCAGTCAGCACAGACCGAGGCGGGGGCGCAGCAGCGCTCGTGCTGACGTCGATGGCGTGGGCTCTGGTTCCTGCTGGAACCGGATGCACGTTCGCACCTCTCACAGTTCCGGACCTGAAGTTTTATAGTAGGTAGCTTACTGTACATACCACGTGGAAAGTCCTAGACGGACAGTATTAGGAGTCACAGCAATAAACAAGGCGCAATCCTTACCCTTCAAAGCAAATGCAGTCTAGCTGGAGAAACAGGATATGAACTGGAATACCTTCACGCAAGGTCAGACGTTACACCGTCGTAACGGAAACCTGAGTGCTATGGTTCTGGGAATGCATAAGAAACAGAATTGACTTCTGATTGCAGTGTCAGGGCAGGACACAAGATCTGAGCCCAGGACTCTCTGACTATCCTTGCCACAGCAGAGACGACAACACGGCCCAGTTATCACCGCCACAGGACCCCGGCCTTGGCCACAGACAAGTGGGGTGCTGCAAAGGTTTTGTTTAAGCCTTGCAACCGTGGTCCCATGCGAGATTAGGAAATAAACTGCGAGTTTCTCCCCAAGACTGACCAGCGAGTGTTTCGGGGACCCAGAGGGAATCAGTCCAGTGAAAGGGATTTTAGAATGGTCACTTAATACACATTCCTCTCCTGTATAATCTTCATCGGTTGATATCATCCTTCTTAGAAGTATAATTTTTAACTATATATCTTATAATACTAAATAGTTTGCTTAGTATTTTTAGAAATTGATATGACGCAAGGTTGTCACACATTATGTAGGAACTGTAGTCAGTTCATATTGCTCTATTGAATTATGGCACTATTTTTGATTCTGTAACAAAAGATTATGAGAGAATAACATACGGTTATTTCTAGAATAATTCAAAATATGTAAAACAAACAAATCTGTTTTGTGCAAACCATTTTGACTCATACTTTTACTTTCACGAGAAGCCTTGAAAATAGTTTTCCAGTTCAAAGGAAGCTATTCTAGCAAAGAGAAATTATGAAACAATTTACCAGTTTTATGACTTGTATAAAAAATGTTACTTCTACTCTGTATTGTGCATCTAAATCTGCATAATTTAAAAATGGACCTTTAACAGCAATATGAAATATAGAATGGTATGTTTTTGTGCATGAAGCAACATATATTTATGGAAGCAAAATACATGAAAAGTTTTTATTGCAGAAGGGCCAGATGTCAAACCATCTCAGCAACGAGACGATATATTTTGACACTGGTTACTTATGGGCCAACAGTATATTGCGATAAAACAGAAGGCATACATTTTCAAAAGCAATGTCCCCATTCTGTTCTCAAATTAATCATCTTTAGAGTGTTCCAAATCATAGACATATAATGATGCTTGGCTCTTGACAGTGTTGATCATGGGATTTTCCTATAACCACGTTAATCAAGCAAAATCACCTGTCAGAAAAGCAGTTTGAAGACTAATTCCATTGCATATAATGGGCAAATCATAATATTGATGGTTCTCAAAAAAATGTCACTTATACTTTGACTTTGGAGCTGAGTCCTGGGACAACTTATTGTGATGGACCCTTAGCTTACATATTTTAACAACCAACAGCCTGTTATACAGAGTGAAGCAGGTCAGAAAAAGAGAAATAAACCTAGCATATTAATGTATCTATGTACGGAATCTAGAAAAACGGTCCTGATGAGCCTGTTGGCAGGGAAGGACTGGAGCCGCAGACGTGGAGCGCGGACTTGTGGACACAGTGGGGCAGGGGCGGGAGGGACAAAGGGGGGAAGCGGCATGGAGATACACACGTCGCCAGGGCTGAGCCAGCACAGGAGCCCAGGCTGGCGTCCGCGATGACGCGGGCGGGGGCGGGGGCAGGATGGGGGGGTGGGGGGAGGCAGGAGGCAGGGGCTGTCCGTGCGGTTCCTGCTGGTTCGCCTTGTCCTGGGCTTCCCCGGTGGTCAGATGGTAAAGACCCACCTGCAGTGCGGGTGATCTGAGCTCCATCCCTGGGTCGGGAAGATCCACTGGAGAAGGGCAAGGCTCCCCACTCCAGTATCCTAGCCTGGAGAATTCCATGGGATCGCAAAGAGTCAGACACGACTGAGCGGCTTCCACCCACTCACTCACTCACGTTGTATGACTGAAACCAACACAGAATTGTAAACGTTAAAAAACAAAACCAAACACCACAACATAAAACAAACAAAAACCGATGGAAAGAGCCGACGCCGAGGAGCGTGAACCCAACAAGCTGCTCGACACGCCCGGCTGACACGCGCAGAGCCTCTGCGGTTCTCAGCAGACGCTCAGTAGGCGTCCACCGAGGGGCCCACCTCTGCCGCTCTGCTGAAGCGGCGTGAGCCGGGCCCGCCGCCCTGCGGCTTCTGCCGATGGTCATCTCGCTGCCAGGCTCACAAGGGAGCCTCGGGAGGCAGAAACTCTGTCCACTGGCGGAGAACGCCCTCAGCCGCTCTATAAAGACAGCATTGACAGCGACATAGAAACCAGCAAGGCATCATCACTCAAAATCTCCTTTGCGAAAAACGCGACCCAAGAGAGAGTGTGCGGAAACAGAAAGTTCAGAAGGCAAAACATAAAAGAAGGCAAAATCATAACGGTGAGTATTTCTACCACATACATCGAAACATAGGGGGAATGAGTTCTCCTCAAAAATTCTTCCCTAGCAGAGGAGTTATCTTTATTTAAGTCTTTATGAAGTTGTAATAATATTTGGGCAAACTTTCTCAATGGTTTTACTTTTTAAAAACAAAACTTTGGGGAAGATGCATTACCATAAAATAGTGCCAATCAATGGTAGGTTAATGTTTGTAGAGATCACTTGACAGAATCAGTAAGAAAATGTTTTAAAACTTGTTATACATTTTAACAATTACGGCATTAGTAATTAGTATTAATAGAACCATTGCATCCTTGGGATGTAATTGTAAAGAAGCCTTTCAACAATCACTTAAAAAGGCATAATAATAAGAAATTACTTTATGGAAGCCATGTATATCTACCCACAGTAAGAACAGGTAAATAATACTGATACTGATACACACATGGGTTCTTGTAGCAAAGCATAATCATCCCAATTTAGATGAAAGTGCGATGGCAGTCCAAGACAGTGGCATGGAAACCTCCTGAACTCAAGCACCACCACCCCCCCGCCCCCGGGACACAGCAAATTTCAGCTGCACGTGGACAACTGGAATAATGTCCTCTGAAAAAGAACTGAAAACTGGCTGAACCCCTGCTGCACAACCAGGGATAAAAGCACCATGTCGAGATGGGTACAGAGGCAGAGATGTGGGCTCATCAGAACCCCACCCCACGTGGTGACCTCAACAGCGAGGGATCTCACAGGTTTGAGCTTCTCCCAGAGAAAAGGTTTTTGCTCCATGCCAGGCATCCCAACCCCCGGGACAAGCATCAGAGAGACAGGCTTCCTAATGTCTGCACTAGAAAACCACTGGGGCTTGTGTCCAAGGGCCCAGAGGGCAGGAGAGGACTGAGTTTCCCCTTTAAAAGGACTTGCTGTGGTCTCAGTTACTCCGGGTCTCGGCACAAAATACACCCGGTCTAACTGAAGAATATTCATTTGCTAATCTTAGAGCACCGGCTGGTGAGGCAGGGGACAGAAGAAACTCTCCCTGGGGACGGAGGCACTGGTGGAAGGCATCACTGGACTCCCCCCACCTGCGAGCACAGATGTTACACACAGATACAGGATGCGCCCGCTGCCCTGCTAAGGCAGCTGCTGCGGCACTCCCCCGCCCCCAGCTGGAGCCAGCACACACAAGGGGACGCAGATCCTCCTGGCCCCTCGCTAAAGCTGGCACGTGCACCCAGAATCTAGCACATGAAAAGATGATTAGCATCACTGATTATAAGGGAAGTACAAATCAAACCCCAATGAGACGTCACCGCACACCTATCAGAATGGCTGTTATGCAAAAGAGAACAAATAACAAATGTTGGTCAGAACGTGGAGAAAAGGGAGCCTTCCTACACTCCTGGTGGGAATATAAGTGGGTGCAGTCACCATGGAAAACCGTATGGAGGTTCCTCAAAAAATTAAACATAGAACTTCCATTTGATTCAGGAATTCCACTTCTTGATATTTATTCAAAGAAAATGAAAACACTAATTCAAAAAGATATCTGCACCTGACCATGTTCATTGCAGCATTATTTACAGTTGCCAAAATATGGAAAGCTCAGTGGATGGATGGATAAAGAAGAGGCGATATATATATATACACACATACACACACACACGGGAGTATTACTTGGTTATAAAAAAGAACTCACTCTTGCCAAGCTAAATTCGTGGGCTGAAAGGGAGTTAAGGGCGTCCTCGGCGGTGCAGCAGTAGAGAAAGAATCCGCCTGCACACAGGAGCCACGGGAGATGTGGGCTCAATTCCTGCGTCGGGGAGAGTCCCTGGAGGAGGGCATGGAAACCCCCTCCAGTATCTTGCCTGGAGAATCCCATGGACAGAGGACGCTGGTGGGCTATGGTCCATAGAGTCGCAAAGAGTCAGACACGACTGAAGCGACTTGGCACACACTCACACAAAGGGAATTGCGCTGAGCAAATTGTCAGGCAAGAAAGACAAATGCCATGTGATTTCATTTACATGTGGAATTTAAAACCTGGACAAAAGAGCAAAACAAAATAATACCAAAACCACAGATACAGAGAACAGAATGGTGGGTGCTCAGGATGAGGGTGATGGGTGAGATGGGTGATGAGGCCAAGAGATACAAACTTCCAGTTATAAAGTAAATAACTCATGAGAATGTAAAAAGTATAAAAACCATATTCTACATGCTAGATAAATGTCATAATTTTTTAATTTTTAAAATTGCATGTAAACGTTGGAATATTTTTTGAAACATGGAATTGGAAAAGAGAATAGTCAACATTACTATTAACGTATGTAATATTAAATGGGCATATATAACTAAGTGAATTAAATATTATACTAATGTAACAGATCTACATTAAACTTCATATTTCCATGAGAGCAGAGATTTGTATATTTTATACAAATAAGAATCAGACAGTGTTTGTCACAGACCAGGCATTCAATAAATGCTGACTGAATGAACAACTATATGTAGCTTAAAACTTTCCTTTAATATCTCACTTGTAATAAATTTTATGTTCAGGATATTATTCTTAACATATATGGTAGTTCCATACTTTCATTGAGTTTGAGGGATGGATTCATGTGGGAACAAAAATGAAAATAGCTTTACACTGTTTAAGATCTGTTTATGATCACTGTAATGATTCTATTATTTCTTAATCTCTCTTTAAAAATGTTAGTACCATTCTCAAAACATCTATGTTCTCTTACTGTGAAACATAAAGTGTGAATTAAAACAATTAAGTTTATTGCATAGAACATACATATTTTATAGGCAAATACTCCAGAAGAAGATAACATAAGCCCTTCAAAACTTACTCTTTTTTTCCTTTGTTGTTTTAATAAAGGACAATGGATTATTCTACATGTGTAAAAGCACTGACTCAAAAAATCTGTGCTGTAACTAGACCTACACGCTAAAATTAATGAAGTGAACTGACTTTTAGGTCAACTTCAGGGAAGAATAAAATGTTCTAAGCTATAGTCACCTCAGCAGTAATAAAAAAAGAACTGAAATAAATAGCTTATAAAGACCAAAATAACTCTAAAACTTCCATACTTCTAAGCTACTTGCCAGCATTTCCATGTATGTAAAATGAGATTTTTTTTGTATAATTTGCTAGTTGTGTCTTGTATGTTGAGCACTTACCTGCTTTAAGCTTGTCACTTACCCAGATTAAGGGTGGATGAGTAATTTCCACTATAAGCCAATCACTATACATTCGGCCTTTACAAGAAGTCTGTGGTTTTTCTTCACATCATACAAACTATAGAGGGTTCTGATCACTAAACTCACTTGTGCATTCAGTTAGTCTGACATACAGTAAGAGAATTGTCAGAAAAATTGAGCAAGGCTGGAATGCCACAGAGTCACTGAAATGATTGCTTTTCACAATATACTGAACTGCTTCCAGAGTGCCAGTCTTCAGTAGGCTCCTATAGAGTGAATACTTACTTTGCCTCAAGGAAAGTTCTGTGCACCATGGGGAATCCAAAAAGAGGAAGGCACAGTCCTGGGACTGGAGTTTGTCCTTTCATATTTGGCTTTTAGAATGTCAGTGACCTTCATGCACATTGAGAAGCAACAGGGCGCACGCTGCGTGGAGTAGTATGCTAGGACTCTGAGAAGTCTTGAACTGGCTGGGAAAATTACACTAAATGAACTCTAGGATCTCTCCCAACTCTAAAATTTCATGATACTTTCCCTTTTCCTTCCTTAGATAATAATAGTAATAATAACTCATGCATCCATTCGTAAAGCTGCTGTGCCACATTTCAGGGCTTTGGTCTGCGTTTTTATACCGGCAATGCCTCCTCATACCTGCTGTCCTTAGTAACCTTCAAGAGTCAGATCAAGCATCGTTGATAACCTCACCCCAGGTCCGGATGGGTGAGCCCACTTCTCGTTGTCATGGCAACATGTGCGTGTACGCACACGCGCGCACATGGAAGTAGGATATAATAAAGTGCATTTGAATGCCTTATGGGAGGAAAATAAAGCCATTTTCTATTTGTATCATTTTAAATTCAGTGTACATTCAATAAACCAATTTCAGCAATGGTTGTTGCCATAGTTGCTGTGATAGTTGGGGTCCATGGGGCCAGTGATCATATTTCTTTGGTTTGCAACTGCATTTGAGTGCATGCACCACTTAATAAAAACACCCACTGTGGAAAATTCTGAAAGAGATGGGAATACCAGACTACCTGACTTGCCTCTTGAGAAACCTGTATGCAGGTCAGGAAGCAACAGTTAGAACTGGACTTGGAACAACAGACTGGTTCCACATAGGAAAAGGAGTACATCAAAGTTGTATATTGTCACCCTGCTTATTTAACTTATATGCAGAGTACATCATGAGAAACACTGGGCTGGGTGAAGCACAAGCTGGAATCAAGATTGCCAGGAGAAATATCAATAACCTCAGATATGCAGAGGTTGCAATTGCAACCTGCATATTGCATATGCAGATATGCAATAACCTCAGACATGACACAACCTATATGATAGAAAGTGAAGAAGAACTAAAGAGCCTCTTGATAAAAGTGAAAGAGGAGAGTGAAAAAGTTGTCTTAAAGCTCAACATTCAGTAAACTAAGATCAAGGCATCTGGTCCAATCACTTCACGGCAAATAGATGGGCAAACAGTAGAAACAGTGGCTGACTTTATTTTTCTGGGCTCCAAAATCACTGCAGATGGTGATTGCAGCCATGAAATTAAAAGACGCTTACTCCTTGGAAGGAAAGTTATGACCAACCTAGACAGCATGTTATTAAAAAGCAGAGACATTACTTTAACAACAAAGGTCTGTCTGGTCAAGGCTACGGTTTTTTCAGTAGTCATGTATGGATGTGAGAGTTGGACTCTAAAGAAAGCTGAACACCAAAGAACTGATGCTTTTGAACTGTGGTGTTGGAAAAGACTCTTGAGAATCCCTTGGACTGCAAGGAGATCCAACCAGTCCATCCTAAAGGAAATCAGTCCTGAATATTCATTGGAAGGACTCATGTTGAAGCTGAAACTCCAAGGACTCATGTTAGGCTGAAACTCTGGCCACCTGATAAGAAGAGTTGACTCCTTTGGAAAGACCCTGATGCTGGGAAAGATTGAGGGCAGGAGGAGAAAGGGACGACAGGATGAGATGGTTGGATGGCATCACTGACTCTATGGACATGAGTTTGAGTAAACTCCAGGAGTTGGTGATGGACAGGGAGGCCTGGCGTGCTGCGTTTCACGGGGTCACAAAGAGCTGGACACGACTGAGCAACTGAACTGAACAGACATGATGCTATTGGTAAAGAACCCACCTGCCAATGCAGAAGACATAAAGACGTGAGTTAGATCCCTGGGTGGGGAAGATCCTCTGGAGAAGGAAATGGCAACCCACTCCAGTTTCTTGCCTGGAGAATCCCATGGACAGAGGAGCCTGGAGGGCTACAGTCCATGGGGTCACAGAGTCAAACACGACTGACATGACCCAGCATGGCACAGCACAGCAGAGTATACATGTCAATGCTGCTCTCTCAATGCATCCCACTCTTCGCTTCCCATGCTGTGTCCACAAGTCCATTCTCCACATCTGTGTCTCTATTCCTGCCCTGCAAACAGGCTCATCAGTACCATTTCTCTAGATTCCATATATATGCCTTAACATATGATATTTGTTTTTCTCTTCCTGACTTACTTCACTTTGTATACTATCTACAGATTCAGTGCAATCACTATCAAATAACCAATGGTGTCTTTCACAGAACCAGAACAAAACATTGCACGATCTGCATGGAAACACAAAAGACCCTGAACAGCCAAACGATCCTGAGAAGAAAAATGAACTGGAGCAACCAGGCGCCCAGAACTCAGATTACATCACAAAGTCACAGTAATCAAGACAGTATGGCACCAGCACAAAAACAAAAATACAGATCAATGGAACAAAATAATAAGATAGAAAGCCCAGAGATAAACCTAACACCCACGGTCACCCCGCCACTGACAAAGACGCAAGAATATACAATAGGAAAAAGAAAGCCTCCTCAACAACTAGAAAACTGAACAGAAAACTACATGCAAAAGCACACCCCATAACACCACACACAAAAACAAACCCAAAAGGGACCAAAGGCCCAAATGCAAGGTCAGAAATTGCAAAAACCCCAGAGGAAATCACAGGCACAACACTCCCCAACACAAATCGCAGCAAGATCCTCTCTGACCCACCTCCAAATTGTTGTAAACTTAACTCACATTCTTGAATTCTTTCTCATGCAGAATTAAGATGATTATTATATGCCATCACACACTTGTGGTCCACCAGCTGCAGGATGTTAATGCCATACCTGATCATCACTGGGCACTTCTGGGAGAGGCCCCAGGGAAAGACCCACAGGTTCTCTGGGAGCCCTGGACAGCAGCATCTTGGGCAGAGAGTTGGACATTCCCGGCCTCCATCCATTCCTTCAGGCCTTGGCGGGAGCCAAACACCTCCAGACTGGGCTCCTTGTCAGCTATTAGGCAGGCTTGAAGTGCAGCTGGGTGCCATTCAGCTTAGTGAAGGATTTCCCCAGGATGTCCACAGGATGGTACAGGGTGCAGTGAGGTCAGTCACAAGCCCTCATTCTGATGGAACTGCTGAGGTGAATGGGGTCCAGGACCTCGTGTACAGGCAGGCAGGAGCACACTGTTGATGGAGAAGCAATGAGAGTGAAGGATGTGGGGGTGTGTATTTTTCTGAATTATGGTTTCCTCTGGATAAATGCCCAGGATCATACAGTAGCTCTATTTCTAGGTTTTTGAGGCACCTCCATACTGTTCTCCATAGTGGCTACACCCATTCCCATCAACAGTGTAGGAGGGTTCCAAAAGAACTGACTTTGAGAGCTTGTTCTAAACTAAGCACTGTGCTGAGCATTGAGAAATCAGAGGCAAGTGCTAGTCCCTATCTTTAAATTGCTCACTATTTGTAGAAAAGGATAGATATGCAATTGAGAAGCTGTTCTTATTTTCCAAAAGCTCCACTACAATGCTGTGGGATGAAACATTTTATAAAGGGAAAGTTTCAACCTCAGTAGTATTATAAATGACTTAACAAAGAAGAATAAATGCTTAAATAGCCTTGAAAAATCTAGAGAATGCTTTTTTTTTTTTAAGAACCCTCATTTTTATGGTCAGGAATTTGGACTTTATTCTGATATACAGTGTTTATAAAAATGTGGACAAATCACTTGGGCTATTACATAAAGAAGTGATTTCCAGGCCTGGCCTTACAAATGCATCATCAGAATCTCTGCAGCACAGACTAGGAATTTTCAGCAGCAGTTAATTTCTAAAGTTAGACAAGCTTATATTTAGTACCAAGGTAACACCAAAGATTTTTGAAGAGGTTTATGGTAACATGAGTTAAATTTTTAATTATCACTTTGGCCTCTCCTCAGTCAACTCTCTTACGCAGCTGTCTTCTAGACTATCCTCAACTTCCTGGCCATCCTGGGCTCCACAAGCACCAACTTCATTATGGCCTTCAGAAGTCCCTACATCTTCCACCAGGCATCAGACTTCCGAGTCTTAGCCTCAGTTCCTTGAGATCACAGTTTTACTATGTGCGTTGATTAAACCATGCAACCAAAGTCCATTCTATCCATACATTCCATCTTAACCCAGACCTTGATCTTCTTAGCAAGTAAGCATGAAACCTTTGTGAGAGTTGGACTCTAAAGAAAGCTGAGTGCCGAAGAATTCCTGCTTTTGAACTGTGGTGTTGGAGAAGACTCTTGAGAGTCCCTTGGACTGCAAGGAGATCCAACCGGTCCTTCCTAAAGAAAATCAGTCCTGAATATTCATTGGAAGGACTGATGATGAAGCTGAAACTCCAATACTTTGGCTACCTGATGCGAAGAACTGACTGATTTGAAATGACCCTGATGCTGGGAAAGATTGAAGGTGGGAGGAGAAGAGGATGACAGAGGATGAGATGGTTGGATGGCATCACAGACTCAATGGGCATGAGTTTGAGTAAACTCCAGGAGCTGGTGATGGACAGGGAGGCCTGGCATGCAGCAGTCCATGGGGTCGCAGAGTCAGACACGACTGAGTGACTGAACTAACTGACTGATGAAACCGTTGGCTTGCTACCCAAACCTGTGACTTCATATTTTCTTCCTCTAAAGGTCCATGGTCCTCTTTACAGTTCTGTTGTCAGCAGACAACTTTCACTGTTACCAATAAAATTACTCCTGTGGTGATTTTACATAATTATACATAGGAAGAGTTAAACAAGAATACTTTACATGGATACACAAGGTCAGAAATATTTGACAATAACATAAGAATTATCAAGAAATAATTTCTATGCCAGGGGACTGAGAGAAGCCCTTTCATAGTTGTATCCTGCTGGAAAGTGCTTTTACCTTTGTTTTTCAGTGCAAAGGGACAGATTTCAGAGTTGCAAGCGTTGAGAACAAAGAGAGAGAACAAGTTATAATAAAACCCTCAGCGAGGAAAGTCTTCAGATAAGCAGACACTAGAAATGCAAACTTCCTTCAATCCCAGAACTGAAGTGGAATGCATAGTAGGTATTAACCAAAGGAAAGAGCTCTGCACATACAGTTAATGAAGCTGCTGTGTTATCAACATGAGCCCTGAACTCTGCTAAGAAAGGACTGAATGTCCCTGCTGTTAGGGTGAGACAGGCAGCCAATCACACACACACCTTGGGCCTGGGAACAGACGGGCTTAGAAGACACTCACTGAATGGCTGAAAACCAGAACAAGAAAAGAGATGGTTCCCGAAGGTTTCACCACTTCTTTACTGAAAATGCACTAAAAACTAACACCAGCATGGCTTTAACATTTAACGTCATCGGTGTACAGTAAGCTCTATGTTGGAAGGGTCATGCAGCATCAGGTGAACTTTACTGTATTATTGTTCACTTGCTAAGTTGTGTCTGACTCCATGGGTTGTAGCCCACCAGGCTCCTCTGTCCATGGGGTTTTACAGGCAAGAACACTGGAGTGGGTTGCCATTTCCTTCTCCAGGGCATCTTCTTGGACCACAGATCAAACTCCCTTCTCCTGCATTGCAGGTGGATTCTTTACCACTGAGCCACCAGGGAAGCCAAACTTAACGTTATACACTCTTCCACCTAAAACTTTACTTACTTCAAGTCCTCTTATCATCTTTAAAAAGGTCTTGATTTTAAGATGTTAATGGTATAATTAAAAAATGTATGGCCTTGACAAAGGCAGTAAGACTCTGGTCATGAGGAACAGGGGGCCAGACAGTCCCCGCCCCAGAATCACGTCCTGCTGAGGTCTGAACATTGAGGTTAGTCTCAGCCATTATGTCCACCCTCATAGAGCCTGAAATTCTTCTCAACTGCAAGCTCACTGATTCCAGTTTCCACATAGACTCTCATCATCATTTCAACATAGATACCTGTACAAGGCATTAACCCCTAGGCACTCTGGGGTTGTGTTTCCTGGTCTTTCTGGGAAGCCAGAACCTCTGAGAAGCTGACCCAGTAGAACCTCGACATGGGAGGGGCTGAGTTTCCTCCCACGCAGCCTCAACAGAGGCACCGATAAACCCTGGCCCTCGGCCCTCAGGGAGGCTGAGCCACATGGAGGCGTTGGATGGCCTTGTGTACCACACGTGAAGAATTCTTGGGTCAGCAGTGAGGTGACGCAGCCTAAGCTCAGGGTGGGCTTTAGGGAACCTGGGATGACACACTATTCGGGTCCAGTGTGGACACACTTCACTCATTCACATGCCTTCTGCAGTGGACTTCACAGGAACTGGGATAGGCAGAGTGTGCTATCAAGAGTAATCCGGATGAACGCCAATGAAACAGTCCATTCACCCAAGACACATTTGTTGCATGCCTACTGTGCAGCAGGTGCTGAACTAGGCCCTGGTACCTCGTCCTTTATAGAACATGGTATTTGGAGATGTCTAAAACAATGAATTTGTTTTTCCATCTCCATAAATCATGTTGCCTCTGGCTTCTGATTTAAAGACTTCTCGTCTGAGGGGAAGTCAGATGCTGCCTAGAAAAAAGAAAATCATTGTTTAGCATTAAATTTAATTTTTGTTTAACTTAAGTTTTTTCTTTGAGTCTGTAGCATGAGAAAAGTCTTGAAAAGCCCAGGTTTTGTTTAAAGACAAAATACTTTGTTCATTTCCATTTTACGTACTGAGAACAAAGCTTGGAGGTCTGAGCACAGAGTTTTACTCTACAGAACGGGGAGAATTTGAAGGATTCACAATTCCTCTCACAGAATAAGGAAAAACACAAATCCCACTGGCCTCTGGGAAGACACCGTTACAGAAAGAAATTTCAACAAGATAAGAATAGGGTAAAGTCACGGTTTCTCTGGAAGTCAGTGTCCGAACATCCCGAACATGGGCTTAGAGGGGCAGTAGATTTCTGATGATAGAAATTCAACCACAAACACCCAATAGAGCTCGAAGGAGAGTCCCAGAGCAGCAGGCTGGTGTTCTGCCTCCTCTCTGCTGTGTCCAGTGCATTCTGAGGACAGGGAAGAGCATCATTCACAGGGAGCTGTGCTCAGAGCCAAACGCTTCTCCTCTTTCTCAGTGAAGTTAATTGAATAGAAGTCTAAAAAATGACTTCCTCGTGGCAGTCCGTAATAACTTAATTTCTGTGTCCTTAGATGAGATAAGCATGCCGCGATCGATAGAACAGTGGTTTCTGGCCGTGCGCTGCATTTTTATGAAGTGTCTGGATCATGGCCCAGAAACAGCGCTTCCGTCTTTCCCTGCTGCTTGCTCAGAACTTGGTGACGGTTCAGAAACACCCACGCGCCTGTAGGGAGGACACGAGAGGTAGCTGAAAATGTGAGAACCAACGTGCCGACTGAAGGATGGAAGTAGTGCGGCGCGAGGGTCCCGGCGGCTCAGGCTGAGGACTGGACACCCGACAGAGGAGGGACGTGAAGCGCGTGAATCCCGAGGGGCGCACCAGGCGGCAGGCGGCAGGGGGAGGCGCGGGCACCGTGCACTTCCGGCCACGCGCGCACGCGGCCTTGTCACCGGAAGACACGGCGGGGTCACAGGTCAACACGCCGCCTCAGGTTCGCCGAGCCTGCCTCAACCGAAAGCCATCATCAAGTCCAGCAAAGGGACCCCCGGCCCCCGTAGCCCAGGGCACCAAGTTGGGTACTATCTCCCCTACACTTTGATGACAAAAGAAAAAAGAAGAGAGAGGCAAAGTTCTTGGGAGACCATGTTTTTCAAAAAGAAATCAGGTTTACAAATGGAGACTCCTAAACTGAAGGAAACAGAGCCTATTCAAAAGAAAGCATTTTAAACTGGAAGACACTAATATACCTTTAAGGAACAAGCTTAGAATGTGTTGTTTTTGCTGTCGCGGCTGATGCTGCTGTACTTCTGCTTATGAGCAGCGATGGGAGTTTCACAAAATACATTAGAAACTAGTTAAAGGCTGGTATTCTATTAGAGGAAAAGAGAGATGGAGATTCCTCAGTTAACTATGAATGAATTTCAGATCTACCAGTTACAGGAATGTCTAGTGTCCTTGGCTCTTGTCTATACAAGCAGACTTACCAATAAGTCCCTTGGGCTACAAGTAGATCAAACCAGTCATTTCTAAAGGAAATCAACTCTGAATATTAAGTGAAAGGACTGATGCTGAAACTGAAGCTCCAATACTACAGCTACTTGAGGCAAAGAGCCAACTCACTAGAAAGACCCTGATGCTGGGAAACACTGAAGGCAGGAGGAGAAGGGGACGATGGGATGAGATGGTTGGATGTACATGAGTTTGAGTAAACTCTGCGAGCTGGTGACAGACAGGGAGGCCCGGCGTGCTGCAGTCCATGGGGTCATATAAAGTTGGACAGGTCCGAGTGATTGAACCACAGCAACAACCAAAACTTCATACCTCTATTGGTTAATTTCGGGGAGTTCAGGCTCCAGTTAAGAGTGAAACCTCTGGGTTTAACTGAACAAAGAAGTGGGGCTGAGTTGAGAAGCAAAATGGCAGTCAGATTTGAGGGAGCTAAATAGACCCGTTAGATGCGAGTGGGGACGATGATGAGCAGGAGAGAGGCAACAGGCCAGTAACTGAACACCGCCATCAGCCGTGGGGGTGCCCTGGCATGCAGTAGGTACCCGTTACATGTGTTTAAAGGAAATGACAGGGCTTCCCAGGTGGTTCAGTGGTAAAGGATCCACCAGCCGATGCAGGAGCCATGGGTCCAATCCCCAGTGTGAGAAGATCCCACACGCCACGGGGCAGCTAAACTCATGGGTCACAACCATTGAGTGGGCGCTCCAGAGCACGGGGGCCACGACTACCGAGCCCAGGGCCGCAGCTACTGATCCTGTGTGCTCTGGAGCCTGCCCCACAGCTCGAGGAGCCGCCGCAGTGAGAAGCCCGCACACAGCTAGAGGGTATCCCTCACCGGCCGCCACCAGAGAAAGGCCCACACAGCAACAGAGACCCAGCATGGCCAAAAACAAACGGCCAATCAACTAACTAAACACATTTTTTAAAAATTCTTAAAAATTAATAAATGAGTCCTAAGTAGGCAGTAAGAGTGTAGAATCATCACCCAAGTTCTAGAATGAAAACACCTGGGACTTTTATGGACAACTTGTAAGCTCACGGATAATTTGAGGGGACACAAAACCAGAAGAGTTAATACCCAGGTCAGCCACCTTCACCCACATTCACTTTCCATGGGCCACATGCTTGCTGCACAATGTGAGGTCCTAGTCATGGGGAAGTGTAGTCTCCCACAACCATCCTCTTGATGTTGTATTTTTCCCAATAAATTCGTGGTTGAACCTGGGCCAGGAATCCAGCACATTCTGGTAACCTGTTCCGGTTCCCAGTTCTATATTCCTGGAGGAGTCCCTGAGACGCAGAGTCTATGCCTGGCTCTGACAGTGAAAGTGAAAGTCGCTCAGGTGTGTCCAACTCTTTGCAACCCCGTGGACTATACAGTCCACAGAATTCTCTAGGCCAGAATACTGGAGTGGGTAGCCTTTTCCTTCTCCAAGGGATCTTCTCCAGGGGATCAAACCCAGGTCTCCCACATTGAAGGCAGATTCTTTATCAGCTGAGCCACAAAGGAAGCCCAAGAATACTGGAGTGGGTAGCCTATCCCTTCTCCAGGGGATCTTCCCAACCCAGGAATCGAACCAGGGTCTCCTGCATTGCAGGCGGATTCTTTACCAACTGAGCTATGAGGGAAGCCCTGGCAGTGAACACTGATAAATCCTGACTGGGGAAGCAACAGGATTCCCAAGGCCTTTGGATTATGAACCTCATCACCTTGAAGCACATCCTCCTGGTTTCAGCCCTGGCTGAAAGCATGCTTACAACTGGAAGACAGCCAGGGCCATTCCCAGGCTCCAAAACAGCGTAAATCAACAGACAGGAAAGGGAGTCTTTGTATTACACCTAGGCCAGAAATTACCTCCTCAGAAGCTTTCTGCAGTTAATGGCCCTAGAAGTTGCAGGAAAGAAAGATGGAAACTGTGGTACGAAGACTATACTCTTCCCCCCACACCCTTATTTTATTCTGATGAACCCACAGAGAAATGAGTTAATTACTCCATGGGGTTGTCCTGCTCGGGAGAAAAGCATTTCCTGGTTTACTGGCACAAACTGTAGCCAAGAGCTCAGACAGAGTGGGTGAGACTTGAATTAACATCTACTCCATTCAAAATCTTCTGTGCCAGGCTTTCTGCTACAATGTGTCTGAAAATTCAGAGCCTGCCTGGCATTAGTTAAGTATGAAAAGAATGTACGGGCTTTTATTTAAAGTCTTCTTTGCAAGGTTTCTTTTTCTCAGTTTTGAGTTTGCATTTTGGGGGGCTAAAAGGTGTTTACATTCAGTGTTAGGTAAGTGATTTAGAGAAAGAAAAGCTGGTAATTAAAGCAACTGATTTAGAGTTGGAGATCCTCCGAGGAAAACAGCTCATAATGTCTAAGAACCCTGAGGAATGGAGCTGCCTGCCCAGTCTCATCTTTCAAGTAGAACTGACTGTGTGTTGAGGCAATTAAAGCTTTGCCTCTGATAAGAAGCTAGAAAAAAGGCTGAGACCAGCGATAAGCAGCCAGAGCTACAGGAGTGTCCAAGGGCGCTGCTGTCTGCAGAGGGAAGTCCCTGTCAGGAGGAGCCCTGGAAGAGCGTGGCCGGTTGAGAAGCACGCAGGTGGGAGCTCAGTGGTCCAGGTCCGTTCCAGCCACAGGCTCCCATCCCTGGGATGGCATGTCTTCTGCCTCAGTTTCCACACCCACCAAGTGAGGGGACTGAATTCTACAGCCCTTGAAGCCTCATGCTCGGAGTCCATAAAGCCTGAGTGGTGAGTGCACCATGCTTAATACAGGTGCTTTCTCACGAGAGACTGCAGCACTCTGAGTACCATTAATTAGAGATTTAATTAATAGCACTCATTTTTCCTAGAATGATATTTTGGTAAAAACAAATGCATTGTTGATTTTTCTCTTGTCTCTGTTACCCAAAGCTAAGAAATTAAGAGCTGCTAATGCGTCGTCTTCACCATCTGGGTTTTCTGGGACAGTGCCAACTTTATGGATTATATTGAATCACTCACTCCCATCATGATTTGAAATTTCTAGCATTTTGTCATCCAAGCAATATCTCCCCAATTGCCATTTGCTGCCTAATGTGGCACAACATTACTGTCAGAGATGTTTTCAGCTTTTTGCCTTGCAAAATGTGTTCCTGGCACCTGTACCAATGGAGACGTTCTGTCCACAGGGGTGACAGAAATCAAAAGACATGGGAGCAATACATAATTTATGCCCATAGGAATGTGAAAAATGCAGCACTGTGTTTATTTCCGCTCAACATTGAATAAAATAGATGCGACCAAACTGCTCCTTTGAACTCTTCAATGCATAGGTCCTAGGAAGTTTAATATTTTGTTTCCAAGTGAGTTGGATCAGTTGTCCCTACATGTTTTTTTTGTTGTTGTTGTTGTTTTAATTTTATCGGAGAATAGCTGCTTTACAATGTTATGTTAGTTTCAGGTATTCCGCAAACTGAATCAGTTATACACACGCATATACCCAGTCTTCTTTAGATTAGTTTCCCTCATAGGCCATTATAGAGTATTGAGTAGAGTTCCCTAAGTTATGCAGTAGGTTCTCATTAGTCATCTGTTTTATACATTAATATCAGTAATGTATATATGTCAATCCTAATCTTTTAACTCATCCTCTTTCCCCTCTTGGCTCCCATATGCTTATTCACAATTTCTTTTATCTCTACTTCTGCTTTGCAAATAAGATCATACACACTGACAGATGAATGGATAAAGAAGATGTGATACATATATACAATGGAATATTACTCACCCATGGAAAGGAAAAAAACTGGGTCATTTGTAGAGATGTGGATGGACCTAGAGACTGTCATATAGGGTGAAGCAAGTCAGAAAGAAAAAATATCATATATTAACACATAGATATGGAATCTAGAAAAATGGGATGGATGAACCTATTTATAGGGCAGGAATAGAGATGCAGATATAAGGAACAGATGTGTGGATGTGGTGGGGGGGGCGGGAAGGGAGGGGTGGGACGAAGAGAGGGTAGACTTGACATACATCCACTGCCGTGTGTAAAGCAGATGGCTCGTGGGAAGCTGCTGTAGCGCCCCGGGCATTCAGCCCAGAGCCGTGTGACGACCTCGAGGGACATGGAGTGACAGGGAGACCCACGAGGGAGGGGGTGTGTGTATGCAGGGGGCTGCCTCACTTTGTTGTACGGCAGAAGCTAACGCCACATTGCAAAACAATTGTACTCCAATTAAAAAAAAAAAAACAAGTGTTGACACTTCCCACCACTGCAGGATGATCCTTATTTGTCTTATTTGTCTCTGAATTTCACTGTGCCCTTTTCCAGATGAAAAGTTAACAGCCCCTTCTTGTGGTCCATCCTTACAAGATCTGCCGTAACAGAACTGGGTGGCTCCTTAGTCATCCAGAGACATTCATTTTGCCAACCAGTTTTGTTAGTTTCAGTATTAGTTTCCTGGAACCACAGTAACCAGTTTCCACAAACGGGGTGACTTAAAACAGTCGAGAGGAGAGAAGTCCAGAATCGAGGGATAAGCAGGGCCGTGCTCCGAGGAAGCCTTTCCTGCTTCTGGTGACTCCTGCTGCTCCTCGGCTTGGCCTAGGCCGGAGCACCACTCTCATCACCACTCTCATCTTCTCTCTGGGCCTCTCCCCTGGGTGTTGCTGATCTAAACATTCCTTATTGAATTTAGGGTCCATCTGGGTAATCCAGGATGATATCCCTAGACATTTAACTTACTTATATCTGCAATGACCCTTTCTTTTTCCCCCAAATAACATCAAATTCACAGGTTCCAGAAAATGGTGGGCAGATCTTTTGAGGGATACCAATCAACCCACTATACACCTCTCAAGGGGGTTGTCCAGAGGAACTGGACTTGGCCTGATACACTTTATCATTGTACGTGCATCCCTCTTCCTCACAGAGCGTGCAGGCATATGGGCCACAGAGCATAGGCTCCTTGGAATCACTGCTCCTTCTTGACCCGCATATAAGCCATCGAGCCAAATTCCCTTCTAGCTAAAGGTTAGGTTTTGCTAACCTAACGTATGTATTAATATATATGCTATATATATTTTATATATTTATATAATACATTTATAATCAATAGATTTATATAATTATAATTAATTATATATGTTATATAATTACAATTAATATATAGGTATATATTTTATATATTTATATAATACATTTATAATTAATATATATTATATAATTATAATTAATATATAAGCATATTAATTATGTATTAATATATAATATTAATCTAATATTAATCTTTATATAATTAATATAATTATAATATAGTATGTAATATAATAATATAAAATATATTATATATTATACTATTGGTATAAAATATATATAAATTATATATGAACAATTAATATAATCATTATAATATATAATATAAATATAATATCTATATAATATTTATATATTATATTATATATAATATATAAATATATGTTTATACATTTATAATATATTTTATAATTATATTATAAAATTTATAATAAATTTATTATAAACTTTATAGTTACATTATAAAATGTTATAAAATATAATACATATATTTTATAATATATATTATATAACATATAATATATATTAATATATTATTACATTATTATATATTATATATAGATATTAAAAATAAAATATATTTATATATAATATACATAATATATAATAATATATTATAATATATTATATTATAATATAAATGTATTATATATAATATAATTATATGTTATAATATTAATATATATTGATAATATAGAAATTACATATTAATTGTATATTGATACATTAGATATTATATTAATGTATAATACATATATTATACTATAATGTATAATTTTATATAATGATATATAATGTATTATATGATACATAGAATATATTACATATTTATACATAATATATACTTATATATTTATAATATATATATAATTATAATTAACATATAGGTATATATATTTGGCAATAATATATTATATATATTAATATATTGTTACCAAACCACACATATTGGCTTCTTCAAGTTTGTATTCCAGTTCATCCATGATGCTCTATTATCTGCACAATTTATACATGTTAGAAGCTCAACAGGAAGCAGACACAATTCATGTTAATTTTAGAGATTAAATAATGAGAAGTCAAATCTCAAAATACCTTCTGAATTTCTGGCTCCCAAGATACAGCACTATGATTATTGATGTATGAGGGGATAAAATCTGAAGTAATTTTTCTTTAAGCTGGTTACCAGTACCAATTTTGTCTTGCAAGTTTTCAGAAAGTTATTTTGAGATCAGAAGAAAAAATAGTTCCATATGTCATCTCTGGTCTTCCTTAACACAACCAATGACTCACCTGTCTCCTGTTTCCACTGTTAGCTTAAGACAGAGGCTCGTGCTTGAATCAAGCGATGACTGAGGGCCGGCAGAGGGGCCTGTGATGCCGAGCGGCACAGCTGAGGGCCAGAGGAGTTCATAGGGTTTGATATTGTCATCTGTCCTGGAATTTTATGATATGGGTTATGGTTGATTATCACTTAGGATACTCAGAGTCATGGGTCATCATGGGGTCACACAAATCTGAACGGGCTCCAGCTAGTAGAACTGGCATACATTTAGAATGCAATTCATTTTAGCAGCAGAATCTTGAATGAATACAGAAGCAATTATACCACTGGTCTGGCTTAAACAGGTCTAATCCTCTTCCCTGTGTATAACATGTCCAGTGATGTACTGGAGCTGGCTCCTACCAGCTCATAAGTTTCCGGGAAATTTGTGAGCCAGTTAAATAAACTATATTAAAGATCAATTTATATATGCTTGAAATAAATTATATTAAAAACAAAGGTAACTGGCTTTTAGGGTTAGTAGACGCAAACTATTACAGACAGAATGGATAAATGACAGGATCCTAATGTATACCGCAGGATACCATTTAATATCCTGTAATAAACCATAGTGGAAAAGAGTATGAAAAAGGATGTAGTTATGTGTATAACCGAGTCACTTTTCTGAATGGCAGAAATTAACACAACATTGCAAATCAACTATACTTCAATAAAAAAAAAAAATTTAAGCCAAAGGTAATAAATACTTAAAACTGATCATTTCCTGACCATCTCATTATAACGTACTAGTTTATCAGTGTTAAGATAACATCTCTAAAGGCCCAGAGTTTATTTGATCTCACAACTATGACTTCATATCACTTTTCAAAGGGAGACAGAACCCAGTTCCCACCAGTCTGTCAAAGGCAGTCTTAGAAATTCATAAATACATGAATCTGCAAGAGATATACAGGATTTATTGGTACTTTTCCTTTTCAAAGTAGTGTTGAAGTTTTCCTCTGTGCCTAATTTAGAAGTTTCGTCTTTCTGTTAACAAATTTTGGAGAAACAGAGGGCGAGGAAAAGCACAATGCAGGTGAAAGAAGGATGTGGGTCAGAGAAGCCGGCCTCTGTGGATGGCAGTTCACACCCCCCTCCCCAGCCCTTCCGAGAAGCTGCATGCTCACCCTATTTGTGAGGCATGCGCGTGGCTTCTCATTTTTCTTTGGCAAGAACATTAAAACTGTGAAGCTCTGTTCCTAACATATCAGGGTAGATCTTATTTTAAATATGTCAAATACAATCCATTTCCACCTGAGGGAAGTCACTTTACTTCTTTGGAGCAAGTTATGCTATTCTAAGAGTAGTCTATTCACATTAAACCATCCAAGATGGAGGAGCCTGCTAACCAGGATCCTCGCTGCGTGTGTGCGTGCTCAGTTGTATCCAAGTTACATGGCAGATAGAAGCACCGAGGGTCTTTCTCGTTATTGCAGTTACATTATTATCAAGCTAAGCTGTGTAAGATCTTCAGCGTCTAATAGAGTGGATGCTATTGGCTGTACATTCAAAAGCCTTTACCTGGCTCTTTCTTGCAGATCAAGTCATGCTTATGTTTGGGGTATTCACTTTCCTCCACCAGATAATGTGCTTAGTAAGATGATCCAACTTCTACACAGAGGTAAATCTTTTCTATCAGTACTTTTTATTAAAGTGTAGTTGATATACAATATTGTGTTAGGTTCTATTGTACAGAAAGGGGGTTCAGATATACATATATATATTCTTTCTTATATTCCTTTTCATTATGACCTAACACAGGGTGTTTACCCTCTCTCTGTGCTGTGCAGTAGGACCTTGTTTTCATCTATTCTGTGCATAAAAGCTTACATCTGCTGACCCTAACTCCACTCCAGCCCTCTCCCAAGCCCCTGCCCCTTGGCAACCACCAATGTCTTCTCTAGATCTGTGATCTCAGGCAAATCTTAATGCCTCCAACTCTAGCATGGTCATCCTACTCCCCCTGCTAGTGACTGGTTAGGGAGTGGGTATGTGACTCTCTTATGACCAAAAGAGGTCTGCTGAGGACATCTGTGGATTAAAGAAACACACCAGGAAAGACGGCCCCTCCCCTCCCTAGGCGCTCCTGCTTCTTCATGAAGGACTTCACACTCAGCAGTTATCTTGCCGCCGTGCGATGCGGTGAGAAGGCTATGCCGATAACCTGCATTCTCCAACCCAGGGCTTCTCATTGTTTAAATAGTAAACATCCTTGCTGTTCATGCCAGTAGCTCTCAATGTACACACCATAAGCATAAGCAGCCCCTGGGAGGTTTCTAGAAATCCAGAATTTTAGATTTAGGGCACTTCAGTTGACCCTTGAACATCACATGGGTTAGAATGCTGACCCTAGGGAGTCAAAAATCCACATAAAATTTATAGTCCACCCTCCATATACAAGACTCCTCTGTGTCCGAGGGCTCTGGGTTTGCAGATTCCGCCCGCTTGGATCCTGCGTGGTATTGTTCGTTGCTGTTGCTGTTTAGTCGCTCAGCTGTGTCTGACTCTTTGCAATCCCATGGACTGTAGCCCGTCAGCCTCCTCTGTCTGTGGGGTTTTCCAGGCAAGAGTACTGAATCGGTTGCCATTTCCTCCTCCAGGGGATCTTCCTGACGCAGGGATCAAACCCATATCTCCTTCACTGGCAGGTACATTCTTTACCACTGAGTCACCTGGGAAGCCTGTCTGGTATTGGAGTATTTCCTGTTAAAATCAGGGCATGTATAAGTGGACCCACACAGCTCAAACCTGTGTTGTTCAAGGGCCAACTCAACTTCAGACTTACTGATTAGAACCTCTAGGGAAGGGACCCAGCAGTCTATGATTTAACAGCCCTCCAAGTGATCCTGATTCATGCTTAACTTTGATAACCATGGGTTCAAATAATGTAATAATATCTGGACACAGGGCTTGGAATTTGATTGGCAATTGAGAATTCCTAGATCATTTTCAAGTAGAAGACATTGTGATATGCTTATCAGGTGACCTAGAGGAAGTCCTCAAACGGAAGCTAATGTTTGGTGACCATGAACAGTCACTTAGTACCTCTCTGGGTCAGCTAAATTTATTATAAAAGAGGTGACTGTAGCTCATAATCCATGTAGAGAAGCTGTTAGCATTCCATGATAGAGACAAACCATATCTTTACATAACCAGCCCACTGGAAGCTTTTATGGTTTCCCTCTTGGCTGCACAATAAAATGTTCTATCCCATCTACTATGATTTTCTAAACAAACAATTATATGGTGAAGGGTGATAATTACAAAACTATTCTTCTCTTTTATTATGAGGAAGGTAAAGCGAAAGGCTGACATGAATTTTCTGTGAAATTTTGAGGTGCAGAACAAAATGTATGAAACTCCCATAATTAAAATGCTAAGCTTAAAAAGATAAGCTTTCAGAGCATAGGACATAAACTGCAGCTTTATACTTGACCACAAGTACTCTATTGAGATAACATGGAATCCTGTCTCTTCGCTTATAAACAAGCGAATGTAATACAAACACTACAAACTAATAAATTTCATATGCGCATGATGATAACAATGAATAATAATACCACCTTTGGATGCTAGTTAAGCTCATTTCCCGTTCTTTGATGATTTTTAATTATATTCAGCTGTAGCATGCATTCATAACCAAACATTTAGTTACTCAAAATAGCAAAGATCAAAGTAATCAATAAACGAGGAAGTACATGTGGTCACCAAACTGTACAGGTTGGTAACTTGAGGTCTCCCAGGATGAATGTACCAAGGAGCCAGCCACAGAGCTGAGCTCAGCGTCAACCAAACGTGCCGTTTGCAGCAGCTGCTTCAGAATTATTCTGTTCACGATAACACACGACACGGTTCCCATACAGGCCACACCGCAGGATCTACATCTTCCACTCCAGACTGTCTCTCCTGCTCAGCATGGTTTCTAAGTGTAGCTTAACACTCCACTTGCTCGACTTGGCCGGGGAAGACGGGGCAGCCAGTGCAGGATTTACGAATACCGGCTTCAGAGCTGGCCTACCCGTGTTTCCTACCTCACAGGGTAACAGGGCCTTGAATGTAAAGTACTTGGACAGTAGCTGGCACAAGTGCTCAATTAGTAGTAACTCTAAACATTCTCCTTGTAAGTGTATAGACATTACCAGGAGAGATTTTTCAAACTGCAATATATTCAAAAGGAAAACCTTATTCCTTAAGACTTTTGAGAAGTACCTTTGGGAACATGGCTTCCCTTTACCCCACCATCAATACCCCAGCACACACACACACACTCTTGAAGATCATTGTTATACTGACCCTGTTACGGCTCAGTGTTTTAAGTCACAGGAAAGAATATGAATTTGGCTTTAACTTTCTTTTTTCCTAGGAAAGAATATGAATTTGGCTTTAACTTTCTTTTTTCCCCCTATGTGGTTTATTTGACAAACAACAAAAAACTCTACAGTGAATGCACTTTAATTAGAAACAACATAAAATGTTAACAGGTTACATCCAATTTCTGTTACTTAATTACAGAAAGCTATGAAAATTACTTGGCCTTTCCTATAATCCACCTTTTTTATCTTGACATGGGGGATCATCCCCCATCATAACTGGATTATTGTAAATGTTAAATAAGATAATCTCAATCAAAAGCATTTTGTGAGCTATAAAGAAATGTGTGTATATATATATACACACACGTATATATATACACATACATACCTATGTACATATATACACATATACATATATATAAATGTATTGGGCTTTTCTGGTGGCTCAGTGGTAAAGAATTTGCCTGCCAATGCAGAAGATGCGGGTTTGATTCTTGGGTCAGGAAAATCCCCTGGAGAAGGAAATGGCAACCTACTCCCATATCCTTACCTGGAAAATCCCATGGACAGAGGAGCCTGGCTCCAGTCCATAGGGGTCTCAAAAGAGTTGGACATGACTTAGCAACTACATAACAACAACAAATATACGTGTGTGTGTGTGTGTATATATATATATATATATTTCTTGGGGATATGATTTTGCTTTATATACCATTTATCCTCAGTACTCAGAAGGGTGTAAAATAAAATTTTACTGTATAAATGAGTGTTTATTAAACCACAGTCTGGCCTTTGAACTATTCTAGGACTTTTTGTTTTGTTTTGTTTAGGTACAGAAATGCCTTCATAGAATTTTTGTCTTCTGTACTTATTCTTTGGAACATACTCCTAAAAATAGTGTCACCAAGGTAAATGGTGTTATCTTTCTGACTCTTATCTGATATTGTCAACTTATCATCTAAAACCATTGGGGACCATTTATAGCAACTTCAGGAATATGTGTTCATGGCTGCTTCTCTTATCAACAGTGGAATGACTTTTATCATTTTGCTAATAAAATAGATGCAGTGACAGTAACCAAGTTTGGGAGAATAATTTCTAAGTGGACTCCTAGGGCAATTGGGACAGATTATTTACCCTTGGAATTGGTCTGGCACATTCAAAATGCATTGGTATTTTGTTGGTAGATTTGGTTGCTTTTAGCCATTTAAAACTTGAATTCCTTGTATTGCTAATAAGCCACATGTATGAAGGGTGTCCACATATCCACATAAAACACACGGACATTGGATTGTAAAGATATACATTAAATAAACTAAAATGGGAGCATGAGATGGAAGTAAACATTTGCTTCCAAAGGCTGCCATAGGAAGTCACCACAAACCAGTGGCTTGTACCAACAGAAATTTATTCTCGTACGACGCTGGGTGTCAGCAGTGTGAAATCAAGGCACCAGCAGAACCACATTCTCTCTAAAGCCTCTAGAGGAGGAAGCTCCCTCGGGTCCCCAGCCTCTGGAGGCATCAGGAATTCCCCGCCTGTGGCTGCCTGACTCCGAGCCCGTCCCCTTCTGCGAGCGGCCCTCTCTGCTGCACCCGCCCGTCTCTCCCCTCTGTGTGTCTCCCAGGGGCCTGTCACTGGGCAATCCAGGATGGCCATGGTCTTATCTCAAGAGTCCTACTTACGTTTTCAAAGACCTCTTTCGAATTAAGATCTGATGATTAGGCTCGTTGAGGGACACTATTCAACTGACTACAAAGGACATCAGTGATAAAGGAGGCAGAAAGGACACGCACGCGAGAACTCAGACCCGTGAGTGTGACCAATCGTGAGTGCCCGTTTTTCTCGGTTACAGTAGCCGGTGTGGTTTCTGTCTCCACAGCTGGGTCAGTGGCTGAAGCAGCAACGAACCAGTCTTCTTCCCTCCAGCTCTACTGAGGCTTAAGTCCATATGACGTCATTTGCCAATTAAGGTGAGTGACAAGGTGATGTGATACTTGTATACACTGTGAAATGGTTACCGCAATCAAGCTGGTTAGCACATCTATCACCTCACACAGTTGCCATCGGTGCGTGTGTGTCTACACGTCTGTGTGTGTCTGTGTGTGTGCGTGCACAGATTTGCTACATCTACTTTTAGGAAACTTCAAGTATACATTACAGTACTGTTAACTCTGGTCACCATTAGTTCCCTTGAACGTCTTCGTCTTAAAACAGAAAGTTTGTACTCTTTGACCCCGTTTCCCCAATGCCCCAGCCCCCAACAACCACTAATCTACCACATTTTAGTGATTTTTATCTTTTTCAGACTCCACATACAAGTGAAACCGTACAGAACTTGTCTTTCTCTGACTTTTTTCACATAGCATAATGCCACTAACTTTCATTCATGGTGTCACAGAAATTTCCTTTTTATGGCTGAATAATATTACACTGTGTATATATGTGTGTGTGCGTGTGTATGTATATGTGTATAGAGACATATCTGTCTATATATGTATATGTGTGTATACATACACACCACTCACATATCATATTTTCTTTATCTACTCATTTGTTGATAGATAATTAAACTGGTTCCATGTCTTGGCTATTATGACTAAAGCTGCAGTAAACATGGAGAAATATAGATATCACCTCAAGATAGTTGTTTCGATTCCTTTGACTATATACCCAGAAGTGGCATTGCTGAGTCACGTGATAGTTCTACTTTTAATTTTTTGAGGAAACACGATACCATTTTCCACAGTGGCTATACCAGTTTCCATTTCCACCGATTGTACAAGGGTTCTCTTTTTTCCCATCCTTGCCAACACTGGTTGCCTCCTGTCCTTCTGATAGCAGCCATCCTAACAGGTATGAGGTGACAGCTCACTGTCTGTCAGTTTTCTGATGATTAGAGATGCTGAACATCTTTTTATGTACTGATGAACATTTATGTGTTTCGTATTGAAAATGTCGATTCAGGTCCTTTGCTAATTTTTAAATCAGATTATTTGTTCTTTTCTGCTGTTGAGTTGCCTGAGTTCCTTATAGATTTTGGATAATACCCCCTAAACCTTGAACCTATTTGTTCAATAAACATGAATGGAGACTTTTTATATATCTGTAACAACACAGGTGCTATATATACAATGATAAAAATAATAGCTCATGACTCTGAAAGACACCTGGTGGTCCACTGGAGGAATGAATGAAACATGGATGGTCGCTCTTGCATGGAGACAACAGTGAAACATCCAATGTATTCTCTCACGTCACTTCAATGACCTTCTTTCCTCTATTTCAAACTTGCTTTAAAAACCTTAGTTTTCTCAATATACTAACATATGCTATTAACCACATCTGTCTCTGATCTTTACCTGTGCTGCTTTCAGTTCACTTCAGTCACTCAGTCGTGTCCGACTCTTTGAGACCCCATGAATCACAGCACGCCAGGCCTCCCTGTCCATCACCAACTCCCGGAGGTTAATCAAACTCATGTCCATAGAGTCGGTGATATCATCCAGCCATCTCATCCTCTGTCATCTCCTTCTCCTCCTGCCCCCAATCGCTCCCAGCATCAGGGTCTTTTCCAGTGAGTCAACTCTTCGCATGAGGTGGCCAAAGTATTGGAGTTTCAGCTTCGGCATCAGTCCTTCCAATGAACACCCAGGACTGATGTCCTTTAGGATGGACTGGTTGGATTTCCTTGCAGTACAAGGGACTCTCAAGAGTCTTCTCCAACATCACAGTTCAAAAGCATTAATTCTTCGGTGCTCAGCTTTCTTCACAGTCCAACTCTCATATCCATACATGACCACTGGAAAAACCATAGCCTTGACTAGACGGACCTTTGTTGTCAAAGTAATGTCTCTGCTTTTTAATATGCTATCTAGGTTGGTCATAGTTTTTCTCCCAAGGAACAAACGTCTTTTAATTTCATGGCTGCAATCACCATCTGCAGTGATTTTGGAACCCCCAAAATAAAGCCTGTCACTGTTTCCACTGTTTACCCATCTATTTGTGATGAAGTGATGGGACCAGATGCCATGATGTTAGTTTTCTGAATGTTGAGCTTTAAGCTAGCTTTTTCACTCTCCTCTTTCACCTTCATCAAGAGGCTCTTTAGTTCCTCTTTGCTTTCTGCCATAAGGGTGGTGTCATCTGCATATCTGAGGTTATTGATATTTCTCCCTGAAATATTGATTCCAGCCTGTGCTTCATCCAGCCCAGCGTTTCTCATGATGTCCTCCGCATATAAGTTAAATAAGCAGGGTGACAATATACAGCCTTGATGTACTCCTTCCCTGATTTGGAACCAGTCTGTTGTTCCATGTCCAGTTCTAACTGTTGCTTCTTGACCTGCACACAGATTTCTCAGGAGGCAGGTCAGGTTGTCTGGTATTCCCATCTCTTGAAGAATTTTCCAGTTTGTTGTGATCCACACAGTCAAAGGCTTTGGTGTAGTCAATAAAGGAGAAGTAGATGTTTTTCTGGAACTCTCTTGCTTTTTCTATGATAAGGTAATAGCTAGAATCTATATTTACTGCATTACTGTGCATGCTAAGTCACTTCAGTCATGTCCTACTCTTTGTGACCCCATGTACTATGGACCGCCAGATTCCTCTGTCCATGGGATTCTCCAGGCAAGAATCCTGGAGTGGGTCACCATGCCCTGCTCCAGGAGATCTTCCCCACCCAAGAATCAAACCTGGGTCTCCTGCATCCCCTGCATTGCAGGCAGATTCTTTACCACTAGCACCACCTATGAAGCCCTCTGCACTACCATTTACCATTGGGTGTCTAGACTGCCTGCGAGACCCCTGCCCAGTCAGTGGGTCCTGCTTCTATCCTTGCCCCGGGACCTGTTCCAGTAACCCCAGTCCTGACCTCATCCCCTTGGTCCTGCTGGACCAGACTGCTAGCTCTCTGCCCACAGACAGTCGCTGCCTATCTGCCCTGTGTCTTTGAGTTCCCTGTCACCGACTCTCTTACTGAGCCCATACTGACTCGGCCACCTGCAAACCTCAGTTTCCCCTTCATCCTACATTTCCCAGAGCCTATCACAAGCAACTTCTCGCTCCTCAGTGGTATCAGGGAATCCCAGCCTTGGTCAGAGCCAGGAAGAGAGTTCAGATGCTTAAAAACTAAGCCTGTATCATCTCTAACTCATAGGAAAAAGAAACCTGAAAGGCAGGCATCTTCTGCCCATCCTGGAGATAACAATAGTGAAGTTTAGAGAGGTGAACCTCTTGCCAGTAAGCGGTAGAGCAGGGAAACGGCCTGCACTTCCCACGGTACAACCACCTCCAGATTCTGTGCTCAGCTCTGTTCTTTCCACTTTATTTACGGGTATAGAGTCTAATAGCTTTCTATCGCTACCGTAACAAATTATCCACAAGCGTATTGGCTTAACAGAGAGTTATCATCTTAGAGTTCTGTAGCTCAGAACTCCGCTGCGGTCACGCTGGGTTAACTCCAGGTATTGGCTGGCTGCGTCCCTCCCAGAGGCTTGGAGGAGAATCCGGCCCCTTGCCTTCTCAGCTGCTGGAGACCGCGCTGCCTTCCCAACTCCTTTCACGTTCACGACTAGCTGAGTCCACCTATCGTAGCATCCCTCGGACGCTGGCTTGTTCTCTGCCTCCCTCTTCCACTTTTCAGACCCAGTTGCGGGACTTCCCTGGTGGTCCAGTGGTTAAAAACCACCTTCCAATGCCAGGGACCTGGGTTCGAGCCCTGGTGGGGGAATTAAGATCCCACATGCCGCGGAGCAACTAAGCCCTCACGCCCCAACTAGAGAGCCTGCGGACCTCAACTAAAGGTCCCCCGTGGTGCAGCTAACACCCTGCGTGCCCCATGCCTTAAAGCAAAAGAAAAGGTAGAGTCAGTCTGATGTTGGGGCATTTCAGGAGTCCATCTATCTGTTTGAATATACTCTGAGAGTTCAGGTTTGCGAGGAATCCAAGTTTTGTCTATCAGAAAGCTCATGGGCCGTATTAGTATTTTTCCTCTTGTTGCAAATGACACAGGTGGGCTTGTCAGTCTGTTCTGTTGTTTTCTGTGGCCAAGCAAAAGGAAAATTTACTAAGAACACAATAGCTCTAGAGCAGGATTGGAAATAGAGCAAAAATAAGCTAAGAAGCAACAATCAGAGGCTCTTATCAGGACACTTTGGAAAAAGACTTCAAGCTATCAGGGTTAAAAAAATACTTCTAATACCTAAGCAATATCCACATACAGAGTTTAATTTTCTTTAAGATTGCTTGTTTCCCTCTTGATTAAAATAAAATCAACAACAGATAAACAGAAATTTGGGAAATTGCTCATGGAACTATGCCAAATTCAATGACCTAAAGACATTATATATAGGGCACAGATTAAGATTGTAATTTCAAGATATCATAAGAAAGTATAAAACTGCAGAAAATAGAGAGTGTTGATGCCACCATCGACTGTAGCCCACCAGGCTCCTCTGTCCATGGGATTTCCCAGGCAAGAATACTGGAGTGAGGTGCCATTCCTTTCTCCAGGGGATGTTCCTGACCCAGGAACTGAACCCACATCTCCTGCATTGCAGGTAGATTCCTTACTTACTGAGGCATCAGGGAAACCCATCTAATATAGATAAAATAGATAATTAATAAGGATTTACCTATAGGATAGGGAAGTCTACTCAATATTCTGTAATGATCTATACGGGAAAAGACTCTAGAAAAGAGTGGGTATATGTAGATGTGTAACTGATTCACTTTGCTGTACGCAGGAAACCGACACGCACTGTAAGCCAGCTCTGCTCCAGTGAAAATTAGAAGCAAAATTAGAGACATATTATAGCTAAGAAACGGTCAAAGAGTCAAAGCAACAGTGAGGAGCTGAGAGTCCCCACTTAAGCCCCGGTGCTCAGCTGCACTTCCCACTCTCAGATCTTCCTTCCACCTCTTCAGAAAAGGGATAAGGGCCCGTCTCCCCCATCTCATCAAACAGGGCATGGGTGACGGAGGATCCTTGGAGTGGGAGACCTGATGCAGTGTAAGAAATACTCTTTGGCTCTCTCATGCCAATGAAAATTTAAAATAATATAAAAATAAACACCAAGGACAGTAGAATAGCCAAGTGGACACATCAAAAGACCATCATAGGGGCTTCCCTGGTGGTCCAGTGGTTAAGACCTCACCTTCCAATGTAGGCGGTGCAGGTTCGATCCCTTGGTGGGGAAGTAAGATCCCACATGCCTCCTAGCCAAAAATCAAAACATGAAACAGGAGCAATGCTGTAACAGTTCAACGAAAACCTAAAAACGGCCTACATCAGAAACCCGTTAAAACGACCATCACAGAAGGGCGTAGCAGGACAGGGCACCACAGTCTTCACACTTACCAAATGCCGCCCACAGAGCGGGGAAGGTAACTTGCCAAAAGACAGGGATGGGGTCATCCTGGAAAAGTCCATGGATTCTGAGCAGCGAAGAGCAAACCCCCACTACGGAGGCTGGAGAGGACCGCCCAGAATAAGGAGGCGGCTCTCAGTGACGTGGGCTCCTCACCAGCCGGGATCTTGCCATCACATTTCCCTTGTCAGTGTCCATCCAAGGAGCTAGATATCTATGAGACATCACAGTCTTACTTATCATCCTAATTCCTTAAGGCAGAGTAAGGAATTTCAGGATTACCAAGCACAGGGTGAGTTTAGTTGTAGGACTTTAAAGGCACAGATGACTATGGTTTGGTCACTATGTCGTGTCTGACTCTTTGCGACCCCATGGACTGTAGCCCGCCAGGCTCCTCTGTCCATGGGATTCTCCAGGCAAGGACACAGGAGTGGGCTGCCATTTCCTTCTCCAACAGATGCCTATGGAAACCCTCAAATTCTAACATATTAGAAGTTACTGTTTCAGTCTCTGGTCAAGTGTTACTTTAGGTTAGAAAATCACTGAAGTGTATCAAACTTTCTACTAACAACATGCCCGCAGGGATGGAGGAAATGCACCATCCTGAATGAGAACTAACCATGTTATCAGCACAGAACACAAACGAGATGGAGACATGATAACGCTGAAGTCAAAACTTCAAGGGGTTATGTCTGCCAAAGAATAAACCCAGTTGATGTCTAAATTCCTCAGGACTGCTGAAAATGCAGAGGGTAAAGTCGAGCTGGAGCCTCACCTTTGTCTGTTCCATCACCTGAACCGTTCATTTTTTCTCTCTCCTACCATTCATTTTGCAAGTGTGGATAAGCTCTCCCTTTCGTGGTCGCCTGTCATCTCTCCCACTTTCATTCCCTCTATAAACACCATTTCTGCTGCATCTTCAGAAGCTTATCTCCCCTCCACAGCTGTCTGTTCAAAGTTGAGAGCCTGACACTGATTTAAGCAGCTTGAATTGCTCTGAAATAGATTCCTCAGGGCAGAGACCAATTTCTTATGCATTGTCAATAGCTAAATATGGTGTTGGTGTTGCATAAACACAGTGTGAATATAAATAACGGAAAGTTCAGAAAAAGGGTAATAATTTTCTGTATGTTAGACAGTTAAAATCCGAAGCTTTGGAGGGAACTCTGAGTACCCCTAAAGAATTATCAGAAGATGATGCTCTCCTCTACTGGATGGGAGACAGAGCTTTACAAATGGAAAAACTGCAGATCCATTCAGGAATGTCCAGGGAGCTGGCTCTTTATTCCACCACGCCTGGCTCTCCATGGTGGAGAATGGCAGCTATTCACAGTTATTCCTTTCCCCTATGCCTTCCTGTGGGGAGAAGAGAATGCCCAGCGCTTCTGACTTTGGGCTTACCCTTGTGATTTGATTTGGCCGGTGAATGTCAGTGGACAGAGCATGGACAGATGTCTCACAGGTGCTTGCATGCTTTGCTTTAGCCTCTAGAGTTCCTCAATTTCACCAGAAGTCCAGAATTCTATCATGATTCCAGAATGAGGAGACAGGTGGGACATACTTGGATCCACCCAGATCCTGAATCCTAATCCAGCTGACTGCAAATGATCTCAGCTAATACCAGCAAAGCACAGCTGACTTACAGACAGATGAGGAGGGAATAAACATTTATTATTATAAGCCTCTGAGGTGAAGGGGTGTCTTTTAACATAGCCTAGTGGGAACAATGACCAAGAAATATGTTCTTCACTCTGCAATTAGAAGAAGTGAAACATTAGGAAATATTGGCTCTAAAAAGGAGTCTGCTCTTAGTTACACCCACCTCTGATCTCTCCAGCCAATCTCTATCCCAGGACGCAATTTCAGAAAATTTCAAGTCACTCCATGTGATGACTCTGTAGTCTTTTTTTTTTAAGCATTTTTTTTTTCAATAAAACACCTTGGACATATGCCCGGCTAATGAGTAACCATTAGCTGGCACACAGATACAGATGAACACTCGTAGAAGAAATGCTGTTTTTCATTGCAATGGCTTGTCTTGAAGATGGGCCCCCAAAGAGTCACGCCTTCCAGTATTCATACACTTGTATGGTCCTTTTCCACCATGAACATGAGCTAGGCGTGCGTGACACTTGGAAACTTCTGAAACAATGTGAGATTTGTAGCTCTTCTTTGGATTCTTAGAACACTTACTCTAGAGCCCTGGGTGCTAAAGCAATCGGATGCTCCAGCTAGAGAGACGATCCGGGACAGACGAGGAGCTCTCGGAGCAGAGAGACCAGCTGAGACCAGGGCCCCCGCGGCGCCTCCCAGGCTACAGAGAAGTGAGACCACAGGCAAGTGGAGCTCGGGCTCTCCAAGGTCACCCCAGCAACCCGCCGCAAGCCACTGTGTGACACCAGCTGACCCTGCAACCCAGGCAGGCCCTGCTCGACTCTGGACTCATAGACTGTGAGCGCAATAAAGTTGCTTTATTTTAAACCAGAAGGTCTGTGCTTATACATCAGCTGGCACCCAAAGCGTTCATTTACACAGTTTACCAAAGTGGCATAATGACTGGTTATAACAATCATCAACATTTGTAACTGAGCAGGATCCTATGGGGGCCTTCCCAGGACAGACCCCCTGTGCCCCGGGCCCGCCCCCTGCCTCTTGTCTGTAAAAAAAATCTTTAGCCTCCCAGATGCTCCCTGAGCAAATTTAATCAGAGAAGTGAGAAAATACAGAAAGGAAGGGAAAAAAACCAAGCAATACAAAACAGTAATAGTTGAGTCATTAAAGAAGGTGGAGGACCTTTATTTCCTCCTCAAGGCGATAGATAATATTCTGAGCCAGGTCCTTCGAGCGGTTTTGCAGCTATGGATGCCCCCACCAGGTGGGAGAAGCTAACTGTGTGCTGCCCACCAGCACACAGACCCCAGACCAGTTGAAACCGGGAGGTTGACGGGGTTGACTCCTGATTACCTCACCGCCAACCAGTCAGAGGCATGTCCGCGAGCTGATCACACACTCCATATCCTCTCCTGCTCAGCATGCCTTTACGAACCTCTCCCTGAATGCCCCCGGGGACAGCAGGCCTTTCAAGCCCCAGCTGCCTGGGCTCCCGGCTTGGCCCTTGCGCTTTCCTCCACCACCGCCTGGTGCCAGCAGTTTGGCCTCACCGTCTTCGGGCGAGGGAACCCAGGTTTGGTCCAGTTAACACATTGACTAAATCTTGTACGGTGTTGTGTACCGTGTGTCAATATTTAATTTCTACCTCACATGAATACAAGCACCTATGAAATATGTAACATAATCATTGCCATTTGATAAGTGAAAAGGTTCAGACACAGCGCTATGAATTAAATTGCTCAGTCAAATGGGCAGTAAAGTGGTGGAAGCAAGGTCTGACCTAGGAAGTATCACAAGTCCTGATCCCTAACTAAATAATTAAAGATTTAGGAAGGCTGCAGAGCTTTGGTTTCCTAGGCAATGCATTTTTCACTTAGCCAGTTCCCAGCCACCAGGCAGCCAGTTTACACACAGTTTGATGAAGGTTACAATGCTGGCATCTGTGCAAAAAAACAAGCAGGATATTAAATTACACCTATTAAAGGAAAGGCTGGTTTAGACCAGCCAAAGGTCTGACTCCCTAAGTCTTTGAGGTGTCGGAAGGGCACCAGGCCAAAAGAGTTTATGTGAAATAAAACGCTATTGGTAGCTGGCCAAAAAACATTAGTATTCGCAACAAAGACAACTGCTACCTGCCAATTCAAGAAGAAATGGTGGAGTTAAGAAACGTTAATGAGCAGAGTACTTCTCCTTTCTGGGTGGGCTTGTCATGAGGGCCTGATTTAGCTGAGTGTAAAATTTGATTATGTGACTGACTGACTTCGGTTTTCACAAGAGTGTTGCCTCAAATATAATTATCTCTGAGGCCAGTAAGTAGGCAAAATGTTTCCACTTGCTTATAAACAATCATCAGTGTGGATCTAAGAAGAATATGGGGAATCTAAGGTTTCCAGGTCATATGGAAATGATGGGTTCTATTCTGTCGGCTGTGATTGACAGCAGGAGGCCTTCTGATGTCCACAGGGGCCTTGATAGGAGTCCCTGGCCGAGGGCTCCGTGCATTTTTGCCATTGAGCGGCCTCAGATCAGTGGACAGACCCCTGCTTGAAACAGTGGTTTCAAGCTTGAAACAGCTAGAAAGTAACAATAGAAAATAACAGATCCGTCAAAGGCATGGTTAGGAATGCCTACAGTTGCAGCAAGCAAACCAAACTGAAGCCTGGCCTACAGAAGAACTGGGTTATTCTCAAAAACTACAAAAATCGAACATGACTGAGAAACTCTTCCAGATTAAAGGAGACTAAACAGACTTGACAATCAAGGGTGACAGGATATTCTGAAATGATTCCTGACCCGGAAAAGAAAATTACAATTCCAGTTTGGCTTAATAAGACCTTAGTGGAATGACTGGTGATTGTCTAATACCATAGATGAGATAACAATATGCTAGCAAACGGAATTTCCATTTTTACTGTGATTGGGATTGTACTGCAAATGTTTTAGGAAATACACACTGACGTGTTTAAGGGTAAAAAGGCATTGCCTTTTTCTCAAATTCTTCAGGAAAAAAAAGATCTTTACTCCATCTGGAATTTATTTTTGTACATAACGTAAGATGGCAGTCTAATATTTCTTCCATATGCATGGAATACCAAATCAACACAGTTTATTAAACAATTTATCCTTCCCCACTAAATTAAAATACTACCTTTGTCATATATTCTCATATATAATTAAGATCTGTTTCTGGAATGTGTATTTTGTTCCATTCATCTGCTTTCCATGCCTATGTCAATATCACAGCAATGTGACTTTGTAGTATAATTTAGTATCTTGGAAGACATAATATCCTTCTTTTCCATGTATCTTTTCATATATATATATAAAATTTATGTATATATACATATATATTCCTAGTACATGAAGTATATATATGTAAACTTATATACTATGTGTGTACACATTAATGCATATGTACAGGTGTGTCTATCCATCTTTACAGTAGATTTTTGTAAGTTTCTTCATGTTAGTCCTGTGCCTTACCCACTAATTCCTAGTATGGTATGATTTCATTGTTGTTATAAGGAGAATATTCCAAGTCCATTTCTAAATGCTAATTGCTAGTATAGAGAAAAAGTGCTTATTTACACCTTACCAAATTCACATTTCTTTCAGTAGTTTTTTTACTCTTTGGATTTCAGACTTATAGTCAAATCTTAGCAGATAAGATTATGTTGTATCAAATCCATCTTGGCAAAAAAAAAATTATCTTTTTTTTCCAGTGTATCCATGCTCTTTCATTTCTCATTTGTTTCATTTTCTTGGCCCTCTAGATTAATATTAAACAAAAATAATAAAGGGTTGGTCTATCTAATACCAACTTTAACTATTTAATGTTATTTAAAATATTTTTTTATTTAATATTCAGTTTAATTGTTTCAACATTTAGGATGATATTTTCCATTGATTTTTGGTAAATAGATTTTCATTACATTCGGTTTCCTTCTAATACTCTTTTACCCAATTTTAATAGGAGTGGCTGCTGGTTATTAAATATCTTTTATCAGTTAATATTATTATTCATCTACTGGGGTTATGATGATAACTTTCCTAAATTAAACAAACATTTTTCTACATTAAACTTAACTTGCTATGATGGTTTCAACTCTTGATCAATTACTGGATTGTACTCACTGATTTTGACTTGCCCCATGGCTCAGTGATAAAAGAATCTGCCTGCAATACAAGAGATGCGGGTCTGACCACTGGGTCCAGAAGATCCCCTGGAGGAGGGAATGGTGACCCACTCCAGTGTTCTTGCCTGGAGAATCCCATGGACAGAGGAGAGCCTCATGAGCTACAGTCTATGGGGTCGCAAAGAGTCAGACACGACTGAGTGATTAACCACACAGTCACTTATTTTATTTAGAAGTTTTGCCCCTATGTTTGCAGCATGATATAAATTTTCTTCTTTAGACTGTAGTTTCTTTATAGTTTTCACCATGAATATGATACGATCTTCATGAATAAAATGGGGCATATACTAGATAATATTTGTTAAATAAATTTTTGTATATTGTTTGAATAATCTATTTTAAAATATTAGACACAATTTATTTTTTAAATACATCAAGACTAGTGCCTTCTTCAAAGCTAAACTTAGCACCTTATACCACCTTCAGTCAACTGTTCAGTTGTCTTCTTTCTCTTCAAATAATTTGGTAATTTATAATTTTCTAAGTATCATATAGGTCTAGTTTCTCAAAATTGCTACCAAGACCCTTCTTGTAGTCAGCTCTTAAAATTGTTTCTATTGCATGGTTGTTCCTTTCCATTCTGGATTTTTACAATTTTGCCTTCTCATCTTTTTTATAGGCTTCTAAGTGATTTAACTGGTTTCACTAGCAAAGTAATGCTCAAAATTCTCCAAGCCAGGCTTCAACAGTACATGAACCGAGAACTTCCAGATGTTCAAGCTGGATTTAGAAAAGGCAGAGGAACCAGAGATAAAATTACCAGCATCTGCTGGATCATCGAAAAAGCAAGAGAGTTCCAGAAAAACATCTACGTCTGCTTTATTGACTTCACCAAAGCCTTTGACTGCGTGGATCACAATAAACTGTGAAAAATTCTTAAAGAGATGGGAATACCAGACCACCTGACCTGCCTCCTGGATGCAGGTCAAGACGCAACAGTTAGAACTGGACATAGAATAACAGACTGGTTCCAAATTGGGAAAGAAGTACGTCAAGGCTGTATATTGTCACCCTGCTTATTTAACTTATATGCAGAGTACATCATGAGAAATGCTGGGCTGGATGAAGCACAAGCTGGAATCAAGATTGCCAGGAGAAATATCAATAACCTCAGATATGCAGATGACACCACCCTTACGTCAGAAAGCAAAGAAGAACTAAAGAGACTCTTGATAAAAGTAAAAGAGAAGAGTGAAAATTTGGCTTAAAACTCAACATTCAGAAAACTAAGATCATGGCATCTGGTCCTATCACTTCATGGCAAACAGATGGGGAAACAATGGAAACAGTGAGAGACTTTATTTTGGGGGGGTTCCAAAATCACTGCAGATGGTGACTGCAGCCATGAAATTAAAAGACGCTTGCTCCTTGGAAGAAAAGACATGGATGTGAGAGCTGGAATATAAAGAAAGCTAATGCTTTTGAACTGTGATGTTGGAGAAGACTGTTGAGAGTCCCCTGGACTGAAAGGAGATTCAACCAGTCCATTCTAAAGGAAATCAATCCTGAATACTCATTGGAAGGACTGATACTGAAGCTGAAACTCCAATACTTTGGCCACCTGATGCAAAGAACTGACTCTTTGGAATAGACCCTGATTCTGGGAAAAGATTGAAGGCGGGAGGAGAAGGGGACGACAGAGGATGAGATGGTTGGATGGCATCACCGACTCAATGGACATGAGTTTGAGTAAACTCCGGGAGTTGGTGATTGACAGGGAGGCCTGGCATGCTGCAGTCCATGGGGTCACAAAGAGTCGGACATGACTGAGCAACTGAACTAAATGGCATCGTTTTTCCTCATGACTTAGTACTTTTAATACGGAGCTCTTATTTGTTTAAGTCTTCGTTGAATTCGTTACCACACTGCTTCTGTGTTATATTTGGGTCAGGAGGCATGCAGGCTCTTAGCTCTCCCTGGAGGGATCACACCCATACCCCCTGCATTGGAAGGTGAAGTCTCAACCTCTAGACCATCAGGGAAGTCCTGACTTGGTGCTTTCAACTTTAATTCTACACCGATGTTCCTTTTGCCTCTTGTGTTTTTTTTCTTTGCATCTTCCTTATACAACTCTTTAAAATTATTTTAAGTGTTCTTCTTACAAATAGCAGTTAATTATATTTTTAAGTCAGTTTGACACTTCTAATCTGAGTAGTTTTCATATTTAATAAAATCATTGACATAATTTTATTCCTGTTCCTTTACTTTCAATATACATTTCACTTACTTTTCTGTCTTATTTTTCTGTTTTTGATTGTGGCTGCTTGCTATTTTCCTATACTTGTTTGGAAATGATACTAATAGATGTCTCCCCAGTTCTTTAATGATTACCTTCTCTTTTTGAAACCTATTTCTCTACAATTATTTGAAGGAAAAATAAAAACCATTAATCCCAATGAAATGTACTGTTCTGTCATTTTCCACTTCTCCATATGATTACATACAGACATTTCTTTCTTTGACCCTCCCATTAAAACTGAAGAATTTGAATGATTTTACTTTTACCCTCCCCTCAAGTCCTAGGACTTACTAAGAATTTAGTCATTTTAGTTCTAAACTATTAGTTGAATTTCTAATAGATTGTCTCTCTTCTTTTCATCATACTAATCATATTTGGTGTTTATATCACACGTAAATTACATTTATCTTCTCAGTCTATCATTATCCATCTATATCTAAGCAAACACACAAATAAGCGCTGATTCATTCTCAGATGCGTTGTGCACAATTCCCACTTCATGTCACATTTCCCTGGCTTGATTATTCATCTCTCCTTCACTTGTTCATTTAGAATCTCTTCTCGACCATTGTGTTTTCCTCAGAGATATATTCTCTAAATTATTATAAAGTCTTAATTGAATTGCTTAGAGTGCCAAGTGAATTACAGCTTTTTGTAAGAGATTCTCAGGTTGAACTGAAGTCTGTTATCTCTAAGAACTGTAACACTGCTCCTAGATTTCAGTATGACAATTGGAGATTCAAGCATCACAGCATGAATCTTTCCCTTTACGTGTAACCTGATCTCACAGGAAGGTTCTCAGAATTTCCAGGTGTGCTCATGTAGCTAGCTGTCTTTTCCCATCTCATCCATACTTCCTGGACCTAAACACACTTTTTCATCCTGTGACTCGGGTTTTTTCAGATAAATTTTCTTAAGCTTTATGTGCATCTAGATGTCCAGCATCTGCCTTTCATATCTCTTATCTTTTTATCATAATTTCTCTCTGAGTTTTTGCTCTCTGTTTTAAGAATTTTTTCCTGGATCCAACTGATTCCCTGGATTCAATCTCTACTCTGACCATCCTCTCCTTCAACTAAACCAAAAACTTTTGCATTAAAATTATTTTTAGCTCCAGGAAATTTACTCTTCCAAAGTGTAATTACTGGGGTTTCTGAAGCCTGGTGAGCAGTGGAAAGTTAAGCGCTCTGTACTCCGTAAGTCTCTGCAGGCATCACGGGGAATCCCTTACTGGATCCCTGGTCTGCTTTCCCTGTCTCGGCCTAAGGGCATGGAGGCCTGCATCCATCCAGTCAATTCCCCGTGGCCCCCAGAGCACCAGGATCCCAGCCCCACACATGCAGATGGTGACCTTATGTTAGGGGCCCACACAGAGGTGAGGTCATGGTTTTCTCAAGACTTGATATTTGAGTCTCATTGCAGTTCCCTCTGGTTCTGGTCTTTAGGATCTCATCCACGAATGAAGGCAAAAAGCTTTGACTCACTGTAACTCCTGCAGAACCAAAGCTTCACTTACAACCAACTTCTTTCCAATCCTAGCAGTCATTTGGCTCATTTGGGAAAGACTGGAAGCAGCACTAAAAGAAAATGAGCTGTTATCTTCCCAGAATATTCCTTTTTCTTACATTTTAAAATACTTTCCCCATGTTTTCTTTTGTTTGATCTTTACAACAACACTATCAGATAGAAGTTCAAACCCTGACATATAGGCTCAAGGCTATTTCCACTTAAAAAAAAAAAAAAACTGTAGTAAACAGAGAGAAAAACTCAGATTGGTCCTGCTTAGATGTGCACGGTTACATTCCAACAGAAACACACTCAAGTTCCAAGGCCTGCAACCAACCATTATACTCTTGCATATTTTGAGAATGCAGTCTTTAGAGGGAGAAAAAGTTGAGGTGTGGATAGGTGCACCATGAAACAGCTTGCAACGTCTGAGGCTGCGGTTCAGTTGCATTAAGAGATGCTCTCCTAGCAGGACTGGACCGACACATGGTCACGGTTAACTCTCTTTTGCACCTCACCTCTTCACAGCTCGCAGTATTGATGGGCACATGGGCTGCTCTCTGGGGTAGATGGGAGTCAAGACAGGTGCCGATATTGAACTGTAGGAGCTGTTCATATATTTTGGAGATGAATCCCTTGTCAGTCACATAGTTTGCAAACATTTTCTTCCATTCTGTAGGTTGTCTTTTTGCTTTGTTTATGGATTTCTTTGCTGTGCAAAAAACTTTTAAGTCTAATTCAGTTCAATTCAGTCGCTCAGTCGTGTCCAACTCTTTGTGACCCCATGAACTGCAGCATGCCCACTTGTTTATTTTTTTATTTTTTAAAATTTCCATTACTCTAGTAGGTGGATCCAAAAAGACACTGCTGAAAATTACATCAGAGAATGTTCAGCCTATGTTTTCCTCTAGGATTTTTGTAGCATCTAGTCTTACATATAGGTCTTTAATCCCTTTGAGTTTATTTTTGCGTGTATGGCATCAGAGAATGTTCTAGAATGTTTCATTCTTTTACATGCACCTCTTCCATTTCCCGGCACCACTCACTGAAGAGACTTTTTCCCTACCGTGAATTCTTGCCCGCTTAGTTGTAGATTAATCGACCATAGGTGCATGGGTTTATTTCTTGGCCTTCTATCCTGCTATTGATATATATTTCTGTTTTTCTGCCAGTACCATACTGTTTTGATTACTGTAGCTAAATTGGTACAGCCAGTATGAAGAATAACATGGAGGTTCCTTAAAAAACTAAAAATAGAGCTACCATAGGATCTGGCAATCCCACTCCCAGGCACATATCCAGAGAAACCTATAATTCAAAAAGATGTTTGCATCCCAATGTTCATTGCAACACTATTTACAATAGCCAAGACATGGAAGCAACCTAAATGTCCATCTACAAATAAATAGATAAAGATGTGGTACATGTACACAATGGAATATTACTTAGTCATTTAAAAAAACAATGAAATCACGTCATTTGTAGCAGCATGAATGGACCGAGAGATTGTCATGCTAAGTGAAGTGAATCAGACAGAGAATGGCAGATATCACATAACATCACTTGTATGCAGAGTCTAAAAAATGATGCAAATTAATTATGAAACAGAAACAGACTCACAGAATTGAAAGCAAACTTACGGGACAAGCTGGGGATCTGGGGTCAGCAGGTGCGCGCTGGCGTTAATATGTGTACAACAGACGAACAAGAACCTGCTGTGTAGCACAGGGGCTCTCCCCAGCACTCTGTAGTAACCTATATACACACATATGTCGCATGCAGAGACCCTGCATACATAAAACTGAATCACCTTATGAACGCCTGACACCAGCACAGCGCTGTGAATCAGCTACACTTGGACTAGGAAAACAGTGCTGATAAAAAGCTCTTTCCTCTTGATGTGCATCCTTTTCCAAGCTCTAAACAGAATCTGCAAGCCTTCAATCAATACAATGTACAAAAGAACACGTGTTGATTTTCCATCCGTTTATGTTTCAGTTAGGGTCTACATGTTAAAATTCAAACATGAAGGTGACTGGATACTCTCCACTTAAAAACAATTAAGAGAAACTGATTCTTCTGACACAATAACCCTTAGCTACTTTGTTGTCCATGCTCCCGAGTCTGAACAAGTAAGGGAAATATATTGGACGTGCCTTTATTTTTGAGCTACACCTCTCACTGGCGACTTGAGTGGTGTAACAACTCTTAGTGAGCGTGCAAGCTTCTTTCACCCTCCTCTTTCCTTAGTTCCTGCTCAGTTATCACCTTGGACAATGGATGTTGAACACCCAGCATTATAATGTGGATGCTTATGACTGCTTAAAAGGGAATGCCTCTTAGCAATTTGTATTCTAAAATATCCTCCCCTTTGTTCTCATGGGAGACCTCGTTAAACAGTTTCTAGGTCTGCAGAGTCTTGCAGAAAACCCAACATCATTCAAGTTTACAGACAGGATGGGCCAGGCTGCTGTCCTCACTAACTAGCCCACTCCAAATATTTTTTCACTTTCTGGCTGCACCCCACAGCATATGGGATCTTAGTGTCCCCATCAGGGACCCAACCTGCACCCCCTGCAGTGGAAGTGCAGAGGCTTAACCATTGAGCCTCCAGGGAAGTCCCTAACCATGTTTATAACTTACTGTCTCACCAGAAATCCACATTTAAGATAAACCGCAACCCCAGATAGTCTTACAACAAGCCCAGAGTGCAAAATCGTTCACTCTTTCTTTGAGGAATTTCACTCTACAACTTTCTTATGCTTCTATTTCTTCTTAAGTGGTTCATACTCTCACAGACTTGGACTCAAGAAGATCCAAATCCTCCCTTTCTATTGAACTTCTCTAAATAGTAGTTTTTGTAGTAGTGTCTCCCCTGTGGGTGACCAGGCATGCAAAGAGCTCAGCACAGAGTCTGACATATGGTAGGTGTCCAATCAACAGTGGACTGATGGAGTAGAAGGCTCTGATTCCAGATTATCACTGGGATAAAGCATGTATATATCTTCATTGAAAGGGAGGGAGGGAGAAACTTATTAAGTATAAGGCTGCATTTTAAAAAAAAATGTATAGTTTGATAGTGCTGCAGATTTTCCCAGCATCCTTTGCATCTCTGCTTTGGATAACTTCAATAGGCTCAAGAGTCAAAGTAAATGCCTTTGGGATATATACAAAATATTTTATCTATTTCATGTAGAATTTGAATGGGTTTATAAATATGTGGCTTAGTGCTGTCAAGATATGTCTTGCTTCTGGGTCAATCATGACACAAGCTATTTCTTCCTGAGCTAGGCCTGGTGTTACAATCCATGTCTTACAACCCAAACACTTACAGACTCTCTTTTATACCCAACAAGTCCCTTTAGAGGCCACAAAGCAATGGAAAAAGCTAGTGATGGCAGCAAGCGTTCCTCTGGCACTTGAGTTTTTTTATCTATCATGACTTTGGGACGTGGCACATAGAACTGATCCAGGAACAATTAAGTGAACTCATGGATGTGTGAATTTGTGTATGGATGGCCTAAAAGTGTTTGAAATCATAGGAGGCAGCAAAGCTCTCTCCCAGAGCTGCTTCCACAGTGAGCACGTGCTCCTGGATCACTCTGAATTTTCATCAGTCTTAAGGATCCACCTAATCTTAACCTTCAGCTGAAACAAACCCAATTATAGGATACCATGTACCCCAAACACCACGGGAACAACTCGTCCAGGGGAAAGAAGCGCAAACACTAATAATCAGCGGTGTGGCGTCACCAACACTGGTGGCACCACCGCTGCTCCTGCTGCTGCTGCTGCTGCGGCTGCGGCTACCGACACAGCGCGCAATTAAAACTTGCCGCAGACGTCACATCTGGAAGGAACTGTCCTTGCTACTTTACTTAGGAAGCCACTTTCATTTTATGCTTTCGTGGGCTGGGCAGGTAGAAGTGCACAGAGAATTATCTGAAGCTTGCCCAAAGCACTCAGCTAGAGAGCACAGAATTTGAGGCTAAATCCATCTGACAGCGGGGCCCATCCTCTTCTTTATTGTCCTGTAATTCTGTAGACATCACAACTTATCAATCCATAACTTCTTCATGCTCTGACAGCCTTCACTGGAAATAAGAGAGATGACTGGTACTGTTAGGAAGAGCTAACGTGAGTTCCTCTTCTGTGTCTGCCGGTAATCAACTAGCTCCAGGCCAAAACCCCACTTCCGAGCCTGGATATCTCCAGGGTAAGGCAGCTGGATGATCCCCAAACTCCACCCTTAACACCGGCATCAAGGGGCAAGGCGTAAACCTGTGCTGATCAAGCATGATGTGAAAGTCCAATTTTGACCATATATAAGAAGAAATAATATGAGAATGTATTTCACGAGTAAACAGCTTTCTTTCTCAGGAAATGGGAACCCTATGTGTGATGGGCTATACATGTATTTCTTAGGTTTTAACTCCTTGCTGTGCTTTAATGATGAGCCACAATGCTGGAATCCCCAAGTGAAGAATAAAACACTCACGGTGGAAGCCCAATGTGTTTTTTACACTCTTAAAGTCAGATCCCACTAGGTCATCTTAACGGGACACACTGTTTGCAAATAGGGAACTAAGACGGAAAGGATTTCCAGGCAGGATTACCGAAAGCTCTCAGTGAGAGGCCGAAAATCAGAACCAGATAAACCTGAATAACACTTTAAAAATATCTAGAGACTACACTTCTTCTCTGAAAAGAATGCCAACGCTCCATGATTGCTTTTTCATTAAGAACAGACCAAAACATTTAAAGAGGAGGCGGAAAGAAGGGAAAGAGAAGAGAAGGGGGAGAGGGCGGAGGAAGAAAGAAGGATGAGGAGGAGGGAAGGAGGAAGCCCCTCTGACCACAGCACAGGACCCGCCATCACAGCCATCCCGCTAGTCTGCATGAGGGCCGTGCAGACTAGTCCTAAACCCGAGAAAAAGTGATTCTCAGCTTCTCCCACCCCCACTCCGCCCCGCTTCTTACAGACGTCAAGGTACCAATGGAGAGAGCTACACAATTCAACACTCAGAGAAAAAGAAGAGAAAGCATATTAAAATCCACGTGCATACACAGACATTCAATGTATATAATAAAAAGGAAAGATTTCTAGAACTGTGTCCCAAGCTGTCATCACTACGAAGCTATCCATCATCCATGGGGTCACGGGAAGAGGCAGAGACTGCCAAACCTCCCCATCTCAGGCCTTTTCTCCCGACGTCGGCTCAGTAACCTAGAGCTGCCTGGTAACTGTAAATTAAGACATGTGTCAGAAGCACCCCAAATGAGTGTGAAATATTTGCTTTTGAGACGTCTCTTCCCATTTCAAGAAAAGAATGTCCAAGTCCTTTCTCTGTGTTGTCTCATTGCTCCAATAAGACAAGGGAAGAATCCCCTGTGGGGAAAAAAGGAAAAAAAAAAAAAACTAGTCACAGTGTCATTACTCATTTAGGAATAAGAACATTCATTTTCTTTTATGGGACTGATGCCAGCAGGGGTGAGCTCAGAATGGGTAAGAAATAAGTTCTGAGGGCAAGAGGCAGAAAGCAGGACAAAAGGTCAGTATGGGACCTTAAATACTTAAAGTTATATGATTGAAACGCTACAAGGTGTTTTCAGCCCTAAATACGTGTCTTCAGGAAGCAAGTGTATCCAAGCCTTAGTCAGGTCAGTTCTGTTCAGTCGCTCAGTCGTGTCCGACTCTTTGTGACCCCATGGACAACAGCATGCTGGGCCTCCCTGTCCATCACCAGCTCCCGGAGCTTGCTCAAACTCATGTCCATTGGATGAGGCCATCCAACCATCACATCCTCTGTCGTCCCCTTCTCCTCCCGCCCTCATCTTTCCCAGCATCAGGGTCTTTTCCAATGAGTCAGGTCTTCGCATCAGGTGGCTGAAGTATTGGAGTTTCAGCTTCAGCATCAGTCCTTCCAGTGAATATTCAGGACTGATAGCCTTTAGGATGGACTGGTTGGATCTCCTTGCAGTCCAAGGGACTCTCAAGAGTCTTCTCCAGCACCACAGTTCAAAAGCATCAATTCTTCGGCACTCAGCTTTCTTCACAGTCCAACTCTCACATCCATACATGACTACTGGAAAAACCATAGCCTTGACTAGACGGACCTTTGTTGTATCTAAGCCTACTGATTTTTCTTCTCCTCATAAATCATTTCTATCTGACTAACGTAACTAAGCACATTCACATTTTTACCCATTGAGCACACATGACTTGGGAATCCACAACATGGAGCAAAAGCGTAGGTATGAAAACCAAAGAAAGGTTTCCTCCTAGAGAACTCACTGACAATGAGGGGACAGAACGCAGCAAACCACCTACCGAGAACAGTGACAGCCAATGTGCAGTGAGCACTTATGTCGGCCAAGTACACACTATTATCTCTATTTTCAGGGTGAGGAAACTGGGGCTAAGAGAAAGTTCTAAAGTCTGTGAAAAAGTGTGAAAGTGTGAGTCACTCATTTATGTCCGACTCTTTGTGACCCCATGAACTGTGGCCTACCAGGCTCCTCTGTCCATGGGATTCTCCAGCAAGAATACTGGAGTGCGTTGTCATTCCCTTCTCCAGGGGGATCTTCTGATCCAGGGATTGAACCCAAGTCTCCAGCATTGCAGTCAGATTCTTTACCATCTGAGCTACGAGGGAAGGCCCCTAAGTTTACACCCTTATTAAAAAACTGGCATAGAAACTTAAACATTTACCCTCAGTTTTTAAAATTTATTTTTAATCGGAGTATAATTACTTTACAATATTGTGATAGTTTCTGCTGCATAACAAAGTGAGTCAGCTATAAACACACATATATGTTTCCCCCACTCCATCCCACTCCTCCAGGTCATGACAGAGCTCCGCTAGCACTGAGCTGGGCTCCCAGGGCCAGAGCAGCTTCCCACTAGCTGTCTATTTACACACGGTCGTGTAGATACGTCAGTGCTCTTCTCTAAAGTCATCCCACCCTCTCCTTCCCCCGCGGTGTCCACAAATCCAGTCTCTATGTGAGAATGGACATCTCTATTCCTGCCCTGCAAAGAGGCTCATCAGTACCATTTTTCCAGATTCCACGTCTATGCATTAATATACAGCATCTGCTTTTCTCTTTCTGACCGACTTCACCCTGGATGACAGACCCTAGGTCAATCCACAACACTACAAATGACCCAATTTTGTCCCTTTTTATGGATGAATAATTTTAACTGCTTGGCTACAAATAATTTGTATTATCAGAGAACAATCAAGCATTATGTGAGCATAGATAAAAGAGAAATTTGCAGCTGGAAGGTTCAGAAGAGATTAAAAAAGTAGCATCTGGTTAGGTATGTTTGATCCTTTGAAGAACGGGTTCCATGTCGATCATTCCAGAGAAAGCAACTATCTGCCTGACTCAGTTAAGAGCACAGCAGCCTGCTGGTACAGGAATCCCTCTCATTACTCCCAGGGTGTGTATAAGAGCCATCCACACATTATAGACTCATTCAGAAATGGCGGGTTCATGGCGTTCAGCCTCTCCCCTCGTCTGCCAACATTTGTGAGTGGAAAATCCTGTCTCATATGGAGTCACTGTTTCTGGTAGAGCTTCCACAGAGGCCTGAGAAGAGGGGGCACCTTGCCATCCAGGCAATGTGCGTAACTGACCACAGCAGGGATCTGAGAGGGGCAGTGAGGACCACGGCTGGGGGACAGGCAAAAGGCAGTGACGTGAAATCTCTTAGCTGCCATATTCTTATATATAATTAAGACCTACTTCTGAAATGTGTATCGTGTTCCATGCATCTACTTTCCATTCCTGTGTCAACATCATAGCAATGTGACTTTATTGTATGATTTATTATCTCGGAAGGTGGCAGGGTCAACTGTATATATACCGTGCTTCTCCAAGCCTCCACCTTCCCCCAGCATGTACAGTTTTCCTCTCATCACGTGAACTAATGCAGATTCTAAAATGATAGTAACTTCCCCAGGCTGACCCGGACAGCAGGGAGATTTGAAACAGGATGGCTCTAATATGAATACCCAGGGGTGGCACCTCACTAAAGCTGGGGCCTCCCCCAAGTCCTACAAGAAGCAAGGGACAAAGCAAGCACACGTTGGCTATTGGCAAGAGTGTGTCTGTCTTCCTTGATGAATGGTTTGGGAGAACTCTTTTATCGAAAATACCCCATCCATCCCAAGCTTCATATGAAGCTGAGGGGTATTCAAAGACAGAGCTGGCAATGATGAACAAGAGGAGGCAGAGAGGGAAGCAGCTGGTGGGAGATATGCTTGACAGTGAATGCTGAGGGCTCATCTAAGAAAACTGGTGCAGATGAACCTATTTGCAAAGCAGAAAGAGAGACAGACATAGAGAAGAAATGTATAGATACCAAGGGGAGATGAGAAGAACTGGAGATCGAGGCTGACATATACATACTGCTGTGTGTAAAAGAGGTAACTAGTGAGAACCTACAGTGCAGCACAGGGAACTCTACACAATGCTCAGCGGTGACAGAAATGGGGAGGAAATCCAAAAGAGGGGGACTATGGATAACTGACTCACTTTGCTACTGGTAGCTTAAGGGGGATGATGTCAGGCTCTCGGCCTCAGAGGAAGATTTAGCTGTAGGACCAGGGACCAGGCTTGACCACTCAGAGTTTTTGTGTGGCAGAAGTTTTATCACAGTGAAAAAGGAGAGAGAAACCTTCTGACATAGACATCAGAAGGGAGATGGAGAGGGACCGCTCTCTAGTCTTATCAAGGCCTTCTATACTTTTACCAGACCCGCTCCCACAACATACACCTTAAATAAACAATATTAGAACTAACAATAGAAAGGTCTTATCAGGTCTACTCCTTGACTTTCCATTCCAGGATGTCTGGCTCTAGGTGAGTGATCACACGATCCTGGTTATCTGGGTCACTAAGATCTTTTTTGTACAGTTCTGTGTATTCTTGTCACCTCTTCTTAATGTCTTCTGCTTCTGTTAGATCCATACCATTTCTGTCCTTTATTGAGCCCATCTTTGCATGGAATGTTCCCTTGGTATCTCTAATTTTCTAGAAGAGATTTCTAGTCTTTCCCATTCTATTGTTTTCCTCTATTTATCTGCATTGATCACTGAGGAAAGCTTTCTTATCTCTCCTTGCTATTCTTTGGAACTCTGCATTGAAATGGATGTATCTTTCCTTTTTTCCTTTGCCTTTCCCTTCTCTTCTTTTCTCAGCTATGTGTAAGGCCTCCTCAGACAGCCATTTTGCCCTTTTGCATTTCTTTTTCTTGGGGATGGTCTTGATCACTGTCTGCTGTACCATGTCACGTACCTCTGCCCATAGTTCTTCAGACACTCTCTCTATCAGATCTAATCCCTTGAATCTATTTGTCACTTCTACTGTAAGGGATTTGATTTAGGTCATACCTGAATGGTCTAGTGGTTTTCCCTACTTTCTTCAATTTAAGTCTGAATTTGGCAATAAGGAGTTCATGATCTGAGCTACAATCAGCTCCTGGTCTTGTTTTTGCTGACCATAAAGAGCTTCTCCATCTTTGACTGCAAAGAACATAATAAATCTGATTTCTGTATTGACCATCATTCTGGAAAGTGAATTTCTGTATTGAGCCAGACATCCTGGAATACGAAGTCAAGTGGGCCTTAGGAAGCATCACTACGAACAAAGCTAGTGGAGATGATGGAATTCCAGTTGAGCTATTTCAAATCCTAAAAGATGATGCTGTTACTCATAATGCCAGCAAATATGGAAAACTCAGCAGTGGCCACAGGACTGGAAAAGGTCAGTTTTCATTCCAATCCCAAAAAAGGCAATGCCAAAGAATGCCACACTACTGCACAACTGCACTCATCTTACACACTAACAAAGTAATGCTCAAAATTCTCCAAGCCAGACCTCAACACTACGTGAACCGTAAACTTCCAGATGTTCAAGCTGGATTTAGAAAAGGCAGAGGAACAGAAAGAAAATTGCCAACATATGTTGTATCATCCAAAAAGCAAGAGAGTTCCAGAAAAACATCTACTTCTGCTTTATTGACCCCATGAAAGCCTTTGACTGTGTGGATCACAAGAAACTGTGGAAAAGTCATCAATAGATGGGAATACCAGACCACCTGACCTGCCTCCTGAGAAATCTGTGTGCAGGCCAAGAAGCAACAGTTAGAACTGGACATGGAACAACAGACTGGTTCCAAATCAGGAAAGGAGTACATCAAGGCTGTATATTGTCACCCTGCTTATTTAAATTATATGCAGAGTACATCATGAGAAACTCTGGGCTGGATGAAGCACAAACTGGATCAAGATTGCCAGGAGAAATTTCAATAACCTCAGATATGCAGATGACACCACCCTTATGGCAGAAAGTGAAGAACTAAAGAGCCTCTTGATGAAAGCGAAAGAGTGAAAATGTTAGCTTAAAACTCAACATTCAGAAAACTAAGATCATGGCATCCAGTCCAACCACTTCATGGCAAATAGATGGGTAAACAATGAAAACAATGAGAGACTTTATTTTTCTGGGCTCCAAAATCACTGTACATGGTAACTGCAGCCATGAAATTAAGAGATGCTTACTCCTTGGAAGAAAAGCTGACCAACCTAGATAGCATATTAAAAAGCAGAGACATTGCTTTGCCAGCAAAGGTCCATCTAGTCAAAGCTATGGTTTCTCCAACAGTCATGTATGGATGTGAGTTTTGGACCATAAAGAAGGCTGAACACAGAAGAATTGGTGCTTTTGAACTGTGGTATTTGAGAAGACTCTTAAGAGTCCCTTGGACTGCAAGGAGATCCAACCAGTCCATCCTAAAGGAAATCAGTCTTAAATATTCATTGGAAGGACTGATGCTGAAGCTGAAGCTCCAATACTTTGGCCACCTTATGCGAAGACCTGACTCATTGGAAAAGACCCTGATGCTGGGAAAGGTTGAAGGCGGGAGGAGAAGGGGGCGACAGAAGATGAGACGGTTGGATAGCATAACCGACTAGATGGACATGAGTTTGAGTAAGCTCCAAGAGTTGGTGATGGACAGTGAAATCTGGTGTGATGCAGTCCATGGGGTCTCAAAGGGTCAGACACAACTGAGCAACTGAACTGAACTGACTGACTAGGCCCACTCCCACAACATACATCTTAAGATAACAAGGTTAGTCAGAAGGTTCATGTTAAAAAGGAAAAACATGTCCTCGAGCAAGATACATTACTCTTCAGTTCAGTTCAGTAGCTCAGTCCTGTCTGATTCTTTGTGACCCGATGGACTGCAGCACACCAGATCTCCCTGTCCATCACCAACTCCCGAAGCTTACTCAAACTCATGTCCATCAAGTCGGTGATGCCCTCCACCCATCTCATCCTCAAGTTTGTCCCTTTCCCCTCCTCAGGGGCCCTGAACCCCTTCTCCTCCTCCTCCTAGACTCCTCATCAACCTACCTAAGAACTGACTCTCTCACCATCAGCAGAAACTAGCACAACATTGTAAAGCAACTACACTCCAGTAAAAAGTTTTTTAAGAAGATAACCTCATTCCCTTCTGGACTTTGTCCTTTAAGGACTCCCATCAGGAAAGCACTGAGGGCAATGGAATAAGCTGCTAATTCTAAGAGTGAGATCTTAGATCTCCGTGGGAAGATCTGGAGAAGGGAAATAACTGAGAAAGGCGGAAAGTGCTCTCCACGGGGCAGGAGAACCAGCTTCCATCCTGGGAGACACCTGGAAGCCTGGCACCTGGTTTTCTGGAAAACACAGGGCAGTGCCTTTCCAGCACAGTGTCTGATGGGGCAGGGCCCCGGCTGGACAAATCCTTGGACGATCAGCAAGATGAGCCGGAACCTCTTCCCATCTCTCCCCGCCTCCACGCCACCAGAGCCCTTCACAGCCTGATGGACGCGGCTTCACTTTCGCCTCCCGAATCTCTGACTGATTCCAGGGTCAGGAACAGGGCTGTGGGAAATGTCATTGTCACCCCAGCCATCTTATGTAACACACTTTTTTTTGCTACCGCCCTCTGAGCTGACTTCTCCTCCCCATGAAAGCTTTCTCCCCCCTCCCTGCAGGGACTGGCTCGTGGCTCACTGTGGGCCTTGAACTGCACTTCTCTGTTGACCCCAGATGGCCCCGTCCTGGCTGGGGAACTATCCAGCAGTCAGCTTGTTCGGAGGTCACAAATCCTTGCAACAAGCCAAGGATGTAAACACTGTCACACGTTCATTTTACTGTTGGGGAAGCTGAGGTTCAGAAAAGCGAAATGCTCGGTGAAGCTCATGAAGCCAAAGAGTGTCGTCTGAACTGGGACTTGAACTCATGCAGACTAGCTCCTGTTTGAGATGCTCTAATATCAGTCACTTGGTGACCATTCTGGCCTTTTGAATCTTGCATCTAATTCCAATTGTTGAAAGTTGTGAAAGAGATTGTGGGAAAGTGAGAAGAGGAATAGGAAGAAAGAATCTTTAAATAAACTGTTTTCTCCTGCTTAAAAAAATTATCATTGGCAGCAAAAAAAGAAATATGCAAATTATAGAAAAGAAAAAAAAATCAAAGTCACTATTCTAGATAATCACTATTAACAGTTTGTCATGAAATAGTTCTGGTCTTTCCCTCTATATCTGCAAACAAATGTGAGTTTCAGAGGGCTGGAATCTTATTGCTTTGGTCCATTCTATAATACATTATATATATCTACCCCATCATTGAATATTCTTTTTTTTTGAATATTCTTTTAAACATTATTTTCAGTGGTGGCATAGCTTCAATTTATAAGACTATGCCAGATTTTATTCTAATTTTAAAATATAGATACAATCTAAATATTTATTTTTTGCAGTTATAAATACCATCACCATATGTGGGTTGACCCCACGTCTGCTTCTTCCTTCAAAATATGTTTCCAGGAATGAAATTACAGGCTGAAAGGATATATATATATATATATATATACTTTTACAGCTTTTTATAAATGCTCTAATAAATTGCCCTCCAGAAAGACTGCAGCAATTTGGAAGAAAGATAATTATTTTCTCCTGCTGCAAGCTTCTTTAGATGGGATCATATCCCCTCTCAGAGACATCCCAAGACAGCCAGCCACAGGGAGAGCCTTCCACACAATTCTCTTTTCCACAACTCCTCCCACCAACGAATCGCATTATCTACTGTTACATGGCAGCAGCTGCAGACGGAAAGGGCGGGAACATAGGGGAGAGGACTGTGAGGCTTGGCTCTGCAGTTTAGGGCTCAAGGTCAGAAAGGCATTAACTAACTGGTCCTGATTAGCCACCTCCACCGCACAAAAAGACTCACTGTCACTAATATGGGGCTCTCATTCACATTCATTAACATGGGGTTTTCAACTCAGATCTCTAGGGGATCCGGGCAGGAAAACAGACCAGCAGTGCTGACGAGGAGTAAGTCAACGGGAAACTCTGTGCCCTTAAACCTCCTGAAGAGCCTTGCTGCTTGGCAACAGCTGGTTGAGGCCATATGAGAAGATGACTCCAAGGCTACAGTTCTCTACTTCTTATTTTTTCCATTTTTAAAAATTGGACTTACCACATTTCTGGTGTACAGAAAAGTGATTCAGTTATACGTGCATACTTTTTCAGATTCTTTGCCATTATAGGCTATTACAAGATATTGAATATCATCCCATGTTATACAGGAGGTCCTTGTTGTTTCTCTATTTTATATATAGTAGCTTGTATCAGTTAATCCCAAACTCCCAATTTATCCCTCTTTTCCCCTCTGCTAGCCATAAGTTTCTTATCTATGTCTGTGAGTCTATTTCAGTTTTTAAAATAAGTTCATTTGTATCATGTTTTTAGATTCCACATATAAGTGATAGCACATGATATCTTTGTTTGACTGACTTCACTTAGTATGATCATCTTTAGTTGCATCCGTGTTGCAGAAAGTGGCATTATTTCATTCTTTTACAGCTTTGTAGCTTTCCATTGTATATACACACCACATCCTCTTTATCCATTTATTGGTCGATGGGTACTTATGCTGCTTCTATATCTTGGCTATTGGAAATAGTGCTGCTTTGAACATTGGGGTACATCTCTCTTTTCAAATTAGAGTTTTCATCTTTTCCAGATATATGCCCAGGAGTCAATTTTCCTGGGATTTGTGTATGTGTGTGTATAAACTTCCAATTTTAAAATACTGAAAACCGATTCAATTTTTAAAAATACTGTACTAGATAGAGAACAGAGTGCTTCTAATTTAATATTTTAGGGTTCATCCCTTTTTACTACACTCCATTCTGTTCCAGAATTTTCAACATAGCCAAAGTGGCAGCCACAGGAGAGCAGCTTCCGTAACCAGCACTCTGTCAAGGGGGCAACTGGTCCCCGTACTCAAGAGGTGTGATCGCCTGTCTTCCTCCCAGGGGGTGATTATTAAGATGGAATAGGCTATAATGAAGGTGGCAGACTAGTCTGAGGGAGAGGAGACACTGGGCAAAAACCTCCATCATCCCCTACGGGTTTATGAATGACTGCCACTGTGAACCTCCCTAGTTATAGCTGAAACTTCCCAGGAAGAAAACCCGTATTATCTATGACATGCTGCCGCTGGCTTATTTGTGACAGTCATTGGAACAACCTCACCATGATCTATTTTAATATATCTCTTGACCTATTTTTATATTCTTGCACTGAAAAGTTAAAGTGCTAACTTACAGCACCTGGGCATGTTATTTTCCAATAAAACACATTTTTACAAGTAGCTTTCTATCCCAGTTTCCTTTTTATGGGATAGTTTCCATTATACAGAGGAACTCACTGATCTTCAGAAACTTGAGAGGTGGAAAAAGACTTTAATGCACTGTAGCCCAGAGGGGAGCCTTAACTTCTGTCGGCGTGGAAATCATCCATGCTCATGGTGTGTGCATGATTCCTGACCTTAATTTTTTTCCCCTTTTGTGGAAATAGTATTATGTTGGTTATAAAAACAAATAACACTGAACAAATCTACTAGCGTTTGCACTCAGGGAAAATTGAGCACATTGATTTCAATTCTCTGCCACAGGAATTCTTTCCTTAGCATCCATCCAGGTTATTATTCACTCCACTTGTGTCTCCACTACACAAATACTTTTCAGATAATTGAGCTGTCCTGTTTACAGAAAAGGTAGGGTAGTGGGCTTTTCATGGTCCCAGTTACTACTCCATCTCACACCCATTTATCTCGGCTTGCCTAAAAGACTCAGAGTAGTCCCGATTGAGGAAAAGAGTACAACTGATCTAATGAAACACAAAATTGGCTGATCAAAATGAAAAGTTACTGAATTCAAATTCTCTGGTACTATTTCTTTTACACAAAATGATTTGACTTGTTGAAAAAGCTAGGGTTTATACATTTTTTTCTTCTTTCATAGTAAAAAAAAAAAAAAAAATTCAAACAAGTGTAGAACAATCCAACTCTTGCTTGAGGTTTTAACCTAACTCTGTTTTGCAGAAACTCAAAATGGCTTTTATACCCTGTTGCAGGCCAATTCAAGTTCAGGAGATGACAGAAGGGAGGATGGAATTCTCCAGCAGAACCCCACCACAAACATAAGAGTCACTGGCATCATCATGAAACTGCAAAACAGCCAGTTGGCCCCCAAATGAATTTCCAAAGTGAAGGGAACATTGAGAAAAAGGTTTTACCCATTTTAGAGGGCAGTAAAACATCTAATGATTAAACCATAAACAGTCTCCACTGTATCTATAAAAGGCAGGAGGAAGACTAGAACTATTGCATATTTTTCTGTTTCCTCTTCCACTAACAGTAAGACAAAAAAAAAAACTATCAATAAGAAAATAGGCAACTGTCAGAGGCAAGTAAATCTGGTTATCTATTTCTAGATAAAAGTTTGAACCAACCAAGTGGTCCTCAGTCCACTGAAATGTACCAGGGCCCACAAGAAAGGAAGCTCATGCATGAGTGTACCGTGTTCTCAGACCCCACTGAGGAAAGAGTCATCTCACTGCCTTCCACCTGCCTCTTCAGACTTCCTCCCTGACCCCACATTCATTTCATCCGAGATCTTCATTACCACCACAGTGTCCTGAGCCACCATCATCTCTTCCCTGAACTGGTACACTATTCTCCTAAATGAACTCCCTGCTTGATTTTAATTCTTTGCCATAGGAATTATCCTCTTAAGACCAATCCAGATCATTGTTCACTCCAACCGAAGGCTGTTCAGAAAGAAACAAGAAAGATCAGGTAGCATAAAACAAATCATGTAAAAGCGTACAGTCCAGTGGCATGTAGTACATTTACAACATATACAAACACCCTTTCCAAAGCATCCTCTTCATCCCAAAAGGAAGCTCTGCGCCCATTAGCAGCCACCCCGTATTCCTCCCCTCCCCAGCCCCTGACAACCACTTATCTGCCTTCTGTCTCCATGGATGACCTACTCTGGGTTTTTCACATAAATGGAATCACAGAGCAGATTCTACTTGGGGTCTGTTTTTTTTTTTTTTTTCACTTAGCATGTTTTCAAGAGGCATCCATGTTACTGCATGTATCAGAAGTTCATTCCTTCATATGGCTGAACAGTATTCCCATATATGCATACAGTATATTTAGTTTATCCATTTTACAGTTGACAGACATTAGGGTTGTTTTCACCTTTGATAATTATGACTAGTTCTGCCCTTACCATTTGTGCAAAAGTTTTTGTCTGAATTCCTGTTTTCAGTGCTTTGGGATACACACATAGGAGTTGAGTTGGTGGGCCATATGGTTTAACCGGACGCAGAATTACCTAAATAATTTACAGAGCAGCTGCATCATTTTACATATCCACCAACAACCTGCAAGGGTACCAGTTTCTCCACATCCTTACTAACATTTGTCTTGTTGTTTTTTTAATTACAGACAAAAAGATTCTTTTATAGCTATTGTTCAGTCGCTCAGTCGTGTCCGACTCTCCGACCACACGGACTGCAGCATGCCAGGCATTAGTCTATATATAGCTGTAGCCCAGTTGATTATAGCTGTAGCTCAGGTGATTTAACTGCCCTCCACTGGCTCCCATCATTTGGAATAAATTTCAGAATCCTTTCCACGCCTCCAAAGCCCTAGCAGAGGGGGTCTCTTCTGCACTTCCTCTCCCATCACTTCTTTCTCACTTCATACCAACTACATTGCCCTTCTCATTAATCCTGAAAAACGCTAAGCTGCTCCCACATGAGGGTCTTTGCACTTGCTGTTTGGAACACCCTTCGCAAACATCTCTGCATTCTACTTCCTAATTTAAACTTCAGCTCAAAAGGGATCTCTCCTAAACCATTTTCCCTAACAAACCATCTACTGTAAAACAAATTTACTGCTTGAGCCTGGATTCCCTAGAAAAGAAAACTTGATTCAAGAGTTAAACACTAAAGTGTATTTTTGAGCAGAAGGAACTAGGTTGAAATCCTAGGAAAATAAGATTATAAAAGGGACGTGGGAGCGTATGTCATGGGGGGGCTGTTGCTCAGCTGGTCATGGTTTCTCAAAAAAAAAACAAAACAAACACCTTGGTCTCACAGCATCTCCAAAAGGACTATGAAATTATTAAGTACCCTACAGTCTGACACTATAGGGGTCACTGAGAGAATGAGCCATTTGTCTTTTCGCTCCTTCCAATCTACTGTCTGCAATTACTTGAAGTCTACTTTGTAAGGTTCTGTTCCAATTGTGGTAAAACACACACGACATGAAATTTACCATCATTTTTAGCCATACTGCCCAGTACTGCTAAGTACATTCACCTGTGTGTCACCAGTCTCCAGAACGCTTGTCTTCTTGCAAAACTGAAGCTCTATACCCATGAACAACAACAACAAACCCCCCCTTCTCTTCCCAGCATCTATCACGGCCACTCCACGCTCCGTCTCTAGGGCTCTGACTGCTGTCGGCGCCTCACACAATTGCGACTGTCCAGTGTTTATCTCCTTGTGTCTCGCTTGTTCCACTGAGCATGACATCTTCAGGCTGCCTCCCTGCTGCGTACGTGACAGGATTTCCTTCACTGTCGTCGCTGCTGCTCAGTCATTAAGTCGTGTCCGGCTCTTTGCAACCCCGTGAACTGCAGCATGCCAGGATTCTGTCCTTCACTATCTCCGAGTCTGCTCAGACTCATGTCCACTGACCTGTTGTTCCTTGTTAATGCTGAGCAATAGTCCACCGTGTTTATAACCACATCTCGTTTACTTATTCCTCCCTTGACGGACCTTCGCATTGCTCCCACCTCTTGGCTATTGTGAATAAGGCTGCTGTACACACAGGGGAAAATCTCTCTTCAAGATCCCGCTTCAACTCTTTTGACAAATACCCAGAAGTGGAATTGCTGGATCGTGTGCTAACTCTATTTTTAATTTTGGGTAACTGCCATACTGTTTTCCATTGCAACTGTGCCATTGTATATTGCTACCTACCATGCACAGGGGTTTCACTTTCTCCACGTTCCCATCAACATTGATTATTTTCTATTTTTTAAAATAATAGCCATCCTAGCAGGTGTGAGGTCTGCACACTTCCAGGTTGTGTGGCGTGGCTCTTACAGGCAGCTGCTGAACAAGCCGGAGGATACAAGCGTCCACTCCAGGTAGGGAAGGGACAGGGATGGGGCCTCTGGACGGCCACTGTGACTGTGGTACGTTTATGGCTCCAAGACGGTGTAAGCAAGTGTTAGGTCCAATCCAGCCAATGAAGTAAACAGCCAGAATGGGCACAGAGTTAGGTAAGGTTGGTAAACCCAAGAGAGCGAGTAAACTCAGTTTAATATGTCCCTACTTCATTTCCCCCAAAGTATTTGCCATTATCTAAAACCAAATGTTTAGCATAATTGTTTCTTTTTGTTCACATCTCCTAAAACACATTAGTTTCACATTTATCTTGTTCATCTATTTCTGGTACCTAGAACAATCCCTGACATACACTAGGGAGACACAGAACTATAAAATAAAAAATTAATAATTCATCTAGCTTCTTTTTAGATTAAATCAAAATTCACCTAAGCCTTTTCCTACCAGTTGTGTCTCATATTTGGATGCAAGGCCTCCATTTCCAGTCAGCATGGACAGAACCACAAGACAGTGAGCATCCCTTTGACCCTGACAAGAACAAGCCAAAAAGCCTACACAAGCAGAGTTTCAGAGAACTGGGGGTGCAAAGCCTGAGACGTGAACGAAGCTTGAAGCGGCGGGAACCTCTTCTGAGGCGAGAAGAGCGCTTCTGCTTTCGTCCCCAGGGAAGCGGCGGGAGAAGAAACCCACGCTCACCAGGTGGAGGACGCGCCGGTGGGGCCTGGCAGCGCTCTGTGCGGATGGACACGACGGACCGGAAGCCCGGGCGCCTGCGACAGAGCGCGCGTCCTCCGCCCCAGTGCTCACCACGTGCTCAGCGGTAGAAGGCCGAGGTCGGGGCAGAATCGCACAGCGATGCCCCCTCAGCTGCTCAGGGCCTTCTCCAAGTGCGAGGTGAGGGATGCCTGCTGCAGCCCTGGCGTGGCGGGGGAAGTGAGGCCAACCTCCTTACGCACAGCGGGACATCACGAGGGGTCAGAAAAAGGCCGTGGGCGCTGGGATTGAGGCAGAAAACTGCTGAGACACGTTTGTCCAAGGCGCAGAGCCATCCGAGAAGACACGGGGCAGGCCGTCAGCACCGAGGGTTCCTGAAATGCGAGTGTTGGAGGCAGGACCAGACAGTTAGAAGAATGGACTAGATCCTCAAAACCTACCAGCCTGGTTATAAAGCAGAAGGATATTTCCAGAGCTGCACTGGGAGTTAGATCCCAAAATCTGCTGAAGGAAAATTCCTGATTCACCCTCACAAGTGAAGCTAATGGGGAGCTGTTTCGAACCAAACCTTCAACAAAGCTCTAACTCAAATCAACTGTAGATTAACTCAGCATGTTGGAAACCTGACAGAAGAGGAGTGCCCTTTTACAGAGGTAAATATTTTGTTCTCTACTTTATACAAGATATGCAGCATATTATACAAAAGTATAAGACATGTAAAGAAGTCAGATCATGGGACCCACAACCAACACAGGAAACAGTCAATACAAGAAGGGATATCCAAGTGGGAAGGGACATAGGTAAAGCTATGGCTGATTCATGTTGCTGTTTGGCAGGAATCAACACAATACTGTAAAGCAATTATCCTTCAATGAAAAATAAATATACTGAGAAAAAAGAAGAAGACCCAAGTTTGGCCCAGGTAAGGATATTAAAAGAAAGGAAAGTATATAGTGGAAAAGATGACCCGTGTGCATAAATAAATGCAGGATTTCAGCAAAGACAAGAAAACTATAAAAAATTAAATGAAAACAAATCAATAATTCTTTGGGCTTACGGGAAGCTTGAAAACAACAAAGAAAGTGATCAGTGAACTTGGACCATCTGCACCTGCTCTTCCCCATGTCCTGAATGTGCTCCTCTGTACCTTGTGACTCACTCATTCACTTCCTTGAACTCATGCCTCAAATGCCATTTCAGCACTAAATATTATTTTATAATAAGCCACCTCCTTTATTTTTCTCAATAGTATTTTACTATCTGAGGTTATAGATGCAATGCACAAAAAAGCACACATGTGTGTGTATGCCTACTGATATATTTTATTTATTTATTTTATTTTAAAACTTTCTGTTGGTTTTTCCATGTCAGAATGTAACTCTTAGAGTTAAGAGACTCTGTCTATGCTGTTCATTGCTTTATCCCTCAGTTCAGCTCAGTTCAGTCGCTCAGTCGTGTCCAACTCTTTGCAAGCCCATGGACTGCAGCACGCCAGGGTTCCCTGTCCATCCCCAACTCCTGGAGCCGGCTCAAACTCATGTCCATTGAGTCAGTGATGCCAGCCAACCATCTCATCTTTGGTTGTCCCCTTCTCCTCCTGCCCTCAGTCTTCCCCAGATTTATCCCTGCAACCTAAATTCTCAATTGAGAATGTGATACTTGTTCGATTGGTATGTGAATGAACTAAATTAACAAATATATGAATGGAGCCAGGGACCCTGGCTAACTGTTGTCTACTGTAATTGAGTACGTACAGTATAGTGTACTTGAAGGGTGGAAAGAAAAAATACAAAGGCATACTTCAACAGTTTTCAGGAGTCAGACTTTGAAAGCCATTAAGAACAGTCTTTAAGTAGAGGTCAGATGAGCAGTTCTGTGTTAAAGAAGGATAATTCGGGAGGCAGAGGAATAGAATGAAACTGACAAGGAGGAAACTGAGATGAAGACCAGCACTTAAGAATTTATCTGCACAGCAAAGGACATCATCAACAAAATGAAAGGGCAACCTATGGAATAGGAGAATATATTTGCAAATCATGTGTTTCATAAGGGATTAATATCCAAACTATCACTGCAGACAGTGACTACAGCCATGAAATGTTAAGATGCTGGCTCCTTGGAAGAAAAGCAATGACAGATCTAGACAAGATATTAAAAAGCAGAGATATCACATTGCCAGCAAAGGTCCTTCCTTAGAGTCAAAGCTATGGCTTTCCCAGTAGTCAGGTATGGATGTGAGATTGGACCATAAAGAAGGCTGAGAGCCAAAGAACTGATGCTTTTGAACCGCAGTGCTGGAAAGACTCTTGAGAGTCCCTTGAACTGCAAGATCAAACCAGTCAATCCTAAAGGAAATCGGTCCTGAATATTCATTGGAAGGACTGATGCTGAAGCTGAAACTCCAATACTTTAGCCATCTGATGCAAAGAACTGACTCATTGGGAAAGACCCTGATGCTGGGAAAGACTAAAGGCAGGAGAAGGTGACAAGAGAAGATGAGATGGTTGGATGGCATCATCAACTCAATGGACATGAATTTGAGCAAACTCTGTGATAGTGAAGGACAGGGAAGCCTGGCATTGTGCAGTCCATGGGGTTGCAAAAACTCAGACATGACTTAGCAACTGAACAACAGCAATCCAAACTATGTAAAGAAGTCACACAACTCAATAGCAAACAAATAAAAATAAAACCCCTGAACAATCCAATTAAGAAATGAACAGAGGACCCAAATAGGCATTTTTCTAAAACAGACATACAGATGACTAACAAGTGCATGAAAAAATGCTCAACATCACTAATCATCAAAGAAATGCAAATCAAAATCAATGAGATATCATCTCATGCCTGTCAGAATGGTTATCATTAAAAAGACAACAAATAACAAAGGTTGGTAAGGACAGGAAGCAAAAGGAAGCCTAGAACACTACTGGTAAAAATGTAAACTGGTGCAGCCACTATGGAAGATAATATGGAGGCTCCTCAAACATTTTACCAAAAGAGCTAATGTGTGATATAGCAAATCCATTTCTGGGTATTCATCCAAAAAAAGTGAAAAGCACTAACTCAAAAAGATACATGCACACTTATGTCCAATGCATTATTTGGCTTTTGTGCCAAGACATGGAAGCAACCTACATGTCCCATCAGTAGATGAATGGATAAAGAATATGTGGTATGTATTCAATGGAATATTACTCAGACACCAAAAAGGAAAGCTTGCCATTTGCAGCAACATGAATGGGCCTTCAGGGCATTATGCTAAGTGAATATGTTAGACAGAGGAAGACAAATATAATATGATGTCATTTATATACATAATCTAAGAAAAAGAAAAAGCCAAAGTTCAGACTCCTAGATAAAATAGATTGGTGGTTCTAGAGGTAGAGAAGGTTTTCCCTGTGACTCAGACTCTAAAGAATCTGACTGCAGTGCAGTAGACCTGGGTTTGATCCCTGAGTCAGGAAGATCCCCTGGAGAAGGGAATGACTACCTACTCCTGTATCCTTGCCTGGAGAATCCCATAGAGCAAGGAGCCTGGAGGGTTATAGTCCATGGGGTCACAAAGAGTCGGACAGGACAGAGTGACTAAGTACTACCAGCTCCAGAGGTGGAGAATGCAGGGTGGATGAAATGGGTGAAGGTGGTCAAGAGGTACAAATTTCCAGTTACAAAATAAATAACTCCTAGGGATGAAATGTACAGCATGGTGACTATAGTTAATAATGCTGTATTGCATATTTGAAAGTTGCCAAGAGAGATCTTAAAAGTTCTCATTATAAGAGAAAAAATTATAACTGTGTGGTAATGAATGCTAACTACTTGCTGTGGTGGTCATTTCACCATATATATACATATATATATAATAGCATAATCAATACACACATATGTAATCAATGCACACATTTACACACAATATCACATACAGCATAATTAATAACATGCTGTATACGTGAAACTATGTAATGTTAAATAATGCTATGTCTCAATTATGTCACAATTTAAATAAATAATGAAGCTACTGAACTTTTCCTCACATGTACACAAAAATTAACTTGATACAGATCATTAACCTGAATGTAAAAAGTGAAACTGTAAAACTTCTGCAGGAAAACAACAGAAAATCCTCCTGGCTGTGAGTTAAGTAACTATTTTTTAGATACGACACAAAAAGCAAGCAGCGTGAAAGAAGCTGATGGCTTGGATTTCATTAGAATTGGAGACTCTGCCCTTCAAAGACATTTTAAGAAAATGGAAAGGCAAGCCATAGACTGAGAGAAAATGTGCTATTATGCAACACGGGGCTCTTGCTATAACAAAAACAAAAGATGTTGGGAGCCTGAACCACTAAGGAAGTCCAAAATAAAAGGACTCTCTGGGTTTTACACTGATGCTGGGGCAAGAGCCAGCAGGTCTCTGTGATAACTAGCTTTGGCAATGGTAGAGAAGTGTGAAGGTGAGCCCGCATCCTCAGATGACTGAGATTTCCAGCTGTGGCAACTGGGAAATCATGGCCTTGCAAAGATGAGAAACACAGAAGCCGGAGCAAGGTTGCTGGGGAAGATGATGCTTCATTGAAGTCAACCTGAGGATGTCAGCTGAAAATGTCTAGGAGGCAGCTGAACACATGGAAAACATAAAAATGGAGCTGGTCTGGTCAAGGCTAGAAACAGTAACTGAAGAACCATCTCTCTCAATATGGTATTTGAAGCTATGAGAATGAATGAGATTCCTCAGCGCTTCTCTCCTGGGCCTGTCCTTAGGTTCTGACCATGTGGTCCCACGTGCATGCTGTTTTTCAGATCTCTCACCAGAGAAAACACTGATTTCCTTGAGAAGGAGGGATTATGTCTCACACTTTCTGTATAATCTTCTCTACACCAAAGATTTCCTTCTCTACACCTTGAAGATAGCAGAGTTTAACAAACAGGAGGGATTCATTTGTCAAATTCTTAATATCTTACAGCATATTACACTTTATATTTTCTTGATTCTGAATATTTTTTACATATCTAAAAGTGAAGTGCATCTTATAATTGGGCTGTAAGTATGGATGAAACTTTTTTCCAACCATGTGTGTTACATTTTCCTAATGCATCTTATGTATCTCAGAGCAGTGGAAAAAAACATTGGCCTGGACCTTGAGAGATTAGCATTTGAATCCAAGTCTCTCTCCAAGTCTTCAGCTCAGTTCAGTCACTCAATCCTGTCTCAATCTCTGAGACCCCATGAATCGCAGCATGCCAGGTCTCCCTGTCCATCACCAACTCCCGGAGTTTACTCAAACTCATGTCCATTGAGTCGGTGATGCCATCCAACCATCTCATCCTCTGTTGTCCCCTTCTCCCGCCTTGAATCTTTCCCAGCATCAGGGTCTTTTCCAATGAGTCAGTTCTTCGCATCAGGTGGCCAAAGTATTGGAGTTTCAAATTCAGCATCAGTCCTTCCAATGAATATTCAGGATTGATTTCCTTTAAGATTGACTGGTTGGATCTCCTTGCTGTCCAAGGGACTCTCAAGAGTCTTCTCCAACACTACAGTTCAAAAGCATCAATTCTTCCATACTCAGCTTTCTTTATGGTCCAACTCTCACATCCATACATGACTACTGGAAAAACCATAGCTTTGACTAGATGGATCTTTGTTGGCAAAGTAATATCTCTGCTTTTTAATATGCAATCTAGGTCAATCATAGATTTTCTTCCAAGGAACAAGCGTCTTTTGATTTCATGGCTGCAGTCACCATCTTCAATGATTTTGGAATCCCCAAAATAAAGCCTCTCACTGTTTCCATTGTTTCCTCATCTATTTGCCATGAAGTGATGGGACAGGATGCCATGATCTTAGTTTTCTGAATGCTGAGTTGTAAGCCAACATTTTTCACTCTCCTCTTTTGCTGTCATCAAGAGACTCTTTAGTTCTTCTTCACTTTCTGCCCTAAGGGTGGTGTCATCTGGATATCTGAGGTTATTGAGATTTCTCCTAGCAATCTTGATTCCAGCTTGTGCTTCATCCAATCCAGAGTTTCTCATGATGTTCTCTGCACGTAAGTTAAATAAGCAGGGTGACAATATACAGCCTTGATATACTCCTTTCCTGATTTTGAACCATTCTGTTGTTCCATGTCCAGTTCTAACTGTTGCTTTTTGACCTGCATGCAGTTTCTCAGGAGGCAGATCTCACCTAACCTACTTATGTGGTCTAAAATATTTGACCTAGATATTGAGACTTCTATTTCTTCTCATGTAAAACAAACCCAAACATCCTGCAGGTCATATTTCAACAAAGCTGAGAATAAAATGAGCTCTGAGGTCTTTACAAGTTAGGTAATTGATCAGATCATAATAATTACAATTAACAAAACAACTTACTGTTTTTAGTAAATTACTTCCTTGCTCAGTCAGTTTATTTGTTTTTTGAAAGCAGGATTCTCAAAGATTACACCTTTCAAAGAAACGCTGTGCTATTATGTGGAAAATCCAAGATCAGAATTTTAGTTTATTCAACTATAGTTTTCTTAGGTTGAAATTGCATGTACTTAAATGACCATGTGGTAAAGAAAAATCCATCTGCAATGCAGAAGCCTCAGGAGATGTGAGCTTGATACCTGGGTTGGGAAGATCCCCTGGAGGAGGGCATGGCAACTCACTCCAGTATCATTGCCTGGAGAATCCTATGGAGAGAGGAGACTAGTGGGCTGCAATCCATGGGGTTACAGAGTCAGACGTGACTGGAGCGGCTTAGCATGCACACAAACGATCATTTCAGTCCCTCTGTGGCTTTCTCCAATAGTAAATACATAACAACATAAGCTTTTGTGTAAAAACGGTGCATAGATTCTTTATAATAACGCAGTTCCAGAATTCTCAAAATTGAGCAATTGTATGATGTATTACTATTATTGAGAAAACATTTTTGGAAAGAACACAGAATATTTTTATATTAAATGACATATCAATTTTAAATATGGGAAAGATTAGTGCAACTTAGAGTCAAGGAAATGCATTAATGAAAAGCATCATTTGGAGACTAGCGAAGCCATGTTCTTTATCCCAACATAGCCTTAATGAACACACACAGGAGGTTGAATAAATTATGTCCCATGAGTGTTTACTCACAGGAGCTGCTCTCCGGTCTTTTTAATCCTGCTGACAGAGTGGTTCACCCCTGCTTATTTCTAGAGAGGACAAAAGCCTAGGCGTTTTAAGTCCCAAGTATTCTCTCAATTCTATAGCTAAAAAAGTCCAGCCACATCTCATACTCTAGACCTGCAGGCTGCAGTGTCTCCCTGAGCTACCCCTGATCAGGGGCTGATTTTCTGCATAAGTACTTCTCATCACTATTCCTGAAACCACATGGGTCAAAGTAGCAAGAAACAATGAAGAAATGGGAATGTTCTTATGTAACCGGCTATATTTTAAGCTGCCTTTGCATTCTGAGCCTGGCCGACGTTTAATTTCTTGGCACTTGAGTTATAGTGTGTCCTCTTCAGAGATGTCGCAACTGGGAATGTTCTGTCATTCTCTCCCAAGACCCAGGAAATCAATCTTCCCACTGTCTCCTCTTAGCCCAGTGATTTCTGGCATTTACCACACACAGTCTCTCTTCGGGGAGCCCATGGAACTTCCAAGAGACTTCTTTGGCCCAGTATCAACTGACTCCTGGCCGGCTCTACCACGCGGCCATCCTCAGATCGGCAAGTAACACTCTTTCACCCTTTGTCTAGAAAAACTCTGGGGGCACCAACCAATCCAAACCCAGGCACAGCAACTCTGCTGGCAAAGTAACAGATGGCCAGATGCCCGTGCTCTGTGCCCGAGCCACAGGACACCCATCTCAAGACGGCCACAGTGCTGCTGAAGCCCAAGGCCTTTCCCCAGAATGCTCCCACGCCCCGGCCAAGGTCACGGGCGAGAATCACTGCACACCTTCCCCCAAAGGAATCCTTCTCACCAAGTGATGAAAGGCTTTCAACAACCTAATTCTTGCCCCACTCTTTTTTGGATAAAATCATCTTAGAGCTATGAAACCCCTTCTTAACTTTTTTCTTTGACCATTTGCATCTTTTTATTAAAATATAGTGATTTACACTACTGTGTTTGTTCTAGGTGTACAGCCTGGTGATCTGGTGGCTCAGATGGTAGAGTCCGCCTGCAATGCAGGCTTTCATCCTTGGATTGGGAAGAGCCTCTGGAGAAGAGAATGAGAACCCACCCCAGCATTCTTGCCTGGAGAATCCCAAGGACAGAGGATCTTGGTGGGCTACAGTCCACTGGGTCGCAAAGAGTCAGACACGACTGGGCGACTAACTCACACATGATGATTCAGGTACATATATGTTTCAGACTCTCTTCTTTTACAGGTTATTACAAGACATCGAGTAGACTTCCCTGTGCTATACAGTAGGACTTTGCAAGCCTGATTAACTATTTTTAACTATTTTATATATAATAGTGTATATCTATTAACCTCAAACTCCTAATTTATCCCTCCTCCCCCCACCTTGCCCTTTGGTAAGCAAGTTTGTTTTATATGTTTGTGAGTCTGTTTTTTTGTGAATAAATTCACTTGTATCTGTTTTTTAGAATCCACATATAAGTGATATCACATGATATTTATCTTTGTCTGGCTTCCTCCACTTAGTATGATAATGCATGCATTATAAAAATTTGCATCTTGATTTTGTAATTCAGATTAGAAATTCATCACTGCTATAAATTGATCACTGAATCAAAGTCATCACTTTGATTCCTCAGCTGAAACTTATATAGTTTCAGAAATACAAACATAAAATTATGTATTACCCTAACGTCAATCTGAAATGCTTCACTGGGACAAATTTTGTTTTCTTGTACTATTTGTTAATACACAAAGGAAACTTACTGTTTCCTTGGCATTCTGCTGCCAGAGAAAAGACTCCTTGAAGAAATACAGGAGATACACACAGCTTATAAATCAATAAAACTTATGATTTCAATATAATAGAAGAGTTTGGGAAAGTGTCCAGGGCCAGAGCTCTGAGATATTGCTTATACAGAATATTGCACTAGAGTATAGAACACTTTAATTCAGGTTTTTTTTTAAGCCAAACCCAAGTTTGGAAGGAAGTTTCCTCCTTTTAAGTTTTATGTACTGAGGCTGTATATGGGGAAAATTTTTCTATCTTCTGATAGATAAACTACACCTCGTTTTATAAAAAGGCATTTAATCACAACATTGTAAAGCACTTTTCCTCCAGTTAAAAAATAAATTTAAAAAAGGCATTTAGTGGTGTCATCAGTAACAAATGTTTTAGGCATGTGTAGAACAACTGATCACTAAAACATCTAGGTACATTTGATACAAGAATTGAACTGATGGTCATGAGAAGAACAAATACAGGAGTAAATGTTGGCCATATTTGCCACAGTGTTTTACCCATACAATACAATAGCTATAAGAACAAGTGAATGTAGGCAGCTGATATGGAAATTTATATAGTTTTAGAACTATCAAGCTGGGCTAGATCACAGTGTACTGACCAAAAAAAAGTAGTCTAATTTACTTAAAACTGATCAAAGATTCTTTTCTTGTATGTGTCATGCTGTGTCTTGCATACATCATGCCATTGGGATCCAACAAAAAGGCCCTGAGTAGCGACTGAAGAATAATTCAGACTGATGGAGTAGCCACCATCTCAAATGTTGTCAAGTGCTGTGCTGAAGGGAAAGAGCTCCGGATGGTCACATCAGTAATTAAATCCTCCACCCAGAAGAAATACAACATCTCCTCTCATGACGTACCATCCAGAGAAAATCACAAGGTGCCATGAACCACAAGGAGGCCTGGAAATGCAAATCTATTGTGTGCTTCAGCGTCAGGGAGCCCAGAGGATTCACTCAGAACACTGAGGATGACCACTGTTTTGTATCAGTCAGTAAGCTCAACCCACATGGCCAGCAAGAGGGCCTCTGGCTATTCGTGGCTGCTCCCGCTGCAGCGTAGTCGCTTCAGTCGTGTCTGACTCTATGAGACCCTGTGGACTGCCGCCTACCAGGCGCCTCTGCCCATGGGATTCTCTAGGCAGGAGTACTGGGGTGGGTAGCCATGCCCTCCTCCTGGGGATCTAACCCAGGTCTCCTGCATTGCAGGCAGATTCTTTACTGCTGAGCCACCAGGGAAGCCCCTATTCATGGTTATATCCTACCAATATAGCAACAGGATCAGAAAAAGACAATATTTCCTGGTATGTCCGTGCCAAATAGAGGTCTTATATAAGACTATACATCTTCAGTTCAGTTCAGTTCAGTGGGTCAGTCATGTCTGACTCTTTGTTACACCACGTTCATGTCTGACTCTTTGTTACACCACGGACTGCAGCATGCCAGGCTTTCCTGTCCATCACCAACTCCTGGAGCTTACTCAAACTCATGTCCATCAAGTCGGTGATGCCATCCAACCATTTCATCCTCTGTCATCCCCTTCTCCTCCTGCCTTCAATCTTTCCCAGCATCAGGGTCTTTTCAAATGAGTCAGTTCCTCAAATCAGGTGGTCAAAGTATTGGAGTTTCAGCTTCAGCATCAGCCCTTCCAATGAATATTCAGGACTGATTTCCTTCAGGATAGACTGGTTGGATCTCCTTGCTGTCCAAGGAACTCTCAAGAGTCTTCGCCAACACCACAGTTCAAAAGCATCAATTCTTCGGTGCTCAGTTTTCTTTACAGTCCAACTCTCACATCCATACATGACCACTGGAAAAACCATAGCCTTAACCAGACAGACCTTTGTTGGTAAAGTAATGTCTCTGTGTTTTAATATGCTACCTAGGTTGGTCATAGCTTTTCTTTCAAGGAGTAAGTGTCTTTTAATTTCATGGCTGCAATCACCATCTGCAGTGATTTGGGGGCCCAAAAAAATAAAGTCTCTCACTGTTTCCACTATTTGCCCATCTATTTGCCATGAAGTGATTGGACAGGATGCCATGATCTTAGTTTTCTGAATGTTGAGTTGTAAGCCAACTTTTTCACTCTCCTCTTTCACTTTCATCAAGAGGCTCTTTAGTTCTTCTTTGCTTTCTGCCATAAGGGTGGTGTCATCTGCATATCTGAGGTTATTGATATTTCTCCCAGTAATCTTGATTCCAGCTTGTGCTTCATCCAGCCCAGAGTTTCTCATGATGTACTCTGCATGTAAGTTAAATAAGCAGAGTGACGACATACAGCCTTGATGTACTCCTTTCCCAATTTTGAACCAGTCTGTTGTTCCATGTCCATTTCTAACTGTTGTTTCCTGACCTGCATACAGGTTTCTCAGGAGGCAGGGCAGGTGATCACTGAGGAAGGCTTTCTTGTCTTTCCTTGCTATTCTTTGGAACTCTACATTCAAATGGGTAAATCTTTCCTTATACATCTTATATAAGACTATACAAAGATTCTGTCAAGAGTCTATCCCATTCACACAATGGAAATAGTATGGAGGTTCCTTAAAACACTAAAAATAGGGCTACCATATAACCGTGCAGTTATACTCCTGGGCACATATCTGGAGAAAAACATTATCCAAAAGAATGCATGCACCCAAGTGGTCACTGCAGCACTGTTTACAAAAGCCAAGTCATGGAAGCAGTCTCAATGTCCATCAACAGAGGAATGGGCAAAGACGATGCGGTGCATGTATACAGTGGAATATTACTCAGTCATTAAAAAGAATGAAATAATGTCATCTGGAGCAACATGAATGGACCTAGAGACCGTCATACTGAGTGAAGCAAGTCAGACAGAGAAGGAGAAGTATCACAGGATATACCTTGTATGTGGGCTTCCCCGACGGCTCAGCAGTAAAGACTCTACCTGCAATATAAGAAACACAGGAGTTGCGGGTCCAACCCCTGAGTAGGGTAGGCCTCCTGGGGTAGGAAACAGCAGCCGTCTCTAGTGTTCTTGCCTGGGACCTCCCAGGACAGAGGAAACCGATGGGCTACGGGCCGGGGAGCGGCGGAGCACAGGAGAGGCCCGGGCCGCACTCACTGCACAAGGAATCCAAGGCGGAGTGGTGCAGATGCGCGCACGTACAGAACAGAAGCAGACTCACAGGCTTGGAGGAGGAGTTCGCAGCTGTCAGGGAGAGGGAGGAGGGGGAAGGAGCGGGAGGAGGGGTAGTTAGGGAGTCTGGGATGGCGTGTACACATGGCATATCTAAACGGAGCGCCAGCGAGGACCTACTGCACGGCGCAGGGCGCTCTGCTCGAGGCTCTGCAGCAGCTGGATGGGAGCGGAGTTTGGGGGGCGGGTACATGTGTATGGACGGTTGGGTCCCTCTGCGGTTTAGCTGAAACTGTCACAGCATTGCTAATCAGCTGTGCTCCAACACAAACTAAAGCTCTGTTTTTTTTTGTTTTTTTTTAAGGGGTCTACCCCTGCGGACACACCTCAGGCACGTGGCCGTCCTGTTCTAGGGTGTTTCGTCAATCACATGGCTCATCTCCCATCACGAAGGGAAGCATAAGACCCAGGCTGGCCAACCAGAGCTGCCCGTTAGGGACCCGAGTGATTCTATCTGAGACGGTGACGAGAACCACGTCAGAAGAGCCAGAAACCATTCGTACAACCTTCCCGACACTACCAAGCAAGCACTGCTGCTTCCCTACTGTCTGTAAAGGCACATCTTCTTATCTATAAGGATGTAATTCTTGAAATGATGGCACCGCTCTTTGACTCATGTAAATCCTGTATGAGCATGAAACCAAACACATTGAATGTAAAGTTTTCAAAATAAAAAATGCATTTTTTTTTTTGCATTTTGAAAATGCTTAATTGAATGAAATGTCAAAAGCATGAAGGTTAAGGGCATTAACTACATTCTCCTGAAACTCCCCCATAAATGCTTGATTCCTGATGAAGTCCTTCAACACATGATCATAGAGATTTTACTTGAATACCTCCAGCCACAGAGAACACAGATGAAATAGGCAACTTTACTTTCAGAAATTAAATTTTTCCTGAAATGTGTCTCCTTCCAGCTTTCGTGCTGTATCCATCTTATCTTCTGAAGTCACACAAATTAATCTTTTCCACTGCTGCTCTTCAAATATGTGCAGAAATTATGTTCTAATTTCCATTTCCTTCAAAATGTCTTCATGTAAAGTGGAAAAAGAAATGTAATCTTGATGACATTGATTAAGCCCTTATATCTAATACATCTAAAATAAGATCTGTCCTTGGTCTTTTCATTTAAGTGATTCATTTACATTTCTCCTGCTTTTACCTTAAAAACCAAAACAGAAACCACCCCCCCATTACTGTTCACTGAAGAACTATTTCTTTGATCTATATAAGTTCAGATATAAATGAACTCCTCAGAAACAATTTGATCATTCCTATGGAGTTGTTGACTTTTAAAAGAATATTAAATATTTCCAGTTATTAGGAGCAGATATTTTTGGTCACTTTTTCTCAATTATTTCTAATAATGGAACCCTTACCAATGGCAGTAACAACTTTGCCTTTTTCAGAAATTCCAGTTCTTGTATAACCTAAGCCTATAAACTACAAAATATTTTCTTCTAGAAAGATAAATTCTAATAGGATGTAATGTATTCCCCCAGAACCTTCACCTTTAGAAAGAAGCCGTGTCATACACAACATCCCAAACAGTTCACAATACTGCCATCTAACTTTTTTGAGACCTGAGTCAATGAGGAAATCTTTTTTTTAACATACTTGATTTATGCTCAAGAATGCCAATAAGTTCTAGTTTATCAGAACCAGTCATAATATGCAATTAACATTACAAATGTGAGATCAAATGGGGTTTCCAGGGACAGTATAATTTTTTAGTCCCTATCAATGTCGGATACAGTAATTAATATTAAAATTAGCACCAAAGATCTTCTGATTATTTATAAATAATTGGTATTGGTTGACTGTTTACCACTTATTTCCATGCCTTTAACTAGAATCTCAAATTTCTTCTCTATTATAGATTGCAGATCATGTTATTGCTAATCACGGTTCTCAGCATGTTTCAGGATGTGCACTCTGTAATCAGAGTCCCTGAGTATAAATTCAGGATCCATTACTCACTAGTTACACATCCTGCTGTGCCAGTATACTGTTCTGGGCCTCTGCTTTCTTGTCTACAAAATGAAACTAGCAGTAGCCTGCTCCTAGACAGTGGCGGCACACGAAACAACGCACAGACACATTTAGAACAATGTGTGACGTATAGGAGATCAATCTAAGTGTGACTTACTGCAGTTCTCGTTATGATTATACATTCAGAAAGTCCTTATCATACCTGTGCCTGATTTCCAAATTACCCACCAAAATGACCTCCACCTGAGTGTTAAAATTTCCCTGGAAAAACTACAACTAAAACCATGGGAGTCATGACTTAGAGATCTTCAGAGATGCTAAGAAGCTGTAAAGGGCACAATAAACAATGTCACCAGAGATGAAGCTAGCCTTACGGAGTTTACCAGCTCTTAAACATACTGACCACCCTCTTCTGCTTATCCCTTCCCACTTCTCATCTAACCCTCTCCAGCTCCCTCCATAGAGTCCAAAGTTTCATGAATCATAATGCATCTGCAGTAAATGAGGAAGCCCTTGGGAGGCTACACACATTTCTTTCCTTAATTAATTAACTGATTTTTGGCTGGGTGGACTGGGGGTCTGTTGCCGCATGCGGGTTTCCTCCACTTGCAGCAAGCAGGGACTCCTCACGGCAGGCGCTTCTCTCGTGGTCAAGAGATTGTACAGCGCAGGCTCAGCAGCCGTGGTGCACCTGCTCGGGCGCCCCGCGGCATACGGAATCTTCCTGCACCAGGGACTGAACCCAGGTCCCCTGCACTGGCGCGTGGATTCTTAACCACAGGCCAGGCAGGAAAGTCCCATATTTCTTTTTACAGAGCCAGTATTGACTTTATTATAATGTTACTTGCATATACAGAAAATGTTAGTAGAAACTGTAATAACTATTGATTTCATTCAACAATAAGGCAAAACTGAAACTCAAAAAGTAACTAAACCAGTAAAAATGTAACTAATCAGTGACAGTAATTTAACATAAATGATGTTGTTTTGCTGAAGCTGATCCAGAAGTCACAGTCTAAAGTTGCTACTAACTGCTATGGTAGAGACAAAATTTTGAGTTCTACTACTTTCTGCTTTGCTATATTTTCATTTTGTCAGCTCACTTTTAACTTTTCATTTTACATTGGTGTATAGCTGATTAACAATGTTGTGACACTTTCAGGTGGACGGCAAAGGGACTCAGCCATACATACACAAGTATCCATTCTTCCCCGCACTCTCCTCCCATCCAGGCTGCCGCATAATATTGTCAGCTCTCTTCTCTGATGGAAGAACTGGGAAATCCTTGCTGGAATAATCTTCAGGGAAGGCATCTGACCTTCACTTGGTTTTCGTTAAGTTAGCTTTTTACTTGTTAGAACCTGATAGCTGATGCAGTGCTACTCAAGGCCAAACAGCCAACACATCAGGCACTGAAATTTCTCAGCAATATCCTAGCATAAGAGACACTCTCAGATGCAAGAAAAAAATCTTACATTTCACTTTATTATAACCGAAATTAAAATGGTAATATTTCTGCAGAGAATTGCGAAAATATGCTACACAAATTCCCAGACCCCACTGGGAGAAGTAGGTCACTTTGAAGTAGGGAGACCAAGGCGTCCCAGTTTGCCAAGGTCTCTCCCAGTTTTTATAAATAACTTTGGAGGAGTCCACAGATGAGCATCAGCTCCTCCGGTCACTTTTTGAGTAGGTCACCCTATCCCCGATTTGCTTCTGTCCACAACTCTTGGATCTCCAGTGTTCTCTCCCAGCACTTCCTGGGGAGTGTAAGCAATAAACAATCTGCCTGCAATGCAGGAAACCTGAGTTTGATCCATGGGTCAGGAAGATCCCCTGGAGAAGGGAATGGCAACCTACTCCAGTATTCTGGCCTGAAGAATCCCACGGACAGGGGAGCGTGGTGGGCTACAGTCCATGGGGTCGCACAGAGTCAGACACGACTGAACAGTTAATTAACACTTTCACTCCCAGTTTTAGCCCTGAAAGTCCCACACCCTGGGAACTTCCAGGGCAAATCAAGAGGGCCAGGTGCCCTCCTTTGGAGCATGGAGCACTTGATGTGTTAAAGGAAGCCCGTGTTTGTTCCATATTGGGAGGCAGGTAAGAATAAAGCATGCCTGGATGTTACCAGTAGCCTCCTTCTTACTCAGCACCTACTTTTCATAACAATCTAGTTAACCTCAGACTTCTCTACCCCTGTCCTGGAAACAAGAACTTAGCAAGAACTTAGCCCTCCCCTGGCAAGGCAGCAAAGCTTATAAGTAACTTCGGCAGATTCCACAAATGAGCATCAGCTCCCCTGGTCACTTTTGGAGCAGGTCACCCTACCCCTGCTTTGCTTCTGTCCACAACTCTGGGATCTCCAGGTTTCTTCACGTTAGCCTGAGTGCTCACACTCAGGGCAGGGAGGCTTTCTTGCACCTGAACTCAGTAGGGCTTGTTTTCAGGCTCTAGACAGCCCCCCACAAAGAAATGACAGATCAATGTATTCTGTGAATATACATTCAAAAATCATCAACAAAATATTGTAAGTCAAACCTAGCAACATTTCAAAACGATTATTATATGCCATGACTGAGAATGATTTGTCCCCAGGATGCAAAATTGTTTCAACATCTGAAAATCAACTCATGTAATACACCACATCAATAGAAAATTCTCGGGAATTTGCTAAAAATGTTTTTTTAATTTTATGTAAAATAATTAACTCAGAATAAAATAGTTCAGTGAGTTTAAAGGATATAAAATCAACACATTAAATCTTGTCTTTTTTATACAACAGCAATTAGCAAATTGAAATAGAGATTAAGAAAACAATTAATTTAAATAGTCTCAAAAACAACTAAAGAATACGTTTAATAAAATAAACGTAAAATTTTTACTCTGAAAACAACAAAACACTTTTGGAAGAAATTAGAGAAGACCCAAACAAATGGGGAGACATCAGCGTTAAGTCATTAATAGTGTTAAGATGGCAATACATCCCATAACTGTCTAGAGAGAAAATAACACTTTACTTGAAAAGTAACAATTCAAATGACTGATGATAGGTTAAAAAAAGAAAGAAACAAACAAAAGAGAAATAGAAACCAGGGCAGAAAACAGAGGACACTGGCCTTACTTTTCTGCAGCTGCTGTAACAGATAACCGCACGCTTAGCAGCCTTAAAGAACAGAAATACTAAGTGACTTAAACCATTTTCTTATTTCATAGTTCTGTAGTTAAGTGTCTCACATGAGTCCTATTGGGCTAAAACTGAAGTGCCGCTTTACAGGACTGCATTCCTTCCTGGTTTAGAGTCTGGTTCCCGGCCCTCTCCAGCTTTTAGAGGCTGCTTGCATACCTTGTCTCATGGCCCCTTTCCTCTGTTTTCCAGAGCCGTGCTGCTTTTCTCTGACCATTTACCCACAGCTAGATGACAACTGAAGAAAAGGATCCTCTGCTTTCAAGAATACATGATTAAATTGAGTGCACCTGGATAATCCAGGGTTCCCTGTCCACCTCAAGGCCCTTAATTACAATTAAGTTGCAAAGTTGTAAATAATGGAACCCATTCTCAGGTTCTAGGCATTACAATGCAGACAAGTTTGGAAGGAAAATGAAAATGGAGTTGGCGTTGCTAGCCAAGTCCTCCGAAGCGGAGGCAGGAGGCCCCTGAGGAAGGATGGCTTCCGCCCGCGCATTTCAGCATGGATGGCATCTGACTGCTCCCTCACAGCGGCACCCAGAAGGTCCCCAGACGCCCGTGCTTGTCAGGCGCTCACCGCCGCATGGCGCGGCTTCTGAAGGGCCAGGGTCTCCTGACGGGCGTCAGAGCCAAGCACAATGCCCGCGGGGCACCGTGAACAACCTTGAGATTTCTCTTCCTTTATGAGACCCTGGCTCTTTCTCTTCTCTACAGCATTGCTTTACGTGAGTCTGCGTCTCCCAAAGAGCTATTCTTAAGACTCCAAACACAGCTGTTCGCTCTTCGCAGCCTTGATACTGATTTTTGTCTGACATATCTTTAAGGGGCTATTCTTCTGCCTACCACAACAGTGGAACACCAGTTTTAAAGTTCTGAGAAAAAAGAACTGTCAATCCCTAATTCTAAAACCAGCACACACACACACACACACACAAAATCTCTGGGAATAAGGCAAAAAATAAAAACTGTATAGACTGGAAAGAAAGATATAAAATTCTCTCTATTTACAGATAGTACAGTCGAGTACATAAAAAATCCCAAGAAAGCTACAAAGAAGATCTTGTAACTGAATTTTCAGAAGATAATAGATTGATATAGAGAAGAAAGAAAGTGAAGCTGCTCAATCATGTCTGACTCTCTGCGACCCCATGGACTGTAGCCCACCAGGCTCCTCTATCCATGGAATTTTCCAGACAAGAATACTAGAGTGGGTGGCCATTTCCTTCTCCAAGGGATCTTCCCGACCCATGGATCGAATCCAGGTCTTCTGCATTGTAGGCAGAAACTTTACCATCTGAGCCACCAGGAAAGCCCAATATAGATACAATACAGAGAAACCAATCACATATCTATGTATCATCAATGAATAATAATCTGAAATTGAAAAAAGTTTAAAGCATAACTTATTATAGGTACAAAAAATGGGATTCACATTGCAAGGTTAACAAAATACATGCCATTTGTGTACTGAAAATTATAAAACTCTGATGAAAGAAATATAAAACCTAAATTAAGTAGGAAATATTCCATATGCATACCAAAAGGCTCAAGATCAACTATTTCCAAATTGAACTAGAGATGTAATAATATCCTAATCAAAATACCAGAAAGATTTTTGTAGATATTGACTGCTTCTACCATAAATGGAAAAGTCAAAACAATTTTGAAAATGAAGAAAAATGTCAGAAAACTTAACACTACTTTGTATCAGTGTTTACTATAAGCTACACAGCTCAAAACTGCAGCTGGCAAGACACATAAGCAAATGGAATGGATTAGAGAATCCAGAAATAAACCCATGAAAATAGCCAATTAACTTTCATCAGAGGTGGATAGCCAATTCAGCAGAGAAAGAACAGTCTTTCAATAAACAATGCTGAAAAAATTGGGTATCTATCTGTCTCATACCTAACACAAAAATAAACTCAAAATGAATCACAGATCTAAATACAAAACATAAAACCATAAAAATTTAGCAAAAGGAGAAAAATCTTTCTGACTGGGTTAGGAGAATGTTCTTACACATAGCAGTGAAAACACAATCCACAAAGGAAAAATAATCAGTGAGACTTCTTCCAAATTAACAACTTTTATCTATGAGAGATATGGTTAAAAGAAAGAAAAGACAAGCTACAAGCAGAGAGGAAATTGCTGCAAATCTGAAAAAAGACTCGTACGCAGAATATATTTAAAAATTCTCAAAACTCAATTAGAAATCATATAAAGACGGCAAAACAGTTAACTTCACCAGGCAAGATATACAGATGGAAAATAAACACATGAAAAGATGCTCAACACAGTTACTCAAGAGATCAATTCAATTTCCCCTGCCAATTCAATGATGTTATTCTCTACCTGTTGGTCCAGTGGCAGAAAAAGCCTCCTATGTCCAGAGGGACAGTTCTAGCTTTCAATCATGGGAACTTTAACTAAATTCAGTTCAGTTCAGTCACTCAGTCGTGTCTGAGTCTGTGTGATCCCATGGACTGCAGCATGTCGGGCTTCCCTGTCCATCAGTAACTCCCAGAGTTGACTCAAACTCATGTCCATCACATCAGTGATGCCATCCAACCATCTCATCCTCTGTCGCCCCCTTCTCCTCCTGCCCCCAATCCCTCCCAGCATCAGGGTCTTTTCCAATGAGTCAGCTCTTCCCACCAAGTGGCCAAAGTACTAGAGTTTCAGCTTCAGCATCAGTCCTTCCAATGAACACCCAGGACTGATCTCCTTTAGGATGGACTGGTTGGATCTCCTTGCAGTACAAGGGACTCTCAAGAGTCTTCTCCAACACCACAGTTCAAAAGCATCAATTCTTTGGTGCTCAGCTTTCTTTATAGTCCAATTCTCACATCCATACATGACCACTGGAAAAACCACAGCCTTGACTAGACGGACCTTTGTTGGTAAAGTAATGTCTCTGCTTTTTAATATGCTGTCTAGCTTGGTCATAGCTTTTCTTCCAAGGAGTAAGCGTCTTTTAATTTCATGGCTTCAGTCACCATCTGCAGTGATTTTGGAGCTCAAAGAAATTAAGTCAGCCACTGTTTCCATTGTTTCCCCCATCTGTTTGCCATGAAGTGATGGGACAGGATGCCATGATCTTAGTTTTCTGAATGTTGAGTTTTAAGCCAACTTTTCACTCTCCTCTTTCACTTTCATCAAGAGGCTCTTTAGTTGTTCACTTTCTTCCATAAGGGTGGTGTCATTTGCATATCTGAGGTTATTGATATTTCTCCCAGCAATCTTGATTCCAGCTTGTGCTTCTTCCACCCCAGCGTTTCTCATGATGTACTCTGCATATAAGTTAAGTAAGCAGGGTGACAATATACAGCCTTGACGTACTCCTTTGCCTATTTGGAACCAGTCTGTTGTTCCATGTCCAGTTCTAACTGTTGCTTCTTGACCTGCATACAGATTTCTCAGGAGGCAGGTCAGGTGGTCTGGTATTCCCATTTCTTGAAGATTTTTCCACAGTTTGTTGTGATCCACACAGTCAAAGGATAGTAACATTCCTCCCTTCAGCACTAGGACTTCCAGACTCATTGGGATCAAGAGCCCAGCAAGGAGCAAACAAAAACGCTTCCCAGTGTATATTAGGTCTAATAATGAAAGTTGCTGCCGCCACCTCCACACACCGGTTCCTGATCCTTGCATTTTGATGGGGTAGAAAGCATGCCAAATGTGTATTATGTACATGCGTACAAGTGTATGTGTATATGTGTGTGTGTATTCCAATTTTCTCTCATTTAGTTTAAGTGAAGAATCTTGATAAAAGGATAAGAACTTTAATAACTTGCTATATTTTCTGACGTGTGCATGTATGTGTGTGTGAGAAATGAAGGACCCAAGCTCATCAAGCCTATTTAAGATGAAAAGATTCTCTTCAAGATTTTAAAGGTTGCAATTAGCTCACAAACTTTTATGTCCAAAACATTGCCTAACCAACAATGAGTTTTATAAAATCTATTATAAAAAGAAAGAAAAAAGTAAATTGAGCAGGGAAATTGAAAATACAACAGAGAATGCACAGATTCCATTAAACAATTACAAATTTATTAGAATTTTAAGCAGAGGGTATTTATCAAGTCACTAAGGTAATAAGACTGCCCTAAATATCAGCTTTTGACATGTGTATCTACATAAGCTCACACCATAGACACATTTACTTCTTTCAATATTAAATATTTTGTTACTTACAATAGTTAACAATGATTACAATATACTTAAGCCTCTTTTCTCTCCTTTCTTACTAAATTTTGCTAAAACTGCTCCCTATGGCCTGTAGCCTTGTATCTTACTTTGCCTATTGGTCTGGTTTGAGTACATTTTAATGAAAATATCTGGTTTAAAAAGGAGCAAAAAGAAATCTGTTAAATGTTATGTTCCAAAAATAGTATCTCTTATGGCAGGCAAATGAACAAAAATATGTTGAGTTTTATGATGTAATTTCATTTCTGTTTGACCAATGCAATGCTAGAAAAGAGGATACAAGTAGCCAAGATGCAGGAATTCCCTGGGTGTCCAGTGGTTAGGACTTGGCCCCTCCACTGTTGGAGGCCCAGGTTCAATCCCTGGTTGGGGAACTAAGACCCCACAAGCCACATGGCATCCCACCCCCGCATAAAAAGAACCCATTTGCTCATTCATATATTCATTTACCCAACATTTTGGAGCATCTGTATGTACCATCTACTCACACTCCTGGTACTGACTGCTCCCAGACTTCCGGTGTCACTTCCCTTTCAGCCCTACATCCATACTCTCTAGGTCAATGTTCTTGCACATTTCAGCATCTGCAGACCAGTTACGCAGCATTTGGTGCACACACAGACCAGCAATTTTATATCCTTTTTAGAGACTTATGAAAACAATAAAGCAATATCATAAACCACTACTACTTCTAAGACGCATTTAACAGTGATGAAGACTCAAGTTTTCTTTCAGCAAGTTTTCCAAAATAACTATATGTGATGCAGTGCTGAACAGTGTGAGGCATAGGTAAGATTCTCTGTTCAGTTACAATCTCTCTTCTTACTTTTTATTTCTGTGAAATGTGAAACTTCAAATGTACATATGTCATCAGCAGCAGCAGCAATAACCCAAACATGGGCCTAGAAACTATGGAGAGATGTCTTCATATTATAATACCTTAAGAGCCCCGTCAGAGGCTAAGTAAGTAAGTATACTACACCCCAAAATAGAAAAGATAGCAAGTGTACTACACCCCAAAATAGGAAAGTTGCCTATTTCTACTTGTGAAATAATGGAGATTGGCTTCCTAAATTTGTGTTTTGATCGCATTTGGCTTTAGAAGATTTGTATTCTTTTATAACTGTGATGTAACGCAAGCATGTGATATTGTTTGAAAAGATGCCCAATATGTCAGTTTCATTTCTTCACTGAAAAAATGAAAATCACAAAATATAAGAGTGTCAGTTTTTTAAAAATCAGACAATCTTGGTTGTGCTATCACAGTTTGCTCTTCATTACAAAGTCTGGTATTTTATCAAGAGTTCTAAAAACTGACATTAAAGAACACAACCATGGCTTTACTGGCATTAACACTGTTACGAAATTTAAAAAAAAATTATCCCTGATTTTAAAATCTCACGTGTGCTCTTTGTCTCTCCAAGTTGAAGCATTCATATATCCACATTTGGCTGCACAGTAAACTTATTAAAATATGTCCATTTCCTTCAAGGCAAACTCCAGGTCAGAGTAAGTATTTTCCCTGCCAGCTGCTTTCTGTAGACCAGCTGGTCTATGGACAGGCATCCATCCGTAGATGGGCGTCATCTGCCGTTGTTTACAGTAACACCCATCTCCTCTGCACACACAGCTTTTTAAACAGCGGTGCTCTTTATGGGCTTTCCTGGTGGCTCAGATGGTAAAAATCTGCCTGCGATGCAGGAGACCCGGGTTCAATCCCTGTGTCAGGAAGATCCCCTGGAGAAGGAAATGGCTACCCACTCCAGTATTCTTGCCGGGAGACTTCCATGGATAGAAGAACCTGGCGGGCTACAGCCCATGGGGTCTCAAAGAGTTGGACATGACTGAGCGACTAAGATTTTCAGTTTCACTTATTCACTGATCCTCAAACAGATTTCTGATTTGCAACATAACTAAAAAAAAAAAAAAAAAAAAAAAAAACAAAAAAGAAAACCTCATTAACTCCAAGGAACACAGGGTTTCACTGAAACAGAGAACAGAAAGGCATCAATGAGAGCCTGACACGGACCCACGTGATCCACTGCTGCGGTCTCCTCCCCTGCTGCCGTCCCCTCGGTCAGTCATGTCGGGCTCTTTGCGACCCCACCGACTGCAGCACGTCAGACTTTCCTGTCCTTCCCTGTCTCCCGGAGTTTACTCAAACTCACATCCACTGAGTCAGTGATGCCATCCAGCCCTCTCATCCTCTGTCGTCCCCTTCTCCTCCCGCCTTCAATCTTTCCCAGCATCAGGGTCTTTTCCAATGGGTCAGTTCTTTGCATGAGGTGGCCAAAGTATTGGAGTTTCAAATTCAGCATCAGTCCTTCCAATGAACACCCAGGACTGATCTCCTTTAGGATGGACTGGTTGGAGCTCCTTGCAGTCCAAGGGACTCTCAAGAATCTTTTCCAACACCACAGTTCAAAAGCATCAATTTTTTGGCACTCAGCTTTCTTTATGGTCCAACTCTCCCAATCTGCACATGACTACTGGAAAACCGTAGCTTTGACTAGACGGACCTTTGTCACCGCCTGTGACTACCTGCTAACACACACACAAGAGTAACTGTGCTTCCTGTTGACTGCATCTCATATTACAAAACAGCTAACAGCATCATTTGACTCAGAAATTTTCCAATTCCTCTTCTACTTTTACTTTGTGCATGATATCGCATTGTTTATCTCTGGTCTGGTTTTATTATCTTCCCCCCATTTGATGGAATTTTTACCTGAGCTGTTGTGAAGCACAGTTTTGATTATGCTACTGTGGTTTGCCATTTTCTCCATATCAAGTGACTAAGCTCATTAATTTCATACTAAAATGGATGATTTTTTTCCTTTGGGGGAAAAATTAATTGTTTTCATTTAAAAATGAGTGTTTTATTTATAAATTATGGTAAATATTCTGCTCATTGTCTTTCTGCAACTAACTAATAAATTCTCATACAAAGAACAATTGTTACCAGGCCAATAAAATGTAATATCCACATGTTCATTTTTGTATTTCTTATTGATAGCCCATATTCACGAGGAAAATAAATTCGTCTTCAGTAACTGCTTGTGTTCCATCCAATATCTAGCCAGATTCACTTTCTCAATGCTGTAACTTTCCTTTTCTTTCCTATCTTTCCTTAATTCTTACCTTTGGTTCCTAACACAAGCCTTGGATCCTCCTAATATTTCTCTGACTCAGGTTCACATGGTGTCTCTTACCATTTTGAAATCGTTCCCTGTCCCCAGAGCTTTGCTGATGATGGCAAGAAGCCGAGAGCTCCTCAGGGGGAGATATAATAGCCTGGCCAGCCTGCAGGGGCCCCCAGTAAGGAAGGCGGGTCAGTCAGCTCATCTGTAGTCACGGCTTTGCTGCAGTATTTGGAGAAGTCTTTTCACCCACATTAAGTCCAGGCTGGGTGTGATGGCGGCATTCCAACTAGTAAAGTAACTTCTGCTTGCTAAATCTCTCAGGATATCTTTCCTGCACATGTGAGTCCACTTGAATTATGTCAGTGAAAACCCTCCCTCTACGCTGAGAACCCAGCTATGTCCAGTCTCTTTTCCATCTTTCACAGTTCATGAGATTTTAAAAATGATAATACAATAAGTAAATGTGCATCATGAAGAAAACACTAAAGATTTGCATAATGCTGCAAAGAATGAGGCTAATGTCTATACATTTAAAAAGATGAATTGCTGGTTAGTTTCTTGTGCCCTCCTTCATGTTGATTCACCTAGATTCTATCTGAAAAAAAATGACGAAATTTCAGTATACTTTCTTTTCTTTGGACATTTCTCTTCATTTTGATTATTTTGATATATTTACTCTTTAAGTCAACATCTTTTCCATGGAAGTTGTTTTTAACTTACTTAAAGGCCCAAGGGCAGAATAATCAATAGAAGCTTCAACTGAAAAAGCTGTCAAGAACATGAGTCAGACAATATTTCCATGGAGGTCTACTTAATCATCTGTCTTGATTGAATGGACCAATTAGTTGATTGAAGGATTAATCAATTTGCTGAATTAAATTATTTTATCATGGATGGACCAGGCAAGTACCCAAATGAGCTAAGGGTAGGGGAAGGGGGAACTATGGCCATTGGAAAAGGAAGCTCTCATCCAAAGGAGTACTTCCTAGCCCTCCTGTGAAACCTGGAGACTAGCTCTGACATAAATTTAGTTTATCAAAGTCAGATGGGACTTCCCTGGTGGTCCTCTCCCAATGTGGGGGCCTGGGTTTGACTCCTGGTCAGGGAACTAGATCCCACATGCTGCAACTAAGTGCTCCCACGCTGCAGCTAAAGACCCTGCATATGACAATGATGACAGAAGATCCAGCATGCTACAACAAAGACCCAGTGCGGACTAATAAATAGATAAACATATTTTTTTAAGTCAGAATCTGATCTTTAAGCAAAATAGTCAAACATTTTTAAGTTGTCAATAAACTTAAAATTTCTAAAATCCCGATACTGTTTAGTTAATAAATGACCTAGCAGTTAGATATGCCTATCCAGCCAACTCTTTCTGACCTCACCTTTAGAATCAGGACAAGTGGCAACCACATGACTCTGCCAATGCACAATGTGAACACGCATATTTTCAGCCATGCCTGCCTCCACAGACACACAGAAAATGTCATCATAAATAATATGCTTTGGAGGAAAAGTGATAAGATACACATACACATGTGCATACACATGTATGTATATGAATGGGTGTGTGTAATCCTTCCCTAGTCCTTGCTTGGATTGGGAGTGAACAATCGTGCTCCCACAAAGTGAACCTGGCTCTTCCTGCACAATCAACAAACCTTCCAAAACCACTTCAAGCTTGACAGGATTCATAGAGTGTATCATATTTCCAAAATATCTGATCACCGTCTTTACTTTTTTGACACATGGGTTTATTTTCTTTTGTACAATGTTGTATCAATTTTCTTTTGATACAATGTTATGTCAATTACTACTGTCCAGGAAATTGATTCAGCTACATATACATTCATCTTCTAAGTATTCTTTTCCATTATGGTTTATCGTAGGATATTGAATATAGCTCCCTGTGCTATGCAGTAGGACCTTGCTGTTTATCCATCCTGTATATAACAGCTTACCCCGCCCCAGTCCCCGTCCCTTGGTAACTACATCTATTCCTTCGCCATGATTCTCTTTCTGTTTCATAGACAGATTCATTTGTGCCATACTTAGGTTCCACATTTAATTGATATCAGATGGCTTTTGTCTCTCTCTTTCTGACTTACTTCACTTACTGTGATCATCTCTAGTTGCATCCATGTTGCAGCAAATGGCATTATTTCATCCTTTTTTATTTGTTGTTTAGTCACTAAGTTGTGTCCAACTCTTTGGACCCCATGAACTACACCACACCAGGCTGCTTTGTCCTTCATTGTCTCCCAGAGTTTCCTCAGACTAGTGTCCACTGTGTCAGTGATGCCATCCGAGCATCTCATTCTCTGTTACCCACTTCTCTTTCCCGCAATCTTTCCCAGCATCAGGGTCTTTTCCAATGAGTTGGCTTTTTGCATCAGGTCCTTCCAGTGAATATTCAGGTTTCACATCCATACATGACTACTGGAAAAACCATAGCTTTGACTAAACGGATCTTTGTTGGCTAAGTAATGCCTCTGCTCTTTAATATGCTGTCTAGATTTGTCATAGTTTTTCTTCCAAGGAGCAAGTGTCTTGGATCATATCAATCATATTAAGTTAATATCAATTTATATCAATTAATATCAATCATATTAAAAGCTAAAAGAATCTGTGAGATTACCTGATGTTGATTGAAAAGCAAAGCAGTTCAAAGAATGAGCTTAATGATAAGTCAACACTAAGAAGACAGTAAAATGGAAGGGGGAGTGAGAAGGAGGATCAGCAAAAGAGAAAGAGAAGAAATATGCAGTGAGACAGAACACTGAGAGTTGGTGGGTGACTAGAAGACCAAGTGGAGAGGGCACTGCAAGGATGGAGTCCACTGGATCACATGGCACTGAAACATTAAGAAAGATGAGGAGCATGCACACCCCACTGTGTACAGAACAGGCAACTAGTGAGAACGTCCTGTGCAGCACAGGGAACTCTACTCAGCGCTCCATGGAGGCCTAAGTGAGAAGGGAATCCAAAACGAGGGGCCACACGTGTACACACAGCCGGTTCATGTCATCGCATGGCAGAAACTAACGCAGCGCTGTTATTCAAACATGCTCCAATACATGGTGAAAGAAAGTGAAAGTGGCCCCGTTGTGTCTGACTCTTTGCAACTCCGGGCCAGAATACTGGAGTGGGCAGCCTTTCTCTTCTCCAGGGGACTGTCCCAACCCAGGGATCGAACCCAGGTCTCCTGCATTGCAGGCAGACTTTTTCGCAGCTGAGCCACCAGGGAAGCCCCCCCCAAAATAAATAAGTAAAGAAATGAAAGATGAGGAACAAGAACCAGGCCTTGGATTGATAAGTATTATACAGTCACTAGGGATTTAGATGAGAGGAAAAGGTGATGAAGACTAAAATCTGTTTGGCTTTAGTTTAAAGGAGAATTAGAAAATTTAGACAATACTTTGATGACAGATTTCAACTTTGTCATTACAGCTTTGTTACTACACAAACTCCTTGAGATATACAACAAGGTAAGCCACAGAGATTTGAAATAACAATAGCTATTAGTGCCATGAATACTCTGTATCATTTAGGGACTTGAATTAAATTTAGTCCCTCCTGTGACTGTATTAGCTGCAAGGAGAGAGGGCAGTCTATAACCGCCACTTACTTTAATGAAATTAACTATAACCTGATGTTTTGCTAAAAGTAGCAGGAAATTGCTCTATAATCCAAATGTATCTTAGGTAACAGTAGGAGAAAATTACTACATGATGTTCTCCTTGGTAACTTGAAGCCAATGAAAGCTTATTATCCTTATGAAGTATGTAGACCTACTATAGTGTGTGAAGCAATAATACCTTGACATACAGTGGTTTTCCCCTTTAAAAGTCTCCAAATGTCAAGTTTCACTTCTCAACTCTTGAAGTGCCATGGAGGGTAAAATAGGGATACCCAGAGATACAAAATTTGTTCTTTCATTAAGAACATCAGAGAAGCCATCACCACTCCCTATCAAATACTCATCTTCTTTGTGGCATACAAAAAAGAACAGTGGCCTTCTTATGGGTCTGCCTCCTGAGGCTCTGCATCTCTTCAGAGTCATTGGCTTGGTAAAGAAAGGAATCCCTGAAACCCCTAAGAAGAGAGAGTACTACACAAATGATGATTTCTATCATGAACATCCGTGTCTTTCCTGTATGTTTCCATAAAACCGAATTTGAGGAGAAACCCTCTAGTCACAGGACTATCTAAGCCCCATGGAGAAGGAAATGGCAACGCACTCCAGTATCCTTACCTGGTAAAATCCCACGGACAGAGGAGCCTATGGGCTACACTCCATGGGGTCACAAAAGAGTCAGGCATGACTTAGAGACCAACAGCCACTTAAGCCCCATACCATATTGTGCCCCATCCCCAAGAAGAAATACAGGAGGAAATGTTTCTGAAGGAACTGCAGATATACTTTTAAATATAAAATCTCCCTAAAGGTGGGAGAATTCTAATCATACACCAAGTTCTGCACTGTTCAGGACTTCCCCGATGGCTCAGCGGTGCCAGTCAAGGCTTCAGAAGGAGGAAGCTTTGTCCCCCAGGGACACTTGGCAATACCTGGAGATGACTTTGTTTATCACAGCTGAGAAGGGAATCCTACTGGCTTCTGGGGGTGGAACCAGAGATTCTCCTCTACGTCGTCTGATGCACAGGACAACCCCCTACAACCAAGAACGAGCCAACCCAAATGTCTACAGTGCTGAAGTTGACAAACTCTGCTCCATTTAACCCCATCTAAATTCTAGACTCCATGCCATTAGCAACAAATTCACATCTCTGTGCCTTATGTGAGTTTCAGACATATGAGATAGCAGTTTCAAATGGTCCAACTCTTATGCACATTTCAAGAATAACACAACGAGAGAAAAAAAGCACGCTCCAAGTTATGGAACGCAAGCACCTGTCCTCTTTTCTTACTCTGCCACTCCGAAGTCTCTCGTTTTTTAACTGGAGGATAACTGTTTCAAATGCTGTGCTGGTTTCTGCCACACAGCAACATCAATCAGCCACAGACACGCCCCCTCGGGCCTTCCTCCCACCCCTCCCTGCTAGGCGGTCACGGCACCAGACCTAACTCCTTGGGCTACAGGAAGCTTCCCCCAGCCATCTGTTTACACGTGATGCTGCATGTATGTCAGTGCTACACTCAAAACAAGCACCTATTCTTAAGAGGAAACTTGAAGCCAGCAGTTAGCTTGGATGTTTTTTCCTGAGCTGCGTGGAATTCCTACCAATAATTACACAGAGAAGTGTAAAATCACCCTTCACACAAAGCATCTTCTAACAAAAACAAAGTCATGATGGAATCCAACAGAATCTTGACTTATCATCACATTATTGAGGAAACTGGTTCGCAACCTACAAGCACCGAGGCTTTCACATGGACGGAGTCATTTGCAATTTGCTTTTAGAAGCTTCTGAGTCTTTGTTGGCTTTCCACGCCAATTAACTAGCTAGGCCGGCTCTTCCCTCAACATCCGTTCAAATGCTACTTCTCTTCTGTAACACTGCAATTATTTCAGCATTCATGATGGCAAGAGTGGAGAAGGACTTCCACAGGGGGAATTTCTCCCTTGTCTTTAATAATGCGAAGCGGACAGCTGATTAAGATAATTAAAGCTTTTATTAGGACAGCCTGGTACAGGTTTGTTCTTCCAAGACATAAGAATTCAACTCAATTAAAAAAAAAACAAACACTTTCACAAAGTCTATCCCTAGCTTCTCCTTGTATTGCTGATGTTTGAAAATACCAAGTAGAGATATTTTCTGTTTCTAAAAATATGTAAGAATTTCTTGGTGTTTTTTCTTTTAATGTAGAAAACTGTTCAATTTTATCTTCACAAGGATGTCTATTTCCAAGGAGAAAATGTGTTAGTCTGCGCTTATGTCTAAATAATTGTGTTCCAGTCACTACACCCCAGTAGGTGGCCCAGTTAGTATCAGCACTGCATTTTAGAGCTGTCCAAAAACTCAGAGGGAGCGAGTTGAAATACAAAGCAAATAGCAGGAAAGCAGACATTGACGGGGCAGGCCAAGTACCTCCTCATTCCATACTGTCCATACAACCAGCATTTATTTCTTACAAGAATTTTTGTTCATCTCACAAAATGCTAAACGCATGCCTTTTCATTTAGAGTCATTTAATTTCTAACATTTTAACACAAATGGCTTTAAAAATAAAAAGGAACAAAGTAATTACATTTAATTTCATGGTTTAGATTCCTAAAAGCCACCATATTCTCTTGTGTAATTGAAGACTTCCATTAAAGCGAAGGGTGGGGGAAAATGTGAAACTTTTATCCTTCTCTTGGAACAAAAACACAAAGAATTCATGTTACCATTCCATTTAATATTTACTAGGAAAGAGGTCTGTGGCAATTTTGTGTTGCCTAGAAATGTAGAAATCATTCAAAATAGAAGTTGCTTCTAATTCTATTGGAAGAATGCCTCATAATTTCGTCTTTAATATCAGTTGAAGTTGAAAAAAATCTGAGAAAGTGAAATGGTCCATTTGGGGATGACTTTTTTCATCTCATAGAATATGGTACTAGACTTTAAAAGCAGATTCTGAAGGTAGATTAATAATTCACTGACTAAAGCCTTTAAAGAGCATCCGATAACCTCTGTCCCTGCTATTCCACTCCCACAGGAAAGCCTAAGTAAACCTTAAGAGTCAACACAGCTTTCAAAGGAAGCTCATTTACTAATAATAACCAGGCAGGCCCCCTCCTCAGCCTATACTTGCCTTTAAGAACTCTTTTTTATCCTTGGACACCTTGCTGATCACTTTTCAAGGCTTAATTAAATTCACACCTGCTAGGAAGTCTTCTCCCATCATTCTAGCTAGGATTAATCACCACTCTTCCAGTTCTCATAATCAATCTGGATATTTATCACATATGTCTATAAAATTATAAATATTTATAGACACACACCTCGATAAAGGGTAATTGTAACACTTTGTACTATTCTATGGATAAATTTTATCTTGATCAAATTTTCTAGGCATGTTTCTTGGAAACCTAATGAAGATGGAATGCCAGATTTGCCATTAGGTAATATTAGTTATGGCATAAAGAAAAATGAAATGATGTTATTTGCAGCAGCAAGGATGGACCTAGAGACTGTCATACCGAGTGAAGTAAGTCGGAAAAAGACAAGTATCATATATTGCTGACATGTGGAATCTAAAACAAAATGGTATAAATGAACTTATTTGCAAAACAGAAACAGACTCACAGATTTGAAAGCAACCATGATTATTGTGGGGAAGGGTGAGGGAGAGATAAATTGGGAGATTTGGATTGACATATATGTATTTAAATTTATATTTAAATTATAAAATCAGCATTTATATTTAAAATATAAAACCAACAAGGACCTACTGTAAAGCAAGGGAAATCTACTCAATGCTCTCTAATAACCTGTATGAGAAAAGAATTCTTTAAAAATGGGTATATGTATGTGTATAACTGATTCACTTTTCCATACACCTGAAACTAACACAACACTGTAAATCAACTCTACTTCAATAAATTAAAAATATATATATTAGTTATAGCAGAAATGACTTTTTATTAATAAAATATTTTATTATGTAGAAGGTTTTAAATAAACTATAAATACTTGGTGGGAAGCCCTGTTAGCTAAAATTCTTTCAAATTTTAAACACAAATGAAAACTTTAAGGTATCATGTAAAATGACAGAATGAACGTAACTCAGGTTCTGCTTCTCCATTTTTACAGTCTCTGTGTTATCATTGTTTATTTTCAATCTACTGTGCAAAGGCAGGAACATGCACTGTCACAGGATTTAGAATTTCAGCTGCACCTGAAACAAGCTTGAATGGTCTCAAATCATTGTGAATGTACTCTTGAAATAAATACATTGAATCAAATCAAGAGTATTAGAGGCTGACTGTATAACTAGGAGCTTCTCAAACTAATTTCTATATAGAAGATAAAGTTTACTAAAGCACAAGTAATAAAAATGTGCTCATTTCAAGCTGATATATTATATTAACAAACTTCCACTTCTACTCAAGATGGAGTAACAGCTATTGCATTAAAACAGTTTATAAAACTATAGCTGGAAAAAACACACAAAGCAAAGATTTTCAAGACACTAGACATCACGCAGCAAAAGATACTGCTTGAGAGATCAGAAGTAAACAGTATTTGCCCTAAAACTGCCCCACATTACTACCTATCGAGAAAGTTTTCACTCTGCAGGGTATACTAGAAACTATAAGACAAAAAATAAATAAATAAAAGAATTAAAACAGTGTTTAAAGGAGGATAGGCATAGCTTTGAAGATATTGCAGGCTCAATTCTAGATCACTGCAATAAAGTGAACATTGCAATAAAGTGAGTTAGACAAGTGTTTTGGTTTCCCAGAGCATGTAAGTTTATGCTGACTGTTCCATAGTACCCTAAGTGTGCAGTAGCACTATGTCTAAACAATGAGCATATGTTAATTAAAATACACTTTATTGCTAAAAATTGCTAACCATCATCTGAGGCTTCAGGCTTCCATCATAATCTTTTTGCTGGTGAAGGGTCTTGCCTCAGAGTTGGTGGCTGCTGACAGAATAAGGTGGTGGTTGCTCTGAAAGTTGGGGTAGCTGTGGCAATTTCTTCAAATAAGACAATAGTGAAGTTTACTGTATCAACTGACCCTTCCTTTCATGAGCAATTTCTCTGTGACAAAAATGCTGTTTGATAGCGTTTTACTCACAGTAGAACTTCTCTCAAAATTAAAGTGATCCTCTCTAAACCTTCCCCTACTTTATCAATTAATTTATGTAGTATTCTATATTCTTTATTGTCATTTCAACAATTTTCACAGCATCTTCACCAGAAGTGGTTTCCATCTCAAGAAACCACTTTCTTTGCTCATCCACAAGAAGCAACTTCTCATCCATTAAACATTTATCATAAAAATTATACAGCAATTCAGTCCATCTTCAGATTCCATTTCTAATTCTAGTTCTCTTGATATTCCCACCACATCTGCAGTTACTTCCTCCAGTAAAGTCTTGAATCTCACAGTCATCCATTAGGGTTTGAATCTATTTCTTACAAACTCCAGGTAATACAGATATTTTAACCTTTTGCCATGAGTCACAAATATTTCTAACAGCATCTAGAATGGTGAGTCCTCTCCAGAAGCTTTTCAATTTATTTTGTGCAGGTGCATTAGAGGAACTACTATCTATGACACTTACAGCCTCAGGAAATGCTTTTCTTAAGGAATAAGACTGGAAAATCAAAATTACTCCTTGGTAGAATGGAAGTTGTGGTAGCAGACATGAACACAACATGAATCTCATTGTACATCTCCTTTAGAGATCCTGGGTGACCAGGTGTATTGTGAAAGGGCAGTAATATTTTGAAAGAAATCTTTTTTCTGAGCAGCAAGTCCTAACAGTGGGCTTAAAGCATTTAGTTAAACACATTGCAAACAGATGTGCTATCATCCTGTCTCCATTGTTCAGTTTACAGAGCACAGTCACAGTTAGGATAGTTCTTAGGAGCTCTGGGATTTTCAGAATAGGAAATGAGCATTGACCTCAAGTTAAGGTCATCAGCTGCATTATCCCCCAGCAAAGGAGTCAGCCAGTCCTTTGAATCTAGGTATTGACTTCTCCTCTCTAGCTATGAAAAGCCCTAGATGGCATCATCTCTCATTGAAGGCTGTTTAACCTACTTTAAAAATCTGTTGTTTAGAATCATTCACTTTATCTTAGCTGGGTCTCCTGGATAACTTGTTGCAGATTCTACATTAGCACGCACTGCCTTACCTTGCCCTTTGTTGTTATGGAGATGCCTTCTCTCTTTAAACCTCATGAACCAACTTCTGCTATCTTCAAACTTTTCTTTTGCAACTTCCTCATCTCTCTCAACCTTCGTAGAATTGAAGGGTTAAGGCCTTGGTCTCACTTAAGGGGATGTTATGGCTCTGTTATGATCTTCCACGCTGACCACTAAAACTCCATATCAGCAATAAGGTTATTTACTTTCTTAAAATTTATGTGTTCACTGGAGTGGTATTTTTTATTTTCTTCAAGAATGTTTCCTCTGCATCCACAATCTGGCTAACTGTTTGGTGCAAGAGGCCTAGTTTTCAGTCTATCTTGGCTTTTGACATGCTTTCTTCACTAAGCATGATCATTTTTAGCTTCTGATTTAAAGTGAGAGATATGTAATTCTTCCTATCACTTGAACATTTAGAGGTCATTGTACAGTTATTACTTAGCCAAATTTCAATCTTGTTTTGTCTTAGAGAATAGGTTAGTTCTCAGAGAGGGGCAGAGATGGGGGCATGACAAACAGCTGGAGCGGTCAGAACACACACGTTTATTAGAGTCACTGTCTCATGTGGGCACAGTTCATCGTTCCCCCAGACAATCACAGTAGTGACATCAACTTGATCACAGATCACCATAACATACAATAATAATGAAAAAACTTGAAATATTGTGAAAATTACCAAAATGTGACACAGAGACATGAAGTCAGCAAATGCTGTTGGAAAAATGGAAACAACAGACTTGTTCACTGAAGGGATGCAGTAAAGAGAGCACAATAAGACAAGGTGTGCCTGCATAACTGATATCCTAAAGGAAGAGAAAAAATAAAATCACATAAAAGGCCCAGTGACGCCTAAGCAAAAAGGAGATAGGAACTAATTAAAACTGAGAAGATGATGAAGTAAAAAACTACAGAGAGAATCAACAAAATCAAAAGTTGGCTCTGTGAGGTCAATAAAATTGAGCAGTCTGTATCCAGGCAAACCAAGAAATAGAGAAGCCATCATGAAGAAACCAAGAACGAACAGAGAGATACACATGAAAAATCAAAGACAGGTCAACACTATTGATCTGATAAACATTAACAAGATAATGAAGGCATATTATGAATAATTCCATTGCCACAAATTTGATAACTTAAAGTTATCAATTCCTTAACAGACACACACAACCCAAAACACAAGGAGAAATAATCTGAATAGGCCTATATCTATTAAAGACATTAAGTCCAAAATTATAAATTTTTAAAAGGAGTAAAAACTATCCTCATTTTCAGATAACATGATTTTATACATAGAATACCATAAGGAACTTACTAAAAAGCAAAGCTGTAGGATATAACATTAATAAACATAAATCAATTATATTTCTATAACTAGCTATGAACAATCTAAAAATGAAATTAAAAGGCAGTTCTATATACCATAGCATCATAAAACTTGCAATTAAGATGCATTTGACATGTACACCAAAAATGACAAACATCTTTGAAACAAGTTAAAGAGCCTATGAGATGTGATTAGGTCGTGAAGGTAGAGCCCTTATGAATGGGATTAGTGCCCTTATGAAAAAGAACCCAGACCCCTTTCCCTTTCTGCCTCTACCCTATACCATTGCTTTAACCCCATATTTCAACTCAGGAAATTTGGAATTTTTTTCTCATTTTCTCAGATTGAAAAAGAAGAGAAAACCTGAATCACCTTAAAATCCTTAAAGACATTAAATTCATAGTTTTAAAAAATATCCATAAATCATTCTTATCCAGGTTTTACAGATGAGTTCTACCAAAAATTAAGGAATAGATAAGTCTAATCTTACATAAATGCCTCTCTACAAGAATTTTTTCATTTTTCAACTAATTTACTAAGTCAAGTATAACTCTGATACTCAAACCAGGCAAAGATAGCAAAAGTAAAATTGCAATTCTATCTCATTCATCAGCACACTGCTTTGTGTCCAAACTAAAGATGCAGGATGGATGGACCTCTACTCAAAATCTGTTTCAAATGCTAAAAACTGGTGATACACACACAACACCAAGAGGGTATGAGAAAGTGAATAACTCACACAAAGGGGCTTTTAGGAGAGGGCAAGTCATGCTTCCCCAACTAGTCCAAACATGGGTTGAGAGCACAAGAAGGTCGGCCTGGGGTCTTCACTGTAGGTAGACAGTGGGGGTTTCCATGCATAGGCAAAGGCTTGAGGCTTAATATCTCAGCTGCTTCAGAGGAAGAAGCAGCCAGGATTATTTATTTACTTTTTAATCAGCTTGCCCAGATGCAGAACAGAGGAGAGGATGAAGAGATGACTTAAATACTGTCGCAAGTTAAACACCAAATATCAAAAGATGGAGTCAGATTCTCTGTCACAATTCACTCTCAACTGCCTAACATCTGAAACGTGCCATCTTCAGTTCTTGCTGATGAATCAAATGTTGGTGAGGGTCCATGCTATTTCCACAGATGGGCTTCAAAACACACATATGAAAAACCTAAGCTAAATTTCAGCAGCAAGATTTATAAAAAAAAAAATATTTATCATGACTAAATTGGACTTATTCAAGGAATTCAGACATCAGGCAAGTTTATTAATATAATTTATTGTACTAACCAATAAAAGAAAAAAAAACAAGTAATTATTTAAGTAGCTACTGAAAAACCCTCTGATAAAATTGAGCATTCTTTCAAGCCATAATTTCCTTATAATCATATTTATGATTTATAAATAGCAGGGAATTTTCTTAGTGTGTTACATAGTATAGAAAAAATCTTTAAAAATACCTACTTAATGGAAAAATATTCAAAACAAAACTTCTTTAAAATCAGGAACAGAAAAAGAGCCATCATTTGTATTAAACATTGCACTGGAATTTTTGCCTCACTCGAGAGTATGAAAGATAAATAAAAGATAAAATAATTGAAAAGAAAAGCTGATGGTGTTCACACATAGTACTCCTGTCTATTAAAATAAAAACTGCATTCATATTATGAAAATTAATTAGTGAGCTTAACAAGGTGAATAAATATAAAATCAATAATCAGTATCATTCTAGACATTAGTAACAAAAAGAATATGATAATAAACATTATTTATAATAACTCAAAAATATAAATAACAAAAATAAATTTTTCAAATATACAAAATCATTAAGGAAGAAATTTTACAGCTGATGAAAAGACACTACAGAAGATCTAAATAACTGAAGAGACATATTATGTCAAAGACAACGTTGTGAAGTTGTGGAATCTCTCCAGCTATATTGCAAGATCTATCAAACTCCACTAGAATTAATTAATTCCTATCACACTCCAGTAGGGTCTTAATGGAACTTGACAAGCTCATTCCTAAACTTGGTTTGTAAGCACAAAGACTTAAAACAGTTAAGAAACCACTGAAAGAAGAAAAAGAGGGGGCATTCACCTACCATGCATCATGTTATTACAAAACTATAGTAATTAAGGCAGTGGGGTATTGGAATAGAGATACACATAGCAGGTCAATGGGAAAAAAATTCTCAAAACCCCACAACAAACTCACATATGTATGGATGAAGTGGAACGGGTCCCTGTGGGTCTCCTGGATACAAATCCTTTCTGTGTCCCCTGTTTCTTGTTTGTGGGAAATAGGCTTCATGCAGCCTCCTTGACCTTCCCTGAGTTTCAAAGGGCAGACTCAAAGAGTTGATTATCAAGAAGGGGAGGGGGTGCAGAAACAAAGGAGAAGCAGTTAGGAAAAAATAGTGCAGCCATGCGGGCAGGGTCCTGGTTCCTTCTTAAAGAATATATATTAAAAAAAAAAAATACCTTTGAGCTCTTCCACAGAAACAAAGTCCCCCACCCAGAAGGAGGATGGCAACTTCAGGCTAAGCTCAGGATCCCTGGAACACCACCCTGTTACCTGCCCACCAGCCAGTAAGAAGAAAGCCTGCAAACACCAGAAGGTAACAAAGACTCTGACCCCTTCTACAAACGAGTCTCCTTTTAAAAACTGGGATGGCTGAGCAGAATCTTTGGAGTTGGTTTGTGGACATGAGTCCACCCTCTACCCAGGCTGCAGCCTCCTGAATAAAGCAACTTTCCGTTCCTATCCTCACTTGCCTCCTGTGTATTGGCTCATGAGTAGTGAGCAGCCAAACCTGAGTTTAGTAACACAGACACTTGATATGTGATGGAGGTGGCCTTCCTGGTCTTTCAGTGAGGCAATGAATTGGACTGAAACAACTGGTTACCATATGGGGAAAGAAAATAAATTAATCTTAACTCACAGTTCTAAAATCAATTCCAGATGAATTTAAAATAAAACTTCTAACTTTTTATAACAAGGACTTCCTTGGCAGTTCAGTGGTTGAGAACCCACCGGCCATTACAGGGGACATGGGTTCAGTCCCTGGTCCAGGAAGGTCCCACACGCCAGGGTGTTAGGGGAAGCACTCTGACGGACACCGCCCACCCTGGCCAGCCACCCTGGTAACCACCTGCATCAGATGTTTTACGACGGAGGTCCTAGTAAGAAACACGGAACTAATAAGCCTCCACCAATCGGAAGAGTTCGGGCAAGGTCAAAAGGAGACACCACGTGTCCGACCACCTCCCAGAATCCTTCTTGGCTGAGTGAATCAGAGTGATTGGCTAAAGCCAATGCGGAGACGAATCCCATCACCATAAAACCCAAGACTGGGAGCCACGGCAGGGGGAGCAGTCCTCCCGGGCTCCCTCACCCCACTGCTCCCCACCTGGGCACCCTCCCCAGTAAAATCTCTTGCTTTGTCAGCACGTGTGTCTCCTCGGACAATTCATTTCTGAGTGTTAGACAAGAGCCCACGTTCAGACCCTGGGAGGGGTCCCCCTTCCTGCAACAAGGGGGGCAGCTAAGCCTGTGAGGCGCAACTACCGAGCCCACGTGCCGCAACCTCTGAAGCCTGTGCGCCCCGAGCCTGTGCTGGAGGAGAAGCCGCCGCAGTGAGAAGCCCACACGCGGCGGTGAAGACCAAGCACAGCCAAACATTCATTAATTCCAAAAAGTTTTTATAACAAAATATCAGATATCATGACAATATCAGCAAGTGGAGTTTTCATTAAACAAGCACTAACCTTCAAACGAAGAGAAGCTAAAGGCAAAGGAGAACAGGAAAGATATACCCATTTGAATGCAGCGTTCCAAAGAATAGCACGGAGAGATAAGAAAGATTTCCTCAGTGATCAATTGCAGAGAAATAGAGGAAAACAACAGAATCAGAAAGACTACAGATCTCTTCAAGAAAACCAAGGGAATATTAGAAATACCTAGGGAACATTTCATGAAAAGATGGGTACAATAAAGGACAGAAATGGTATGGATCTAACAGAAGCAGAAGATATTAAGAAGAGATGGCAAGAATACACAGAAGAACTATACAAAAAAGATCTTCACAACCCAGATAATCATGATGGTGTGATCACTCATCTAGAGCCAGACATCCTGGAATGCGAAGTCAAGTGGGCCTTAGGAAGCATCACTACGAACAAAGCTAGTGAAGGTGATGGAATTCCAGTTGAGCTATTTCAAATCCTAAAAGATGATTCTGTGAAACTGCTACACTCAATATGCCAACAAATTTGGAAAACTCAGCAATGGCCACAGGAATGGAAAAGGTCAGTTTTCATTCCAATCCCAAAGAAAGGCGATGCCAAAGAATGTTCAAACCACCACCTCTGAGCACTGAAGAATTGATGGTTTTGAACTGTGGTGTTGGAAAAGACTCTTGAGAATCCCTTGGACTGCAAGGAAATCCAACCAGTCCATCCTAAAGGAGATCAGTCCTGAATATTCACTGGAAGCACTGATGCTGAAGCTGAAACTCCAATACTTTGGCCATCTGATGTGAAGAGCTGACTCATTGGAAAAGACCCTGATGTTGGGAAAGATTGAAGGCAGGAAGAGAAGGGGATGACAGAGGATGAGCTGGTTTGATGGCATCACCAACTCAATGGACATGAGTTTGAGTAAGCTCCAGGAGTTGGTGATGGACAGGAAAGCCTGGCATGCTGCAGTCCGTGATGTAACAAAGAGTCGGACGTGACTGAGCGACTGAACTGAACCAAACCTTCAACTTTCAGATCTGGCCCATAAAACTCACTCTCTTTCCACGTGCACCACCTCACTGGCAAGAACTCCAGAACCTAGAGGAGGGAAGAGCCCTAAGATGAAAGAAAGAGCACCACCCCCATTCCAGGCTATATTGAACTGTATTCTGATATAAGCAGGAAATAAAATTTGATTGTTGGGGGAAAAAAAACTTTATATCACATAGCCATGAGTCACTGGAGGAGGATGACCCTGAAAATGGAGCATGACCTTGGATAAAACAGGTCTCTACAGCTGAGTCCATCTCTCCAAGAGTTTGAAGCTGAGGGAAGTCCAGAAGCAACAGTCCTAGCATCTAGGAGACAAGCTTATTCCTAAGGAGAGAAACTGGGGTATAAAACGCAAGGTCCATCACAGAAGAAGTGGACATAGCTGCTAGATACAAGGAAGTTAATGACTAATATCTGCTGTGGCTTGGGGGTTGGAATTGCCTTCAGATTTCAGACCCCTCCTCAGGGCCACTCACCATCTGACATTTCTGCCCAGAAGCCGGATCGGACCCGTGACATGTATCAGCTGCCTGCATCTGCGTCCTCCTCTCCTAGCCTTATTTTGTCATACTGGGATCTGAGCCTATTTGCAGCTTGTTGAAAGTTGAAATTTAGAACTCTACATGTGAAAACTTTGAATTTGAATTCTAGCAGGCTTCAACATCAATTTCAACAACAAAAGCTACTTCTGGCCACACCACCACCTGACCACCACCTTCCAAATTAACCCATAACTGCCCTTGAAAGACACGGTTTCCCTTGCCTCTTTCTTCCTCCTCTTGCCCTCTGCAGAATGCCAAGTAAGATGAGAAAATTAACTGAACACAATGGTGGTGAAACACGTATTTATTGTTCTAGGGATGAATTTAATTCTCTGGGAGGCTTTTAAAATAGGATCTACTCTTATCTAAAAAGATTGTCACCTGCCATATCAGTAAACAAAGGACACTGTGGTTGTCAAGCCATTAGCCACTGAAACTACCCTGGCCTGTGTACTCTGAGAAGATTCAGAATGAAGAAAAAGCAGGACATTGTCCCTAGACAGCCAAGATGCATGTCAAAGGAATGATATAAATGAACCCAGATTCTTGCACCATCATACATTGAAAAGCACTAAATTCATCAACTTGAGATGTCTGTTTTCCTTTAATAGTAATCTTCTGATGTTCTGACACCTGGATTTCATCACAAAAACTTGTATATAACCTGGCTTCTCTCTTACCTCATCGAAGCAGTCCCGCGGCGAGATCTAAAAGGCTGCTTCTCAGGCTTGAGTACTGGACAGTCTGACAAATAAATCATAATTCAACTTTCAGGTTGTGCATGTTTTTTCAGTTGACCACAACTTATTTACAAAACAGTTATTTACAAAAAGCACTTTAATCCTGAGAATGTTTATTCAATTACAAACAAGAAGTTTAGGTCCTAGACCAATTTAGTTTTTTTTTTCTTTAATGTATTTATTTTTTAATTGAAGGATAATTGCTTTACAGAATTTTGTTGTTTTCTGTCAAATATCAACATGAATCAGCCATAGGTGTACATATGTCCCCAATTTGGATTTTTAATACTTGTTATATATGAATTTAAGACTCAAACAGGGGGCAGGGGGATGGGAATAAGTAATTCTCTCAAGATATTTTACAGTAAGCCTGTACAATATCAAAAATAAGAAACTAGATTTTCTTACTCCCAAGCCAAGAAGACAAATATGTTAGTGCTAATTTTAAACTCCCTAGGTCAAGTACTATAAGGTCTCATTCTGTTTGTTTCTATTTACATAAGGCAGTCATGCCTGAACTCAAGCCAATTCAGTGGTTCCTACAAAAAAAGGGAAGAGATGAAAAGGTTTCATTTTACTTAACTGGAAACTATTTTTGTGATTAGAACACAAATTACTAGTTGATCCTTCAGCCCAAGCATCTAGAGAGGCAGATAAGTTCTTCAATTAGTAAAATCAATCAACAGGATGACTTTTGGTCACCGTTGAGAAAACTTGCTTGCAGTCAGGGACACGGAGGGGAAATGTACTGCACCCCATTAATGAATCAGGGAGCCACCCCATTCTTCACAAGGAGGATTAATTTAGTGAAACAAAGGAGTGGGAGGCATTTGTTCTGCTTGCTCCCCAATGGACTGACTCAATTGCTCTCCCCTAGAGAAAAAGTGATGAATGCTAAGAGATCTGAATCAGCTACCAAATCAGGCTCTATTCTTTTAGCCATTGTTAGCATTAATGCTATTTGAATATGCTGGCACTGCTTTCAATATAATACAAAGAAATGAAACAGTGCTAATTTACTTGCTTCCAGATTTTAAAGTTTGGAGTGGCACTTGCTTTGTGATCTGGCTAAATATAAAAACACGACACTTTTTTAAGAAAATTGTTTTGTATTCATTACAGTCCTTTGAACTGACATCTGTCAGCCCAGATTCTGATTGTGATGTTCACATTTCTCCATTCTTCCTGCCTTTTCTTCTTATCTCCTAAACTACTGACTTATTCTGAGATATTCGCACGACTAAAGCCAGTCCTCAAAGTCTATCACATAGTGCTTGCACAGTAATCCCACAGTCCTGCCACTTGAAGCATTTCCTTTCTCCTGATGGCTGAGCTGGACTTCTAAGTCAAAGTTTCTCTATCTTCCATGTTGCCTCTGAATTAAATCTCAGAGGCAGAGTTTTGCAAAAGTATAGCTTTAGTGCTTTGCTGGGCAAAGGGGGCCACAAGGGGCTAATTCCCTCAAAACTCTGTGTCCCAACCTGGAAGGAATAGCAAGGAGTTTTAGAGTTGTTCAAAGAGGGCATGATCAGTTTGTGGACATTCTTCTGATTGGTTGGTGATGAGGTAATTGGCAGTCAGCATCAACAAACTTCTGGTGTGCTTGTGGGCAATGTACAGCTAACTTCTCCCTTATGCTGGGGGTTTTAGTATCCGCAAAATAACCAAAAAAACATTGTTATTATTGTTTTTGTTCATTCGCTAAATAGTGTCTGACTCTTTGTGACCCCCATGGACTGCAGCACACCCGGCTTCCCTGTCCTTCCCCATCACCCAGAGTTTGCTTAAACTCATGTTCATTGAGTCAGTGATGCCATTCAACCATCTCATCCTCTGTCATCCCCTTCTCCTCCTGTCTTCAATCTTTCCCAGTATCAGGGTCTTTTCCAAGTAGTAGATTATTCACACCAAGTGACCAAAGTACTGGAGCTTCAGCATCAGTCCTTCCAATGAACGTCCAGGGTTGATTTCCTTTAGGATTGACAGGTTGGATCTCCTTGCAGTCCAAGGAACTCTCAAGAGTCTTCTCCAACACCACAGTTGGAAGACATTAATTCTTCAGTGCTCAGCCTTCTTTATGGTCCAACTCTCACATCCATAAATGACCACTGGAAAAACTATAGCTTAGACTAGATGGACTTTTGATGGCAAAGTAATGTGTCTCTGCCTTTTAATATGCTGCCTAGGTTTGTCATTGCTTTTCTTCCAAGGAGCAAGTGTCTTTTAATATCATGGCTACAGTCACCACCTGCAGTGATTTTGGAGCCCAAGAAAATAAAATCTGTTTTATGTATTTTTTTTATTTTATTTTTATCACTCTTTCCATTGTCTCCCCATCTATTTGGCATGAAGTGATGGGACTGGATGCCATGATCTTAGTTTTTTTAATGTTGAGTTTTAAGCCAACATTTTTCACTCTCTCACTTTCATCACGAGGCTCTTTAATTCCTCTTCACTTTCTGCCATAAGGGTGGTGCCATTTGCATATCTGAGTTTACTGATATTTCTCCCTGAAATCTTGATTTCACCTTGTGCCTCATCCACCCTGGCATTTTGCATGATGTACTCTGCATATAAGTTAAATAAGCAAGGTGGCAATATACAGTCTTGACGTACTCCTTTCCCAATTTGGAACCAGTCCATTGTTCCATATCCAGTTCTAACTATTGTTTCTTGACCTGCATACAGATTTCAATCAACCCTGAATATTCATTGGAAGGATTGATGCTGAAACTGAAGCTCCAGTACTTTGGCCACCTGATGGAAGAGCTGACATTGTTATGTGTATTCCTTACTGGGGGAGCAGGACCTTGCTCCAAGGCTGCACTATTGTTTCTTGACTGTTCCCCCCTTGTCTCTGCATTCCCTTCCTTCATGGATTAGCAACAGTTTGAATCCGCCCTTTGGAGCTCAGGAAAGGTCATAGAGGCTAAATGAACCCTACTTCCTGTAATCAAGAGATGGGCAATAAGAGAAGGCTTTTGTGCCCAGGAGCTCTACAGGGTCCTCAGTTTCACAATTTTGTATATTCATGAGGCACTCACTGTTTTTATTTAAGAGAATAAAAATTTTATGTTCAATTAGTGAATTGAAAAATGAACCATAAGAGCAAGTTACTTAACAACTACACTTTCTATGAAAATTTACGTTTATAAAGAGTGAAAAGGACTGAACCTGTTCTTCATTTTTTGAAATTTTAGACACAGGTTAAGGAGCCCTGGTGGTTAAATAAGCCAAAATGAAGGGGACATAATTTCATAGTTTCAGTGTGAAACAGGAGGGAAGGGGGCACAGCACAATCTTTAAAAGAATAGCAAGGCCATAAGATATGGCAAAGACTGGCTAGAACCAACGAGGTCCACGATAGTGAGTGAAAGAGTCAACTGTGACCAGACCCTGAGCCCATCTTACACTCACTGCAACACATCAGAAAGCTAAACGATACACCCACCAGCACCATGCCAGCTCTGAGGCTGGCCACAAAAGGCCAAAGAGTGGGTGGTGACCCATCTCAAACCGCCCCCCCCCTGAATAATTGGAATAGTCCTCCCACTCATAAGCCTATGAAATTACCCAGCCCATAAAAACTAATCACCCCATATTTTGAAGCTCTCTCTCCTTCTAGAGATGGCCCACACTCCATGAAGTGTTTCTTTCTAAACAAACCCACTTTTTACTACCACTTCATCTCCAAATTCTCTCACAACAAAGCAATAACCTCAATTCAGAAGGAACAAGCATTTCTAGGACAAGACCCTGAGATAAGAATTTGAGTGCAAATAATTGACTTGGGAGGTGATACCAGGAAACACCTGGTTTCAGAAGGAAAGTTAGAGAAAGGAAGGGAGCCGATAAAGTGTCCATTATTAAGCAGCTTATCAGTGTGGTTAACTGGAACTTAACCCCAACAGGCAGCTCCAGGAGTCAATGCATAGCATGTGCCATAGTTACCCTGCCTATAGAGAGAGGGGATAGGGCTACTTACACAGCAACTCCCCCTGATCTTGGGTGAGAGCTGCTGGAGACGGGCTCTCTTAGCTCTAAGAGACCACAGCTCTCTGCCTCCTTTGGGAACCCCCAACCTGTCAGTCCTCCAGAATCTCACTCTTTGGCTCCAAGGTCAGACCAGGCATTAGTCCCCTCAAACCTCCAGCCTTAACCCAACTTTTTCAAATGACCCATTTTCTGTGGGTGCAGATCAACTGCTCTCAAACCTCAGCCATACAAAAACACAGGTTCTTCAAGTGTTTGCAAGTGGTGCTCCATAGAGCACACAGCAAGAAATGTCTGCACAATCCTCCAAAGTGTGGTCACTTCTTTTTTCCCTGGAAATACTAAAAACTACAAACTACCTTTATACAAAGTAAGCCCAGAAATCAAGAAGACAACATCTTGGCTGCCTTTTCTGTGAGGAAGAAGAGTAAAAGTTCAAAAAGCACATGAAATCATGCTCAGCATCACTAAGTATTAGAGAAAAGCAAATCAAAACTACAGTGAGGATCAACCTCACACCAGTCAGAATGCCCATCATCAAAAAGTCTAGAAATAATAAATGCTGGAGAGAATATAGAGAAAAAGAAACACTTGTACACTATTGGTGGGAATTAAATTGGTGCAGCCACTATGTAAGCCAATATGGAGGTTCCTTAAAAAACTAAAAATGGAGCATATGATGCAGCAATCCCAGTCCTGGGCATATACCAGGAGAAACCATACTTCAAAAAGACACATGCACCACAATTTTCATCGTAGCACTGTTTACAGTAGCCAGGATAGGTAAGCAACTTAATGCCCATCAACAGATAAGTGGATCAAGAAGATGTGGTACATATATAGGATGGAATATTATTCAGCCATTAAAAAAAATCAAAATAATGCCATTCACCACAACATGGATGGACCTACAAATTGTCATACTAAGTGAAGTTAGTCAGATAGAGGAAGGCAAATATCTTATGATTTCACTTATATGTGGAATCTAAAAAAAAAAAATGATACAAATGAACTTATTTTCAGAACAGAAAGCAAATTCACAGAGTTAGAAAATCAATTTACAGTTACTAAGGAGAAAAGATGATGGGAGGGATAAATTAGGAGCTTAGAGTTAACATATACATACTACTATACATAAAATATGAGGCTTCCTTCATAGCTCAGTTGGTAAAGAATCTGCCTGCAGTGCAGGAGACCCCAGTTTGATTCCTGGGTCAGGAAGATCCCCCGGACAAGGGATAGGTTACACACTACAGTATTCTTCAGCTTCTCTTATGGCTCATCTGGTAAAGAATCTGCCTGCAATGTAGTAGACCTGGGTTCGATCCCTGGGTTGGGAAGATCCCCTGGAGAAGGGAAAGGCTACCCACTCGAGTATTCTAGTCTAGAGAATTCCATGGACTGTATAGTCCATAGGGTCGCAAAGAGTCGGACATGACTGAGCGACTTTCACTTTCATACATAAAATATATAACCATCAAAGACCTACTGTATATAAGAGAACTAGTCATTACTCTATAATAATGTACATGGGTAAAGAATTGATATATGTATTTTGCATAGCTAAATCACTTTGCTGTACGCCTGAAACTATCACAACATTGTAAATCAACTATGGGTACTGTGCTAAGTCACATCAGTCATGTCTGACTCTTTGGGACCCCATGGACTGTAGCCCACCAGGTTCCTCTGTCCATGGGGTTCTCCAGGCAAGAATACTAGAGTGTTTCTGGGCCCTCCTCCAGGGGATCTTCCTGACCCAGGGATTGAACCTGCATCTCTTATATCTCCTGCATTGGCAGGTGGGTTCTTTACCACTATCACCACCTGGAAGCCCCCCCAAACCGACTATACTCCAATATAAAATATTTTTTAAAGTTCACTAGAAAACAAGGCAATAATTCATTTCTAAAGGACTCACTCTGCTACACACTTATTGTCATTTTGCCAATCACAGCTGGAAGGGGAAGGGGGAAAAGCTTACAAAAAGAACTGTCAATTTTTCTCAATTGATTTTTTCACAGGTAACATCAACTTAACTTACACAAATATGCTAAGTGTGCAAAATTTAGAGAACTTATCTGCTTCCACAGAATCTGAAATCTACAAACATTCAATTTTCAAGCAGTATTTAACTACCAGTACAAATGTGGGAGAATATTAGTGAAGATAATAATAAAAACAAATGGGGAGTAATGCTGAATTCATTGTATAATATTTTATTTAGAATGAGCTACATGCATGTTTTCTAGCAGATTTATTTTCCTAAGCTGTTAAGTTTCAGCAAGTATTAAGCCTGATTTGCATTCCACAATGAGTCTCCCCCTGATGATTATGGAAACTGTGCCCAGAGGGAACTGAGGTGTGGAGAGGAAGAGTAAAAAGTGGCAGCCCGGCCCATGAAGAACCTAGCAGGGCCTGAGCACTGTCAGGACCCAGAATCGTGTCTGAATGAATGAGTCAGCACAAGAAGTCACAAAGGCGCTCAAGATAGCTTCCTCGTGGATCATCTAGGGCAGCATTTTTCACACTTTCACTGCCTCAGGACTTTCCAGAGGACCTGTTAGGACACACATACTGCGGCTCATCCCTCAGTTTCTGAGTCAGCAGGTCTGGGTGGGGCCCAGGAATCCCCACTTCTAATGAGGTCCCAGTAAGTAAATTGCTGCTGGTTCTGTGACCATACTCTGAGCCGTCTGTGTGCGCATCCTCCTCATTCGTCTTCATTTCTACAACTGAATCATGAGGAAGCAGCTAAGACACCGGCCATCCTCACACAGGGTTCATGGAACTACTTTCAGTTTTGAATTAAACTGGGTGGGCTGGTGCCAGACCTGGGCTCCCTGGGAAACTGAGCTGTATTTAGATGAAGAGCCTACTGTCTCCTTGGCAGTTCCATGTGGATGCCTCCAAGGTAACCATCTCAACAAACGACATCTCTTTAGATGCACACTCTGATGGTTGTCCCTGATACCCCCTCTCTTAGAACACACCAACATCGTCTGGCCCTTGAGGTCAAAGGATTCTGAATGACTGGATGGTAGAACATCCCATCAAACTAAATTGGTCTGTAATTTGACTGAGAACAAAGCTTTATTTTGTCAGGACCCTGAGGCGCGGGCTTTGTGTTTCAAAGCAACTAGGTTGAATACTCCAAGTCTTATCCTCTATTATCTAGGAGGGGTTACCATCTCACTGCCTGACTCTCCCTATCATGGTTCAGTCTCCAAGTAAGATTTTGAGTTATTTTGAATTATCCCACTTCCAGCTTCCCTCTAAAGCATGTGAGTGTGAGTTTGTGTGGCAGTTTCCTCTCCAGGCCATATTTTCATATTTACTTCATCCCCATAGGTAATATGTCTAAAGCTACTGTTACCAAGTCCAAGCTCACTCTGCTCACCTACAGCAGGCCAATAAATCCAAGAGATGAGGTGTTGAGGCAAGAAATACGACTTTATTCTTAGAGCTGGCTGACCAAGAAGATGGCAGACTAACATCTCAAAATAACCATCTTATTGGGGCCTGGAAGACAGGTTCCTTTATGGATAAGAGATAGGGGGAGGTGAGGGAACAAAGTAAAGACCATCTAATTCTTGCAAATATCTCCTAGAATGGCAAGCCCCAGGCATGGGTATATGTTAGCTTCATTTCCTCACTGTCATTCACACACTGGGCAGGGTCAGATTATCTCCCTGTGAGCTAAATAAACACACTTCAGTTTAAAGGCTAGGCAGAGGGAACCCATCAGGGTTCCACGATGCAGGCCATTATGTATGCTAATAACAAAAGCAACAGCAACAACAACAAAAAAAGAGGATAAATGTCACAGAAACAGATCCAGTATGGAGTCAGAATTAACCCTTCCCAGTTATACTACTACAACAGAAAACCTTGGAAATCAGCAGACACAGCCTCCAATTTCTATTTTAAAAATAAAATGCATTGCAATTTCCAAGATGTTGGAAAATTTTTCTATATTAAATAATTAAGCAACAATATACCTTTTGGTCTCCAAATCAAGATGGAAACACCAGAAAAAAACTGTTCTTAGTTTGATAATATTAAATTCAGTCTTCAAATAAAAACTGAATGAATGCCTGCAATTAGCATTACTTAAGATGAGAAAGCATTCTTCTAAATTATGAAACTATTTCCAAACAGTTATCGAAAACAAAAAAAAAAAGTGGGGGGTGGGGGGAGAGGTGTCCAGGCTCTTGGCAGCTGAGCACCTACTTAAAGGGCTGGAAATTTTCTGTTTCTTTTAAAACACTCTGTTTACCAAAATTGGAAAAATGATATTTCATATATCCATTTTGTTGCTGTAAAATAATTTAAATGTATAGATATGGATGTAATCCCTAATTGCCCGGAATATCAGTGACAGTAAGGGAAGTGTAATGGATCGATTAATGGTTCTTTTCACATAGCAACAGATAATCATATAAAGCATTGGCTGTCAAATTTGACAACAATCTACAGAAAAGGAAGAAAAAATTTTATAGAAAAGATTTCCTTTATTATTGCCTAAATATATCTATATTTCCTTTTATTATTTCAGAAATCTATCTAGGTATTTCTAACTATGAAATATAGGTTCATTGAAGAAAATTTCGAAAATCCAGAAAGGTCAAGTCTGGAGGAGGACTGAGAGAGAAGAGGTGGGATGGGAGTGGAAAAAGAGTGCTGGCCAGGAAGTGATCCCTCGAGGCTGCTGGGAAACAACTGTCAGAAACGCACATCCCTGTCTCTGACAGCAGGCATTAGTACATGAAGACATATGTTAATTGGCACATTTGATGTGCCAAGCACTGGTATAGGTATTAGGGATACATCAATGAACAGAACAGAAATTGCATCCTTCTAGAGCTTACAGTTGAAGGGAGCTGGTAGATATGATCTTAGAAGCAACATGGGGTTGTTTAATGAACTCACAGCCCTTACAGAAGTTCTCACCCCTGAGTCAGCAAGAATTCTGACTGCAACAAACAAAACAAAACAAAACACTAGGTAGGCTTGGATAGCAGCAGCTTCCCTGGCAGCTCAGTCAGTAAAGAGTTCGCCCGCAATGCAGGAGACTGCATTCAATCCCCAGTTTGGAAAGATCCCCTGGAGAAGGAAATGGCAACCCACTCCAGTATTCTTGCTTGGAGAATCCCATGAACAGAGGAGCCTGGGGTCACAGAGTTGGACAGGACTTGGTGACCAACTTTCACTTTCAGACTTGGAGAGTACGGGGATCGTTGGTGAATCTGAGAGAACTAAACTGAGAGGGGCTCTAATGAGGCCGTAACCCTCCCCTATGCCTGCACCTAACATACGAAATAAATCACAGATGTCCACACAGACATCTGCACATGGATGTTTCTGACAGCTTTACTTATAATTTTCAAAATTTAGAAGCAACCAAGATAGCCTTCAGTGGGTGAATAGATAAATAAACCATGGTACATGCAGACAATGGAATATTATTCGGCACTTGAGAACCTGAAACACATATTGCTAAGTGATAAGAAGCAATCCTGGAAAGGTTTAAACCTGCATGATTCTAACTATACAGCATTCTGAAAAAGGCAGAATTACAGAGGCAAAATTTAAAAAAAACAACAACAAAAAAAAACCCAGGGATTCTCTGGGACTGGGATTCATGGTAGGATGAATAAAAAGAGCACAGAGGATTTTTAGGGCAGGGAAAATACTCTATGATACCATAATGTTGAATACATTTGCCCAAACCTACTGAACTGAATTGATAGAATGTTCACAAGAGTGAGCCATAATATAAACTATGGACTTTAGGTGATGAGGGTATGTCAGTTCATCAGCTGTAACAAATGCACCAGTCTGGTGGGGGAGGCTATGCACATGTGGGGACAGAGGGCATAGGGGAAAACTCTGCACCTTCTCCTTAATATTCAGTCAGTTCAGTCCCTCAGGCGTGTCCGACTATTTGTGACCCCATGAACCGCAGCACGCCAGGCCTCCCTGTCCATCACCAACTCCCAGAGGTTACTCAAACTCATGTCCATTGAGTCGGTGATGCCATCAAACCAGCTCATCCTCTGTCATCCCCTTCTCCTCCCGCCCTCAATCTTTTCCAGCATCAGGGTCTTTTCCAATGAGTCAGCTCTTCCCACCAAGTGGCCAAAGTACTAGAGTTTCAGCTTCAGCATCAGTCCTTCCAATGAACACCCAGGACTGATCTCCTTTAGGATGGACTGGTTGGATCTCCTTGCAGTCCAAGGGACTCTCAAGAGTCTTCTCCAACACCACAGTTCAAAAGCATCAATTCTTCGGCACTCAGCTTTCTTTATAGTCCAACTCTCATATCCATACCTGACCACTGGAAGAACCATAGCCTTGACTAGACAGACCTTTGTTAGTAAAGTAAAGTCTCTGCTTTTTAATATGCTGTCTAGGTTGGTCATAACTTTTCTTCCAAGGAGTAAGTGTCTTTTAGTTTGATGGCTGCAGTCACCATCTGCAGTGATTTTGGAGCCCAAAAAATAAAGTCAGCCACTGTTTCCATTGTTTCCCCATCTATTTGCCATGAAGTGACGGGACCAGATGCCATGATCTTAGTTTTCTGAATGTTGAGTTTTAAGGCAACTTTTTCACTCTCCTCTTTCACTTTCATCAAGAGGCTCTTTAGTTCTTCTTTGCTTTCTGCCATAACGGTGGTGTCATCTGCATATCTGAGGTTACTGATATTTTTCCTGTCAATCCTGATTCCAGTTTGTGCTTCAAGCACAAGGTCCTGATAGCATTGAAGGAAAAAAGAAAAAGGAGTATCTATCTGGACTTAACATAAGAAACAGTCAGTAGTGGATTCCTCCATAGTCAGTAATTTATGTTTTTCTTGAATGGGCTCTAGAATTTCTCTTTGTATAAAAATTACCAGAAAAAAAATTTAGTATTTATTAAGAGAAAACTTACAGACCCATGTTAAAGACTTCTTTTTCTTGCAGGAATATGGATTAAAGGTTACAGGGTATTCTGGTCTTTACAGTTAGAAAAATTACAACAGGTTCATAGTAGGGCAACAGTGGGTACCTGTGACTGAATGAGCCTCAGACATGTAGAATATTCAAGTGTGCCCGTGTGTGCTCAGCCGTGTCCGACTCTTTGCCATTCCACGGACTGAAGTCCACCAGGCTCCTCTGTCCATGGGATTCTCCAGGCAAGAGTACTGGAGTGGGCTGTCATTTCTTCCTCCAGGGGATCTTCCCAACCCGGGGACTGAAGCTGCTTCCCCTGCATCTCCTGCAGTGCAGGCCAATTCGTTACCACTGAGCCACGGGGGAAGCCCATATATTCAGGAGTTGTCCATTCTATAGGTGCCCTTGTACTGGGAGGCCGAGTCTGGGTCCGGACATCCTAGAGTAGTGCTTAAAAGACCTAACGGACAAGACTCCTCCACAGTCCACGGTCACCTTCATCTGTAGTTCTCAGCATCCTCCCAAGGCCTGATTACTAAATGTTAGTGGCATCCTATGCTTTTAAGATCCTTGAAGAACTATAAAGGCTTCCCAGGTGGTATCAGTGGTAAAGAACACGACTGCCAATGCGGGGAACATAAGAGACGCAGGCTCCATCGCTGGTCGGGAAGATGCCCCTGGAGGAGGGCATGGCCACCCACCCCAGTATTCTTGCCTGGAGAATCCCATGGACAGAGGAGCACCGAGGGCTGGAATCCACAGGGAAGCACAGGGTCAGACACGTCTGAAGCACCTGAGCACACACGCGTGCAAGAGCTAAACAAATGATGTATGTGTTCCTGGAGTGAAGAGAAAAACATTCTGTCTTAAATATTTAAAATCAGGGTTAACTTTTCAAACTGCCATCTTATAGCTCCGTACCAACTACTCAAAGTCATATCTGGTTCTAAGTGACCTAGGACAGTTTGTAGACCGAAAGAGCTGAATCTTTATGCCTTCCAGCAAAGAAATAACTTCTATTGTATTCATTTTAAAAGGGAAAAGAGGCCTCCACTTGCCTGTGTTATTTTTTTCTTAATGTCCACTGCCTCTATGAAATATTTGATGATTGATACAGTTTTGATTTTTTTCCCGCAAATTCCACTTAGGGTTGATCTGCCAGACTCAGGAAAATGCTTTTTGAAAAATCCATAATGATTACATAAGTTTTTCTCCCTGCTAACAATTCTTTATGTTTATTAATCACTGCCTAGAAATGAACACATATTGTTAGTAGTGAGCATTGCATAGTGATCTCAAATTTGGCTTTTTAGGTATGTTGGCAAAGATTCCAAGGGGTAAAGAAGACTATAATATGCAGGTAGCAGGCATTTTGGGAGTTATTGTATTGAACTGCTTCTTCCAAAAGATAGAGGTAAATCCACTGTCATTGCTGCCAGCCTGGGGGCTGCATAAGCTGAGGTCAATACCAGCTCCACTGTTGCCCAGTGGGTTCAGCATCTGTCATTGTGACCCCATGGTATGTTTAGGCAGGAATGCCGAAGAGCGATTCTTGTGCTTTGGGGATGGAAACACTGCTGGGTTTTGTTTTGGTATGACTATAAATAGTTGCTATTTTTCTATTGAATACCTTAGTGGTCCTTAATAAACAACATTTACAAGATGGCAAATATTCTGGCCCCAAGGAAGCACAACCCAGGCACAGGGTTTGTAGATGGTTTAGGTCTGATTGTGGGAGACTGACTTCAGGACGCTGGAGGAGTTAGAAAACAAAAGTTATAAAAATTGCTTGCTAGCGCAACACAGTACTCTTTAGGAGCTATGATCCATAGCGCTCCAAAATCCCATGTGAAGATTTCTGAAAGCTGCAGAGAGATCCTGGGCAACCTTGGCTTGTCAGTAGAACACAGATGTTGGCCTCCCCAAGCTTTACTCTCCAAAACCACAAAGAACCAGTCAGGGAAATAAAAATCACTCGTGCAGGAAGGCATTCAGTAAGACTGCTTAACTTTTGGAAGGTTTGAAAGAACAAAGAGTGTAGAAAGTGCTCAACAGACAGGAATTTCAAACAGAAAGCTCAGAAGGGCTGGGGTAGTTTGAATTTCCAGTAGCCAAAATCCAGTGCCTTACTTACATCTGGTTTCTTTATTTATTTGACAGAAGAAAAAGCATTTAAAAGGCTTCTGCCAAGCAACTTATCATCGCTTTCTGAGGAATCCTTCCTGATAATTCACTGGAAATAATCTCTTTCCTGCTTTGAATACCTATCAGGGGTAATTGTCCTCTTGTATAGCAGTTATTTATGTTTATCTCATTTTCCCTATTAAGATCCTTGTACCACCACATACCTACTAAAAAATGCCATTTGTAATAAAAATAATAGCTGCTAATCATTTCTGCCTTATAATTTACCCAGTCTCCTTTAATACCCATGGCAACCCTATGAAAATGTAATTTCCATTTACAACTAAGAATTGGACCCTCAGAGAGTCACTATTTAGTTCCGTAGTGGTACTAACGGTTTAAATCTGGTAAGTCCATGGTGCCTCACTACTGTGATGACAGAGAATGACGGAGTAAAGTGTGACCTAAATGGTACCATAAATATCTCCACTGATGGTGGATCAACTCTCAAATAGGCCACTGGGATCATGGGGAACTCCTCAGAAAGTAAGTAGTTCCTTACAGGGCATATCCTTCATTTGGGCATGTACCAATCTGACCATAGCCTGAAGAAGGGGAAAATTTCTCTAGCTAAGCTTTTTGGACAGCTCTGCACCACTCCAGGAGGCACCGTTCATGCAGGTCACTGATTTGTGAATCTTCCCTACCCCAGAGTTGTACCATCGGAGGGCCTTGACTTATATAAGAAATTAGAGCTTACTAGAAACTTCACAAACGTTAACAGGGAATGCTGCCATGCTGGAACAAAAGGGGAGGCCAGGAGGTTAAACAGTTTATTTGTACCATCATACGGCACAACTATTGAGTGGTCTGGGAGCTTGTTGTGTGATGTAAAGACAATGTGTGTATCTATGAATACTTGCAGAGTGGTTGTGGGAGTTAAATCAGTAATGTGTAATAACCTAGATAACAATAAGTACTTGTTATTTCATTAATAACAGCTATTGTCTGACACATGAGTATTTGCAGGAGATACAATTGAAACTAAGATAAGGTGTCTACTTTCCAAGAATTTTTACACATGATTATTCTCCTAAATTTTATTGCCTATATAAGAAATGGGGTCTCCCTCACTCACCCTTCTGACATTCAATGAATGAACTACGACAACTGTGAAGAATTCTAGCTCTACACTGAGAGGCGAGCATAGGATGACCTATGTTTCAAAGCCCACCATCTTTCAAAAAATAAGGAGAAAAGATACATTGTTCTCACTGGGCTACTCTGCTTATTAAGTAAAAGGCCAGGCTTGACATTTGTCTCCTGGTCATTTCCTCTGACGCTCCACCATCCCATATTATAGCAACCTGGAACATGTGGTTATTAAGAACACATTTTCATTAATTAAATTTTAAAAATAGTTCCTCAATTGCAATAGCCAAATGTCAAGTGCTTAAGAGACACATTTATCAAGAGATGACCATGGAACAGTGCAGACAGAAAACGCACCCACCACCACAGGGTTTTATCAGTCTAAGGTGATAGCAAAAATCTCTCGCTCTGGGGTGCAGTCACAAAGCCAGATCTTTAAGACATCAACTCAGCACCATGAATGACTCAACACACTCCATGAGTTCTCTGGGATTAGACAGCTTTGGAGATGATGTCACTAGAGACAAACGCCCACAAATATTTCTCACAAGCTGATGATTTTCACTGACTCTGCCAGAAGAGAGGATTTCACCCTATCCTCCTTGTTTATTCTACCACAATCACCCAGAGCCTGTGAAGTGACAGGAAGGCTGGAAAGAAAACCAACTCAAAAATTGGACAAGCAATAGAAACTGGGGCAAAGATGCAGCCAATAAACACCGATATCAATTTGGACTTTTCAGGACCAAGGACAGCAGCTCTGAGTTGCAAGATTTTGTGTGACATAGACAAGTTATTTACTCTCCCAGAGCTCCAGTTTTTGTGGTCATAAAAAAGGATTGCAGTTGGTTGCTAGAAAGACAAATAAACTCATGTGTGAAAAGGACTTAATACAATACCTAACACATGGCAGACTTTCCAGAAATGTCTGCTGGTGCTGCCCAGATATCGGAAGCAAGCAGAAGCAGAGAAGGTCATCTGACCCTGTGAGCAAACCATCTCTTTAATCTGTGCTTCCATTTTTATCTGATCTGCCCTGGTTTATACTATACATTCACTTTTCTCAGCTTTACTGCCTATCATAAGGCTGTTTACATGAAAAGTTGCATATCATAAAGTTATAAATATGAAAGGATGTCTGAATTATCACATAACATAAAAATATTTTGCTTGTCTTATCTCTTGAATGAGATGTGACACCTCTCTCACATGGATTGTTGATATCAAAGTAGGTACATAGGTGAGAGATTTGTTGATATCAAAGTAGATACATATGTGAGAGATTTGTGGGGAAAAAAATGAAAAAGAACTGCCTTAATGCATGACTATGCTCTTTCTTACACTCTATGTCCTACAGGAAAACTTCAGGTTAATATAAGCACTTAACCTACCCCTTGACAAAAACGAGCATAAGTCAGATTAAACCACATGCTTCTGGGGCCAAGGGTGTGCAAAGCCCCCTTCCCTCCTCTCAAGAGGTTAGAAGGCTTTTTGGAAACAAAGGAAGCATTAATCCTTGGTCAGCAGTAGTTTGCATTTGTTAAGACAGCAAATTCGGTTTGCCGTTTTCTATTTATTTTTATAGCTGAGTTGAAATGCTTATGGATGACTTGAAAAACCATCCTAAAGTGGCACCTGACCCATTCACTGCTGCAAGGAGGGCTATCAAGGAAACTATAAAATGCTACAAGTCAAGGAGACACCATCTTGAAGTCTTGCTCTTTCTACTTTAAATAGAATTTGAATAAATCCTGTATCTAAAATTAAAATGTTGCCTTGCAAGTCACGTATCAGTCTTAATTCTCTGGCATTCTATGAGTCCACGGGCTGAACTGACTTATCTCTTGTTCTTGTCACAGAGGGAAAAGAGATAAATAAAAAGTGAAAGTCTTTCCAAATGAAGATGTGGAGAAAAGTGCCAAAATGTAGGTCTTGGCCTTTATTAACAACTTAGAAACTTCATTCCAGTGGGAAAAAAAAATTGCAGAAATTGAAAGTAACACAGAAATGACGATCTGAACAAAAAAGTGCACACTTATTGTGTCATTAAAAGGCAGAGCACTTACTACCAACTGCATAAGCGGCATAGTTTTTACCTCTCTTAAGAGCAGATGTCTGAATTATATTGACATTTGAAATGAGATAGGCTGTCAGGAATGCTGAAATCTTCCAGATCAAAGTCAAGGGAATTTTTCTTACAGCTACTTTCCTCTGACACACTCTAAAATTGGGGATTCAATTAAAGAAGGTAGCCTCTAAACATTCAATTGTTCACAGCTTTCTTCCCTAACAAACCTGCAACAGTCCCTGTGGGTCATCCAGTCACCCTCAAAAAGTCAGTCTTCAACTCCTACTTGATTGGAACCATATGTAAGCCCTGGCCTGGAGTGAACTACTTCATTTATCGATTCATCCATCTACCCATTTATGCACCCACCATTTATTTACCCATTTACCCATATCTCCATTATTCATTTTATTGTAACACGTATCACTAGGTGTTGGGAATAAAACAAAGCCATATCCTGATACAGGTCCTCTCTGTTACTTTCCCTCATCCCTGGGATTTAACTTGGACAATTGAAAAAGTTCACCTCCAGAGATGAATTTTGGTTGAGAAAGCTGGATTTTGTGATATTTTCTAAATCTTCTGCTGAGTTCCTAGCATATCAGATAGTTCCTGCTCGAAGTATCTCTCTTCTGCAAGTTTCCAATTTTATTCATGAAAGATAACTGCATATTCTATGTACAAAGAAAAGTTAGGACTTCCACACGAACCTCCATGTCTTATTTTCTTACCCCTTGCCCAGAAAGGCCATGGATTGTTGCTACTGTTTTTCCTAGAGCCTTCTCTTGGATCCACAGAAACATAAAAGTTCTCTTTGAAGACAACCTAAGGAATGGGGGAAGAAAATGATTTGCAAATGATATGACTAGGAAGGGTTTAATTTCCAAAATATACTAAGAGACCACGGAGCTCAATATTAAAAAAAATAAATAAGTCAATCAAAAAGCAGCCTTTCGCTACCAGCCAGTTTGAGAGAAGAAAATCTCTCAACCTGGGGCTTCTCTAGCCACTGCAACATGATCTCCAGATAACCCAAAAACTCTGAAATTTTCCTTTTGGGTCCCACCCCTCTGTCCTTTTCATGCCTTTGTCTTCGCCCCACTCAAAACAGCCCCTGCCATCAGCGTCCAGCAGCCGCAGCGTCCCCTTGCTTCTCTTGTCTGGGTACCTCTGGGATTGGCTCGAGTCCTTTCTTCCTTTGGGACCTTCCATCTCAAAGGTCCTTTTTGATCCCACCCTTCAGGCCCCTGCTATCTCCTCCCCCAGTAAGTTGCTGAATATATATAAAGAATGTGAAAATGGTAAGAGCAGGGTTCTTGAGCCTAAAATACAGAGTTTGTGCTCCAGCTCCAGGACATCAAGCCCTAGGATGCTAAGCACATCGCTCTGCCCTCATTAAGTACATTTTATTACAACACATCATTTTCAACAGCCTACAACATCTCTGCAGGCTTCCCAGCTAGCACAGCAGTGAAGAGTCTGCGTACCAATGCAGGAGACACAGGGTACTTGGAATCGATCTCTGGGTCTGGAAGATCCCCCAAAGGAGGAAAGGGCAACCCACTCTGGTATTCTTACCTGGACAATTTCATGGACAGGGGAGCCTGACGAGCTACAGTCCATGAGCTCTCAAAAGTCAGGCAAGACTTAGCACCTGAGATGCACGCATGCATAGCATCTCTGCCTCTTCAGGACGTCTCGTGTGTGGCTGCCTCTTCCAGGGTGGCCCCTCCCATCGGCTCCTGTGCCTGCCTTTCTCTCGCTCGGACGGCTCTTCCCCCGGGAGTTCTTCCCGAGTCCCTAAGTCTGCGTTTCCAGCCCCTGTCTGTGATCTCTTGACATTCTCTATTTGCCCTTTAAATGTACTTGTCACACAGGGTAATTATCTTCTTTAAAATTCACTTTCCCTCACTAGCTCTTCATTCCAAGAAAGATAGATATCTTATTCACACTATATTCCCCAGAGCTTGGCACTACAGTGGAATAAGCAGTCAATGAACGTTGAGTGAATAAAAATACAAATGGGACAGTCTACTAATTCACCTCCAAACTAGACAAAATTGTTGTGGGGATTAATTTATTATATTTTAAAATATGCTGAGTGTGGTGCTTAGAAAAAAATAGCTATTCAGCTTTGTCTAGCAAATACTAGTGGCTCAATAAGTATCATTTATTCACTCACCCACATGTATTTATGGCTGTGTGAATGAGCGAGTGCTCAGTCATCTAGCTGTGTTCGACTCGTTGCAACCCCATGGACTGTAGCCCACCAGGCTCCTCTGTCCATGGGATTTCCCAGGCAAGAAGAGTGCAGTAGGTTGCCATTTCCTCCTCCAGGGGATCTTCCTGACCAGGGATTGAACCCAAGTTTCCTGTGTCTCCTGCATTGCAGGTGGATTCTCTACCACTGAGCTACCTGGAAAACTGTATTTATGGCTTCCATGGACTAAATTTATTACCTCCTCCATAAAAATGTATTTCCCATGTACATGTACCATTCTAGAAATATGACATCTTCATTCCCTGAACAGAATTAAAGACATGGCAGGCAACCAGTTTAACACCTAGGCAGGCAGTCTTTCTGCCACTTCAAGCACAATGGATAGACCCCTCTTTCTGCCTCCATGGGGATCACGCTTCACCAGGGCAGACCTGCCTGGCGTGAATGGCAGAGCTCCGGAGCACCTGGGGGAACGCCGCCTGGGAAGAGGTAACAGGTGGCCCATAGCTCGGAGGACAACAGCTACCCAGCAAGTGAACCGATGCCCACTCCTGCGCCCTGACGTCCCCTGGACTCGAGTGTCGCCCCTCGCCCCTTTCCTTCCCAGTCCGTCCTGGCCACACCAGGCCCCCTCCTCTGCAGCACGAGCCTGGTCCTCCACGCTGACCGTGTCTGCCTGGAAGGCAACCGGGACGGGGCCGGGAGCAGCGGCAGTGAAGGAAAGAAGCAGGCTGCATTAGCAGGCTTCAGCGCCCACCGCGAGCTGACGCTTCCCGGGTTCCTCGCCTCTGGCGTCTTCCCCCTCTGCCTCTTCCACCAGCTGCGCTCGTCCCGTGCTTTGCCCTCGCCTCCCGTGACCCATCTTTCATCCTTCCTCCTCTGCTGAGGCTGTTCCCACCTGCCTGCCGTTACTTCCCTTCAATCCTTCCCTCTCGGCGACACTCACGTTCACTCCAAGTGCTACGTGGTAAACACACTGAACAACAGGAAAGATAAAGCTAGCAACAGAGAAGGGCATACAACTGAATCTTTTCCCTCTCGGTGTATCTTTCCTTCTAGGTATCTGAAAAGGACCGCCTGAGTTGTATCCTTGTAAAATTAGCCTAACACCATCACCTTCACTACCTAAAGGCACAGCCCTAGTACTCTAAGACTCATGCCTTAGCTGACTTCAGAACTGGGACCGTATCTTTTCTTTAAGCAGGGCTAAGTAGCAAATACCATCGAGCTGGAATAATTCCTCACCCTTTTAGGAATTCGAGGAAAAGAAACCTTAAAAGACCCTCACTTGTATGAGGGTCTTTTCCTCCTCTATTGGCGTTTTGACATTTTACACCTCTACTTTGGTCCCTGGGGCTTCCCAGGTGGCACTAGGGGTAAAGAAACTGCCTGCCAATGCAGGAGACATAAGAGACGTGGACTTGATCCCTGGGTTGGGAAGATCCCCTGGAGAAGGACATGGCAACCCACTCCAGTATTCTTGCCTGGAGAATCCCAAGGACAGAGGAGCCTGGAGAGCTACAGTCCATGGGGTCACAAGTGTTGGACATGACGGAAGCGACTTAGCATGCACACACACTTTGGTCCTTAGTTTTAGGTATGATTGCATCATTATCATTTTTTAATTCACAGTGAAATGTTTGGTCACATACTTTTTATATTCTGGGGAAACAACTTTCTGAAAAGTTTCTTAAACTTTCACTTAAATTTCCTGCGTTTGTCTTGCAGCATCAATGCACACATTCTGCACCAAACCCCTTCATTAAGCCTTATCCCCACCACTCTCTTCTGATCACAAGGTTCAGCGTGGCGGCCTCTGCGCACCTGCCCTCCTCCCCGGGGCACCTGTGCCGTGAGTCCCCATCCTCCCCACAGGCCGCGGGAGTCAGGACAGCTGCTTCTGCCTCATCTGTGAAGCCCGCTTTCTCCATCACCTATCACCTCCCTAGTTTGTGCCACACTGGACAAGGCTGCAGGTGGAGCTTCTGCTAGAGGTTTACAGAGGAAACATACCACCAGACTCTTCCCCCAGGGTTTTCATGATCCACCAAAGTTACGTGGCTGTTTCTACCACCTGCCACCTCATCTGGGCCCTCTCCTGAAAGGGAGGAAAATGCAGGCTCCGGAAACATGATAAGCTTTTCTCTCCTTCATCGAGTTCCCTGAGACCCTAGCCTATAAAAGTGCTCTGATTTAGGGGCCCAGACGTGGCTCTTGATCAGGTAAAGGAGGACAGGTGGAACTGAGAGATCTTTCCAAATCTGGATTTAGGATCACTGCCTCAATGTAAGAGGTCACTTTTTAGGCTTAACCATGACTGGTACCTCTGTTCCTCACCACTAGGCATGAGACTTATGGTTCAGCTTTGAAACAGAAGGCTACAAGCCAACCAGACAGAAGACGACTGCAGAGATTCACCAGCCTCATATGTTTAAAATAGTATGTATCGTATGTGTAAAGGGCCTGGAATGGATATAGCTCATAGCAAGTAGACTCTCGGGTCCAGGGGAAACTGAAAGGAACAAGGATGGAAGATCCTGCTTTTGAATGGAGCCCTGAAGGGATAATAAAGTTTGATTACACAGACATGGGCAAAAGCATTCCAAGCAGAGGGAGCAGTCTAAATTGCAAGCAGGACATGAACTGGGATCCAGATCACGAGAGGGTCAGGGTAAGGTCTTTGCATTTTATTCTACAGGCACCGAGGGACACTGAAAGCAGATCTGTGAGCGAGGAAAAGACGCTCTCAGAGCTCTGAATGAAAGACCAATATGATGGCAATTATAGAATGCAACTTGTATCATTATCTTAAATAGATATGGAAACACTCTGACGTCAACAGGCAAGAGCCCAGAAGAGAATGATACCTAAGTAAGACATTCTCCTCCCTTCCTAATTACTGCCCACTGCCAAAATAAAAAGCCATCCAAAAACACCAGACCCAACAGTAACAGGCATATAAAAATTGTCATATACACATAAATGATAACTTACTAAAAAATAATCAATCATTCTTCATCAATTAATATGCCTTCTAAAAGGAGCTCTACCTTTTCCTACATACTTTATTAAAAGTATGGTGCAATTATTTTCAGTTTTAACACCTTTATTAAGAAAACATCCCAGATTAATTGGGAGATTGCGATACATGTATACATGCACACTAGTGACACCATGTGTAAAACAGGTAACTAATAAAAACCCAGGCCTCCCAGGTGATGCCAGTGATAAAGGACCTCTCTGCCAATGCAGGAGACATAAGAGGCACGGGTTCGATCCCTGGGTTGGGAAGATCCCCTGGAGGAAGGCATGCCACCCACTCCAGTTTTCTGGCCTGGAGAATCCCACGGACAGAGGAGCCTGGCGGGCTGCGGTCCACAGGGTCACGGGGCACAGAGGACTCTCCTCACTGCTCTGTGGTGACCTAAGTGAGAAGAAGGTTTAAAAAGAGGGGCTAGACGTGCACAAATAGCCGATTCCTTTTACTGTACATCAGAAACTAATCCAGCAGTGTAAAGCAACTACATCCCAATAAAAATTACCTTTAAAAATGAAATTATTTCAGAAGTAACCTCACTACTTCCCGAACAGTTTAAAACATGCACTGTATTACTTGTCTAAACCACTTCTAGCGAGTTAATCCAAAGTCTAATAATTATAATGAAAGCAGACAATCTCATGCCTGTTTTCAGCAGACTTAAATAAGACCAACTAAAAGAAGATTTCACAGTCCTGAGATGTTTTAACAAATATACATGAGACACCCACCAGTGTAGTGTGCAGTATCACTATAAATATTTCACACTTAAGTGTGATTTGTTTAAAATACCCTGCACTGATGTTTGACATTGTCTGAGCAGGCTTTGAATCATTTCTAATCCTAATCATCTATCATCATATCTAATTTAATCCTAATCATATCTAATAGCTTTGGTAATTGCCAGAGCAGTTCCTAGTCACTAGTGAAGTCACTTATTAGCCAGGAGCCGATAAAGGCATGTTCCGAGGAGGCTTTCAAATGTGGCAGCCATTTGGTTCAAGCTTTAGTTCTAGACTCATGCCATCTCATTCTGGACATCCCAGAAAAGACTTTTCTTTTATTTTGAATCTGCTAAAAATGCAATGGTAATTAAAACTAATAATCCTCCAGAGCACTAAATATATACATCATAGGACAATATACCTAAACTCAATGTTGAAATGTTTATGAGGGCTTCCCTCATAGCTCAGTCAGTAAAGAATCTGCCTGCAATGCAGACCTGGGTTTTGATTCCGGGGTCAGGAAGATCCCCTGGAGAAGGAAATGGCAACCCACTCCAGCATTATTGCCCGGAGAATCCCACGGACAGAGGAGCCTGGCGGGCTGCAGTCCATGGGGTCGCAGGGTCAGACATGACTCAGCGACTAAAGAAAGGGAGCGAGCGAATGTTTAAATGCTAAATGGATCTTTAAATGGGGGAGGCTGGAAAAACTGTTGATTTCAAAATGGAAGAAGAGTGGTATTTTGCTGATGATCTGAAAGTATTTTTAAAACAGTGCAGTGTACATTAAAGGAATGGAATAATGCAATTGGCACTAACGTGGACAGACCTGGAGATCACCATACTGAGTGACGTCAGTCAGACAGACACAAGCACCACATTAAAGGAATAGAATAATGCAATTGGCACCAACGTGGACGGACCTGGAGATCACCATACTGAGTGACGTCAGTCAGACAGACACAAGCACCACATTAAAGGAAGAGAATAATGCAATTGGCACCAACATGGACGGACCTGGAGATCACCATACTAAGTGACGTCAGTCAGACAGACACAAGCACCACATTAAAGGAAGAGAATGATGCAATTGGCACCAACGTGGACGGGCCTGGTGATCACCATACTAAGTGACATCAGTCAGACAGACACAATCACCACATTAAAGGAACAGAATAATGCAATTGGCACCAACGTGGACGGACCTGGAGATCACCATACTGAGTGACGTCAGTCAGACAGACACAAGTACCACATTAAAGGAATAGAATAATGCAATTGGCACCAACGTGGACGGACCTGGAGATCACCATACTGAGTGACGTCAGTCAGACAGACACAAGCACCACATTAAAGGAAGAGAATAATGCAATTGGCACCAACGTGGACGGGCCTGGTGATCACCATACTGAGTGACGTCAGTCAGACAGACACAAGCACCACATTAAAGGAAGAGAATAATGCAATTGGCACCAACATGGACGGACCTGGAGATCACCATACTGAGTGACGTCAGTCAGACAGACACAATCACCACATGATGTCACTCACATGTGGAATCTAAAATACAACACGGATGAACTCATCTATGGAAGAGAAACAGACCCACACACTTAGAGAGGCATGCGTGCTCAGTCGCGTCAGTCCTGTCCGACTCTGCGACCCCATGGATTGTAGCCCGCCAGGCTCCTCCGTCCATGGATTCTCCAGTCGAGAATACTGGGAGTGGGTTGCCGTCTCCCCCTCCAGAGGACCCTCCTGACCCAGGGGTGGACCTGCATCTCTTACGTCTCCCTCGTTGGCACCGGCAGGCAGCTTCTTCACCATTGGTGCCACCTGGGAAGTCCTAAAATACAACATGAATGAACTCATCTACGAAACAGACACAGGCCCACATGTAGAGGCTGCATCTGTGGTTGCCAAGGAGGGAAGTGGGAGCGGGAAGCCCTGGGGGGTTTGGGTTAGCAGATGCAAACCATGGCATGTGAGACTGATAAACAAGGTCCTCCCGGACAGCACAGGGAGCCGTACCAAATACCCGGTGATAAACCACGACGGGAAAGAACGTGAAGGAGAATGTATATGATAACAGGTCACTGCGCTACAGCGGAAATTGGCACAACACTGCAAATCAACTATACGTCAGTAAAATTTAAAAAAAATACCCTATGTTGTAGCACAGAGAATTTGGTACTTGGAGTCCTCTTATGTGGTGTTTGCGCTCATCACACTCAGAGGTTTATACAGACAAAATGTGAGCCATATGAATCAGCTACAAAAAAATTCCATTCTCAACTGACTAACAACAACAGATTTACCAAAATTATACAATATTAAAAAAAATAACAGATTTGTAAATTCAAAATTAAACACACATATATTTATGTGAACTACTGTTGCACATTAAAAGCAGATACACAGTACCAACAGATACTCCACATTAAAACAGATTTTATTTTACCCAACTCAACCCACTGACATTAGAATAATGTGACAACAAATGTCTTCTTTGCTGGTTTAACATATGAAAGAAAATTACAATATGCAATATTTAATATATCAGTATTATTAGTTTTCTTCCCCTTTATAAATAATAACTCAAAATATATGTAATTTTTAAGAAATATAACACTAAAAAATGTATACTGCAATGAGGAAATTTAACAGTGTGCAGAAACTAGTACTTCAGAGACACTGCCATTATTTTTCCTAGAAAATGCTTTTCAACAGGGAAAAAAAAAATTCTTTTAGTTCAAAGGAAACACCAGTCAAACAATTGTCTTTGGAGCCCCAAGTAGCATTTCAAGGCACGCTGGACTCTTTCAGAAAGGAGACCACATGGAAGCTTGCTGTTGTCCAGTTGCTGAATTGTGCTCAGCTCTCTGCATCCCCATGAGCTGCAGCCAGGCTTCCCTGTCTTTCACTCCCTCCTTGATTTTTGCTCAAACTCATGTCCATTGAGTTGGTGATGCCATCCAACCATCTCATCCTCTGTCGTCCCCTTCTCCTCCTGCCTTCAGTCTTTCCCAGTGTCAGGGTCTTTTCCAATGAGTCAGTTCTTCACATCAGGTGGCCAAAGTATTAGAGCTTCAGCTTCAGCATCAGCCTTCCAATGAATATTCAGGACTGATCTCCTTTAGGATGGACTGGTTGGATCTCCTGGCAGTCCAAGGGACTCTCAAGAGTCTTCTTCAACACCACAGTTCGAAAAGCATCAATTCTTCAGCGTTCAGCCTTCTTTATGGTCCAACTCTCACATCCATACATGACTACTGGAAAAACGATAGCTTTGACTATATGAACCTTTGTTAGCAAAACGATGTCTCTGCTTTTTAATATGCTGTCAAGGTTTGTCATAGCTTTCCTTCCAAGGAGCAGTGTGATTCAGCACTACAGAGACAGCCCTAAGTAAACAGAGGCATTGTTCTCAATGGAAATCGGCTTTGAAACATAACAAAGCTACAATACTGTGGGTGAAAGTTGTACCTGTGACAGAGGTCACCTAATAGGAGCACCAACCAAAGCCACAGCACTTGAAATCAAAGAATGGGATGAGACCGAGTCTCTGGGTGAAATACCAAAGGACATCAGGAGTGGAATTTATCGCCTCTTTTTTTAAAAAACAAAACAAGCAGGCTGAAAGTGGTGTATTAAGGAGGAAAAGTGTCAATTGATACACATTTTGCTTGATTATAGATAAACTGACTGGAGGGGAAGAAGTCATGATGGCAAACAAATTTGGATGAAGCTTTTTTTCTAATTTATAAAAGCATTATGGTTGTTTATACTCACTGAGCTCTAAGTAAATTTGGAAAAATATTTTTAAAGAAACTATGCAGATTTGATCCAAAATCTCATTGGCATAGTTTGAAATAAGGTTAACAGTCATATGAAATTTGGGAATGAAAAAGCCCAGTGTAGGTGGCTATTCAACATAAACCCAGAATAGGTCACTTTGGCATATTAATTATTTTGAATTAAAGATACTTCAGAAACAGCCAGCTCAAGAAGACACTCTGAACCTCCTTTGTACCCCTGAAAGCGGGAGATAAATCTCCCATGCGAAAGGAGGATAAAAAGAACTCTTACCACCAGAGGTAGCAGATTCAGGACCAAGAAGACTGTGTAAAAAGATCATGCTACTTCTTCACCATTCTATCATCCCAAGTCCAAACCTCTTTGTCTTGTCAATTCTCTCACAATTAAGCTTTTGACTAAAAGTTATAAAAACCCTGGTTATTTCTTTGAGTCTCACATCTTTGTGGCACTCCCATACTTACATATATAATTAACCTATACCTAACATCATATTTAGTAGTGAGAGGCTGGAATATTTCCTCTAAGATCAGGAGTAAGGCAAAGATATCCTCTCTCACCACTGTGGGGGTAGAAAATAGATTGGTAATTGTCAGAAGTTTGGGAAGGGAGGAGTGTTTCTAGGAGAGCCATAGGAATTGTCTAGGGGGGTAGAATTTATCCATATGCCATATACATGCATATATAGAGACAGACAGACAGAGAGAGAGAATGGCATCCCCCGCGGCTCAGTGGTAGAGAATCTGCCTACAAGGCAGCAGCCACAGGAGGCTCAGGTTCGACTCCTGGGTTGGGAAGGTCCCCTGGAGGAGGGTGTAGCAGCCTGTTCCAGTGTTCTTGTCTAGAGAATCCCATGGAGTAGCCTGGCAGGCTACAGTCCACAGTGTCACGAAGAGTCAGACACGACTGCAGTGACTTAGAACACACACACACACACACACGCGGCATTGAGTCAAAACTCATAGAATGCTACAGAACAAAGAGGCAACCTTCACGGATGCAAAAGTTTAAAATATTCAACCAAGAAATTGGAGGATGCTAGCAGAGAATACGGGCTGCCCAGGTGGTGCAGTGGTAAAGAACCCCCTGCCAATACAGAAGATGCAGGAGACACAGGCTCAATTCCTGGGTTGGGAAGAGCTCCTGGAGGAGGAAATGGCAACCCACTCCAGTGTTCTTGCCTGGAAAATTCCATGGACAGAGAAGCCTGGCGGGCTACAGCCCATGAGGTCACAGAGTCGGACACAACTCAGCAACTGAGCAGAAATGCAGCATGGAGAGTATACTGAGACAAAAGAATCTAACCATATTACAAACACATGACAAAAACTCACTGAAGGGGGAATGGGGAAAGTGCTCATCTCACACTGTGAAGAATGATATTTTGACTAGAAACCTTAAGAGGAAAGCCAAGAGGAACTTCACGCTAACCTTGCACTCTAGTTGATAACGTTATTTGCTACAAGGTACTGGTAAACAAATACTTTAATAAAAGGAACAGGGTTCCCTGGAGAAATGCCAGAGTCTAGGGTTGAAGGATGAAATGAAGAGGATGAGCCTGGAGCACTCTGTATCACTAGGAAGTACGGAAATGCTCGCAGCATGGGCACATGTCCAAAGGACACGGGACCCACCCGAGCAGCTCCCAGGGACCAACGCTGAGGCTACTTGAGCAAGGAAATAAATAACAAACACAAAACAAATATCCGTAAGTCTGTACTTATTTAAATAAATGACTGAATAAATAAATAAATGGGACAGAAGAGAGAAGTCGCTGAGGACAAGCAGTTCTAAATAACTGAAGTAGATACTCTGCCCAGATGGAGGTAAAGCGAAACTTCCCACCACGAGGAGATTAACACAGCACTGTGAATCAACCATACTCTGATAATTTTTCTTTAATTCCACTAACAAGGACCTAAAGGAAATCAGTCCTGAATATTCATTGGAAGGATTGATGTTGAAGCTAAAACTCCAATAGTTTGGCCACCTGATGCAAAGAAGAGATTCATTGGAAAAGACCCTGATGCTGGGAAAGATTGAGAGCAGGAGGAGAAGGGGACGACAGAGGATGAGATGGCTGGATGGCATCACTGAGTCAATGGGCATGAGTTTGAGCAAACTCCGGGAGTTGGTGACGGACAGGGAAGCCTGGCGTGCTGCGGTTCATGGGGTCAGAAAGGCTCAGACAGGACTGAGCGACTGAATTGAACTGAATAAGGACCTACTGTATAGACAGGGAACTCTACTCGATACTCTAATGACTTATATGGGAAAAGAATCTAAAAAAGAGTAGATATATGTATATGCATAAAAGAAGCCCTCTGTTGTACATCTTTGTGCAGCAAATTTGCAATCAACTTTGTTGTACAACACTGTAAATCAACTACACTCAACACAGAATAATTTTTAAAGAAGGAGCAGGGAACAGAGAGGGGAAACTGAAGCTGACGGGGGAGGAACCTAACGAACAACACCTCGGCCAGACAGTCAAGGTCAACAGCGTCAATGACAGATCATGCTATTAGCGTGTCCCCTTGATGAGATATGATCAGAATGGTGCTTCACCTCATGGTCTTCCTCCCAAAATTCTGTAACCTCTGCCTAATAGTGAGAAAACCCAACTGAGGGCCATTCTACAAAACATCTGACCAATACTCCTCAAAACTGTGAGGGTCATCAAACACAAGAAAGTCCAAGAAAGTGTCGCAGCCCAGAGGAGTCTAAAGAGACATACTAACCTAATCTAATGTGACGTTCTGTATGGGATCCTGGATTAGGAAAAAAAAAAAAAAAACAAACATAAGGAGAAAACTGGCGATCTCGGAAAGCAAGAGTTGTAAGAATCATGTTCCAGTATGGTTTCCTGGTGACAACTGCTGCATACAGTATGACATGTGAATAGGGAAAACTGGGTCAGGAGTACACGGGAGCTCCTGTTTTATCTTCGTAGCTTTTCTGTAAATCTAAAACTATTTGGAAAATAAATGCTTATTTAAGTTTTAAACTAAGGCGCGGGCTTTGGGACACTCTGTCAGGCCAGAAGAGAGTATCTAGTGAACCCCCCTGCCTGCGTCCCAGTGATTCCTCTCCTCTTCTTTCATCGCATCCGCATCCGGGGCCAAGGCCTCTCCCCCCATCAGATGGCCCCTCAGCAGCCCTGGTCTCTCCTTCACTTGACGCCTACCCTACAGCATTCTTTTGGAATTCCTTTTCCCCCAAGACCTTTATTTAAAGCTGCAGTGAACTGTCCCGACACTCCTCTCAGTCTTCCTTGTGTGGAGACGTCTAGTCCTCTGGGGACCATGAGCATCATTACCAATGAAATGGACGAAGGTCTATCCAGAGGGCGCGGGGCAGAGCAACCACGCACGCCTCGGGAACTCTTGAGCACAAAAGGGCAGGCGACAGGCGGTGAACTCCCATTAACAGCCTCAGGCCCCAGAGGACCAACTCTCCAGCATCGCTCACAAAACAATTCCTGTAGCGCAGCAAGGAGTCAGTAGTAACGTTCTAACCTGACTACACTTTCAAACATGGCTGCGAGGAGGATAGCACGTCGCCAGTTTCAATTCACAGCCCTTCCTCCTGCTCTCCCAGCCTTCCTTTACACTTGCACCATTTCTACGTCTGTCACGATAAACAGTAATAACATCTTACGCGTGCTCAGTGATCACTACGTGCTAAGTACTCACTGGAGTATCTCCTTTACTCTCCATAAGGTGGCTGCTATCACTACCTACAACTTATGCACAACAAAGCCAAGTTCAAAGAGGTGAAATAAATTAACCAAGGTCACATGTGTAAGTGGGGGTGGGCAAGATTTGAACCAAGGGATATATGACTCCACAATCCATGATCTTAACCTCTGTAGGCCCTGATTCCTACCTTGATATCTCCCCTTCTCTCAATTCCTTTTTACCAGATGTTAACATCTGTCATCAGTTCTCTGTCCACACCACCTATGGTGGCCAGTTCTTGTGAGTCCTGTTTTCTCGGCATATCACTGAGGTCTCCAAGAATCTGATCAGAAAGAGAGAGAAAAAGAGATGCAAACTTAAAATCCTACAGTTGTGCTTCATCCCTTTAAACCCCCAACTCAATCATTACCTCTCTGATTAGAGTCATTACCTAAAATTCTCATTTTTATTCAGATTGCCCTCAAAACCTCAAAGTTGGAAAATAACAAAATATCCTTGAAAGAATGAGGCACAAAATTACAGAACAGCAATTTTTTGACATGCCTTAGCAAGTTCCATTGTGGTCTGTATGCAAATTCCTTCAACTGGGCATCAGTCAGCTTCTATCACCATTTTTCACTGGATGGTGGTTACACCACTACACAGTTTAAGACAGAAGTTCTAAACAATTTTAACCCTTCAGACCAAATCAGTTTTCCCAAAAGTTCTCCCATTACATCAAGAAAATGAATCTGCTCAATTAAGAAAAAACAAACTAGAATAGTACAAATAAAAATGTGTTCCCAATTTTATTAATTAAATTCAAGAGTGATAAATTAATATATTAAACACATCAATTTAAAGATGAAGAAAAATTTCCAAGAGAATAGTAATACAGGAACCACACGTCTCTTGGTTCTTTGCTTTCCCAAGCAGACAGTACCCTGATCAGAGAAGAAACCCAAAGAATATCTTATCAGTCAAGCAAAAAGTAATTGTGTTTTAAAATTAGTTCATGGATAATTGTGTCAAAAAATCCCAGATTTCAAATTCAAAGTATTTGAGACTCCTTCTAGTCATTAACAATTTAAGGGGAGGGAAAATTATGTCGAGTAAAAGGCATTGGTTCCTTTCCCACACATTTTCATAAACTGCTCTGTAAGAATTTTAAACAAACCTGAAATGACCTTTCCTTATGCATATACAACTTTATTAGCAATGCAAAAACTTTCTACACTGTTCAAACATTAGAATTTTAAAGACATTTATCAATGTTTTATTAATAGAAGTAAGAAAGTGAATCTTTAATATCACCATTCAAACAAACCAATACCTACTAAGTAGAAGGTAGTTCTACAGCTGAATATACCATCTTCTGAGCATGGGAGTCTCCTAGATTTTCAGAACATAAGCATTTAGTACAGAGTCTGTGTAATCCTATTTCCTTCTTATCAGGTACTTTTTCCAGAAATGGAATTAGAATGTCTATTTACGTGCTCAACAGAATGAGTCTTTCAAAGATGCTCTAATAATCAATATTGCCAAACAGGTGGTCAAACTAATTAGATGGCTGAAATTACAAGGCTACCTCTTGGATACATTTGATTCCAGAAAAAAATATGAGAGGATGTGTTAAATAATATATGAAGAAATAATTTTATCATCAAAACGTAATTCACGTATTTTATATAGATTCGTTGCCTGCAGTATTCTGGCCTGGAGAATCCATGAACAGAGAAGCCTGGTGAGCTACAGTCCACGGGGCTGCAAAGAGTCGGACCTGACTGAGCGACTGAGCACACTCACCCATTACCCTCAAGTGACCTGAAATGGAAATGTTTTCCAAAAGGCCATTTCACTGCTAAGCCTCTTTACTAATATTCAGAGACGTTTTTATCACACGTGATGTAACTTCCTGTCATGCAGAAACCCAAATGGTTTCTCTATCTCAAGCTATCAGTCACGGCACTGAAGACTCTTGACACTACATAGGATAAAACTGCTCACACAAAAAAAAAAATAAAAAAATCAACCCTGGGGAGGATGCCAGTGGGCACAATTAGCAAAGAAAAAGAAAAATTAATACCCCCAGATAAATACATCATAGATCATGGTCTTACTTGTAATGTAGTTTTATTTTTTTTCTTTTATTATGTAGAGAGTAAAACAAAACAGGACCCTTGGGCTCTTGGGCACGAAGCCCTTTCTGTGGCACCCATTGCTTGATTTCAGGCAGGAAATAAGCTTCATTCTGCCTCCATGACCTTCCAGGAATTCCGAAGGGCGGGTCCCAGTGGTTGTTAGTCCGGGAAAGAGGGGTGTGAGACAAGGGAGGAACCGTGGACAGAAACAGTGCAGCCTGGGGCAGGGGCCCGCTTGCTCCCCGAGGGTGACACACGACGGCATCTTTAAGCAGTTTTGCAAACACTGAACGCCCCTCTCACCCCATCCCTGCCGGACGGGAGAAGTTGACTGTCTGCTGCCCACAGGTACATTGACCCCACACCAGTTGGATCCAGAAGGCTGATGATGCTGACGCCCAATTACCTCACCACCAACCAGTCAGAAAACTGTTCATGAGCTGACCACACCTCCTCTGAACCGTTATTACACAGCCTCTCACTACCCCCTCCAGGCTGGGACACACAGTTCTGTGGGCACTAGCCCACTGTGTCCCCCTTTGCCTGGCAAAACAGTAAAGCTATTCTTTTCTACTTCACCCAAAACTCTGTCTCTGAGATTTAATTCGGTGTCAGGGTACAGAGACCAGATTTGCCTTCAGGAGTACGTGAGTTCACTATAAAAAAATCAACACTAATGTGGACGTTTACGTGAAAATCTCTTTTGTCACCTCTCCAACAGCAATACCAAATTCTAATTCCCTACGCTAAGGAAACCTTTATAGGCTCAGGGTGCATTGATCCACAGTAAGCATACAACTCACACATACACACCTGCACACATTTCATTTTTTAAAACTTTAAATCCATATGTGATTATTGAATTGAAATTTCAACACACATATAAATTTTTTGCTGAATCTCCATGTAAGGTTCTTTTCACTGTGTTACTTCAGAAGTGGTGGCGGCAGCTGCTGTTCTGTTGTTGCATTTAAATTAAGTATGAATAAAATGTTGACTAGCTTCTCAGAGACCTCCATCCCTAGAGCCCAGGTCTTGGGTGGCAGGTAATGGACTCTCATCTTGTAACTGAAAGGGATTTCCGTGTTTGCCCTGTGAACAATTACCCGAGGGATTCTCACAGATTGGACTCAGTTTTTGTAGCTAAAGAGAACCAAATAATCATGTGATTTGTTCTTCAAACGGTCTTCAGGTTTACACGTTCCACTTCGGAAGTCCCAGCCGTGCCCCCAACACACATCGCCTTCAAGCTCACAACTTCCCATTTTTTGTCTTCTCTTTACAAGCTGCATCTTGAAAAGAAATCAGAAAAGATTCCCTAAAGAGCTTCAGAGCTTGTAGTCTGCACACCCCGGACGCAGAGTTAGTGCAGAGTCGGGTAGATAAGAACTGTGACATATATCCAGAACTCACCACATTTACTGAGCACCATTCAGAAGAAGTCAGGGCTCATGAAACTCCAAGAGAGAGCATTTATTGCTGAGGAAGGAATCTTCAAAGATCTAAACAAAGGCAGTCTTCACTATGAGGGATCTGGACGTGGAGGACTGACTACAGCAAGGTGCCAGAGACACTGGAACTGGCTCTCCCAAAAATCTGAATAAAAGCACAGCAACAACTCATTCTTCCCGACTCATAATGAAGAACAGACCAGGCATATTTTTCTCCAAAGGCAAATGGGAGTGGAAATGTCCTCAAATCTCTTTAAGCCCCAATTTCTTCAACCAGTAAAATGAGAGCAAGTAAAGTGCCTACTGGTAAAGTCATTGTGCAAATGAAATCATGCATATATACAATCTTTAGCACTGAGTGTGTAAAATGATGCTTATAACTATACTTATTACTGTTGTCATTACCACCTTGATTTTTCTGGAATTTGGGTCTTAAAGCTTCTATTAATTTTACAATCAGCCTGAACATCTGGATGTAACGAATAATTTTTTCTCCCTGACACTTTTATCTTTCTAAATGTCCTCTGCTATATACCCAGAGACTGAAACAGCAAACGCAAAGGAAGGATGATCAGATGAGTACGTTTTAGACCTGCTGCATTTTATGTTCACTTCTTTCCCATCACTTCATAGAATCCTGTATCTTTTAGTATGTAACTATGATTTGTTCTCCATTTCTTTACAGCCTGTACCAGAACACTCTACCCTTCACACAGAGTGATAGCTTTTACAGCATCAGAAATTTTAAGTGGGCTATTCTCTCTCTATTGCCAATAAGCATGTCCCTACTAAATCCATTTATCCTCTCTATCATGAACACAAAGATGACTGGGAAGATAAGTAATAAAAGGGGGAAAACTGATCTTCCTCAAAGTCTCTAAAATTACTAAGTGCGCGGTGTTTCTTCCACATGAGAGATTACGGAGTGATAGAACCAGCACATTAAACTTGGAAAGGCATCTCAGTCGCCCAGGTGTAACTCACCGAGTCCACGGTGCAGCTCTCCCATAAGCCTGCACTACGGTCAGGTACACGTTTGCTGAAGACCCAAATCCCTGCAGAGGGCTGTCTGTTAATCCGCTGTGATCCTTACTGCTATCCATCCGACGGCCTAACGGGGGGAGTAAGAGAAATATCCCTTTTAAAATGGACATACCAAGACATTTTCCCACATTTTTCAGAATTCTCCTGAATTTCAAACTCTTCTCTTTTTTCTTTCATTGGGGTAGAGTTGACTTACAATGTTGTGTTAGTTTAGGTGTACAGCAACGTGATTCAATTATACATATATTCATTCTTTTCCATATTCTTTTCCCTTTAGCAGCACATGAATCAGAACACAACTGAAAAAGAGCAATTTAAGGGCACAGCACTCTGAATTCACCCTTCTCCATCATCTCTAGTCTAAACAATTCGAAAGAACACTGCCTATTAATCCAACATTACAAAACATTTTCACATGTTTTAATTTTTAAAAAGTCATTGCACAAAATTTAGCTTAATTCACCATATCCTACTAACTATATTTGTTAATTAACTCCTATTCATATTTGAGAATATTGTTTCTGCCAGTATCCTGATAAAACACAAACAACAATAATGTAAGAAAGGCAAAGGGAAACTTAGTCTGAGAAATGATGCTTTTCTTATTTAGCAGGAGAATGGAGTTGAAAGTAGTTAACAGGAAACAGAATGGGACTACTGACTTCCTGAGATGCAAAGTTAGAGTGGGTTTGTCTCTTGTTTGTTTTGAAATGAGGTGGTCCTCGGACATTCTCTTATAGCACCAATGCTCTGGAAGCAAGTTTCTAGGCCAAAAACAAAAATTAATTTAATCCCATCCAACTAAGGTTTTTTCAAACTATTCCTCTGGTACAGGCAGATAGATAATAATAGAGAATGAGTCAAAGTGTTAGTCACTCAGTCATGCCCGACTCTTTGTGACCCCATGGTCTGCAGCCCACCAGGCTCCCAGGGTCCACGGGATTCTCCAGGCAAGAATACTGGAGTGGGATACCATTCTCTTCTGCAGGGGATCTTCCCGACCCAGAGATTGAACCCACGTCTCCTGCATTGCAGGCAGATTTTTTACCATCTGAGCCACCAGGTAATAACAGATTATGAATTATCACAAAGATAATGAGTAAATGAGTTATTTCAAAGGGCATTTATGATAACTGCTAAATATTTTAGGCCACTCTCTAGTTGCTCATTGGGCCACAAGAACAAAATCACAGTACAGCAACCATGAAGACCCCTCTCTGCTCTCCAACTCCGAGAACCATAGTTGACTCTGACCGAAGCTGCTGCGTCTGAAATCCCCACTGTGACTGTCAGGGGGCCACTTGCCATGACAGCTCTCTGCCAGTGATGGAACCCACCTCTGTAAGAGGCAGCGGTCCGCAGTTCAGAGGACTTCAGCTGGAGGAGCCCCTGCCAGCCTTGCTGAAGTGGTCTTAAAGGGAACTGCCGTCTAAGACCTCGATTCATTTCCCTCCTGCCCTCCCTTCCCTCGTGCCGTCAGAAGGGCCAGACCTACGTCACCATCTGAGCTCTCTTGTCTCTCTCTCTCCCCATGTTCCCTCACCAGCATTCCCCCAATAAATCTAACCTTGCTTTGGTGCCCGTTACTCAGACAGCTGTGACCTATATCTATACTGTACGCAAAATAAAATGGGGCAGATCTATTTTTCATAAACAATCACATTTTAAGGTCACTGGATAAACATGGGAAACAAGCAAGAACATCTCTCTCTCTCTCTTTTTCTCTTCTTTCTTTCTATTGTAACTGAAAGTGGGATCCAGCTGTTCACTGCTCAAAAGTCATTAAAGAGCCCAGGTTGGTGGAAAGGAAAGTTTGCTTCATTTCGGATGCCAGCAATTGGGGTGGGGTGGAGGAGGGTAGTAGACTCCTGTCCAAAGGCGGCCACTGACAATCAGTGGGCAAGAGCTTTCATAGACAGAGGGAGGGGACTACGTACAGAAACAGCACAGTCAGCTCTGACAGTCACCTTAAAATTGGTCATCATGGTCTGACCAGCATCATCTTGATTGTTTTAAGTAGTTAGCCTTCAGTTCCAGAGTCAATGTGTTTCCATTTCTTAAGGCCAGCTCTGGGAATTGTGGCAGCTCATGTCACAGCCACAGTCCAGTCATCAAGGAGTAACTTCTTCCACCTAATGGGGGTTCCCGTCTCTACAAGACAGCTCACAGGATATGGCTAAGAATATTATCTACAGCCTTTGCGGAGGAACTAAAAGTCCCTGACTTCACTTAATGACTAAACTATTATTGTCCGGTCTCCTGTGACTGATTGCCTTTGTTTCTGCGTGTTCTCACTTCTCTGATTAAACTTACTCTTTGGATAAGATATTTCCACAGACAGAAGGCAGGCAGAGGACACGGTGGAGCCAGGACCACCGGGTCCTGCTCTGTCTCACTCTGACCTAACTGATGCTTAGTGAATTCTGATTTCCATTTACCAGCTTTCATTCAAGTTCAGTACCACTGTACTAATCTCCCTGGTCCCTCATAGACATCATGCCCCCTACAACACTCAAAAATTAATAAATAAATAAAGCACGCTCCTTTTATTATTTAAATCCAATAAAAGAACAAGTTTCCGGGGCGGGTTTGAAGAAATTGCAGAGATGGATATGATTCTCAAAGGAAGTTATTTCTGTTTTTCTTTCTTTTGGGGGGAAATGGGGAAGCAGTTTGTGGCCGGGAATGCTACCTAATCACCAGACCCCCTCCCCCTCCCCCTGGACACAGCCATCAGACTACATGACCCAGCGTGACTGGGTGTGGCCTTGAGACTGAGGTCCAGCTGGTGTCAAGTGAGTAGAGACGAAGGACACTGTGCCCACCCTTGGCCCGTAAAACCTTTCCTGTGTGACTGCCCATGCTGTTTGCTTTCTCATATATCACTGCCTGCGGGCACAGCAAACCCAGAAACCACATGCTGAAGATGAAAAGTGACAAGCCAGAAGCGGGTTGGACCTCCAAATCCCCAACAGAACAAGAGCTGCTCTGACCAGCAACCCTTGGACTGCTGTGTAAGCAAGAAATCAAGTTTATTGCGCTAAGCCTTTGAAATCTGGTCCTGAGCTCCTGGAGAATCCCATGGACAGAGGAGCCTGGTGGGCTACAGTCCACGGGGTCTCAAAGAATCAGACACAACTGAGTGACTCAGCACACACGCACAGCGCTGAGCTTTGCTTGACAACGATCCAGTCGTCTACCATGAGGCTACCTAACAAGAGGCATCAGGGGGATGTCCCGCAAGGAAGGAATGTAGAGGGCGTGGCCAGGGGCTGTGACGACGCCTACGGACAGCTCTTCCCCCACTCCCTGAATCTAAAGGGTCCTCTGGCCTTCTCTGACCAACAGAATTCAGTGGGACCCAACCATGCACCAGCTCCAAGTCTAACTGTGAAAAGCCCAGACAGCTTTCGCTTTCAGCTTGAACCCACTGGCCACGCTGTAAGGAAATCCAGGCCGTCCTGCTGGAGCCGGGGGCCACTGGAGAGGCCCTGCAGCGTGAGATGCCATGGTGAAACAAGCCACGTGGGGCGCAGACTTAAGACACCAGAGCTGACTGCCAGCTCCAAGTGCCAGCTCCTGGTGAGGCCACCTTGTCTTCCTCCCCACCAGACTGAGAGCCAGCAGCCACAAGAGTGACCCCAGCTGAGTGATCCAGTCAACTCACAAACTATGGTTGTTTTAAGCCATTAGGAATGTTTTAGGAGGAAAAATGAATGATACGTTTGATTTTAAGAGTTCAGAGTAGGAGACAGCCTGAGAGGTGATATTTTCTCTACTGTGTTTTCAGCTTTGAAATTCAAAAATAGAAATAATTATATCCTTTTACCCTTTAAAAAGATAACTGTGGAAAAAAATGACAAATAAACATCTTTACCAAGTAACAAATACACCCTGATGTCAACACAAACAAAAGTAGCATTACACAGAACATTCTTGTTATTTTAAAATAAAAGCACAAATAATATCTTTACATCAGAAAAGTTAAAATTATACAGAAGCAGAGTGAAAAGTGGAAATCCCCTTTCCCACTTCTCTCATAACACCAATGTCATGTCTTCCTCCAAAGGCAACTACTTAGCACCTTCCAATTTAGTATGTTTTATTCTTCCAGCCTTTTTCTATGCAACGTCTATGTGTTTGCACATTGTGTTAGTTTTCAACCCACAGAATTCATTTTTGAAAGAACAAATATGCTACAACAGACTCTATCAAGGGGCTTTTTACTCATATGCTTTTTGTTGTTGTTGTTCAGTTCACACGTAGAAGCTTTCTCCTCTAGGACCAAGACTGTGTCACCAACTGCTTCTCTCCTCTGACAGGAGCAAACTACATCAGAAGAAGAGCTTCTGAAATATGGACTATCTTTCCCACAGAGCAGTTTTAGACCTCTTTGATTTTAGGCATCTTCATTCCATAAATACGTATTTTTATGTTTCAACTACTTCTCAGTAGTCTTCAATTAAGGGGGAAAAAATGATGATGGAAGGTAAAGCTCTGATGTTGGCAGTCATCAATAACTTCCTGGTAACAAGGATTGTGGGAGTTTCCCAGGTGGCTCAGTGGTAAAGAACCCATCTGTAAAGGCAGGAAACGAGGGTTCAGTCCCTGGGTTGGGAAGATCCCCTGGAGAAGGAAGCGGCAACCCACTCCAGTATTCCTGTCTGGAAGTCTCATGGACAAAGGAGCCTGGTCGGACTACAGCCCACGGGGTTGCAAAGAATCAGAGGTGACTTGGTGACTAAACAGCCACAATAACAAGGATTGTGAGAGCATTAAAAAAGGGAAATCTATGCTCCCTCCCCTTGAAGCTGGCTGAACTTCTATGATAGCTCAATGAGTACAGTGCAGTGGAAGCGATCTTGCATGACTTCTGAGGCTCCAGAATAAAAGACTACCTTGTGTCTCCCTTGCTATCGAGCCCTGAGCCTCTTTGAATGCAAGCTAACTGCCATGAAGCAGCCATGTGGTGAGGAGACCCAATTGCCCACACATGAGAACAGACGGGAAATGCAGAGACCTCTTGAAGGGAAACGTCCAGTCAGCTCTCAGCTACTACAGGCCCCTGTGCTCACAGCTACAGCCCCTCAGACCAGAACCAATCATACAAGCCCCTCCTGGATTCCTGGACCACAGACTGTGAGAGAGAATAAGATGGTAGTTCTGATCCTGGTGAACGCAAGGTTCTATTCCAAGACAAAGTGATAGGTAAGAAGTGTATTTGTCTAGAGACACACACTCCATAGGCAGAGTATGGGCATCCCAGAAGGGTCAGTTCAGTTCAGTTCAGTTCAGTCGCTCAGTCGTGTCCGACTCTTTGCGACTCCGTGAATCGCAGCACGCCATGCCTCCCTGTCCATCACAAACTCCCGGAGTTTACTCAAACTCCTGTCCATCGAGTCGGTGATGCCATCCAGCCATCTCATCCTCTGTCATCCCCTTCTCCTCCTACCCCCAATCCCTCCCAGCATCAGGGTCTTTTCCAGTGAGTCAACTCTTCCCATCAGGTGGCCAAAGTACTGGAGTTTTAGCTTCAGCATCAGTTCTTCCAATGAACATCCAGGACTGATCTCCTCTAGGATGGACTGGTTGGATCTCCTTGCAGTCCAAGGGACTCTCAAGAGTCTTCTCCAACACCACAGTTCAAAAGCAGCAATTTTTTGGCGCTCAGCTTTCTTCACAGTCCAACTCTCACATCCATACATGACCACTGGAAAAACCATAGCCTTGACCAGACGGAACTTTGTTGGCAAAGAAATGTCTCTCCTTTTTAATATGCTCTCTAGGTTGGTCATAACTTTCTTTCCAAGGAGTAAGCGTCTTTTAATTTCATGGCTGCAGTCACCATCTGCAGTGATTTTGGAGCCCCCCCAAAAATAAAGTCTGACACTGTTTCCACTGTCTCCCCATCTATTTCCCATGAAGTGATGGGACCAGATGCCATGATCTTAGTTTTCTGAATGTTGAGCTTTAAGCCAACTTTTTCACTCTCCTCTTTCACTTTCATCAAAAGGCTTTTTAGTTCCTCTTCACTCTCTGCCATAAGGGTGCTGTTATCTGCATATCTGAGGTTATTGATGTTTCTTCCAGCAATCTTGATTCCAGCTTGTGCTTCTTCCAGCCCAGTGTTTCTCATGATGTACTCTGCATATAAGTTAAATAAGCAGGGTGACAATATACAGCCTTGACATACTCCTTTTCCTATTGGGAAGCAGTCTGTTGTTCCATGTCCATTTCTAACTGTTGCTTCCTGACCTGCATACAGGTTTCTCAAGAGGCAGGTCAGATGGTCTGGTATTCCCATCTCTTTCAGAATTTTCCACAGTTTATTGTGATCCACACAGTCGAAGGCTTTGGCGTAGTCAATAAAGCAGAAATAGATGTTTTTCTGGAACTCTCTTGCTTTTTTGATGATCCAGCGGACACTGGCAATTTGATCTCTGGTTCCTCTGCCTTTCCTAAAACCAGCTTGGACATCTGGAAGTTCATGGTTCATGTATTGCTGAAGCCTGGCTTGAAGAATTTTGAGCATTATTTTACTAGCGTGTGAGATGAGTGCAATTGTGCGGTAGTTTTAGCATTCTTTCGGATTGCCTTTCTTAGGGATTGGAATGAAAACTGACCTTTTCCAGTCCCGTGGCCACTGCTGAGTTTTCCAAATTTGCTGGCATATTGAGTGCAGTACTTTCACAGCATCAGCTTTCAGGATTTTAAATATCTCAACTGGAATTCCATCACCTCCACTAGCTTTGTTCATAGTGATGTTTTCTAAGGCCCACTTGACTTCACATTCCAGGATGTCTGGCTCTAGGTGAGTGATCACACCATCATGATTAACTGGGTCGTGAAGATCTTTTATGAACTGTTCTTCTGTGTATTCTCTCCACCTCTTCTTAATATCATCTGCTTCTGTTAGGTCCATACCATTTCTGTCCTTTATCGAACCCATCTTTGCCTGAAATGTTCCCTTGGTATCTCTAATTTTCTTGAAGAGATCTCTAGTCTTTCCCATTCTGTTGTTGTCCTCTATTTCTTTGCATTGATCACTGAGGAAGGCTTTCTTATCTCTCCTGGCTATTCTTTGGAACTCTGCATTCAAATGGAAATATCTTTCCTTTTCTCCTTTGCTTTTTGCTTCTCTTCTTTTCACAGCTATTTGTAAGGCCTTCTCAGACAGCCATTTTGCCTTTTTGCATTTCTTTTCCATGGGGATGGTCTTGATCCCTGTCTCCTGTAAAGTGTCACGAACCTCCATCCATACTTCATCAGGCTCTGTGTCTATCAGGTCTAGTCCCTTAAATCTATTTCTCACTTCCACTGTATAGTCATAAGGAATTTTATTTAGGTCATACCTGAATGGTCTAGTGGTTTTCCCTACTTTCTTCAGTTTAAGTCTGATTTTGGCAATAAGGAGTTCATGATCTGAGCCACAATCAGGTCCTGGTCTTGTTTTTGCTGACTATATAGAGCTTCTCCATCTTTGGCTGCAAAGAATATAATCAATCTGATTTTGGTGACATCTGGTGATGTCCATGTGTAGAGTCTTCTCTTGTGTTGTTGGAAGAGGGTGTTTGCTATGACCAGTGCGTTCTCTTGGCAAAACTCTATTAGCCTTTGCTCTGCTTCATTCTGTACTCCAAGGCCAAATTTTCCTGTGACTCCAGGTGTTTCTTGACTTCCTACTTTTGCATTCCAGTCCCCTATAATGAAAAGGACATCTTTTTTGGGTGTTAGTTCTAAAAGGTCTTGTAGGTCTTCATAGAACTGTTCAACTTCAGCTTCTTAAGCATTACTGGTTGGGGCATAGGCTTGGATTACCGTGATATTGAATGGTTTGCCTTGGAAACGAACAGAGATCATTCTGTCGTTTTTGAGATTGCATCCAAGTACTGCATTTCGGACTCTTTTGTTGACCATGATGGCTACTGCATTTCTTCTAAGGGATTCCTGCCCACAGTAGTAGATATGATGGGGTTAGTTTTCATGGGCTGGGTAGTTTCATAGGCTCATGAGTTATTTTGGGAAAGAGGTGGAGATTTCCAGAATCTGGGCCATTGCCCACTTTGTGGCCTTTTCCCGTCACCCTCAGAACTGTCATGCTGCCTGTGAGTGTGCCGTGTAGGTGCCGATGTATTACAGGGAGTGGGTGATGAGACTCAAGTTCTACCAGAGGCTGGAGCTTCCACCACCGTGGGCCTAGTTGGTTCTGACCAGCCTTTGTCAAGTACCACGGCCACACCCTTCCTCTAAACCTGTGCCCTGCCTCTTCCCCTCCTGTTTCAGGTTTGTTCTCTTTTACTGTTTCCCAGGGCCTTTTTACATGACAGTGAACAACTAGAACAATAGCTGATGTATACTGAGCCATAACTGTGTGCCAGGCAGTGTTTTTTAAAAAATTACATGTACTAATTCTTTTGAAAACTCTGTGAGATAAGTATTCTGCTTCAAGATAAAAAGTTGGAGCAAATAGTGCTTTTGTAACTTCCTTAAGATCACAGTAGTATGTGGCAAACATAGGGTTTAACTCTGAGGGTCTGGCTCCTGAGCTAACACTTCTACTTTAGTATTTTATTTTATTATAGACATAAAGTACATGTAACATCGATAACATAATTGAACAAAAATATCAACCACTGTTGAAAATATATACACATATCAATCACAATTATATTATTGGATAGAATAAAATATTCAAAGCTTTTAAAGATAACACTCACAACTTTAAAGAAATACCTGTTTGAAGCTGTTCATCTAGACTCTTTGGGAAGCAAGCCTTTTGGAAAGCATTTCCTGAAAACATGTTTTCATTTTGTTCTGCTTTATTATCATGAACTTGAACTTTCTTTGAGAGTTATTCTAAGAAAAGGTGATATGAAAATTGTTTCCACATAACTCATAAAGAAGCAATATCATATACAGGCCTCCCCACCATTCCTGTGAGTAAAGACCTGTGAAAATTTTATGTAAGGTTGTTGTACCTTTTTGAGGTACTTTTCTGACATGAACTTAATTATCTGGTTTCTCTTACTTTAGGATTTAAATTATTAACTTCAATAAGCAGGTGGGATCCAGAAATAAAATATAAGAATACCTTTACTTATCTTGGGAGTTTATATAAGAAAAAAAAAGCATTGAGACGTATTTGTCATGTTGAGGACAACAGAGAGTTTAACATACTGATTATTCATAACAAATTCTAAAGAAAATGTGTCAGGACCTACACCTTCGGTCTCTCGTTGCTGCTGAGCTGGAGGTAAGCCTCACCCCTGTGGCCAGGAGGCTGAGCTCTGCAGAGGCCCCGTCTGGACCCTCTTCAGTCGGCGTTTCCTCCCAAGGCCTCCAGCTGCCTCTGTGGAACTCCAGGCGAGAGGATACATTGGAGCCTGCAGACCACATGTATAAACACGCAAAAGCTATAACCCACACTGCACCCACAGACTGGCCTGCACTTCCATCCAAGGGCCCCAGAGCCACTTAGGAGATGTCACCATGGGGATCCAGAGGCGAGGAGCTGCCCTGAGTGTCAGAAACCAGGCAGAGCAAGGTGGGCATCTGCGTATTGATCACACTTGTTCACCGAACTTGAGGAAATTCTCTTTTGTTAGGCAATGTATGCTGGGTTTATGCCTGCTTCGTTTTTTAGCATTGATATACACATACTGAAATATATGAAACAGGTAACTGACAAGGACCTACGGTGCAGCACAGAGAACTACTCAATACTCCGTAATGACCTATATGGGAAAAGAATCAAATAAGGGTGGATACAGGTATAACTGAATCACTTTGCTATACACCTGAAATTAACACAACATTGTAAAGCAACTATATTCCAATAAAAGTTTTTAAAGAAAAGAAAAGACATACAGATGGCTAACAAACACATGAAAAGATGCTCAACATCACTCATTATCAGAAAAATGCAAATCAAAACCACAATGAGGTACCATCTCACTCCAGTCAGAATGATTGCTATCAAAAAGTCTACAAACAATAAATGCTGGAGAGGGTGCAGAGAAAAGGAAACCCTCTTACACTGTTGGTGGGAATGCAAACTAATACAGCCACTATGGAGAATCAGTGTGGAGATTCCTTAAAAATCTAGAAATAGAACTGCCATACGACCCAGCAATCCCACTGCTGGGCATACACACTGAGGAAACCAGAATTAAAAGAGACACGTGTACCCCAATGTTCATCGCAGCACTGTTTACAATAGCCAGGACAAGGAAGCAACCTAGATGTCCATCGGCAGACAAATGGATAAGAAAACTGTAGTAAATATACACAATGGAATATTACTCAGCTATTAAAAAGAGTTCATTTGAATCAGTTCTAATGAGGTGGATAAAACTGGAGCCTATTATACAGAGTGAAGTAAGTCAGAAAGAAAAACACCAACACAGTATATTAACACATATATATGGAATTTAGAAAGATGGTAATGACCCTATATGTGAGACAGCAAAAGAGACACAGATGCAAAGATCAGACTTTTGGACTCTGTGGGAGAAGGCGAGGGTGGGATGGGTTGAGAGAACAGCTTTGAAACATGTATATTACCATATGTGAAACAGATCGCCAGTCCAGGTTGGATGCATGACACAGGGCACTCAAAGCCGGTGCCCTGGGAAGACCCTGAGCGATGGGATGGGGAGGGAGGTGGGAGGGGGGCTCAGGATGGGGGACACGTGTACACCTATGGCTGATTTATGACAATGTATAGCAAAAACCACCACAATATTGTAAAGTAACTAGCCTCCAATTAAAATAAATTAATTAATTTTATAAAGAACAATGCTGTGTGTTCCCTGGTAGCATACGGATGGACTCATCTTCTGGATTTGCCTTCTCACTGAGCTGAGTGCCTAGGGAAGCAAAGCATTCCCGCTCGCGCCCCACACAGCTCAGCTCCAGCCACACCGTCAGCAGGCTCTGCATCCTAAGGGATTACTCAAAAACAGAGTCTGACTTGAAATGGTGACTTTTCCAGGAGAAAAATTTCAGGGATACTCTTATTTTTTAATTTTCTTTTAATGTTCTCTCAATGGCTTTAGAAGATGAATTGCAAGAGGTATAATGTATTTAAGATTTCACTTACCAAACAAATCACAGTCAGAGATGATATCAAACCTCTGTGGTTTTCAATCATGTAGCTTACAAAGAAGCACAAAACAGTTGTCGCACAGTGCATAATTTGGCATCCTTGCCATCAAAGGCAGTTTTAAGCGCACCATTCAAATGCCTGCTGACAGCAGGGCTCTCTTGCTGGGTATTAATCTGCCAGGATGGATCCAGAAAACCAGCAATGTCTCTCAATTAGAAGCACAAACTTCAATAATGAGGAATAAAATCAGGTGGCGTGAACAGGACACAGGTGGATAATTGACAAGCTTGCATAATGTGGAAAAAATCATAGGTTAGAGGAAAAGTCGTAACAATAACATGAAGCTTTGGGCTTGCCCAGCTGCTTTGGGCTCAGCCAAAAGAGATCAAAACCCTCTACACACATTATCCCCTTCAACCCCACTGCGCCCCCTCCCCCGACCCCCCACCTGCTGCAAGGGCAAGAGCAGGGCAGATACACGTCAGGGCAGATACACGTCAGGGTGGTTTCCTGGCCCCCGGCACCCTGTGTGACTGTCTCCTGTGACCCCGATTACTTCCCTACTCTTTCCTGCAACAAGCAGTGAGATTAGGTTCCTAGTCACAGATGGAGATGTAATGCAGAATCAGTTCTTCAACCAGTTCATCCCTTTCCCCAACTTGTCACACTACACAGAGAACTGAAACATCTCCATCTACGGGTACATTATTCATGGGCTGTAACTGTGTCTCTGAAAGACAGTTCAAAGGCATCAAAAACATCTGTAATGACTAATTAGAGACGTGCTTAACCACATGAGATTATTTCAGAAGGCAGGTTGGCTCTGGGATTCATTTGTTGCTTAACATCCCAGTTGTTTCAGATACTGGATTTTTCAGCCAATCTCCTCCAATCTCCCACTGGAAAGATCATATACATGTTCTAGTGCATGTATGAGTAGATTCATGAAAAACAAGAGAAATAGAAAAAATCTTTTGCTGTCATGCATACTAACTTTTCTGAAAGTCAGATATAGTTTAGTTCAGTCACTCAGTCGTGTCCGACTCTTTGCGACCTCATGGACTGCAGCACGCCAGGCCTCCCTGTCCATCACCTACTCCCAGAGTCTACCCAAACCCATGTCCATTGAGTCAGTGATGTCATCCAACCATCTCATCCTCTGTCGTCCCCTTCTCCTCCTGCCCTCAATCTTTCCCAGCATCAGGGTCTTTTCCAATGAGTCAGCTCTTTGCATCAGGTGGCCAAAGTATTGGAGTTTCAGCTTCAGCATCAGTCCTTCCAATGAACACCCAGGACTGATCGCTTTAGGATGGACTGGTTGGATCTCCTTGCAGTCCAAGGGACTCTCAAGAGTCTTCTCCAACATCACAGTTCAAAAGCATCAATTCTTCTGTGCTCAGCTTTCTTTATAGTCCAACTCTCACATCCATACATGACCACTGGAAAAACCACAGCCTTGACTAGACGGACCTTTGTTGATATGCTGATATGACCTTTTTAATATGCTGTCTAGGTTGGTTATAGCTTTTCTTCCAAGGAGTAAGTGTCTTTTAATTTCATGACTGCAATCACCACCTGCAGTGATTTTGGAGCCTAGAAAAATAAAGTTAGCCACTGTTTCCACTGTTTCCCCATCTATTTCCCATGAAGTGATGGGACCAGATGCCATGATCTTAGTTTTCTGAATGTTGAGCTTTAAGCCAACTTTTTCACTCTTCTCTTTCACTTTTATCAAGAAGCTCTTTAGTTCTTCTTCACTTTCTGCCATAAGGGTGGTGTCATCTGCATATCCGAGGTTATTGATATTTCTACCATAATCTTATTTCACATCTCTTTATTCATTGTATTTCAGGAAAAAGTAAGCCTGTATGAAATATAACTATGTTTCAAATGCTACTCATTCATATGATATCAATCAAAATTGTCAAACTACTGCTCATCTTCCTTGAGGGAGAAAAAAATTGCACTGGCTCAGAACCTTGTTTCTATGATCTACAAATCTTTATATATGCTAATAATTTTGCTCTATTAGAAGATTTTATTGGGTGACTGTTTCTTTGATGATCCATCCAAGAATTATGCCTGCCATGTCAAATTGTCTTGGGAAATAAAATGTCAAAACTATGTCTGCATTGAAAATTTAGATCAGTGACATCACTTTCAAAATATAATTAATTAGGAAGAAGTACAAACATTTTTTTTAATTGCTGGGAAATACGCAACTTGATTCTGGAAAATACAACTAAAGAAGAAGAATTACATGTAAATTCTCAGTTTGTATCTTCAAGGAGCCACCACCTTGAATTTTTATATGAAATAAAATAATTGGTATTCATAATTGGGTGAGCTATAACAACACCCAAATTTTCAGAAGAAATGTCATTTTTAGAAGTGCATCCTTTACAAGAAAGTTCCAGAGTCACTTGGGGACTAAGTTCAAGTACTTACTGAGTTAAATAATTTGACACTATGTACAGATTTTGCATTTACACTGAAGTCCAACTGTCTGTGTGGAAGACTGAGATAAGGCCACCACATGTGGCTGCCAGCTTCTGCTACTAGCTACTGACACTCTTGCTACTCTAAGAGTGGTCCTAGGCATCATCTCAGACTCACTAGGAATTTGGACTCATAGGTCCCACTATACTAAGGCCTCAGTCTACTGAGTCAGAATCTGCATTTTAACATGATCTAAAGAAGACTGTTAAGCACATAAAAACTGGGGAGGCACTGAGTTAAAACACTTTCAGAAAACTAAAACACAAAAGGAAAGAAACTGTCTCAACAAAACTAAAGGTAGCAGATTTGGTCCAAACCATCTTTTATCCACCATATCACCAACACTATACCTCGCCCCCATTTTCAAAAAAAACCTTGGTTTGTTGCGTGAGTGCCAAGTCACTTCAGTCGTGTCTAACCCTGCAACCCTGTGGACTGCAGCCTGCCAGGCTGTTCTGTCCATGGGATTCTCCAGGATTGCCATGCCCTTCTCCACAGGCTCTCCCTGATGTAAGGACAGAACCACGTCTCTTATGCCTCCTGCACTGGCAGGCAGGTTCTTTACTGCGCGGGCCACCCGAGAAGCCCACCTTGGGCTGTTAGATAAATTAAAGAAAGAAAACAGTACAGTCAAAAGCTCCATTGTCGGCCTCCTGGATGTTCAGCAATGGTATTTTCTGCCTCAGTAACTCAGAAGGAAGACTTTAGGTCACACCAGGGGTGAAAGGAAACAAGAGAAGAGCTTTGGGGTCCCAAGGGGAATCTACAGTTTTGCTTTGTTTCAGAGGCTGTCTAATTTTTGCTCTTCTTGATTTTAATTAATCAGTGCACCATTCTCCCTTGTGACATATGGGTGTCATCAATGGAAACAAAGTACATTTGAACTTTTTCTGCTTCTGTAATACTTTATTGCCCTCATGTCATTTCACTATGAAAATGTCACTGAACTCTTCTAAATATTAAATTCTAAGCAGAAGCTATAAATAAAAGCAGTGCCATTTCTCTAGATGTGAATGAATTCATAGAGAAATTTGATAGAATACTCCTACTGACATTGAAACATTGAGTCAATAACAAAGTGGAAATTTCCACTACAGTAAGAAGCGTCCTCAAAGGAACCTCAAACCACCCATGCAGAATTGTGCCTTCTAAAACCTCAGATCATGGGATGTTAAATGTTGAGCTTTCTCACAAAAGGTCTTTTGGAATCAAACATTTCCAGGGAATGTTTAGTATTAACAGTCAACATTTTGAAATATTTGGAATATGGCTCAGGTCATGCAGGTTACAGTGAATTCACAAAAGGCTACCATTAGCCCTATTTTTCTCATGGGTGCCAGATATCAATTCAGGGGAGCAGTTTCCAGAATTCCACAGGTCCTTTACTTCAGCCTGAGAAACTCCAATATAACCTCTATAATTTTGTTTTGGTCATACAGTGCATCTTAACTAACCCACCCCAAAAGTCAACATAACTTTTAAGAAACCCACCAAGTTTATGATCCTCACAGATTCTATGAGTCTCGTGGATTCAGACAGGGTGGAGCAGGGACGGGATGTCTCTGGTCTCTGGTGTTTGGGGCCTCAGCTGAGAACTGCGCAGCTGGGAGTGACTCAAGTGGATGAGGGGTGGGATCCCAGATCCGGGACCGCCGGGATTGCACACGACCATGAATCAGCATCTCTACAGCGACCCCTGGAGGTGGCCGGGGCTCCCACACAGCATGGTGGCGTCAGGGTGGTTGACCCTCTTACCCCTTTGTGGTCACGGCCTCTAAAGCGAGTGTCCCAGAGAAGAAGGCGCAAGCTGCATAGGCTTTATGACTCTGCCTCAGCAGTTGCCCAGGGTCTCTTCCACCGTACTTTGATGGCGAAGCTATCACAAACCTGCTCAAACTCGAGGGGAGAGGACACAAACCCTGACTTCAATGAAAATACTGTCAAAGAACCTGAGGCAATATGTTAAAACTGCCACCTTTCCTTTCAGTTTAAGGGCAGTATTTCCATTTGGGAAACGGTTCCAAAGTTACATGAAAAAAATCAAAGAAAAAAAAAAAACACTGATCAAATCCAACCCTGCAATTTTGCAGATGAAGAAAGTGGTCTTAGCTAAAGGAAAATCATACACATTTCTTTTCCTCTCATCTTTTGAACTGGGTGGCATGCATTTCTCTCAAATTTAATCTCAATATGCTTAGCACTTTAAGGAAGAGGACTTTCCTTGTTAATGATGAAAATAACTCATTCTATGTACCTTTTGTAGGAAGCTCTACAAAAGGTATAAAGTCACACCACCTTTAACAATATTTATCTACCAAAGTCACTGTGAATGCCCTGAAAGGTTAATCTTCTGGATAAAAGAGTTTATCTATGTCCATTTAAAATGTTCTATACCCAGACATAGTAAAATAGGTTCTCTCCACACCCTGTATCTGTTAGAGTCCCCAGTCACCCTTACAGAGTGAGACAGAATTGAAATGTATCCAACTAGGTAGAGATAGCATGGAAACAATGGGAGTCTAGAAACCATATAGGAAGCCAGTAACATTTCTCAAGGTCAAAGGAGAAAAGAAGTTTATTCTATCAGGAGAGAGAGGAATTTCACTGCTATAAAGAACCATAATAAAAACTACATGGGAGGGAACTTCCTGGTGGGCCAGGGGTTAAGAATCCGCACTCCCTGGTTGGGGAGCTGGATTCCACATGCCTCAACTGGGAGTTTGCAGCTAAGACCCAGGACAACTGAATAAATAAATAAATAAAAATTTAAAAAAAATACATGGGAAAGTAGTAAATCATTCCAAGACTGACAGAATACAGCAAAAAGAGCTAAAATAAAAAGTGGAAGCGTTAACCGAGAAGACGGGAGAGGCGACAGGGACTGGACACTCCTACTGTCTTCCCAGTCCTGGGTGCACGCAGGGCGGAGTGGGGGCCAGCCGCACCAGTCAGGGAGCGGTGAAATAGGGAGTCACTTGTCTATCACAAGCACAGAAGTCTAAACCACCCGTACTTGTGCATTTGAATGTCTAACATCAGGAAGAAATTGAATTTGGGGATGATGCAGCAAGAAGTGTGGCATCAAGTTTCCATGTGACAATAAACTAAGATAAGCTTTTTCTCAGATGAGGATAAGGAAAACTTCTGCTTAGGAAGAGGATATGGTTCATGCAATTCTAAGCAAGTCCAATGTACGCACAAATACAAACACACACATGTTCAAATCTCCAATTTCACTGCAGTGTTGCAAGTACATGCTTCAACCAAACATAAAACAGGAATTTGCATTATTCTCTTACAAAAGACCTGTGATTTTTTTTATTATAAGGCTTAAGCTTTTAATTTTATTTATGTTTATAATTTTATTCTATTTTTGCTTAATTAGTTAATTTTTGGCCACGCCCTGCAGCATGTGGGATCTTAGTTCCCTGACCAGGGATCAAACCCACATCCCCTGCATTGGAAGCACAGTCTTAACCACTGGACCACCTTTCATAGTTGTCTCTGTGTGTGTGTGTGTGTGTGTGTGTGTGTGTGTAAGAGCGGTAATAAGTTATTTAATTATTTTTAAATGAATCTCTTAGAAAATGTCTTTTTAAAATTACACTATTCCATCAGTAGTTAAAAAAATACCAGCATTTCATGGTCTGTTATCTCTGATTAGGCTTCAGGCCCCGTCATCAGAAGCTATGATAAGCAGAATAAGAATGTTCCAAGAGACATTTATTCCATGAGAAAATTTTCCAATTAAAAAATCAAGAAACTTTGATGAAACTAGAATTGAAGTGAGGTAGCTAATGATCCATAATTAAACTAGTTTCCATAGAAATCAAAGCAAAAAAAAAAAAAAGACTTTAATTTTTAAAATTTTCTTCCAAAAGCTCAAACAACACAGAATCTGAGTCCAAATAGCCTGAATTCATTGACCAGGTCCATTCAAGACAAGCCAAGTTTTTTTTCACAGAAAAAGAAAAACCACACATTAGTTCCATAGCTTTGCTTTACATACTTTCTTGAAGGACCCTTGCCTAGTACTCAGTCTACAATGAGTAAAGAAAGTGAGTTATACACCAGGGGTATAGCACAAGGCCCCCGTCTGTTCCACGGCAACACCTGCTCGGGCCAGGTTGACGTGTTGAATGGTGAAAATCAGAGCAGAAGGAATGTCTTGATGATAAACGGTTGGATCAAATGATTAAATCAACCACTTACTTAAATCCCAAGTGAACCAGCTTTAAAAACGAAAATCTTTTGAGGGCCAACTGACTGAAATAAGGATTAGGAAATGGCAACCCACTCCAGCGCTCTTCCCCAGAGAATCCCATGGACAGAGGCACCTAGCAGGCTACAGTCCGTAGGGTCGCAAAGACTCGCACCCAACCGTAGAGACTTAGCACACACTCATTCTGAAATAATCTTGTCAAGCTGTTCGCTTGTTAGCCATCACATTTTTTAATAACCATCTTGTAAAACTTTCTGACAAGATGAATCAATTTTCCCGGCACAAACAGCGCCTCACGCTCACACACAGGGTCTCCACTGCAGTAAGATCCGCTGGGGCCGAAGATATGAGCTGGATCCCAAGGGCACAGCAGGCCACAGGGACGCCCCAGGGCTCAGAGGAGGACCAGACTATGAAGTCCACCAGCTTGGAGAACGAATTGTTACCTTTTAAATTTGTGTTTATTGTTTTTACCAATATGTGAAGGGGAAAATGGAACTAAAACCCTAACAATCAAAGGCTAGGATTTGACTGCATTCCCTGCTTGTGACTTTTCCAGTCATATGGATATTCCAATCCCCCCAATAGTCGACTACACTCAACACCCATCACCGTCCATCTGAAGGAGCTAGGAACATGGGTTGATGGCAAATAACTGGTTCTTCTGAGGCTTAGAGGCCACAGCTACATCAGCTCAGCTTCTGACCCCAAATTCTTAATGACCCACAACTCACTCATGACTGCAAGACAAATATCTTTCTTACTTTAAGCACATTTCCGGAACCTTGACTCTTTCAGTCCTTCTGGTCACCAGTACTTTCATCACTTCTCTTCCATCCGTAGTCTGCGTTGGTCTCAAGATTAACCAGCTGAACTAATCTCTAATCAGCACCCTTTGTTCTCCTGCCCCAATACCCTCTAGAACCTGACCAGGTAAGGTTCCAACACCTGCATGATGCTAAACTCCCATCCACACCCTCCAGCAGGCTGGAAGAACCAGCAGCCAGTCCGCCACACATCCTCAGTCAGTCTCTTTCCTACCCTGTTCTGGTTCTTCCATTCCAGTGGAGGTTGTGGATGGGAATTTAGCAAGGCGCTCCTTGACACGATATCATGAATGTCTAGTCCACCACTCCCTCCACTGCAGTTGAGGGGAGTTAGCATCATGGCTGCAGTCACCATCTGCAGTGATTTTGGAGCCCAAGAAAATGAACTCTGTCACTGTTTCCATTTTCCCCCATCAATTTGCCATGAAGTGATGGGACCAGATGCAATAGTCTTAGTTTTTTGAACATTGAGGTTTAAGCCAGGTTTTTCACTCTCCTCTTTCACCGTCACCAAGAAGCTCTTTAGTTCCTCTTCACTTTCTGCCATTAGGGTGGTATCACCTGCATATGTGAGGTTGTAGAGTAAGTAACTCCAAATCCTCCCTCTAATAGGTTATGATAAAACTGGATGAAACTGTCAAAACCCAAAAGTTTCAGGACTTTAGAAACAGTAGAAAGACACAAAATAAACTGAGATATATCTACACAAGGATAGACTACGTAGTGGTAGTGCGTGAAGGCAATTCAGGTAGGGATTTCACCGTGGTGTTGTATCCTGGGATTGCTATGACCCCAACCTTGCCACTCACCCCATCTCTGCATTCATGGCTAGCTATCTTCTGGGTTGGTGTAAGCCATGAAAACCAGCTTCTGAGCCAGGAGGGGTAAGAGCTAACTTGATAGTCATCAGAACGCGGAAGAATTCCCACATGCCTGGGCATTGTCAGAAACAATAGCAATTTTAGTGACTAATCATAAAGGCCAATGTCAGTTAGGCTGCAGTTGTGGCAGTCAGACTAGGCATAAATTTAGCAGGAATGAGACAGCCAGGGTAGGCCTTAATAGGCCCCCATGTAGCCCTGGGTCCCAAAGGCACTGTGCATGTGTAAGGCTACACATGTTCTCAGCAGAGACTAGAAAAGGCAGCTCTCTATTTGTCCCTGGATGGATGTGAGGCTTGTGCTAGCAGAAGGTAGAAGCCAGGAAAAATAGATGAATCGACTGAAATTTACATGTGTCTCCCAACTCACACACAGATCCATGAACATGGGGAGAAGCTTAATAAAACATATTAAGATATAATATCTTATATACATATGGCACATTGTATATATATATATGAAATATATATATGAGATATCATAGCTCAGGGTAGATGAGAGCAACCTCTAATTTTTCAGTTATCAATAAGCAATTCTTACATGGGAGTATCCCCTATGAAATCAGGCTTGAAAATTAAAGTAATAATGAAAAAGACAGCCTTAGCAGAGACATCAGAGGTCACAAACTGTGGGGAAAGATAGACTCCACAGAATTAGTCCAAACAAATCATTAACAAACAGAACAATATCAGAGAAGAGTCAAATTCACACTTGCTATGATGCATATTAGGAGCTTCCCAGGTGGCTCAGTGGTAAAGAATCCACTTGCCAATGCAGGAGATACAAGAGACATGGGTTCGATCCCTGGGTCAGGAAGATCCCCTGGAGTAGGAAATGGAAACCCACTCCAGTATCCTTGCCTGGAAATCCCCATGGACAGAGAAGCCTGGTGGGCTCCATAGTCCATGGGGTTGCAAAGGGCCAGGCATGACTGAGCAACCGAGCATGAGCATACATGTTCCCTAGAATGTCCAGTTTTCAAAACACTAACACTACACAGAGAAGCACAGACGTGTTACCTGTACACAAAGAAAAAAGCAGTTCTAAACAATTGTCTACCAGGGGACCTAGATGTCCCATTTAGCACAAAAAGACAGCTATCACAAATGGATTCAAGAAACAAATGAAAATTACTTCTATAAATTAAAGAGAAATATGATGAAGTGGCTCATCAAACAGAGACTACCAATAAATAAATAAATTCTGTTTTTAAAAGAGAAAATTCGGGAGTTGAAAAGTATAATAATAATAAATGGCATTTCCAGCTCTCATAACATGTGAAGAGATTCGAGGTTGTAATTCCCATCTTCATAATGAGAAGAAAGTTGAAAAACTAAAAATCAACAACTGTCCTTAGATCTATCAAAGAATTGAGGTCACAAAGAAAATACTGCCCTGAAAACTGGAGGGAAATAACACAGAGAATCACAGCGTGTCAAGAACAGAAGGTACTGGAGCCAAAAACTGGTAGGAACACAAAAACTGTAACAGACACATTTCTGGAGGATCAGTGTTGACTAGCTTCAGACTTAAAACTCCTGAGGATCCAGTCTTCAGTGAGCCTCTATACATTCATAAGTTTTACCTTCAAGAACCTCACCAAATTCCCACTTGTGAAAACCAGGAAGAAAATGCCCATATACTTTGCGGAAGATAAAAGAAAAAAAGGAACCATCTTAAAATACAACTCTCCAAAACAAAGACCTGATTTTAAGGAAAACTACTTCACTGAAACATAATCTCTAGAAGGGCAGTGAGTTGACTCTAATCCCCACAGCCAATTTCTACTGAAGGTCATAGTAGTAATTCTGATCCACTTTTTAAATAGAGACTAAATCATGAGAGTATGGAACATTTGCCTTCTCCAATATGTTACTACCACATTAATAGGGATGGAGTATAATAACAATAAATTACAATTGAGTGAACCTCAGGAAACAGACTATGTAAGAAGGAGCTTCTAGGGAAACTCAAGGACAACAGAGGAGAGAAAAACAAGGATACCAGAGTAAATAGAAGCATCTTACACTACTGTTGCTGTTCTTCTTCAGTTGCTAAGTTGTGTCCATCTCCTTGTAACCCCATGGACTGTAGCTCACCAGGCTGCTGTGTCCAAGGGATTTCCCACGCAAGAATACTAGAATGGGTTGCCATTTCCTTCTCCAGAGGATCTTCCCAGATGATCAAACTCCTGTCTCCTACAACGGCAGGCAGATTGTTTTCCACTGAGCCACCAGGGAAGCCTGCATCTTACACTACAGCAAACAAACACAGCCTAACTGCTAGTCATATAAATACAGAACATCACCCAAAGACCTATTCACCTCATTTTCTAATATGTAATGTTGGAATTTCAATAAAAAATTAAAAGGCATATTAAAAGGCAAGGAAAAATCAGACTGAAGACACACACCAAGCATCAGGAAACTAACTCAGCTAGGGTAGAGAAATTTTAATTATCAGATCAAGAATTTAAAATAACTGTAATTAATATGTTAAGGACTCTAATGGAAAAAGTGGGCAATAGCTAAGAAAAGACAGGTTATGTAACCAGAAAGATAAAAATTCTAAGAAAGAATCAAAAGAAAATGCTAGAAAATGAAAACACTGCCAGGTAAATGAAGAATGTCTTTCATGGACTCATCAAAGGTTGAACATGAATGAAACATGGCTGGGGAAAGAATCAGTGAGTTTGAAAGTAAGTTTGTAGAAACTTCCAAAACTAAAATTCAAAAAAAGAAAGAAAAAAACAAAACAAGCAAAAGCATAATGAAACAAAACACCCAAGGACAGTAAGACAATTAGAAAAGCTGTACTAAATGTGTAATGGAAACACCAGATGGACGAGAAAGACAGAATTTAAATGATAACTGAGAACTTTCTAAAATAAATGACAGGCATCAAACCACAGATTTCAGAAGCTCAAAAAATATCCAGCAAGAAAAATACTGGGGGGAAAAATAAAACTACACCTATGCATATCATATCAAAATGCAGAAAACAAAAAAGAACATTTTGAAAGAAGTAGATGTCAAAGGGAAAAGAACACATTATCAACAGAGGAAGAAAGATAAGAATTACATTGAACAGCTCTTCAGAAACCATGCTAGCAAAGAGAGTGGACTGAAATAGTTAACATATTGCAAGAAATAAAATCACAAACCTACAATTCTGTATCTAGCCAAAGTATCATTCAAAAGTGAAGAAGAATTAAAGACTTCCTCAGACAAACAAAAATGGAGGGAATTTGTCTCCAGTAGACCTGCATCACAAAAAAGTTAAAGGAAATTCTTCAGAGAAAGTAAATATCACATAAATTGGAAACTTGGATCTCTATAAAGAAAGGAGAGCATTAGAGAAGAAATAGATGAATTAAACATTTTATTAATATTTTATTTGCTCTTAATTGATCTAATATATAAGTGTTCAAAATATCCACAACAGTTAATTAAGTGGTTAAAGCTTATAGATTAGCCAAATGAATGAGCACAACGTAAGAAATAGAGTGGAGAAATAAGGAATACTCTGTTTTAAGGCCAGACTACCCACAGAGTTGTATGTGTTATTTAAAAGTGAACTTCAGATTAGTTGTAAATGTGTGTTTCAAACTCTAGATCAACTACTGAAATTTTTTAAAAAGTGAAATTGGTATGCTAAGAAGGAAGAAAACAATGGAATCATATAAATATGCTAAACTAGAGAAAGCAAGATAAAGAAGAGTAGAAAACAAACAAAGTGGAATAAACAGAAAACAGCAACAAATAAACACACCAATTTAAAGAAAAACAGTGTATTTAGAGCAAAAAAAAAAAAGACACCACACACAAAGATACATTGTCTACAAAAAATTCACTTTAAATATAAAGCAAGATAGATTAAAAGAAATGGAAAAAAGATATGTCATACTAATACTGATCAGAGTAAAAATATTATTTCAGAAGAAATCAGACTTCAAAAAAAGGAAAATTATAAGTGATAAAGAGGATATTACATAATCATAAAGAAGTCAGTTCTACAAGAAGACATGGTAATCCTTAATGTGCATATACTCAACAACAGAGCATAAAATATGTGAAACAAAATCAGAACAAAAGGAGAAAGAATCAAGTCCACTATTACTGTTGAGACCTCAACATATCTCAATCAGTAATTGACAGAACTAGCAGACAGAAAGTCAGTAAGAATATCATTGACCTGAACAGCATCATCAATCAACTTGACTTAATTGACATTTGTAGAATATTTCATCCAACAAAAGCAGCATACATATTCTTCTCAAGCTCACATGGGACATTCATCAAGACAGATGACATTCCAGGCCATAAAACAAACTTAATTTTTTAAAAAGAGGAATCATAAAAAAAACATGTGCACAAGTAATTGAACTAGAAATTAGTAACAGAAAGATAACTGGAAAATCTCAAAATATTTAGAGGCTAAACAATATATATAAAACACATATGTAAGTCAAAGAAGAAGATTCAATTTTTAAATATAGTTTAAAAAATAAATAAATAAATATAGTTTAAATGAAAATATAGGTAAAACTTATCCAAAATGTGTATGGCACTGCAAAAGCAGACCTGGAAGTAAATTATAGCAATGAATGCATATATTAGACAAGAAGAAAGATATAAAATCAATAATTTATAGCTGCCACCATCTAGAGAAATAATAGTGACAAAAACTCAAATCACATAGATGAAAAGAATTAAAAACACAGAAATCAATGGAATTTAAAACTATAACACAGAAGAGAAAATGGATGATACCAAACACTTGTTCTTTGAAAAGATGAATAAAACTGATAATTTTAGTCAAGCAAACTAAAAAATAAAGAGGAAAGACATAAACAACTAGTATCAGAAATGAAAGACAGACCATCATTCCTGGCCCCACAAACATTAAAAGGATAGTGAAAAAATATTCCAAACAACTCTATGCTCAGAAATGTGATGACAGGCAAAATAAACCATTTTCTTAGAAGAAACAACCTGCTGAAACCCACACATGTAGATATAACCTGAGGAGGCCTATATTCAATAAAGAAATTGAATTAATAATTATAAACCTTCCAGAAAAAGAAAGCACCAGGCCCTCACGATTCCTCAGGTGAATTCTAGCAAACATTTAAAGAAGAAATTATGCCAATTCTCCACAATCTCTTCCCCAAAAGAGTAACAAAGTGAACACTTCCTAACTCACTCTATGAGGGCATCATTACCTTCAAAGCAAAATCAGATAAAGACACTGCAAGGAAGAAAACTTACACCAATACCTCTCACAAACACAGATGCAAAAACTCTCTGCAAAAATATTAGCAAAACAAGGGGCTCCCCTGGTGGTCCAGGGAATAAGAATCCACCTGCCAATTCAGGGCACACAGGTTCAACCCCTGGTCCAAGAGGATCCCTCATGCCATGGGGCAACTAAGCTCACGTGCCACAACTTACGAGCCAGCATTCTAGAGCCCACAAACCACAACTTCTGGGGCCCAGGCCCCTGGAGCCCCATGCTCCTCAACAAGAGAAGCCACCGCAGTGAGAGGCCGGCACAGCACAGGTAGAGAGCAGCCCCTACTTGCCATGGCCAGAGGCAGTTCAAGCTCAGCAATGGAGAGCCAACACAGCCAAAAACAAAATAAATAAATCTCTCAAGAAAGAAAAAGAAAAACATATGAGCAAACCAAATTCAACAAATAGAATTAAACACCACAACTAAGTGAGATTTATCCCAGGTATGCAAGACTGATGCAACATTTGAAAATTAATTAATATATTTTATTGGGTCAACAGAATGAAGAAGAAAAAAATACATGATGATATCAACAGACGTGTAAAAAAAGCATTTAACAAAATCTAATACTCATTGATGATAACAACTCTTAGCAAACTATAAATAAAAGGGAACCTCATTAATTTTATAAAGAATACCTACAAAAATATATAGCTAAAATCATATTTATGTAAAAATTAAAAAAATAAATGCTTTCCTCCAAGCATCAGGAATAACACAAAGATGTTTCCACCATTACCTTTCAACATCATATTGGAAGTTTCAGCTAATGCAATAAGATAAGAAAAAGAAATAAAAAATATATAGACTGGTAAGAAAGAAACAAAGCTGTCTCCTCTGTTTCTGGATGACAGGATCATCTTTGTATAAGACGTGAAAGAATAGGTGAGCTCTTGGAACTAGTAAATGATTATAGCACTTTTTCAGTATACAAGGTTAATACATAAATTCAATGAAGTTTTTGTATACCAGTAATAAACAAGTTAACTTTTAAAAACACAATGCCAGGACTTCCCTCATGGTCCAGTGGTTAAGAATGCTGCTGACAACGCTGGGGAGACAGGTTTGATCCCTGGTCTGAGAAGGTCTCTCATGTTGCAGAGTGGCTAAGCCTGCATGCTACAAACACTGAGCCCAAGCTCTAGAGCCCGTGAGTTGCAACTACTGAGCCCAAATACCACAGCTAATGTGCCACAACTACTGAGCCGAAGTACCACCACTAATGTGCCACAACTACTGAGCCCAAATACCACTGCTAATGTGCCGCAACTACTGAGCCGAAGTACCACCACTAATGTGCCACAACTACTGAGCCCAAATACCACTGCTAATGTGCCACAACTACTGAGCCAAGTACCACCACTAATGTGCCACAACTACTGAGCCCAAATACCACAGCTAATGTGCCGCAACTACTGAGCCGAAGTACCACCACTAATGTGCCACAACTACTGAGCCCAAATACCACTGCTAATGTGCCGCAACTACTGAGCCGAAGTACCACCACTAATGTGCCACAACTACTGAGCCCAAATACCACTGCTAATGTGCCACAACTACTGAGCCAAGTACCACCACTAATGTGCCACAACTACTGAGCCCAAGTACCACAGCTAATGAAGCCTGAGGACCTAGAGCCCATGCTCCTCCATAAGAGAGGCCACCACAACGAGAAGTTTGTGCACCACAATGAAGGGCAGCCTGCCGCTCACTGCAACTAGAGAAAGCCTGCACATAGTAACAAAGGCTCAGCACAAGCAAAAATTGTAAAGGTAATTACTCAAACAAATTAAGAAAAGAATCATGCTGGACTTCTGGATCAGTCCTACAGTGGTGAGCCAATCTTTTAAAATAAATGAATAAAAGGAAAAGAAAACCACAAAACCATTTACATTATCACCCCCAAGAATGAAATACTTAGGTATAAATCTAAAAAATATGTAAAACATCTATAGGAGGAACTATAAGACTCTGGTGAATGAAATCAAAGAACAAAAAAATGAAGAGATAATTCATGCTCACAGGTAAAACTCAAGATGTCAGTTCTTCCCAACTTGATCTGTATATTCAATGCAATACCAACCAAAATCCTAGGAAGTATTTTGTGGATAATGACAAACTGATTCTAAAGTTTATATGGAGAGGCAAAAGACCCAGAATAGCCAACAAAATGTTGAAATACAACAATGGAGAATGAACACTACCCAACTTTAAGACTTACTGTAATGCTACAGTAATCAAGAGAGTGTTGTATTGGAAAAAGAAAAGACAAATGGATGTATTAAAACAGACAGCTCAGAAACAGATTCACATAAATAAAGTCAGCTGATCTTTGACAAATGAGCAAAGACAGGCAGCACAATAGAGAATACATAGTCTTCTCAACAAATGCCAGAACAACCTGATACCCACCTGCAAAAAAATACATGAATCTAGGCACAGATTTTACAGCTCCCACAAAAATAAGCTCAAAATGGATGATAGACTTAAGTGTAAAATTCAAAACTATAAAACTTCTAGAGAACACAGGAGAAAATCTAGGTGACCTTAGATTTTATATTTACTTCTTAGGTGCAACAAGAAGGCATAATCTGTGAAAGAAAATATTAATAAGTTGGGTTTCAATAATATTAAAAACTGCTCTGTGAAAAACACTTAAAATAATGAAAGACAGGTCACAGATTGGGTAAAAATATTTTCAAAATACATGTCTTATAAGGACTTGTATCCAAAATATAAAGAACTCTTAAAATTCAATCCTTTATTCTGTTAATATGGTGTATTTTATTTGAATATACATTTCTTCAAAATGGTATATGAATGGCTCAGAAACAGATGAAAAATGCTCATCATTACTCACTTGGGAAATGCAAATTAAAACTACAGTAAGTTATCACTTTCACCCAATATAAGGACCATAGTCAAAGGCCAACAGGTCTTAGCATGGCTGCAGAGAAACTAGAACACTCATATATTGCTGATGGGATATAAAATCGTATAACCCTTTTGAAAGTAGTTTGAAAGTTTCTTTAGAAGTAAGCCTAAATTTATCATATTACCTAGGAATTCTACCCAGCTACCTACCCAAGAGAAATGGAGATATATATATCTATATAAATTGTAAACTCTATGTTCACAGACACATTATTTAGAATCACCTACAGTTAGAAATTTTCTGAACAATCCATGAACTAGAAATGGTTAAACACAATATGATACATCCATACAGTGGAATACCATTCAGCAATAACAAAGTATTGACACATGCTACAATACGGGTAACTCAAAAAAAAATATGCAAAGGAAAAAATTTAAAAACCAGACACAAAAGACTATATATATTATATCCAGAAAAAGGCAAGTCAAAAGCAAATTAGTGGTTACCTGGGGCCAGGACTAGAATGAGAACTAAAAACTGGATTCTGGCAATGTTTGCACAATTCGACTCTAAAAACTTACTAATAATTATTGAATCATACACTTAAAATAGGTGAATTTTATAGCACATAAATTATACTTCAATAACACTCTTGCTTCTCTGGCGGCTCAAACTGAAAAGAATCTGCGTGCAATGCAGGAGACCCGGGTTCAATCCCTAGGTCTGGAAGATCCCTGGAGGAAGACATGGCTACCCACTCCAATATTCTTGTCTGGAAAAATCCATGGAGAGAAGAGCCTGGCGGGCTACAGTCCATGTCATCACGAAGAGTTGGACATGATCAAGAAACTAACACCTACTTACTTAACATTTGCAGAAAAAGAATACAAAGGTAAGATGTGACCTGCCAGAACACTGACTCACCGTCACATGCACACATAGAATGCAACCACATTCATTCATTTCTTGCTTTCTTTCCTCCAAATACAGGGCTTTCTATCCCTTCATTTGTAATTCTCCACCTCTATTCACCACACATCTGCTTCTACCCTATTTGAGATATGTCACTTCATCTCTTTGAAAAAACACGCTTTTCAAACCATATAGCACGTGTATAGAAGAGCAATAAGGCAGGTCAAACTGAATCGACACATGTTACTCCCTCATTAGAAAATGTTCAAAGAGCGACTGCAGAGGAATTTAAAGCCTTCTGACGGACAGTGTCAGCAGTCTAGAAGACGACAGAAGACCAGAAAGAGGAAAAACTGTTTGGAAATCTGGGGCTGGGGGAAAAAAAAAAAAACTACCAAATATACCAAATAACGGTGAATGCTCATTTTCTAAAAAGACAAATTCATCTAATTAAAAGATTTGAGATAAATGTAGATACACTGTACAGGCTATTAGGATACAGCTTTCAGCACAGTCTTAATGAGCCAAATGATTTGGTCTGATATGCCATATGCTTTATGAGAATTCTTGTTTTTTAAAGAAGCTTTAAGCAAATTCTTAGAAATACTGCCTTTGAAAAAGAAAGAATGAGCTGAGGAGAGAGCAGAGATGGGAGCTGGCACTTGGCAGACCTGGACTTGCAGCGTCTGTCCATCAGCTCCTCACTGTCTTATCTTGATGAATTTCTTAATCTCATTGAGGTTTGGTTGTCTATCCTTTAAATTGAATTTTAAAACATCCTCAGTGTTATTGTAAGTGTAAAACTGGATAAAGTGTGTACAGCATTTTCCACAGTACCTAAAACAAAGCGAATGCTTAATAAATGCTAACTGCTATTATTTGCTGGCTGGTTTAGTTGCTAAGTCATGTCTGATTCCTGCAATCCCATGGACTGTGGCCCACAAGGCTCCTCTGTCCATGGGATTCTCCAGACAAGAATACGGGAGTGGGTTGCCATTTCCTTCTCCAAACTACTAAAACTAGTTTTACTTTCATTTATAATAATATTACTGGAATTCTCCCCTATAATATAAGATCACTTGCGATCTGTAGTGGACATCTTTTATTTGTGGTCACCTAGTATTATGGCATCTGGTCCCATCACTTCATGGCAAACAGATGGGGAAACAGTGGAAACAGTGACAGACTTTGTTTTTTGGGCTTCAAAATCACTGCAGATGGTGACTGCAGCCATGAAATTAAAAGACACTTGCTCCTTGGAAGAAAAGCTATGACCAACCTAGACAGCATGTTAAAAAGCAGAGATATTACTTTACCAACAAAGGTGCATCTAGTCAAAGTTATGGTGTTTTCAGTAGTCAAGTATGGATGTGAGACTTGAACCATAAAGAAAGCTGAGAGCCAAAGAATTGATGCTTTTGAACTGTGGTGTTGGAGAAGACTCTTGAGAGTCCCTTGGACTGCAAGGAGATCCAACCAGTCCATCCTAAAGGAGATCAGCCCTGGGTGTTCATTGGAAGGACTGATGCTGAAGCTGAAACTCCAGTACTTTGACCACCTGATGCAAAGAACTGATTGATTGGAAAAGACCCTGATGCAGGAAGAGAAGGGGACGACAGAGAATGAGATTACTGGATGGCACCACCAACTTGATGGACATGAGTCTGAGTAGGCTCCAGGATTCGGTGAGGGACAGGGTGCTGCAGTCCATGGGGTCGCAAAGAGTTAGACACGACTGTGCGACTGAAATGAACTGCTGGAATCCACCATGAGATTAGGGACTTGGGTCTCTTTTCTAACCTGGCATTTACACATCCCAGTGGAAGACTTAGACTGCATTGCTTTCTGTCCAAGATGGAAGACTATTACTGGACAGAGTCTAAGCTAAGTCAGTTCAGAGGTACTTGGTCTGACCACACAACCCACCTTTGGTTTAGTGTCTAACCTTTTTCTAAGTAGGCCAGGACAGAGGAGCTGTATTCATTTTCAACAATGTGCCGTGAGAGATAGAAACTTATATGAACGAACAGACTAGGAGCACGAAGCAAGAGTGATATGGCAGCACGTGGAACTGCACTGTCTCCTTCCTGGTCTCCACGTGTAGCACTCTTGCAGGACAATTTAAATTCTGGGGCTGCAGCCATCTACTCTGTGGTCTAACTCCTACTCTTTGACACTTTTCCAATGGCCCTGGCCAGAATCTTCTGTTTTCCTCACCCACCGGTATAAACATACATTAACATGTTAGAGATCGATTCTTTTGAGAATGTACCAGTGGACTGTAATATTTTAAAGCAGACATTTTCAACTTCCACAGAACATTCAATCCACATATAGTATTCTCCAAAAGGACTCCATATTCGACTAACCCCAAACATAAAATGCTGAAGTCTAAAGAGACTGACTGTCTAGAAAAAGAGCAGGTCATAAACTAATGTGGCTGATTACTGAAGTGAGAGATGACTTCTGAAGACCTAAGTCTGTGATTGCAATGTGAGAAGGCGATCATTATTCTGGGACAAAGAGTGAAAAAAAGAGCATCAGCCGTCTTGTGGAAACAAAAATCCTAAATACCGCAGTACACTGTGCCAGCTCCTGCAAAGCAAGTTTTGGAGACTGGCTGAAACATAGTACTGAGGAGCAGAGTCAGTTTCTAGCCGCTGAGAGAAAAGAATGGGAGCTAACCCAAACCTTGCTGCCTGGCGTGTGTGCACTCTGGGTACGCAGTGCTTCATCACTCGGCTGACATACTCAGTGAGACGTGACCTCCACAAGGTTCATCCAGAGGAGAGGAAGAAAGCATTGCCCATTTATTAGGACAAGACTAGCTGTCAAAACACAAAAAGTAACCAATCAGACACAGCAGCTGTTACTCATTTCTCGCTTGCAATACGTTCAAGTGAGAGAATTGTGACACGGGAAACTTCCGGTTATTGGAGTACCATAAAACCCTGGTGAGAATCCCCCACTCCCAGCCCCTTGGGGCCACTTCACCATGCTGCTTTTGCCCTGCAAAGCCCCTGAGGCCTGAGCAAACTCTGGTCAAAGCATGAAGTGGTAAGTCCTGCCACTGTAATTTTATTTTGACTACAACCACAATATTCTGATATATAGCAATAATTTCTTAAATAATAATTCAGTAAAAGCACTCTATCTCAAAAGATGTCAAGAGTCACCCTGGATGAAGCATAATAATCCAAATATCTCACAAATGGTCCAATACGGGCACTCAGCACCATTCAGATGCCAAATAATTAAACAGGAGCCCAGCCACAAGACTGAACCGTTCACACCTGATGACATCAACCTGCTCTCTGTTCACACCAGTGGGAGAGCAGAGAAATCCTCTAGGTGCCTCTGACCTCAGGCTATGGGAGCACGTCTGAAATCTGAGGATGGTTTCTGAACTGAGGGAGGGAACCAGTCATACAGCCAGGCTCAACTGCAGGCACTGTGAAGCTCCTCAAAGCCAAAAGCTCCACCGGCCCCCAGCACCTGAAGCATCTGAATGGGAAGGTCGCTGAAACTGGACACCCCTCATTCAGGGAATATGTATCTATTCCTCAAGAACCTCTTGAGGATTTTGAAGAGGCAAGTGATGACGCGGAAGTTCTATTTTTAAATCGAAGGATAATTGCTTTGCAATGCTGTGTTAATTTCTGCCATACAACGCCAGTCAGTGATAATTACACATGCGTTCCCTCTTGAGCCTCCCTCCCCACTCCCATCCCACCCCTCTAGGTCATCACAGAGACACGGGCTGGGGTCCCTGTGCTACATCGCAAGCAGCTTCCCACTAGTTCTATTCTACACATGATGAATGAATAAAGATCTGGTGCATAAATACAACAGAATATTACTCAGCCATAAAAAGGAACAAATTTGAGTCAGCTGTAGTGCAGTGAACGAATCTAGAGCCTGCTATACAGAGGGAAGTAAGTCAGAAAGGGAACAACAAATATTACCATAATTTTTCTCGCTGAGCTGGAAAAAACAATTTAAAAGAAAGAGCTTAAGAATATGCCAGGGCTTCCTGCATTGCTCAGTAGGTAAAGCATCTGCCTGCAATGTGGGAGACCTGCGTTCAACCTGGGTCAGGAAGATCCCCTGGAGAAGGGAATGGCAACCTACTCCAGTCTTCTTGCCTGGAGAATCCCATGGACAGAGGAGCCTGGTGGGCTACAGTTCATGGGGTCGCAAGAGTCAGACATGACTTAGCGCTATCTTTCTTCTTTCTTTAAGAACAGGCCAGGAAGGAGCAAGAACAAAAGGCTGAAGAAGAAAGAAAGATTCACAGAAAACATTCTGAGTAGAAACCCTCACTTTAATCTTACTGGTCCATTCCAGCTTCATGCCAACTTCAAAATTAAAGAGGGGTTGATGATGTTGTTTTCACAAAGTGTGCAAAAGGTGTAAATGATCAGAAGAAAGACAGAAGATTTGGAAATTATATGGTGCGATCAGAATTTCACAAAAAGTTCATGGAGAAATATACAAAATAGTACAGTTTCATGTGCATAATTAAAGGCTGCAAAATGCAAATTATCTGACTTTATTTTGGTCTGTTTGTTTTTCTCTTTCCCTCCCATCTAAATTGTGTATAGGCTTTCCCAATGTTAAATTCCATAATATCTTTTGCTTCATTGGTTCCTTACTTGATAAGGACATGGGAATTGGTTTAACCCAGTTTCCATCTCTGAATATTTTCAGTCATATATTTTCTTTTGAATATGGGAAAAGGAGTCTGCTTGTAAAGAATGTTTTTCATAGTCGAAAAGCAGCGAAGAAAAGGTACCGTACTCTAGGGAGCATAAGTCCGTAAATATGATTGGGGTCAGGACTGACTGATTTCGTATCAGGAATGTAGGAGAACAGACCCCTACACAGGCCCACCTTGTTTAGCAGATGGCAATCAGGACCATGGGAAACCAAGACCAGGAAAAGTATCTGAGCATCCCAGTGAAACGTTTCAGTCCTTTTTCCATGATGGGACTTCTCTGAGATAACAAAAATGGGAAGAGCCAAAAAAGGGATGGTCACACCTCCATACCTCAAGCCCCAAGTTGTGCTGCCCTGGAATGGTGGAGAGAGTCAGTGCTTCGCTCAGATCCTCTCACATCCATGTTATGCCATTTTTCTGTACTCCACACCAGACGTGGGGTGTTTTTGATAAGTAGGGGCTGTACCTCTTTGCAGGAGAAGGATGGCCCTGGGGCCACGGGAACCACTTGGCCTGTTGACCCAGAGAAGGGCTTCGGTGCCCATATTCACCTGGACTAGACTTCAGCCAGTGACAGATACAGGTGAGAGCTACTCCCTCACCCACCTCCTTGGCTTTGGTTTGTGGGTCTCATATCCCAGCGTTCCGCCAAAGGGCTGAGGCAAAGCTCTCCTCTGTGATCCAAGACCACTTCTTCAGCTTCTTCTGCTTTCTGCCCCAAGCCCTATTCCTTTTCTAGCTTCCCTTAAACATGTCTTATAGTAAAAAACTGGCACACAAAATCTCATCTCAGGATATGTTTTGGGGGAACCTGACCTAAGAAACTTGGGATATGAACGGCACCCTGACCATAGGTGAGTAGCTCACATTTGCAGACTCAGCAGAAGTCTCAGGGATTAATGACTGCTTTGAGGAGGAACCAGTGGCTACTGCTATTTTGTTCCTTTAGAAACAAATTGAAAATTACTTAGAATTTGTTTTGTAAAAAAAAAAAATACAGATAAATGCTATGTCCACATTTAAGTCAAAAGAATCGTCCTCTTTTGGTCTAGATTCCTGTATCCTGTGCTCTCCCCCTGAAGTATCCAGCAAATAAGTAATCTCCCATCTGAAGACAAAACCAAGATAAATGTATCTCCTTTAGTTTCTAATGAATAGAACTGGGAAGCTGAACAAGAGAAATAAAAGATCCAAGAAGGCCTTCAAGCAAGTCCATTTAATTAGCTGGGCTAATAGAGGGAAGGAAGGCCATATTTAACACAAACCAACAGATTATCCGCAAGTAATTTGTATTTGCTTTAGTTAAGCAGGTTTATTTTCCTATTAGTCTTTGCTCTAGGCAAATATCGAAGTGAGATTTACTTTCCTGAGCTGGAACCAAGAAGAGCACGGCTAGAAAAACACAGCAGAGTAAAGGTCTGAGGTTTACCGGTTTGCTGCAGTGACTGCAGAAAGCAGGCCTGCTCCACGTGGATGAGCAGGAACCGAACCCGAATGATTTAACACTAGAGGTGAAGACACTTCCCTCTGGATTGGAATCTGGCCAGGACTTCTCCACACCTCCAGGAGCAGAGCAATGACTGAGTGACTGTCTAGCTGCCCAGTAAGTCCCCAGTCGGGAACTGCTAAGAACAGGAGTGAGACTCTCCAAAGAGCAGCTTCAGTTTTCACTTCATAAGAAAAAAATCTTTAAGATAGCACTAGACTACTCAATGGACATGAGTGTAAGTAAACTCCAGGAGACGGTGAAGGGCAGGGAAGCCTGGTGCACTGCAGCCCATGGGGTCACAAAGAGTCAGACACAACTCAACGACTGAACAACAACAATAACTAGGCTACAAATGAAAATCAGACTTCTCTATTTCTCGGGTGTAAAGTAAGCAGCAACTTTTAAAAGGTTAATGAGAAAATATTTTGTGTGACTGACTATAGTCAAGTGATTTTATTTATTTAGATGACATTTTGGCTTATGAGGGAACACTGAAATTGAAATTAGTTTCTCTGTATTGGATATTGTTAAGGTTGCCATTTTTAAACTCAATTACAAGAGAGGAAAACAGCTTCTGCAAATAATTGATTTAGCATGCTTAATTAGTAATAAAAGAGCCTTTGGATGAAAGTCAGCTACCAGAAGGACAGGGTTGACTTGCGTCTGGTTGATTTGGGAGAAACTTAGATACCCACAGATTGCTTCCTTTTGTAGTTAGGAAACAAATTCAAAACAAACTTTGAAAAGCTAAAAACCTTCAGAAAAAAAAGGCAGAGGAAGATTTTAAGGGATAAGAATTATTGACTAAATACATCAGTTTCTAATTACAATAATATTAATAATACAGGCACCTGTGACTTTAACTTATCATCTTTACTGGATAGGACATTCCAGTGAGTATTAAAGAGGATATGTTTGCATTTCATTACTGATGAAATTACTTTTACAATACTTACTCCTTTTTGGCAAGTCTAATACCCATGACCTTGGAACAAAGAAACCACCCCATAGGAGGGCACAATTGCATGAAATTATACACAGTATCACCCAGGGAGATTTTTCAACTTCTGCCTCCCAACCCCTAGATCCCAGGATTCTGAACCATCTGCGTCAGAGTGGAATCACTGCCTCAGCGGCCTACCAAGACCGGGAGGGGTGTGGTATGCTTCTGGTAGCTTGAATGGATAGAAGCTTGAGACAGAAAACTCAATACCTGAGACGTGTTAGTCCTGGGAACATCCCTGGCGGGCTACTGGTTAGGACTTCACACACGTATTGCAGGGGGTGGGTGAGGGTTCAACCCTTGGTCACGGAACTAAGATCCCACACGCCACACAGCTTGGCCAAAAAAAAAAAGTGTTGGTCTTCGAGATCGTTTTATTCTGGAATTCAGTTCAAGCATTTGAGCACCTACTGTGTGCTAAACACTCTTCAGGGTGCCACAACACAGGTGCTGAACAAAACAGAAAAGATGCCTGCTCTCCTGAAAAGGTTTACAGCCCATTATTTTTTATTATATTTTTATTTATCAAAGTCAAATGTGTTGCTTATGTGTACCAGACATTGATCGATAAAATAATACTTCCTTTAATCCTTATAACAACTTTATCAGTAGATTTTATAAATGTTTCCATTTTACAGATCAGGGAACTAAATCACAGCTAGTGGGGGGCTGAGCCAAGATGAACTATAACCACTTTTATTCTGAATTTGTCCTTTTAACTACTGTTATATTTCCTCTAGCGGAAGAAGCAGCCAATAAATAAGTTAATAAGCCAACATGCTATTTATATGAGCTGCGAGGGAAAATAAAAATCTGCTCTATCTCAGTAAGGGCTCGGCCAGAGAAACAGAACCAGTGGGAGATACATATGCTACCATCACATCTGAGGCTGGAGTCTGAAGTCACACAGCAGGCAGGCAGGAAGGGGAGATGAAGAGCAGGCTGGAACCCTACAAGGACAGAGGGAAACACGTGTCTCTTCTTGTGGTCGCTGACCTTGATGACAAGAGAGCCTTGCGAAAGCCAGGACCCTCTGAGGCTAAGTCACGTGTATCTGGCCCAGCTGATGCTTCACCCCAAGGCGGAAAGTCAGGAATCAGCAGCAACAAGATGAATAGACCACATGCAAAACGGCTGTAGCCTCCTCTCCAGGCTCCGGTTGTAGAGGGAGAATTTCCCTAACAGTCCTCCTCAATGAGAAACATGCCACAAAGGGAATTTCAGGAAACACGGTTCAATCTGGCTAAACTGGTACATCTTAAAGCCACTGCCTATGTTCAGAAATGGAAGTATGAGGCACTTCTCTGGCAATCTGGTGGTTAGGACTCTGCTCTTCCAATGCATGGCCCATGGGTTTGATCCCTCATTGGGTAACTAAGATCCCACATGCATTGCAGCCAAAAAAAAAAAAAAAAAATGAAATGGAAGAGTGAGATGGAGCTGGGCACACACAACAGTAAATTGATTCCTCAACCTTAAAGAATCCAGAACCGAGTGAGGGAAGCAGACACTGAAGAAGGAATAAGTGTGATGAATGTTAAAACAAGGGTCGTAAGATCTGCTGGGAAGACTGCTACCGAAGAATTAGGTCAGTAGGGGACTCACTGAAGAAATGACCTTTACAACTAGAACCCAAGAAATGATTTAGAATTACATGTTTAGGATAGAGTTTGGGAGGGAAACAGGGGGAGATTTTAGGTATGGGAGCTGTGCAGAGGCCAGAAAAGAATAGAAGCATGGCCGGAAGTACAGACTGAAAGGAAGATCAGACTTGAGAAGTATGTTGGTGCCAACATTATACAAACACAGAGTATGTAATCTCCTTTCCCTCATTATCATTAGGTTGCCTGAGCACTATGAGGTCTTTAAAGGTAGGAACACTGTCCCCCAACTCTGAATCACCAGACCTTTAACATCAAGATATATGACATGTATTCAGAAAATGTTAAATGACAAAATCAATCACTCAGTGCTTCCTGCCTTAAGACTTATATATGCACAGCATGCTCTGAAATGACTTTTATTTTCATTTGATTAAAATCCTATCAGTGCAATTTATTTTGTTCTACCTCTGCCCAAGAGGTTTCTATTACAGGTCAATAAGATTTTTTAAATCATGAGACTATATTTGCAAATCATCTATCTGATAAGGGGTTAATATCCAGAATACATAAAGAACTTCTACAACAAGACAAGATGGCAAAGTAGAAGGATGTGTGCTCATCTCCTCCTACAAGAGCACCAAAACTGCAACTAGCTGCTGAACAACCATCATTCTGGGAGGACTCTGGAACCCACCAAAAAAGATACCCCACATCCAAAGACAAAGAAGCTGCAGTGAGATGATAGGAGGGGCACAATCACGATAAACTCAAACTCCATACCTGCCAGGCAGGTGACCCACAGACTGGAGAATAATACCAAAGAAGCTCCCCCACTGTTGTGAAGGCTTGGAACCCCACATGAGGCTTCTCAGCTTGGGGCTCTGACAAAGGGACCGGGAATCCCCAGGGAATCTGGCCTTGAGGGTCAGCAGGATTTGTTTACAGGCCTTCCAGAGGACTGGGGGAAACAGAGACTCCAGTCTTGGAGGGTACGAACAAAAGCTTGTGCACACCAAGACCCAGAGGAGAGGAACAGTGACCCCATGGAGACTAAACCAAAGCTACCTGCTAGTGTTGGAGGGCCTCCTGTGGGAGCGTGGGTCAGCTGGCGCTCACCACAGGGACGGGGGCACTGGGAGGTCTCCCGTGGTGTGAACCCTCTGAGAGTTTGCTATTAACCCTACCACAGAGCCGCTAGACCCCAGGACTGGGTCTTGGGTCGCTTCAGGCCAAAAAACTACCAGGGAGGAAGTGCATCCATCAGGAGATAATACCCCACCCACCAGGAGATAATTGGATTAAAGCTTTACTGAGCAAGGCCCTGCCCACCAGATCAAGACCCAGTTTCTCCCATAAAAAAGCTTACAAAAGCCTCTTAGCCTCATCCATCAGAGGGCAAACAGAAGAAGCAAGAAGAAGCACAGTCTCACAGCAGCTAAAACAAAAACCAGATTACAAAAGTTAGTCAGGATGAAAAAGTAGAAAGTCATGTCCCAGATGAAGGGACAAGATAAAACCCAAGAAAAACAACTAAATAAAGTGGAGATAAGTAACCTTCCAGAAGAAGGATTCAGAATAATGATAGCAAAGATGGTCCAGGATCTCAGGAAAAGAATGGAGGCAAAGACTGAGACGATATAAGAAATGTTTACCAAAGACCTAGAAGAAATAAAGAACAAACAGAGATGAATAATTCACTAAAAGGAGTCAACAGCAGAATAACTAAGGCAGAAGAATGGATAACTGACCTGGAGGACAGAATGGTGGCGATCACTGCCACGAGCAGAATACAGAAAAGAGAATGAAAAGAAGTGAAGACAGCCCAAGAGACCCCTGGGACAACATTTAACGACCAACATTCACATCACAGGGGTCCCAGCAGGAGAAGAGAGAGAAGGGGCCTGAGAAAGGATCTGAAGAGACAACAGCTGGAAACTTTCCTCACACGGGAAAGGAAACAGTCGGCCAAGTCCAGGAAGCACAGAAGCCCCAGGAGGGATGAACCCCAGGAGGATCACACCAAGACACACAGCAACCAAACTGACAAAAACCAAAAACAAGGGAAAAATTAAAAGCAACAAGGGAAAAACAAAAAACGCATACAAGGGATCCCATCAGGCTATCAGCTGATTTCTCAACAGACACTCTGCAAGCCAGATATATTTAAAGTGATGAAAGGGAAGAACTTACAACCAAGAATAACTCTACTCAGGAAGACTCTCTTTCGGATTTGAGGGAGAAATCAAAAGCTTTCCAGACAAGCATAAGTTAAGAGAATTCAGCTTTGGATGAGCTTTACAATAAATGCTAAAGGAACTTCTCCAGGGAGGAAACACAAGAGAAGGAAAAGACCTACATAAAATAAACCCAAAACAACTAAGAAAACTGTAACAGCATCATACATATCAATAATTCCCTTAAATGTAAATGGATTAAATGCACCAACCAAAAGACATAGGCTGGCTGGGTGGATGAAAACATGTGCGTGTACACACTTCCACTTAAACATCACTCTGCTTGACTTCCCCCTCACCAAGCTGTATATAATTATTTTATATTATTAAGTTAATCATGTTCCCATTATGCCTTTCAATTGTCATTCTTTTATTTTTTGTCTGGCTATTGATTTTGAAAACTGATAAACATCTTTTACTATTGTGATTATGAAACTATTACTGGTCAACAGAAAAATAATAGAACTCTATATCACCAAAACTAGGACCTAATGGAAAAAAGTAATCACTTTTTAAAATCCAGATGCATATCAGAATTATCTTGAAATTTTTTGAAAAATACAAATACCCAGGTATTGCTTTTTTTCTCCAGAGATCCAGGTATATTTCTAGTGAGCAGTCATGTTTAAAAACAACTGGACTATATGATGATCTTTTACTTTTATCTAGTTTGTTTCACTTTTTCTGTTTTGTACTCAGGGCTCCCATTTCACTTATGTTCTCCAATTTCTCCATCTCTTCTTTTTTTTTATGTTCTTTCTTGAGGCTTTATCAAGTGTAGTAGAAAAAGTTTTAGATATATAAATATGTACAACATATATTTTAGAAAACTTATGAATTTTGCCTAACTAAAAAATTATGACATTTGATTCCACATGTTTGACTTAGTATGAATAGAATGCTAGATTTCTAGTTAAAAAATAGATATGCAACAAGCAACAAAGGTTTACTGTTAGCACAGGGAACTGTAGTTGATATCTTATAATACTCTATAATGGAAATAATTTCAAAAATAATATATGTGTATTTGATTAACTGAATCACTTTGCTCTATACCTGAAACACTGTAAGTCAACTATTCTTCAATAAAAAATATACAGAGATATTTAAAAAAAGAACTTCTACAATTTAACAACAAAAACTTAATCTGATTTAGAAATGGGCAGAAGACTTAAATATATATATTTTTAAAGAAAATAACATATGGTAAGTACATAAAAAGACACTGAACATCATTAATCATTGGCAAAATGCAAATCAAAACTACCATGAGACACCACTCCATTAGGATGGTTTTTATTAAACACAGAGAGAGGTAAGTAAGTACTGGCAAGAGTGGAGAAATTGGAGCTCCTGTAATACTGACGGAAATGTGAAATAGTGCAGCTTCTGTGGAAAATATAATGATAAATCTTTAAAAAAATTAAACACAGAGCTACCATATGACCCAATAACTCAATTTTTGGACATAAATTCCAGAACCGAAAAGCAGAGTCTCAAAGAAATGTTTGTACATCCATGTTCATCAGCAATGTTATTGATAGTAGACAAAAGTAGAAACAATCCAAATTTCTATTGCAGAAGGAATGGACAAAAAGAATGGTGTATACATACAGTGGAATTTGAAATGGAGAATGAAATTTTGAGACGCTCCACAACATGAAAGAACCTTGAAAACATTAAAGCTGGGTGAAATACAGCAGACCCTAAAGGACAAATGGGCTTTCCCAGGTGGTTCGGATGATAAAGAATCTGCCTGCAACATGGGAGATGCAGGTTCGATCCCCGGGTTGGGAAGATCCTCTGGAGGAGGGCATGGCAACCCATTCCAGTATTCTGGCCTGGAGAACCCCGTGGACTGTATAGTCCATGGGGTCACAAAGAGTCGGACACAGCTGAGAAACTAACACTCTCACTTTCACTTTCAAAGGGCAAATACTGTGTAATTCCACTTAGATGAAATAATCAGAGTAGTGAAATTCATAGAGACAGAAAGTAGAATGGTGGTTGCCAGGGGCTAGGAGAAACGGGGATGAGGAGGTATTGTTCAATGGGTAGAAGGTTTCAGTTTGGGAAGACGAAAGATTATGGTGGTGGTAGTTGCATGACAGTATAAATGGACTTAATGCCATAGAAGTGCACACATAAAAATGACTAATATGCTATGTGTATGCTACCACAATTTTTAAATATTTTAAAGATCTGTGTCCTCAAGGGCACTTGCTTCAAAACAATTAAACATCATTAGACTGTACTGTTTTCAATAATATATCTTTAATGTGCAGAAAGAAAAATAACTCAGTTTTCTTCTAAGTTACACTAACATCCAGGGGAGGTAAAATAGACACAATATTTTTGCTGAGTTGTCAACAAAAGATTGCCCCAGACAGAGTTAAACAGACAAGGGAGACTTCATTCAAGGCTACCACAATATGGACAACAGGATGGAAGTTCCTTTAAAAACTAAAAATAAGCTGCCACATGATCCAGGAATCCTAGTCCTGGGCATATACCTGGAAAAGACAAAAACTCTAATTCAAAAAGATACATGCACCCCAGTGTTCATAGCAGCATTATTTACAATAGCCAAAACACGGAAGCAACCTAAGTACCCAGTGACAGATGAAGAAGGTGAGGTACATACATCCAATGGAATAGCACTCAGCCATAAAAAAAGAATGAAATAATGCCATTTTCAGCAACATGGGTGGATCTAGAGATTACCATACTAAGTGAAGGAAGTCAAAGAGAAATACCACATAATATCACTTATATGTGGAATCTAAAAAATGATACAAATAAACTTATCTATAAAACACAAACAGACTCATAGGGAGCAAAGTTATGGTTACTAAAGGGAAAATGTGGAGGGTGGATGGATGACTCAGGTGCTTGGGACGGACATACACACGCTACTTTCTATAAAACAGATAACCAGCAAGGATCTAGTGTGAACCACAGGGAACTGTACTCAACACCTTGTAACAATCTATGTAGAAAAAAATCTGAAAGAGGATACACATGTGTGTATAGCTGAATCTCTCTGCTGCACAGCCGACACTCACACAACATTGTAAGTCAACCGTACTTCAGTTTAAAAAAGACTCTGGCAACAGAGGACAAAGACTGATCTCAACGCTGCGGAAACAAAGGCGAGAGGGTTTTACGTGCCGTGGAGAAGTGCTGGGTGAGGCCAGAGGGGAGACCGCCGCTGTGACGGGTCAGTTGTTCCTGCTCACTGTTTATGGAAGTGAGACTCCCGGCCCTCCACAGAGCCTGGGAAACTGGGTTCCTGTCTTTCTTGCTGATGACATCTCTAATGGGATGGCTCCCATTCCTGGGCTGTAAAACTGGAGAGAGGATAGGAGAAGATCTACTTCTCAAAGGAGCAGAGGAGGAATCTGAAATGACAACTTTTATGAAGGAAATGCTCCTTAAAATCAGAGGTGGAGGGGCCGAGAGCCTGGGAGAAGTCTGCCCAAAATTCCCTCAAGTTGACGTGTACACACTGCCGTATATAAAACAGACAGTCAACAGGGACCCATTGCATAGCCAGGGGACTCTGCTCAATACTCTGTAATAACCTATATGGGGAAAGAACATGAAAGAGAGTGGCTATATGTATGTGTGTAACTGATTCGCTCTGTGGTTATACCTGGAATTAACATAACACTGTAAATCAACTGCACTCCAATAAAAATTTAAAAAGCCAAACAAGGGTCTACCATGTAGCAGAAGCTATATTCAGTTTCTGCTACTATCAGAGGTAAAGAATCTGCCTGCAATGCAGGAGACACAGGTTTGATCCCTGAGTCAGGAAGATCCCCTGGGGAAGGGAATGGCAACCCACTCCAGTATTCTTGCCTGGAGAAATCCATGGTCAGAGGAGCTTGGCGTCCATGGGGTCACAGAGTCAGACATGACTGAGCAACTAAGCACACATGATAAACCACAACAGAAAAGAATATAAAAAAAGAATGCATATATATGGATATATATACACACACACATACATGTATAACTAAATCATTTTGCTACATACCTGAAGCTAACACAATTTTTATATCAACTATGCTGCAATAAAAAAACTTTTTAAACTTTAGTGACCCTGAGAGGAATGTTGTGGCTGGCTTAGTTACAGTAAAGAGAAAAGACACGCCATTTTTTACTCTCAATGAAAAAGCTATTGAGCTTGTATTTCAGCAAGAATGTAATTACACCAGGGAGGACTGGGAAACAAGAAAAAAAATGCTGAATAAAGAAACTGGCAAACAGAGTAGTAAGTTAAAACTAGCATTGAGTATAAACAGGGCTTGTAATAAAAATGAAAATTTGGGAGAATTTACAAATGAAATGGAACCAAAATAAATGACCATAATAATGGGCAAGAAATTGGATGGAGGATGTTACAGTTGGAACATGCTAAGATCTATGGTAGGCTATGGAAGTACTGATATATTTTAGAATTAGGTACTTAAGAGGGTTACTACTGACATACAAGAAGGAAAATAAACTATTTCCAATCTTTAGTAAGAAAGGGGATAAAATAGAGCTCAAAACAGAAACCTGCAACCAAACATGCCAACAAAAAGAAACAGGAAAAAGGCAATCTGGAGCTATTCAGTCGCTCAGTCGTGCCCGACTCTGTGCGACCCCATGGACTGTAGCCCACCAGGCTCCTCTGTCCATGGGATTCTCCAGGCAAGAGTACTGGAATGGGTTGCCACGTCCTCCTCCAGGGGATCTTCCTGACTCAGAGACGGAACCTGCGTCTCCTGCATGCAGGCGGACTCTCTGCCACTGAGCCAGCAGGGAAGCCCAAAGAGAAACCTGCCGACTGCCTTCCCGTTGGACCTGAACCCTGTGGGGAGAGGAGGGGGCGTGTGGTCCTCCAACCACTCGTCAGCAAATCCATGTTTGCGCAAAACCATCTAACACGGAGCTTGTTTTACGACAAAGTGCTGAATGTCTCATGTAATCTAGTAAACACTGAACTGAAAGTGAAAGACAGAATGCTGTGTGGGTCCAGCATGGTTGCGAGTGCATTGCTGTTGTTAAATGTTAAATTTCTGCAGTGAGCTTCTTTTTATCATTAGGTTTTGTATATGTTTACCCCCTTGATTGCCCGGCTGACTAGAAGCTGCGGCCACTGCCCACCACCGTGAGAGAGAATCGTACCACATACCATTAGACAAGAGAAAAGAAAATTAAAAGTATGATTCAAAATTGGAAGCATGATTTCTACTGAATGCATATACCTTTCACATCACCTTGAAGTCAAAAGGTCATTATGTCAAACCACCAAAAACTGGGGGCCTTGTGTATTCAGAATACTCAACAACATAAAACCAAAAATACAGAAAGTGAACATGGGAACAATGTAACTAAAAACTTCAATTTACATGTAAGTAGGCAAAGAAACATTCTAAACCAACTGAGAGGTTCCACTTGAGCCAAGGACGTGGAACACTGGGAAGAACATTGCCCCAAACCACAAAACAAAAAAACTGTAGTTGTTACTGGTGGAGAAGAAGGGGTGGGGAAAGTGGGCAGAGGAATTGTCTTGGGTGTAAATCCTATGATATAAAAAAAAAAATATGCCTCAGAAAAGTAATTTTAAAACAAGAATGATGCCCCTGTTTCAACAATCAGGAAAGCCTGAATAAACTTCAAAATTGTTTAACGATTCTTGAATATCTCAGAGAACTCAGGTCGCCAGGAAACCAAGTACCCAGTGCTGGACTGAGGGTAATGACTGCAACAGTGCAACCCAAGTCCGGCTCAACGCCTTATTCTGGAGGGAAAAGAATGTAGTGCAGAGAGTGTATATCACACAGCGTATAAAGCTGCAGACCTCTAAAGTACTTCCTTGCGAGATTGGGAACAATGTTTGACATTTTTCAATCCTAGTCAGCAAAGTTAGGCAAGGAAAAATATTAAAATATGTAAAAATGACAAGGGAGAAGCACAATTACTATTTGTATATAATATATTTATGTCCTTGGAACATCCAAAAAGATCTACAGAAAAAGAGAGAATTTATCAAGATGGAATAAATATCTACAAACAAAAATCTACTGTATTCTTATGAATCAACCTAGAATTTAAATTTGCAAAAAATGTTTTAATATTCCATTTGCAATAATTATTAAATTTTTTAAATGTCAAATGCCTAAGAATAACTTTAACAGAATATTTTTTCAAAGAAAATAAAACTTTACTGAGAGCAGTAAAGAAAAAACTAAACAAAAGCAGAACTAATGCAAAGGTTTCAATTATCTCTAAATTGATTTAGAAATTCAAGAGAATCCTCATCAAATTCCAGTTTGCTTTTTGTGGAACCAAGCAAGCTGACTCTAAAATGTACAGTGTGAAACTGAAAGTCACTCAGTCATGTCTGAGTCTTTGCAACCCCATGGACTGTAGCCCGCCAGGCTCCTCTGTCCATGGGATTCTCCAGGCAAGAATACTGGAGTGTGTAGCTATTTCCTTCTCCAGGGGATCTTCCCAACCCTGAGCCCCGGTCTCCCACATTGCAGGCAGATTCTTTACTGTCTGAGCCACCAGTATATGGTAGTAAAAAAGGGTCAAGACTAATCAATACACTATTTAAAAAGCTAAACAAGATATGAGATCTTGTTCTTCAGATATTAGGGCTTGTTCCACAGTAATTAAGCCTGTGAGTACCATATAGAGATCATCAACAGACCAATGGAACACAACGACCCACTGAAAAGTAGACCTATACTTCATGTGAGCTCTTGTAATATTGCAAGGGTGGCTCCGGAGATTGTTAGGAAAAGAATCATCTTTTCAATAAACATGAAAAACTTAATTAAAACCCTTTAAGAAGACATTGTGGGAAAATACCATCCTTTCTTTTGGATAAAGAATGATTTGTTAAACAAGATGCAAAGAGCACTAACTATAAAGGAAAACATACATTTATTAACGTTGAAACTAAGAACTTCTGGGGCTTCCCAGGAGGCTGGCCAATGCAGGAGACCTAAGAGACCCCAGTTCCATCCCCGGGTCGGGAAGATTCCCCTGGAGGAGGGCACAGCAGCGCACTCCGGTCTTCTTGCCTGAAGAACGCCCCGGACAGAGGAGCCTGGCGGGCTGTGATCCATGGGGCTGCACAGAGCGGGGCACGAGTGAAGCGACGCAGCATGCATGCCTGCAACAGCTCCCGACTGCTCAAAGACACCATCAAAGGAGTGAAATGTCAAGGACGCAGCATGAGAGCGTTTGTGACACAAACAGCTGGAGAATTCACTCTTAGACCACACGAAGGACTTCTAAAAATCAATAGGAAAAGACAGAAAACTGAATTTTAAAATGAGCGAAACACTAGAATAGTCATTTTATACAAATACAAGGGAAGCACAGATGACCAATCCCACTTATTTAATTGGTGCTTTACCTAATTAGTAATAAAAAATACAAATGTAAGAAAACTAGGATACCACTGTGTTTCTGTGTGCTCAGTCATGTCCAACTCTGCAGCCCCATGAACTGTAGCCCGCCAGGCTCCTCTGTCCAGGGGATTTCTCAGGCAAGAATACTGGAGTGATGGCCATTTCCTGCTCCAGGGGACCTTACTGACCCAGGGATCAAATCCATGTCTCCTGCCTTGGCAGGCAGAGTCTTTACCACTGAATCACCAGGGAAGCCCAATAAACTGAGCAGGGCCTCAGTATCTGCGGGCCTCCTTCACAGCTCAGCTGGTAAAGAATCCGCCTACAATGCAAGAGACCCCAGTTCGATTCCTGGGCCTGGAAGATCAACTAGAGAAGGGATAGGCCACTTACTCTAGTATTCCTGGGCTTCCCTGGTGGCTCAGCTGGTAGAGTCTGCCTGCAATGTGGAAGACCTGTGTTCGATCCCTGGGTTGGGAAGATCCCCTGGAGAAGGGAAAGGCTACCCACTCCAGTATTCTGACCTCAAGAATTCCATGGACTGTGAGGTTAGTCCATGGGGTTGCAAAGAGTCAGACACAATTGAACAACTTTCACTTTCACTTTTCAGTTGTCTGTGAATTAGAAACCCAAATCAGATTTGATAAGATGCTTATGCCTAAATTTGATGATCCCCAGAAAAGTAAGTAAAGGATACAGATTTAAAATGCATTATTGAGTGGAAATAGAAAGAAGGAAATTTTTTTCAAGAGTCATTCTTTCCAGCCAGTACTGCTGTTACAGCATTTCCTTGATGGAATGTAAAGCAAAAATGGTACATAACAGCAGATGGGACATTTCTATTTATCATGGACAGACTCACCAATTTATTGGGCTGTTTCATAGGAAAAGAAGCGTCTATCATAGCAGTCAACTCTGAAGAAAATCCTTAAGACACAGAATCAAAGGTCAACTGGCAGATCAGGCTCACGCTTTTGGATAGTGTGGTCTTTGTGATTCCTTTTATCCATGAGACAGATTTCACCTGTGGCTTGTCCAAGATGCCACAGGTAACAGAAAGCATCGTATCTTCAAGAGAAATGGAAGTTTAATAGCTACCCTGTTACCTGTTGACTTGTCCTGGGCAGATGGTTGAACCTCATAAAATCTGCTGCATCAAGGACCTCTGCCTGCGTGGCACAAATGAATCTATCTAGCGAACAGAAACAGGCTCGCAGACGGCGAACACACTGTGGCTGCCCAGAGGGAGGCGGGGAGGGAGGAGATGGGCTGGGAGTGAGAGGCTGGTGGACGCAAACTCTTACATCTGTGATGCGTAAACAACGAGGTCCTACTGCACAGCCCAGGGAACGACATTCAGTATCCTGTGATAAGGCATAGTGGAAAATAACACGAAAAAAGAATATATGTATATGTGTGTGTGTGGGACTGAGTCACACTGCCATACAGCAGAGACTGGCACCAAACTGTAAATCAGCTGTGCGGGGTGTGGGGTGTGGGTGTGTGCAAACAAACTGTGTGTGTGTGTAGATCAACTATGTGCGCGTCTGTGTGTGTGTGTGAATCAACTGTGGGTGTGGGTGTGGGGTGTATGTGTGTGTGGGGTGTGTGTGGGTGTGGGTGTGTGGGGGGGGTTGTGTGTGTGGATGTGTGTGTGTGTGTGTGTAAATCAACTGTGGGTGTGGGGCATATGTGTGTGGGGTGTGTGTGTGGGTGTGTGTGTATATGTGTCTGTGTGGGTGTGGGTGTGTGTGGGGGGGAGGTGTGTGTGTGTGTGGGTGTGTGTGTGGGTGTCTGTGTGTGTGTGTGTGTGGGTGTGTGGGTGTGTGTGTGTGTGTGTGTGTGTGTGTGGGTGTGTGGGTGGGTGTGTGGGTGTGTCTGTATGTGTGTGGGTGTGTGGGGGGGTTGTCAGTGTGGGTGTGTGTGTGGAGGGGTGTGTGGGTGTGTCTGTATGGGTGTGGGTGTGTGTGGGTGGGTGTCAGTGTGGGTGGGTGTGGGTGTGTGGGTGTGGGTGTGGGTGTGTGTGTGGGTGTCAGTGTGGGTGTCTGTGTGTGTGTGTGTGGGGTGTGTGGGTGTGTGTGCATGGGTGTGTGTGTCTGTGTGTGTATAAATCAACTGTGGGTGTGGGGCATATGTGTGTGTGTGGGGGGGTGTGGGTGTGGGTGTGTGTGGGGGGGGTTGTGTGTGTGGGGGGTGTGTGTGCGTGTGGGTGTGTGTGGGGGGGTGTGGGGGGTGTCTGTGTGCATGTGTGGGTGTGTGTGCATGGGTGTGTGTGTCTGTGTGTGTATAAATCAACTGTGGGTGTGGGGCGTATGTGTGTGTGGGGGGTGTGTGGGTGTGGGTGTGTGTGGGGGGGTTGTGTGTGGGGGGGTATTGGGGGGGTGTGGGGGGTGTCTGTGTGCATGTGTAGGTGTGTGTGCATGGGTGTGTGTGTCTGTGTGTGTATAAATCAACTGTGGCTGTGGGGCATATGTGTGTGTGGGGGGGTGTGTGGGTGTCTGTGTGTGTGTGTGTGGGGTGTGTGGGTGTGTGTGCATGGGTGTGTGTGTCTGTGTGTGTATAAATCAACTGTGGGCGTGGGGCATATGTGTGTGTGGGGGGTGTGTGGGTGTGGGTGTGTGGGTGGGTGTGTAGATGGGTGTCGGTTGGGTGTGTGTGGGTGTGTGTGGATGTGTGTGTGTGTAGATGTGTGTGGGTGTGTATGGGTGTCAGTGTGGGTGTGTGTGTCAGTGTGTATGTGTGTGGGGGTGTGTGTGTCTGTGTGTGTGTGTGTGTGTGTGTGGGTGTGTGTGGGGGGATGTGGGTGTGTGTGTATATGTGTCTGTGTGGGTGTGGGTGTGTGGGGGGGAGGTGTGTGTGTGTGTGTGTCTGTGTGTGTGTGTGTGTGTGTGTGTGTGTCTGTATGTGTGTGGGTGTGTGGAGGGGTTGTCAGTGTGGGTGTGTGTGGGGGGGGTGTGTGGGTGTGTCTGCATGGGTGTGGGTATCAGTGTGGGTGGGTGTGGGTGTGTGTGTGTGTGTGGGTGGGTGGGTGTGTGGGTGTGTGTCTGTGTGTGTGGGTGTGTGGGGGGGTTGTCAGTGTGGGTGTGTGGGTGGGGGGGGTGTGGGTGTGTCTGTATGGGTATGGGTGTGTGTGGGTGGGTGTCAGTGTGTGTGTGTGTGGGTGTGGGTGTTTGTGTGTGTGTGTGTCAGTGTGGGTGTGTGTGTGGGTGGGTGTGTGTGTGCGTTCAGTAGTATCCAACTCTTTGTGATCCCATGGACTGTAGCCCACCAGTTATACTTCAATCAACAAACAAAAAAAAACCACTTTTGTCTGCAACAAAGAAATTATCAAGAATTTACTAAATCAACACTTGCCTTCAGAGCACATCTATACAGCTTACTTCCTGTGAATCTGTTAACAGGTAGAAAAGTAAAATTGAATGCCAAGGAGAGATAACTGATTATATGGGCCCTCACACATTCATCACTGTCAACAGTTCTTTTTGGACAGTGTGTTAAAAGTGAATTCTTATAAAGTCAGTATTGCTCCGCCTGGTGTGTTAAAAGAAAAAAGAGGAAATGCTGATAATAAAATAACTAAATATCCAATTTTCATAATAAAATAATTTAATATCCAATTTTTGTTGTTTCTTTGAGGAAATTCCCCAGATGAATCACCTTAAAATATTTGCAAGCACTAGGAGAGTTAAAAAAACAAGAGTAGTGACCAAGCTTCATTGCCCTTTGTGAACTCCTAGTAATGAATAAATTTCTTTGAGTAAAACCTGCAGACAAGAACCAAAGACCTCAACACCTGGACAGTCTCGGTAAGGGAGTGTTCTGCTTTATTAAGTGCCTGATGGTGTCAGCTTTGAATATAAACCCCTTCCAGATCCTGGCTTATTATATATAGCCTTTCTGAGTTAAAATACATTTGAAGTCACCACTCGAATGTCAATTATCATTGTGTTATTTCACAGGCATAAAACAATCCCAGTCCTCTCCTGGAATATAGTTCCTTTATAGTTACTAAATCTCTGATCTCAGGGTTGCTTTTTGTTTTGTTTTGTTTTCTACTATTTTCCTCTTCCAGTTAAAAATCACATATAAAAATGATTGCCGCTGAGAGGGTTCTGGCTAAAAATGACTTAGAAATCAAAAGACAGTACATCTCCCCCTAAACTATGGGAAGTTGCTTTTCACCAGGTATTTATGCTTGCATCCTTATTTGTCACAATAACATTGTGAAATCAATAAAGAAAGCTGCTCATTCTTTCCTCCCACCTCTAATTAATTTATTTATTGTATTTTGGGGCTGTGCGGGTTTTCAGAGCTGTGTGCGGGCTTCCTTAGTTACGGTGAGCAGGGGCCTCTCTCGTCTCCACTCACTGGCGTGGCCTCCGTGTTCCCGGCTCCCAGGCTGAGCTGCCGTGTGGCGTGTGGAATCTTCCCAGACCAGAGATGGAACCCATGTCCCCTGCGTTGGCAGGTGGACTCTTAATCGCTGGACCACCAGGAAGTCCCAAGAAGTCCTTTTTTCAAGTCACTTCTCCAATCAGCAGCCAGAGGACGTATTTTAAAACACGAGCCAGCTGGTGCTTGCTTCTGCCCAAAGTCCTGTCACATCCCCACCCACGCCCATCCCCGCTGTGGTTCTCGCTTCCCCTCCCACCGTTTCCCTGGCCTACTGCCTCCCTGGTCTGCACACTGTCCTTCAAACACACCAGGCCATTCCTGCTTTGGCCCCTCCGAACTGAACCTTTGCTGGACACTCCTGCCTCCAATGTCCACACGGCTTCCTTCCTCAGCTACTGAGCGTCCATTTGATTCTCATCTTCGCAAGGAGACCCACCTTGACCACCTGATCCTGCTCATACTCCACATCTCTCCCCTTGATTCCCTTTGCTTGTTCTTAACCATAACACTTAGGACTTGCTCTCAAATCCCCCACACTCTACCCACAAGTGAAAACTCAAGATGGTGTCATTTTCAGCATCAATCAACCCCAAGTGCCTCAAACAGTTCCTAGCACATTAAGCTCTCAATAAAAATCGGCTAAATAAACACAAGAATGGAAAATACATGTGAGGTGCTCAGTTGCATTTACTCTTCGTCGTGGAGGTTATTTCTCTGTTTTGCTTTCTTGGCGAACTGGCTTAGAACTGCACTATTAGGATCTGGTCTTCCCTGGTGGCCCACTGGTGAAGAATCCACCTGCAATGCAGGAGACCCAGGTTCGACCCCTCCCTGGGTCAGGAAGATCCCCCGAAGAAGGAAGTGACAACCCACTCCAGGATTCTTGCCTGGAGAATCCCATGGGCAAAGGAGAGAGGCGGGCTGCAGTTCATGGGGTCGCAAAGAGTAGGACACGACTTAGTATGCATGCAGGCATTATGATCTAGGAGCTACCTTATTTGAGATTATTGATAACACCTGATGTGGTCTGTAAAATCTAAACCATTTAGGATTTTCAATGTGTGTAGTACTGACTTTAGTCATGGCCCCTGATCTGGACAATATTAGGAAAAAGTCTCTATCCTAGGCTGTAATGTGAGAAGGACTGAGTGAAATGCAAATTGGGAGGAGATTTAGGGCTTTCACTACATTTAGGAGTCAGGGGCTTTCCAAGTGTCCCAGTGGTAAAGAATCCACTTGCAATGCAGGAGGAGATCCTGATCCCATCCCTGGGTTGGGAAGATCCCCTGGAGAAGGGAATGGCTACCTACTCCAGTACTCTTGCCTGGAGAATCCCATGGACAGAGGAGCCTGGCGGGCTACAGTCCATGGGGTCGCAAAGAGTCAGATAGGACTGAGAAACTCACACTTTCACTTACATTCACTTCAGAGACAGGAAATTGCCTGATGCCCAAAATACATTGCTCATCTCACACCAAGAAAACAAGAGACACTTCTGGTTTCTTGCCTGTTAATATAGAGTCTCAGGGTCACATCAGCAGGAGGGGAGCCCCTGGGAGCCAGAATAAAAGCATTAAGGAACTTGGTTCAATTATATCCACTGCCATTCAAAATTGACAATGTACTCCCCTTATTATAAAGCCCCCAAACAAAAACAGAGCAAAGTAAAAGAAAAGAAGGAAATACAGGCTCGGGTTCCTAGAAAAGCCTCAGGACATCCTGCATTTATAGCTTTCCCAACCCATCTCCTGGAATCATTTAAACAGAATTTTACAGTGGGTTCCCTGTATTGAATTTTTCTCCTTGAAGCTTATAAAGAAAAGTGATCATTTGGCTGATGGAAAGTGATTCCATCAGCTTTCTTACTGAAATAGTGCTTATAATCAAAAGGATGCCTTTTAGCATCTAGAAAATACTGTAAAATGGATTTTCGTGCTGGCAATAGTAATCCTTCAAGATATACTGTCCCAAAAGAATTGACTCTATTTTAGTACCAACATCTTGATTTAAGCAGACACATCATTTTAGAAACCTTATTTTCAAAGGAATCAGTAGGAATAAAACCACTTAAGCATTTACTTGATTTAGCCAACTACAGAGAGATCTACTCCTGAACTTGAGCTTGTCTTATTTGAGGTACAGCCTTTGAAATTTCATTTGTGCAAAATATTGTCTGATCTTAAAATTTAGTTAATGGGCTTCCTGGTGTCTTAGTGGTAAAGAATCAATCTGCAATGCAGGAGGCACAGGTTCAATCTCTGAGTCAGGAAGATAGATCCCCTGGAAAAGGATATGGCAACTTACTCCAGTGTCCTTGCCTGGAGAATTCCACAGACAAAGGAGCCTGGCATACTACAGTCCACGGGGTCACAAAGAGTTGGACACGACTTAGCAACTGAACAGCAACAAAATGAGATTCATATTAGAAAATGTGTCTACAAGAAGATATAACTCATCTGACTGACTCAATCTGTTTACTCCATGTTCTTTAAGCAAAGAATATTTTCAAGTTTTTTCACAAAATGGTATTTTTAAGAAATGCTACAATATACTTTGTTGACAGAAAATCAACTTTCCATAATAGAAGAGGTATGTTGATTTTTACATTAGGCAGACGTGCATTCAAATTCTGGTTCTATCATTTACTTGTCATGTAATACTAGGTATATTATATATTTAAATGAGTCTCAGTTTTTTCATCTGTAAAATGGGAATAATACTGACTTGCCTCCATGGGCTGTTTACAGTGATTGTACAGTTTATGTAAGCCATCTTACACATAGAACATGTTAAAATAAATGAGGGGTATTCATATTCTAGAAAGACATCATTCTGATATACTAAAATACCTTAGTAGCCTAGAAGAGATGAAAAGGGTTACAATTTCTTTGGAAGTTATTCTTGTTTGATCTTTCTTTTCTCATTACTGTCAGCCCTCTGTAGACTGCTGTCTCTGATCTGGTCATGAAAATGCCTACCTAATACTCCTCCTCATCCTTACCATCGTAATTCCAGCACACCTGATGAATTAAGCTCCAGATCAATCTGCCTAGTAAATACATGCTTTTGATAATAAAATGTTCCCCATCTAATACCCATTGTGAGGTGGGTGTGTAATTTGGTTACACACCAAATTGAACTCAGATTTCTGAGCCTGATATTTAAGGCTCTTCTCAGCTTTGCACAAATAATTTTTCTGTCTGATCTCCCCACAATTCTTCTCAGTTCAATTCAGTTCAGTTGCTCAGTCATGTCCAACTCTTGTGACCCCATGGACTGCAGGACACCAGGTCTCCCTGTCCATCACCAACTCCAAGTTTACTCAAACTCATGTCCATTGAGTCAGTGATGCCATCCAACCATCTCATCCTCTGTCGTCCCCTTCTCCTCCTACCCCCAATCCCTCCCACCATCAGGGTCTTTTCCAATGAGTCAGTTCTTTGCATAAGGTGGCCAAAGTATTGGAGTTTCAGCTTCAGCATCAGGCCTTCCAATGAACACCCAGAACTGATCTCCTTTAGGATGGACTGGTTGGATCTCCTTGCAGTCCAAGGGACTCTCAAGAGTCTTCTCCAACACCACAGTTCAAAAGTATCAATTCTTCTGCACTCAGCTTTCTTTATAGTCCAACTCTCACATCCATACATAACTACTGGAAAAGGCATAGCTTTGATTAGATGGGCCTTTTTTGGCAAAGTAATGTCTCTGTTTTTTAATATGCTGTCTAGGTTGGTCATAACTTTTCTCCCAAGGATCAAGCATCTTTGAATTTCATGGCTGTAGTCACCATCTGCAGTGATTTTGGAGCCCAAGAAAATAAAGTCTGTCACTGTTTCCATTGTCTCCCCATCTATTTGCCATGAAGCGATGGAACCGTATGTCATGATCTTTGTTTTCTGAATGTTGAGTTTTAAGCCAACTTTTTTACTCTCCTCTTTCACTCTCATCAAGAGGCTCTTTAGTTCTTCGCTTTTTGCCGTAAGGGTGGTGTCATCTGCATATCTGAGGTTACTAATAGTTCTCTCAGCAATTCATCTACACATATCTTGTATTTTAGTCAATCTGACCTACTCACTGTTCCAACCATATTGGGAGGGGTTATAAAGAAGGGAACAGAAAAGCAAGAGAGTAGAGGTATCCTGGGTGCCCGGCTTAAAGGTTAGATGTCTAAATTTGGTTAACTATTTACCACTGATTCTCTCTCCAGAAAGAAACTCCATTTTCTCTGCAGTCTTATTCCCTCTTTGTTCTAGAGAACTGTGTAGCTCCATAATGACCAGGCTTCTCGTAGGCGGTCTGAGCCGAGATGCTAAGGACTGAAGTGATCCTGGAAGCATAGGAGGCGGAAAGGACACATGGGGACCTAAGTGAGGGCCTCTGGCCCAGGGTGAGAGGAGCAGCTACATCCACCTGTTGGTGGAAAGGTTCTGCACGTCAGAAAGTGCCAGAACCTTCCTGGGGAAAATGAAGTCCTTAATGGGAGCAAAGGGCAAACGTTTCCAGATCGTGGTCCAGGTGACAACAGCAGCCTTTCACCTCCTCTCTTTCATAATACTGCTTTCGATTACCCTTATTATGAAATGTGAGTTTTATTGTGCAATTTCCTCTAAAGTCTAATGCAAAGAACATGGGGTGCTCAACCATCAAAACCTTAGTATGTTCTCTGAGCAGCATCATTTGCTGCCATGGTGATGGCAGCTCCTATAAACATCTCAGAGCTCTGAAAACACAGATCAGCCTTTTGATTCTTTGTGTTCCCTGAGGAGCCAGAGAAAGTTCCAGCTGTTGAGGGGCTCGATGTTGTACTAAAGAACACTCAGTCTGAGCCTTCCAGTCTCTGCCAGCCTGTCAAGTCGCGCCTTCTCCCTATGACGTGCCCTATTAAAACCTGTCCCAGCTTTGACCGAGCTCAGTGGTACATCCACCATGAAGCGGTTCACCTTTCCTCTCCTTAGTCCCGGCAGACAGTTTCCTCCTTCAGTTCTCCGTGTATGTGATAGCATAATCTTGTAGCTATTTTTTCTCATGTTGTGGTCCATTTTATCCTTGAAGCAAAAATGGAGGGAGTCGATTTGGGTTTGGATTTATAATTTCATTATTCGTCTGCAGCTCCTCATACAGGGCCTTCTACTGGAAGTACTCACTAAACACTGGCTCCAAAAATGACTCAAAACCAAGTGCGGTCAGCACCCTAAGTCGTGTCTTGGGACTAAGGGAGATAACCTGACATGTGTCTTGAAGGCTGAGGCAGGGACAGTGAACAAAGGGAAGGAAGAGGTATGGTGGGGAACTGTTGCATTCTCGAGACAGAAAGAGCCCCACGTGCTAGGGCAGGAAGCTCAGCAACCGCACAGCTTGGTCAGGAAACGACTATAAATTCAGAAGGACCAGAGGGCAGAAGTGTTTGCTCACCAGAGGGTCAGTGTAATAATGCCCGGAGAAAACTCGTGAAGAAAGCATCTCAGGTAAGGGGACGCAGGGGCTATCCTCTGCCTCATAGCCGTTTCTGAGCTAAAATTATTTCAATAAAGCAGTTTACTGAAAATAACTCCCAGTGCGACTACAGACACTGTGTTTCTTACTTCTTCCTATTATGCTTCAAATAAAAAGGAACTGGCGAGGAAACCTCACTCGTCAGGTGGGACTCAAATGCAGCCGCACTTCAGGACCCAGGAACCCTGACTGAGGAGGGGGCTGAACCCAGCGTCTTCCAGTGGAAACCTCCCGCCCGGCCTCAGGACTCCCTGAGGCTCGGGTTCTTCTGTCTTGTCACAAGGACAGGCAGAGAGGGAGCTTACTGGCCCCTGGCACACTCTGTGGGAAACACAGGAGAGCAGGCAGGGGGGTGCGGCCCCAGGACAGAGGGCTGCACCCTTACAGTCAGAGGCAGGCAGGAGGGGAGACGGTCAGCTTCCTTCCTTTGGGTCGACGGCAACGCCTGCATTGTCAGTTCCTCCTCTGGCCCTCCGTGGTCTAACCAGGACTGTCTCGGCGAGACTTAAATCATACGCATGTAAGCAGAAGGGTGTTTCAGGATAACGGCCTCTTTCCCCTAGTTTCCTAATCCTTTCACCTATATTCCCATCTGGGGTAGAGGCAGGAATGCAGTTGTCAGGGTCTGCTATCTTATAGACCTCCCAAGGCTGAATGCTGCTCTTGGCTCCATTTTTCTGTGGCAGTGGCCCAAGGAAGCGTCTTTAGTTTCAAAATGTTCTGATTGTTGTTTAGAAGCCCGATGTTCTAGGCATTTTCTGCTTGATGTCCAGCTTATGGTGACCTCCTGAGGTCAGTCTCTCCATCTATCTACCTATCTCTCTCTATATATATATATATATATGTGAAATAAAATTGCTCTCTCTCTAGAAATCCTGCTGGGATTTCTAGTTGGGTAAGTATTATTCTATCCCCATCAATAACACTTCCAAACAACTAGTCAGAAACCTGGAGGTTTTCTTGAATAGCTGTACCAGCCTTCTCCAATAAGCAAATGGGTCTGGATTTCCAAATTTATTTATAAGTCAGTAGTCTGGAACTCGATGGACATGAGTTTGAGTAAACTCCGGGAGTTGGTAATGGACAGGGAGGCCTGGCATGCTGCAATTCATGCGGTCGCAAAGAGTTGGACATGACTGAGCACTGAACTGAACTGAACTGAACTGAGTCTGGAACTCAGAACACAGACTCCATGGAAAAGGTGGCAGTTACTCTCCAAGGCTCACTCATGGTCTTCAAGGTGCATGGTCTTCGGGCTTTGAGTTCAGTATCTCACTCCCTTGCTCCACATTATCTCCCAGTTTTTTTTCCCTTTCAATTTCAGCTTTCACTGAAGTCCCATGTGTATTTCTGCAGTGCATCATTTGATACAAGTAATATTTGGAAGCACTTACTTCTAGAGCTCAGTCTTTTCAATATATGCAATGCACATGAAGGTTATTAAACATATGTAACTACATAAAAGTACATCTTTTTCCACATTCATAAACCACTGGCACAATAAGGTCAACGTTCCAGAGGGGTGGGACTTGTGGATGCAGTGGGACATAACCAGTATTGGCTGGAAGATTACAGCTGCATTGACACTGGCCTCATCTCCCTCACAAAACTAAGCTCTTCAAGCGCCTCTCTTAAAGTAGGGCACAATTTTCATTCATCACACTGCACCTCGCTGCTCAATAACAACGAACATTTATTGAGCCAGGTACTCTACTCGTCTTTTTCCATGTATCTTTCAATTCCAGTAAGGTAAATAGTATCAATGTCATCCTCATTTTACAGTTGGGCAGGTGAACTAAAGTTCCCATGGCCATCTAGCTAATAAGTGAAAGATCCAGAGCTCAAAGCCAAACCCATTAATTCCAAACAGCATGATTTTTTCACTCTATGTTGTACTTGACACTTCTCTCCCGCCATGATAATTGCATGTTCAATGACTTTTTGAATAAAGAAAACCAGCTGATACACATCAGATAAAATTCTTTGTTCTGTATGTCACTAGAGGGGTCATGGAATTCTAAAAGTCAGCCCAAGCCACATGGCAGCCATATATTACCCCTTATCCTAGTTGTTTAAAAGAAACTGACTTTTGCATCATGTTGTTAAATTATTTCACTCTCGCTAATTCTTAACATTTTTTTTAAAAAAACCTTTGCAAAGAGTCAGCTCTTGCCAAATTGATCTACAGACTCACTTCCAGTGAAAAATCGCAGCAGTTGCTTTCTGTCTATCAACTCACTGATTCTAAAATTTATCTGGAAAGGTAAAAGACCCAGGATAGCCAGGAAAATACTCAAAGAGAAGAACAAAGTTAGAGTTTGTTCAAATTACCTGACTTCAAGACTTACTTTAAAGCTTTGTTTCTCTCACTAATACTAGAACACAAGTGTGGTATTGTTGAAAAATTGACAAATATTAATGAAAGAGAATGGAGAGCCCAGAAACAGACCCACATAAATATGGTCAACTGATGTTTGACCAAAAAAATGCAAAACAGTGGAGCAAAGATGATCTTTCTAACAAATGGTGCAATAACTGGACATCCTTATGCAAAAAAAAGGAAGAAATTTATACACAGACCTTAAACCCTATATGAAAATTAACTCCTAGTGAATCATAACCTAAATGTAAACTGCAAAATTATTAAAATTCTAGAAGATAGAAGGGGAGAAAAATCTAGGTGACCTTGGGTATGGTGATGTCTTTTTAGATACAATACCAAAGGCATAATCTATGAAATAAATAATTGGTGAGCTGGACTTTGTTAAAGTTAGAAACTTTTGTAAATCCATGGCTGATTCATGTCAATGTATGACAAAAACCACTACAATATTGTAAAGTAATTAGCCTCCAACTAATAAAAATAAGTGGGGAAAAAAAAAAAGACAATGTCAAGAGAATGAGAATGCAAACCACAGACTGGGAGAAAATATTTGCAAAAGACACAAGGGGTAAAGGGCTGCTCTCCAAAAGAGCACAGGATTCTTAAGATTCGGGAACAAGAAAACAATTTTAATGAGTAAAAGATATTAGTGGACACCTTACTAAATAAGATAGATAGGTGAAAAAAAGCAGCACACGAAAATATGCTTCACATCATACATCATTGAGAAAATGCAAGCTAAAACTACACAGTGCAGTATCACTACACATCGTTTAGAAGAGCTAAATCCAGAACACTGGCAACGCCAACTGCCGGTGAAGACATGGAGCAATAGGAGCTCTGATTCACTGTTGGTAGAAACTCAAAATAGTACAATCACTTTGGAAAATAGCTTGACAGTTTCTTACAAAGCTAAACATATTCTTACCAATCAAGCAGTCACACTCCTTGGTATTTACTCAAATGAACTGAAAAACTATGTCCACATAAAAACCTACAAACAGATGTTCACAGCAGCTCTATTCATAATTGCCAAACTTGAAGCAACCAAGACAGTCTTCAATAGGTGGATGGATAAATAAACTGTAGTCCAAGGGGCTTCCCTGGTGGCTCAGCTGATAAAGAATCCGCCTGCAATGCAGGAGACCTGAGTTCGATCCCTGGGTTGGGAAGATCCCCTGGAGAAGGGAAAGGCTACCCACTCTAGTATTCTGACCTGGAGAATTCCATGGACTGTATAGTCCATGGGGTTGCAAAGAGTCAGACACAACTGAGCAACTTTCAAAAATCCAGATAATGGAACACTACTCAGTGGTTAAAAGAAATAAACTATCAAACCATGAAAAGTCATGGAGGAATCTGAAGTGCACAATACTAAGTAAAAGAATCCAATCTGATAATGCTACATACTGCATGATTCTAACTATGTAGCATTTTGAAAAAGATAAACCATAGAGATAGCAAAAACATCTGTGGCTGCCAAGGGCTGGTCGGGGGAAGCATGCTTAGGCAGAGCACGGAGGACCTGTCAGGTGGTGAAACGACCCGGCGTGATGCTAGAGTGGTGGGCGCATGTCATTATACATTTATTGAGACCCACAGAATCAACACCAAGGGTGAGCCCTCATGCAAACTGTGGACTTTGGGTTACACTGATGTGTTCACGCAGGTTTATCATTTCGGACAAATGTTACCTTCCAGTACTCACAGGGTGTGTGGTGGAAGGGACACATGGGACCTCTGCACTTTCTACTCAATGCTACTATAAGCCTGCAACGTCTCTAAAAAATGAAGTCTTTTAAAATGTATTAGTAGAAGGTTTAGGATAACAGATATTGTTGGGTGGTAAGATGTGATACCATAAAGATATACTGCCCCCAACATAGATTTATCAGTTTCACACAACTGCAAACTAACTGCAATGAAATGCTGAGATGTTTCTTTGAACGTAGACAAAATGACTTGAACTTGATCTTAAAGACTGAAGTGTTAACATGAGGCCTTAATCAAAGAGCCAAAGGCCAAAGGAAATGACCAGTTTCATAGGAGTAATGTGAGGATGGAAGGAATGCCGGGAGAAGACCCTCCAACTGTCTGGATGACAGTGAGCACTCAGTAAACGTTAGTTCTTCCTACCACTACTGGACGTAAACAGAGCCTTACTCCTCTCAATGTGGTTCTCGTCAAGGTAGAAAGAGAGAATTAAAATGGTCTGAGGTGAGATATCTGGGACTAACATTCTGGTAGCAAAGGAAAGGAAAGATAAGGTTTTCTTACCAGAGAGACTGTTTTAAAACAAAAGAAATACAAACATACTTGTGACCTATGAGTTTGTGGGTAGAAGGGAGTGGTGGCGGGTGAGAATCAGAAGATTCCTGGGCCCTTTTCCTTGAGTGGATAATGGGAGTGGGGGATAAACAGCCAGACGCACAAGGAAGATGGGTCCTGCCTTCAGAGGGCAGCCTAAACGGGACAGACACCCGGGGGGAGGTACTCGGCCACACACAGAAGCTCGGCATCTGCGGGGTGGAGGCCCCGCAACTGCATTCTAACAAGCCCCCTAGGTGGCCTTTGTTCTTGACAGGGTTTAAATCACTGGTCAGTCCAACCCATGTAGTAGACACATAGGGAAACAGGGCCAAAGAAATGCCCAGTGTCAACCCGCCCTCTTACAGCATAACCAGAACGAGCTTGCAGCTCCCATCTATGCTTCCACCAGACAAAATGAATCAATCAAGTAAAAGCAAGTTTCATACAGAACCAGGAAAGGCTATTCCACAACCACTTAGGCATTTAGGTGTAATAAGAACAATCCAAAGCAAATTTTACAGCTTTTTCAGTTCACTATAAAATGTGACACTAAGTTAATGGTATTAAAATCTGAACTGAAGAAGCATTTCTTGGCTTGGACTCTCAAACTCCGAGAACATAAATATGAAAAGTTCCCTATATTATATACAAATAATTCCATTTAAGAGTTCCATTTAACATGACATACCTCTTTATTTTAAAAAAAAGTTCTGCTATGCCATTTATTAAAACTTGCTAACTGGTTGAGGATACACCTGTATATTAATATTAAAATATTTCTCCTGAGATGTAGGTTAAATTAGTGGCTTTCACTGTCTTACCAGTTCCAAGTCAAGCTCACTCAGAATTACCCCTTCAACACGGATTCAACATATGCATGCTTAACAACACATTTTCAATGAAGAATCTTCTTAAATGTGGGGCATGTAAAGTCCTTTCATACTAATATTTTTCTAGTTAGAAATCTGGGGTATATTCTTCCACATACCACTACCTTCTCCAAAGGATCACAGAGAAAGATCAACAATGTTAATGTCAAGAGAAAAAAGTAGAAAGGCACAGAGAGTAAAGCCTAAGTAGCTGAAGACACTTAGTATAAGGTATCTGGGAACCAGGCTATTCATTCACTGGGCTAAAATTTCAGTCTGTAGATATGAAAGTTGATTGCTGCGTATGTATGTGTGTTTATGTGTATTCTGGTAAGTGATAAAACAGCCAAATGTTATATAATGGAAAGCTATCCTCCACTATTTTAAAAAAATCATAAAAACCACCCAGTTGTGCTAGGATCAATTACTAGCATAATTCACATTTCACATCAAGTGGTAAATATATAAGGATTTTTAACAGGAAATTCTTTTCTGTTTTCAACCCTATGCTATATGCAAAACCAAGTCCTGAGCTATGCAAATTCATTTCATAACTGAAAGTGTGTTTAAAAGAAATACTGATGGCCCTGATAGCAAAATTAAGATAAGTCAAGCTGGTCAGGAATGTAAAATAGAATCCTAGAAGCATTCAGGGGAAAAAAAAGTCAGGAGTAGCAGAAGTCATGAACAAGCAGAAAGCAGTCGGCAGGAGAGCAGAAAGCTGAAGCAGAGACAACCAGAGGAGTTGCACTTTTTCCCCAGAGACCCATCAAAGTGTTAAAGACCTGCTCTAAGCAGAGGAGGCGGGGCGTTGTCCAGAAGTAATGCAAATCTCAGCCCTGGGGGGAGCTGAGGCCTAAGAATAACACAGGATACACAGCAGCTGCCCAGATTAGACCTGGATGAAAGGACTCCCCGGGATGAGGCTGACACTCACCTCCAGCTGAGGCCTTGCCTCCTCCTTCCCTCCTTCCCCTTCCCCAGGGGGCCCTCCTCCAAGACTCACCTGCACAAGAATTCCCATCTCCAGCTCTGCTGCTGGGGCATCCAGTCTAAGACGCCACCTGAGTTCCAGACCCAGTGCCAGGCCCTGGGAATGGTGAACAACAGAAGCCCAGCTCTTCCACCTGGAACTTCTGGATTTGGTAGGCGATGAGAGACAGAGATAGAAGATGAGATGGTGAATGGCATCACCGACTCAATGGACATGAGTTTGAGTAAACTCCAGGAGTTGGTGATGGACAGGGAGGCATGGTGTGCTGCAGTCCATGGGGTCGCAAAGAGTCAGACATGACTGAACAACTGAACTGAACTAAACAGAGATAGACAGTACTATAAAACAACCAGAAAAAGGATTTTATTAGAATTTCCACTACTTCAGTGAAGGGAAATGACACCCACCAATGAGAGGTAATTGGAAAAATTCAGAGTCAGCTACAAGATTCCAGGCGGATGACTAAACAGTACATAGTTGTCATTGAGGGCTTCCTTGATGGCTCAGATGGCAAAGAACTTGCCTGCAATGCAGGAGACCCATGTTCAATCCCTGAGTCAGGAAGATCCCCTGGAGAAAGGCATGGTGACCCATTCCAGTATTCCTACCTGGAGAATTTCATAGACAGAGGAACCTGGCAGACGACAGTCCATGGGGTCACAAAGAGTCAGAAACGACTGAGCGACTTATTCCACTGCTTCTTTCAGTTACCATTGAAGATGTTATATAATGACAATCAAGGAACAGAGGAGCACATTTTGTTTTCTTCAGTTTAGGTACCATTTATTGAAGACAATCCCAGGTTCCTAACTTGAATTCAAAGTGTCACTGCTTTTCTTTCAGAATACAGACTTTCTCCTTTTCTATTATTCCAAGTAAACACAGTTTCAATGAGAGACTCAGACAATTTCTGCCCGATGTGCTGCATGCGTGTAGAATACAAGAAATAAATAAAAGAGAAGAGAGAAAACGTACACACACCCTGAGAAAATGTATAGTATTAAAATCACATGTCTTCAGTAATGTCTGCAATTCAGTGATGTTACCAAGTCTAAGCTCATACTGTTCATGTGGCAAATAAATCAGAAACAAGTTGCTAGGGCAAGGAATAGACATCTGATTCAGAAAGCGGTCGACCAAAAAGACGGTGAAGTACTTACTGTCCCTAGGGAACATCTCCCCCAGTTAGAACCCAGGCTTCTTTTACACTGAAAGGTGAGGAGGCATGACTAGTTGTCAATTTCTTGGTGTCAGAATCCTTTCTTCTTGCAGCTATCCACGCAGGTCAGGTGACAATGTTCCTGTAAACCTCCAACAAATGTTATTCTCTATCTTGCAAATGTTTCTCTCTGTATGAATGGAAAACTGTTATATATACCTCTAAAGATCAGAGGCTCGAGAATGGGCTCTTCTGTATGTTTCAGACTATGGCAATACTCTTGACTTGTAGCAAGAGCAACAGAATGCAAACGCTGAAGTGAAGGGACAGACTCAACTGGAGTGGGATCTGCTCTTCCCTGTTAGAGGGACTCTCATGTAACGTCCACACTTCTCTCTCACGAGAGAGTTGAAGGAATTAAGAACACGTCTCCAAAACTAAGACCTAAAGGACACAAAGCTGTGCAGGGTACTGAGGAAGCCAGAGTTCCCGGCTAAGAGGGTAAGTAACCATGACGATTAAACAGACGCATTTTCCGATACTTAGAAATTCTTTTTATTATTTACTTTTAAAACTTTTTAGTTTGTATTGGAGTATAGTCGATGAAAATGTTCTGATAATTTCAGGGGAATAGCACAGGGACTCAGCCATACATAAACATGGATCCGTTCTCCCCAAACCTCCCTTCCCTGCAGGCTACCACAGGACATTGAGCAGTTTCACGTGCGGCATAGTAGGTCCTTGCTACTTATCCATCTCAGATACAGCAGTGCGAACATGTTCATCCCCGACTCCCTAACTATGCCTTCCCCTTGGCAAATGTAAGTTCGTTCTCTAAGTCTGCGCCTGTTTCTGCTTTGTAAGTAGAAGTTCATTTGTATCATTTCCTTTTAGGTTCCACATATAGGGGCTGTCATAGGATATTTCTCCCTCCCTGTCTGACTTACCTGCCTCAGTATGACACTCTCTAGGTCATCCATGAAGCCAATGCACCTATGGCCAATTAATCTATGACAAATCCTTTTTAATTAGGTGAGAAAAACAGCTTGGCTGCTCCCCTAAAATCAGACCTTAGATACATGTGAGCCTGAAGAGTTTAATTTTAAGGTTAAAATTAATTTTACAGGGTAAAATTAAACACAGATACATGTGGACATGGCTACAATGAAAGGGCTGCAATTAAACTGATTAGTTTCTAGTGTCCTCAAGCCATAAGGCATATTCTCCAATGTACATAAGTGACACCGTTTACCGTCTACATACCTGAGAATTCCTATTTTGAAAATGTTCTCATGTGAAAAATTTCTCAGAAACAGCACTGGAATCATGCCCAAGAGGAAGATTTCAAGCTACCACGTGTATTTATCAAGGCAGGCCACTCTAAGAGTAGAAGTGTTCAAAGTTTTTAAAACACACGTATATTTTCAACTGTATATACTGCAGTGACCACAGGACTGGAAAAGGTCAGTTTTCATCCCAATCCCAAAGAAAGGCAATGCCAAAGAATGCTCAAACTACCGCACAGTTGCACTCCACATGCTAGCAAAGTAATACCAAAAATTCTCCAAGTGAGGTTTCAACAGTATGTGAACTGTGAACTTCCAGATGTTCACGCTGGATTTCGTAAAGGCAGAGGAACCAGAGATCAAATTGCCAACATCTGTTGGATCATCGAAAAAGCAAGAAAGTTCCAGAAAAACATCTACTTCTGCTTTATTGACTATGCCAAAGCCTTTGACTGTGTGGATCACAACAAACTCTGGAAAATTCTTCAAGAGATAGGAACACCAGACCACCTGATCTGCCTCCTGAGAAATCTGTATGCAGGTCAAGAAGCAACAGTGAGAACTGAACATGGAACAACAGACTGATTCCAAATGGGGAAAGTACATCAAGGCTGTCTACTGTCACTCTGCATATTTAACTTATATGCAGAGTACATCATGAGAAACACTGAGCTGGATGAAGCACAACCTGGAATCAAGACTGCCAGGAGAAATATCAATAACCTTAGATATGCATATGACACCACCCTTATGGCAGAAAGCAAAGAAAGAAGAGCCTCTTGATGAAAGTGAAAGAGGAGAGTGAAAAAGTTGGCTTAAAACTCAACATTCAAAAAACAAATATCATGACATACGGTCCCATCACTTCATGGCAAATAGATAGGGAAACAATGGAAACAGTGAGAGACTTTGTTTTCTTGGGCTCCAAAATAACTGCAGATGGTGACTGCAGCCATGAAATTCAAAGATGCTTGCTCCTTGGAAGAAAAGCTATGACCAACCTAGACAGCTAGGCATTTGTTGGCAATTAGATGGACATCTAGTCAAAGCTATGGTTTTTCCAGTAGTCATGTATGGATATGAGAGTTGGACTATAAAGAAAGCTGAGCACCTGAAGAATTGATGCTTTTGAACTGTGGTGTTGAAGAAGACTCTTGAGAGTCCCTTGGACTGCAAGGAGGTCCAACCAGTCCATCCTAAAGGAAATCAGTCCTGAATATTCACTGGAAGGACTGATGCTGAAGCTGAAACTCCAATACTTTCGCTACCTGATACAAAGAACTGACTCATTTGAAAAGACTCTGATGCTGGGAAAGATTGAAGGAGGGAGAAGAGGAGGACAACAGAGGATGAGATGGTTGGATGGCATCACCAACTCAATGGATATGAGTTTGAGTAAACCCTGCGAGTTGGTGATGGACAGGGAGGCCTGGCGTGCTGCAGTCCATGGGGTCACAAAGAGTCAGACACAACTCATCGACAGAACTGAACTGAACCTAGACAGCATATTAAAAAGCAGAGACATTACTTTGCCCACAAAGGTCTGTCTAGTAAAAGCTATGGTTTTTACAGTAGTCATGTATGAATGTGAGAGTTGGACCATAAAGAAAGCTGAGTACCAAAGAATTAACCCTTTTGAAGTGTGGTGTTGAAGAAGACTCTTGAGAGTCCCTTGGACTGCATCAAACTAGTTAATCCTAAACAAAATCAGTCCTGGATATTCATTGGAAGGACTGATGCTGATGCTGAAGCTGAAACTGCAATACTTTGGCCACCTGGTGCAAAGAACTGACTCACTGGCTAAGACCCTGATGCAGGGAAAGATCAAAGGCAGGAGAAGGGGACAACAGAAGATGAGATGGTTGGATGGCATCACCAACTAGATGGACATGAGTTTGAGTAAACTCTGGTAGTTGGTGATGGACAGAGAAGCCTGGCATGCTGCAGTCCACAGGGTCGCTAAGAGTTCGGACATGACTGAATGACTGAAATGAACTGATAATTTGCAACACGGAACGAGAACTGATGTAGAGAACAAACACATGGCCACCAAGAGGGAAATGGGAGAGGGGGGTGAACTGGGCGACCAGGGCGGACAGACACACACCACCCTGCGTAAGAGATGACTAACGAGAGCCAACCGCACAGCTCAGGGAGCTCTGCTCTGTGCTCTGTGGGGACCTGAACGGGAATGAAGTCCAGAAAAGAGGGGATTTATGGAAACGTGTGGCTGCTTCACTCTGCTCTACAGAAGAAGCTAACACTGTAAAGCAACTATCCTCCAATAGAAAACACATTTGAAAAGTTAAAAAAAGAAAATTATATAACATGTTTTCAAAAACCATGGAAGTAGTCCTGCTTTCATCTCTGGTTCTTCAAATTAATGCTGCTGGACCTGCCTTTTTCTTCACCATGCCTAGGTCAGCCCAGTGTGAGCAGTACTTTGGAGAAGAGCCTGAAGATGAGGGGAAGTGGCCTGTACAGTGATGATGGGAGCAACACAGACTATGGGGCCTGGAGGCCGACAGGCCCGGGACCAAGCCCCGGTTCTCCCAGTCGCCAGCTGCACCACCTTGAGCACACCACTGAATTTCTCTGTGCCTCAGTTTCCTTATTCGTAAATAGGCTAGTCACAGGTTGGTGACAATGATTAAACGCGACCCTTGAAGGCAGAGCACTTGGGACACTGCTCATTGCCCTAAGAGGTGTTCAACCACCTCCTGTAATTAATAAACATTTACTGAGCTCCTAGTAAACCTCAAGCGTTGACTGTATCTGCACTTCTGGTGCAGTGGAACAGTACGTAAGAAGGGTAGCTGTGGGCTTCCCAGGTCGCACTAGTCATAAAGAATCCACCTGCTGATACAGGAGACTCGGGTTTGATCCCTGGGTCAGGAAGAACCCCTTGGAGGAGGAAATGGTTCCCCACTCCATATTCCTGCCTGTAAAATCCCATGGACAGAGAAGCCTGGTGGGCTACAGTCCATGGGGTGGCAAAGTCGGACACGACTGAGCACGTACTCACTGAATAACTATAGTGATTTGCCCTTCAACGTTTCCCCTCAAATACTCTTAAAAGTCAAACAGTATTGTAACTTAGATTTAACCAACTCACTCCTGGGCATGAGACCGAGCTGAATTTTATCCCCTGTTCTACAGCCACAGAGGGCCTCCTAAGCTAATTAATGCTATAAACAAGATGGGAGGGGAATTTTGCCTGCATCAGAGCAGTTATTTCCAAGCGCTTTCACCTATAATTTTCCAACAAGCGTCGTAATTGCAAAGTAAGCAGAAGCCAGCATTGCTAAGGCATGCTCTGTCCTCATTCTTGCTCGCCACTATCCACTCGTTAGCGCTGGTCCTGAAGCTGGCACAAGCCAATCGGCCTCATCCTGTTACCCTGCTCACATGCAATGGGACAAAATGCCGTGAAAGATGACAGACCATGCTGATTCAAACTCGGGGTGGGGAAGGCAGTAGATGGGGCCACTGCCTCTGGAGTCCACGGATGTGAAGTCAAGGGCAGCTTGAGTTGGTTTTGTCCTGCACAACCTTAGTCAGCTCATTTCATTTCCTTGAGTCTGGAATTCGTCCCCTGAAAATGTGGACGATGACAAGACCTAACGGTAGAGTTATTACCAGGCTTAAAGAGAAAAATCTATGAAAATCATCTGCCATAAGGTAGACCCACAATAAGTGCTTAAGAAAATCTAGCTGCTGCCACAGATTATCATGATCTTCATCATGCTGATCACCAAATATGATCAGCGAGACCACAGCGGGTAAGAAAAAACCCGCACTTTGACAGACAGGGAACAAAAGGAGTCTATAGATTCTCAAAAGGAAATAAAGTGGACAATTAAAGAAATATCCACATTCGGTCTCACTTTTAAAAATTGCACTAACATTCGAAATCTCAGATTTTCCCTAAAGATATTAAAAAAAATTCTTAAGAAGAATTACACTATCCCCTTATGTCAGCAACCCACATTTTTAAATAAATTAATGAAATACCAAAAAGAATTACTTATACCTTGGTTGCCAAAAGGCAAATTTTTATTTTACTTATTTATTTGGTCAAGAGAGGCAGAGGGAAAAGAGCTGTATTTCTCCAAGTCAGGTTTATGGACTCTGCTCTAAGTGCATTATCAAGCCAAGATGTGTACTCACCAACTGTTTCAGACTCAGAGTTGGGGAGCAAATCGAGACCCAGGGGATTTCATTTTCACCTGAGAATATCAACTTTCAAAGTCAAGGTAATTTTGTTAAGCTTTCATACTGTATTCCTCTTCAACTAAATCTGAGATATCAGGGTATTAACTTGTCAGTGGAAAAAAATTTGAAGTGCTTTTCTCAATTTTTGAAATTATCTATTTGATAAAGCCCGTAGCTTAACTTCAAGGTTTTTCTCTTAATCTTTCCAGATCAGGAATATCTCCAAATTAATTTTGAGATGACAAAATTCTGCAGTTAAATTGAGCATAATCATATATGATTCCTTTAACATAGTCATTTTATTTTTTTTTAGCAGAAAAGATGTTCGCATTTCTGAGCGAAATTTCCATAGAGCCACCACAGAGCATCTCATTCTGCTCATCTTGCTTGAAGCCACAGTTGGATTTGGAGGGTTCCTCAGTGACAAAGAGTTGCTTTTTCCTCTGGGAGAAAGCTCATTCTATTTGCTCTTCCCCACTAACTCTCCCAAGTGGACTGGCCCTTCTCCTGCAGACAGCAGTGCTAACACTTGAAAAATGTCATTTCATGTTGTTCTTTCTAAAAGGATTTGGAACCTAGGCAGCTTCACTCCTGTGCTTGACAAATAATCATTCTTGATTGAAAAACAGGACGAAGTGGAAAACGCTTCCCATCAAATGGATTTCGAATGCGAGGCTGCTGCACTGTGATATACAGTCATAGAATAACAGCCCTTTTGTGAAAAGGCACTTCAAAACAACCCACGTAAGTGAGCGACGATACTTAGCCCCCGTCTATCATCTATCCCCCCAAATCTGGAGAGCAGCAACACATCAAAAAAACAAGAAACCAGGTCTCCAGACTTCACAGTCCAAAGACAAAAGCACCTGATTAACTGTGGGCTCGCTCTCTTGATGAAATACGTGCACCATACAGTCATGGCTGAAATGAGCCTAACATGTGCCCAAAGGAAAAGCTCAGAGTCTCCAATACCAGCAGTTAGGAAGGCAGGATTAAAGATGATTAATAGGAGGAATTTAACATAAACAGGAGGAAACCTGGAGGCGGGAAAGAACCTTCCTTCACACTCATTTTAAAAAAATGAAAAAACATTCCTATATGTCTATCATGTTTTAAAAAAGAGAATCCAGTTCTTTGAATAAGTGACAACAATCCCATAAATAATCAAAACAATGAGCTGCCATTCAAAAAAAGTAGAAAGGAAAGGCACAGCTCTCATGTCTGTAAACACTGTCATGTTGTTCAGCTGGTAAGTCATGTCCTACTCTCTGTGACCTCATGGACTGCAGCGCGCCAGGCTCCTCTGTCCTCCACTATCTTCCCAACTCTGCTCAGATTCATGTCTATTGAGCTGGGGATGCCATCCAACCACCTCACCCTCCGTAGCTCCCTGCATCTCCTGCCCTCAGTCTTTCCCAGCATCAGGGTCTTTTTCAGTGAGTCACCTCTAAGCATCAGGTGGCCAAAGTATTGGAGCTTCAGCTTCAGCATCAGTCCTTCCAATGAACACCCAGGACTGAGCTCCTTTAGGATGGACTGGTTGGATCTCCTTGCAGTCCAAGGGACTCTCAAGAGTCTTCTCCAACACCACAGTTCAAAAGCATCAATTCTTTGGCACTCAGCTTTCTTTATGGCCCAACTCTCACATCTATACATGACCACTGGAAAAACCATAGCTTTGACTAGATGGACCTTTGTCTGCAAAGCGATGTCTCTGCTTTTTAATACACTGTAGGGTATGTGTGTGTGGGAATTTCCAGATTCCATGTAACCCATATATGGAATTATTGGGGGTTGTTGTTTAGTTGCTAAGTCATAACCAGCTCTTTTGTGACCCTGTGGACTATAGCCCACCAGGCTCCTCTGTCCATGGGATCTCCGAAACAAGAATACTAGAATGGGTTGCCATTTCCTTCTCCAGGGGATCTTCCCAACCCAGGGATCAAACTTGTGTCCCCTGCATCAGCAGGCAGATTCTTTACCACTGAGCCATCAGGGAAGCCTATAACTCATTTACGGATCCTCAAGTAGCCGACAAAAATCTGTGTCTTTGTAAACTCTTCAGATAGTTCCAGTTTGAGACATCTGGTCTAGAGAACACGAAAAAAGATTGAATCTTCCCTACTGTACTAACTCATTCTGACCCTGTGCATCACACATCTGGAATACTGTCTCACCTCCTTGGTAGGACTACCAAATATGTCGCTCTATACGGGTCTTGGCCAAAAGAAACTCCCAGTCCTATGGGATTATACTACACTCACAGGATCAGGGTAACGCTCAGTAAGTGCCCTTTTCTAAGAGAATATTGACAGTTCGCCATTGAGTATCCTTGTCTCATTGTAATTCACTGGTTCTGTGCTTTACTTTTGTCATCTCACATGATTCTTGAAGCTTGCAAGAGCATGGTAACATGTTAAGGCAAAAAGGGCTTAAAAATAATAAAAATCACATTCTGTGGTGAAAGATGAGTGGTGGGGAGGATGAGACACAGATTTCATGGTCATGAGAAGTAAGCTCAATACCTTCTACCTTCAACAATTAGAGAGAGAAAGGAAAACCAAAACACATTTGCTATCATTGACTACATGCCATACCCTAGTCTTACCATGTCATGTGCATTCACCCTTGATTCTAGCCCAGTACTGTTAACCCCACTGTCTTTCTCACATTGGGAAAAGACAAAGGTGTCCAAGAGAGGCCTGAATAAGATGCTTTACAAATGCCAGCCACTAATAAGCACTCTCAGCTTATCCTCTGCACACAACCGACTCTCCAGACAGCCCGCGGCCTGCCGTTGCTCACAGGGAGCAAAGTGTCAAACAGCCAGCGGTGCTCGTCCCAGAGGCATTTCTTATATCCACAGACATGATCTGGGAATTGGGATTTTTTTTATTTGCAACATTCAGACAGTCTCTTGTAGTCCTAGGAGACCACTTCTGGCAGCAAAGTTGGCAGGAAAAGAGATTTTCAAAAGAAAAGAATCTGTCTAAATACCTTGGAGAACAGTGACAAGAGAATGGAGAAGCGTTCTGCTCCTCATGGATCAGAACGACTTTCCATTCAAACCCTCAACGGCAGGTGGAAAGGAGAGACAGTTTTTAGGATAACTTGATCCAAAAAAAGATCTTTCATTATATTTCTCATTCAACTCACGTTATCCCCCAAATACACTTTTTTCCACTTTTTGAAACATAACCATGAATTTTCAGTAATTTCCTTATCTGAATTGTATTATTTTTTTTCTTTGAACTTCATTGGGCAAATATCCTAGGTTAAATACCTGAGATTTCCAGGAGTCAGAAAAATCAATAACTTCAAATAATCCATATGTAAGGCATCTTCATATCAGAGAAAAGCAATATTCAGATGTCTGTATGTTCCACAGATGTCAGCATATCAAAATGGCTCACCAACATTATATATTATGCACTTGAATGAAATTTTTTAAATGTGCTTAGTCACTCAGTTGTGTCTGACTGTGACCCCAAGGACTGTAGCCCCCCAGGCTCCTCTGTGCATGGAATTCTCTAGGCAAGAACACTGGAGTGGGTAGCCTTTGCTTCTCCAGGGGACCTTCCGGACCCAGAGCTTGAACCCGGCTGTCGTGCCCTACGTGAGGACTCCCCAGTGTCGGAACCACCAGGGAAGCCCACCAGTCCCACTGATGTCTCCTGAACTAAGCTAAGCACACGCGCCAGCTGCAGAGAGCACTTTAACAGCTCAGAAGCAGGAGCAAAGATACAAGGTGGAAAGTGAACGAGACACAAGTTACAGGCACAGCACGTTAAGTGGCCCTAGGATCATTCTCTAACCTCCGTGAACCACACTCATGACCAAGTAGCTTGAGGTCTAAAGGGCTTCTGGTTTGCTCAACTGTTGGCATTTGGTTCTGAGAGATTTAGACGAGGAGAAAGCAAAGGATAACAATTTCACTCTGGTATTATACAATCAATAGCATCGTCCTCTAGAGCAGTGCTGTCCAAGAAAGTCACATACAAGTCACATAGGCTATTTATTTTAAATTTCCTAGTAGCCACATGAAAAAAGATAAGAAATATATGAAATTAGCCTTAATGATATGGGATTAGGATTGACTTATACACACTACTGTATACAAAACAGGTGACTAATAAGAACCTATCGTAGAGTACCGGGAACTCTATTCCACCCTCTGTGATGACCTACATGGAGAAAAAAAGTCTTTTAAAAAGTAGATATATGTGTAACTGAGTCACTCTGCTATATACAGCAGAGACTAACACAGCATGTAACTCAACTATACCCCAATAAAAATTAATTTTAAAGTGATTTGTTACATTTAATCCAACATATATAAAACTACTTCAATATGAAACCAATATAAAAAGTTATTACTGAGATATTTGACATTTCTGTGCTAAGCGAATGAAATCTCAGGACATCTCAGTTTGCACTAGGCATATTTCAAGTGCCTCAGAGTACGTTTTTGGATGAACATATGCACACTACCATACATAAAGTAGACAATCAGTAAGGTCCTATGTATGGTGCAGCATAGGGAGAAAGAATGCATGTGATTATATAAACATATTCACATATGAATATGCAAATCGCTTTGCTGTACGCCTGAAAGTAATCCAATTGTAAATCATTATACTTTAATAAATTAATAAAAATTCACAGGTGGATACTCAAGACCAAACAGGAAAACAATAGCACACACGGCTATCGGCTGCCACAATGAACAGCACTGACACAGAACATCTCCGTCTCACAAAGTTCCATTGGACTGTAATGATCTGGCATATTGGAAACGTTAAAACGCAGAAATCGGGCCACCAGGCAGCGTTTGCTCTTCCTATGCACCCAGTCGCTGGGGCTAATGAAAATTTCAGTTTAGGAAATCTCAAACTTTTCCATCAACAGACGCACAGATAAGAAACACATTAAGGGCTTGAAACTGATGACCCCTATAATGTAGGTACCTGTCGGCTCTCACCGCGTCTTTGGCAACCGTTACAAGAATCTGTATAAACAGCTTTGTTGTTGTTGTTTAGTCACTAAATGATGTCTGACTGTTTTGTGACCCCAAGAACTGCAGCCCGCCAGCATTCTCTGTCCATGCGATTTCCCAACTCTGTCCGTGGGAATATTGGAGTGGGTTGCCATTTCCTCCTCCAGGAGATCTTCCTGACCAGGGATCAAACCTGTGTTTCCTGAATCTCCTGCTTTGGTGGGTGGATTCTTTACTACTGAGCCACCACGGCCTCCTATGAACAGTATTACTGACCTTAAAAGAAACAACTTGTTTCAAAATAAGCACTTACAAAGCACTATGTTTCAATATTATCTCCACTGCACCTTAAAAGAGACACCGGACAGTTGGTTTGAACTTGGATTTTTCTTTCCATTTATCAGTGTTTTCGACAGCAGGGACAGGCACAGAGCCCAGGAGATGAGCCAGTCTCCCTGGAGGGTAGCCAGGAGTGGTCCCACGGTACACTAGTCCAGCTCAGAAGTTCAAGGGCAAACCCAGCAGCCTCCTTCTTCCCCCTCCTTAAAGGAAGCTGCCAAAAGAACTGACTCTTTCCTAAAATGGTTATTACAGAAAGCAAATATGTGGCTCAACCATGTAGTCAAGGCACACATTTATGGAAGTCATGCCAAGGCAGATACTTAAATGTGGTGAATGCAAAACTATACATACAGCAAGAAAGAGGAGCCTCAACAGAGAGAGCGCTCTCCCCGGCCGCTCTGCTCAGTAAGCAGATGGCGTCAGGGCAAGAAACCGGCCCCATCTCCCTCCCCACTGGGGCATCTTTTTGACACGAGTATCATATAATCTTTTAGTAAAATATTTTTCATGCACATGGCCCCTAAACTCAACAGTGCAGTTTATTGCCTGGAGCAGTGGTAAAGAATCCTTTGGGCAATGAAGGAGAATGGTTAGATCCTTGGGTCAGGAAGAGCCCCTGGAGAAGGAAATGGCAACGCACCCCAGTATTCTTGTCTGGAAAATTCCATGGACAGAGGAGCGTGGTGGGCTACAGTCCATGGGGTCGCAAAGTGTCAGACACGAGTGAGCGTGTATGCACATATGCAAAGGTTAATCTAGGACATTTTGACTGCATAATTTTTGCCTGAAGACTTGAATATCCACCATACCCCTTTACTTGTCATATTTTATGTGGCAGTTTCCTCCAAGACCTTTTAAAACTGACAGCATGGTAGGGGAGACAAAGGTATGCACACAAACCACTGTCAAGTCAGGCGGAAAGCCACAGCACCGGTTAGACTGTTAGACCATGTGGGCTCAGGCAGCGGACTAACATCTCTGCCGGGCAAAAGAAGACTTCTGAAAGGGGCAGCATTTGACATAGGGCCCCAAGAAAAATGAGGACTTCAAGAAGCAGGAATAGGATGGAACAACACCCAGCAGGCAATTACATGAGTAAATCCATAAAAATAAGAAATTAGATTATGTGCTGAAGAAATAGACAGTACTCCAGTGTGACCAACATGTAGGAAGCATTTTTTTTTTAAGTGGGGAAATGTGTGTGTGTGGATAGAGGCTTGGGCCCAATCCCAATATGTTGATTGTGGTGGAATAGGCTCTGATTCTAAGCTCCAATGTGCATAATGGCCCAAACATAGTAAATACTTACTTTCCATTCATGTAACATTGTCCAGCAGAAACCTAACCTGATGGGTACCTGTCCTCCACATGGTGATTCAAGGATCTGGGTTCCTTCTACCTTGTGGCTCCACTATATCTTAGGGGGGAAACATACAATATGGTCTGTATTTCAGAGAACTAAGTATGACTTTTACATTTCTAAAGAGTTGTAAAATACTCAAAATAAGAAAGGTTTGTATTGACATACCATCCCACAGAGCATGAATATTAACTATCTGGTCCTTTCCAGAAAAAAACCTTGGCAACTTCTGCCTTAAGGCCTCACTATCTCCTGTATGCAATAGTCACAAAGAGAAAAAATTTGTGGAGTGGCTTCAGCCCTTCCTTAAAAGCCTTACCACCAAATGACATCCATCACTTCAGCCAAACATCACTTCTCCTTCCATTGGCTAGAACTCAGTCACGTGGCCAGTCCTATTTCCAAAGAAGGCTGGGAAATGTAGTGCAGCTGTATGTCCAGGAAGAAAAGGAAACAGGATTCTGGTAGACAGCTATCAGTCTCTGAACTTCCGGCTTATATTTTCTTCAAAAACCAATGAGGAACCACAGGGAATTTTGGGAGAGAGAACTGATGTGTTAAAATTGCTTAAAAGCATCTCCTTCTGAAGTTTTAATAAGCATTCACCTGCAAGAAGCAGAATCAGGCATTCTCGAGGCAATGAGGCACTAACCAGACTTACACGCACCTGGCAAATGGCCCAAACCGAGCTTTTAAAACCACCTATTTGTCAGTTAAACTTCACCACAAAGCAATTAGCATACTGATTTTTATTTCCAGAAAGCACAGACTTTAGTTGTAAGGATTTACAATAACAGTAGATTCTCATTAATGGTATGTGAAAAACACCAACAGCACAGTATTGATCCAAAGATAAATTTCCTTCAGTGGAGAAGCACAGACCAGATACCATGGAAACACAAGGAACATATAGGGAGTTGGCAGTTCAGGATCTGACCATCTCTCCATGCGATGAAACTAACAGAGGCTTAGAAAGCAGAACGGCCTAGGTTCAGATCTCCACCCTGACACACGCTGAAATCAGCATGGCCTGGGTTCAGATTTCCACCCTGACACACGCTGAAAGCAGAACGGCCTGGGTTCAGATCCCCACCCTGACACACGCTGAAAGCAGAACGGCCTGGGTTCAGATCCCCACCCTGACACACGCTGAAATCGGAACGGCCTGGGTTCAGATCTCCACCCTGACACACGCTGAAAGCAGAACGGCCTGGGTTCAGATCCCCACCCTGACACACGCTGAAATCGGAACAGCCTGGGTTCAGATCCCCACCCTGACACACGCTGAAAGCAGAACGGCCTGGGTTCAGATTTCCACTCTGACACAAGCTGAAAGCAGAACGGCCTGGGTTCAGATCCCCACCCTGACACACGCTGAAAGCAGAACGGCCTGGGTTCAGATCCCCACCCTGACACACGCTGAAATCGGAACAGCCTGGGTTCAGATCCCCACCCTGACACATGCTGAAAGCAGAACGGCCTGGGTTCAGATCTCCACCCTGACACATGCTGAAAGCAGAACGGCCTGGGTTCAGATCCCCACCCTGACACACGCTGAAATCGGAACGGCCTGGGTTCAGATCCCCACCCTGACACACGCTGAAAGCAGAACGGCCTGGGTTCAGATCCCCACCCTGACACACGCTGAAAGCAGAACGGCCTGGGTTCAGATCTCCACCCTGACACACGCTGAAAGCAGAACGGCCTGGGTTCAGATCCCCACCCTGACACACGCTGAAAGCAGAACGGCCTGGGTTCAGATCTCCACCCTGACACACGCTGTCTGACCGCAGAATCACTCCATGGCTCAGTTTCATCATCTGCAAAACAGAAGTTAAAAAAAACTGCTTTGCAAATGATTGTAAGGATTAATAATAATAAACAGAAAGCAGTTGATGCAGTGTCTGGCACAGAATAAATCTAAATAAATTTTAACTACTATCAGTACTATTATCATTATTGTGCCCATTTAGGCCTCTTTTGAATAAAAATGAAGTCATTTGTATCTTAAAATGGTTTGCCAATGACATGTAATTTACAAACATATCAAAATATATAGTTACAACTTGCTCTTTAATTTCAAATTTATAAGAAGCAGAAGTTCAAAAAGCAATTTCCTTAATTAAGAGGAATCTGATATTTAATACACAAATGAGGCTTCAGAGCCATTAGATGAATGAATCCAGCCCATTTTTCATGCTCCTCTGTGGTTTTCAAGACTAGTCCACCTTTAAACACTTCAAACCTAGCGGTTGCTGGATGAGAGTTCCAGTAGAGTCCTTTTCCATTATGAGACCCTTGTATTAGTCACACAAGTCATCATTTAGTAGAGAAAGATATAAAAGACAATGCGTAGAACACAGTATTTTGTGACCTTCATCTGAGGCTTTTTGCTCCATGACAAAATCAGTGGTCAGCTTATTAAAGCATTATGTACTATGAACTTCTTAGCTGAAGCACACAGCAGGCATTCAGTGAGAATCTGTCGTTTAATAAAACAAAGTGGACCTTGGGCCTGTAGTTTATGAGTTACTCTTCTTAAAGGCACCTGTCATCTGCTTTCAAAGTTGACATGATTCCCACCTTAAGCTGGGTTCCCTTGAAAGCAGGCCTAAGATAAGAATTTGAAGGTGCATGGTTTATTTTTTGATGCTACCCCAGAAAGAACCAGGAGGGAAGCCAGGAAGTAAGGTGCAGAGAGGGAGGGAGCAAATTAACCAAGTTTCGATGAGAAAGTTACCCCTGCCGGAAACTGGGGCTCAGTCCTGGAAACCTCTGGGGGCAAGGCCTCAGGGTTGTTCCATGAGATGGGGGGGAAACTAACATGTTTAACCACTAACTCCTTTTGTTAGGTTAATGGAAAGGCCTGAAGGTGTTAAGAGCCTGGTACTCCATCCTGCCCAGTTAGGCCAAAAACTTTTCTCTTCCTACAGCCAGAGAAAAACCCCTTGTGGTACTGAAAAGGTATGGGTAAGGTGCTAACAATGTGTATTAATATATATTATTGTATTATATGTTATGGAATTACACTATATACTACATATAAACATAGTATATAAATTAATATTCTCTTATATAAAAATTAGTTAAAATAATTCTAATAATATTTAATAATAAAATAAGCCAAGTATTGTTATCATTACTGGTACTTTACCCAAAAGGAAATATGTTTATCTACCTTAAACCATGCCAGAAAATCTGACTGTCTGTTGTACTAGGGTTCTCCAGAGAACCAGGAGCAACATGATATATGCATAGCTCGATAGATATGGAGATGGAGATGGAGTCACAGAGACAGATAAGGAACTGGCTCACCTGATCACGTTTACAGAGGCTGCCAAGTCCTGAGGTCTGCATGGGGAACTGGGAAGCTGGAGAGCCATGAAAGACAACAGTGCAGTTTCAATCAAATGATGTCAGGCTCCAGATCCACAAAGAGCCAATGTTTCAGTTCACAACTGAAGGCAAGATAAAACCAAAGCCCCAGATCAAAGGCCACGGGGCACAAAGAATTCTCTCTTACTTGGAGGAAGGCCAGTCCCTCAGTTCAATGCAAGTCTTCAACTGATTAAATGAGGCTCACCCACGTTAGGGCAGGCAATCTGCTCTACTCAACCTACCAACTCAAATGTTAGTCTCATGCAAAAGCACCCTCACGGTCATAAAAGAACAAAACTGGGTCATCTGCAGAGATGCAGATGGACCTAGAGACTGTTATACAGAATGAAGTGAGTCAGACAGAAAAACAAACATGGTATATTAATGCATATATGTGGAATCTAGAAAAATGGTACAGATGATCTTATCTGCAAAGCAGAAACAGAGACACAACATAGAGAATAAGCATGTGGATGCCAAGAGGGGAAGGGGAAGGTGGGATGAATTTGAGATTAGGATTGATGCTATCAATACTATGTATAAAATAGATAACTAATGAGAACCTACTGTAAAGCACAGAATCTCTACTCAGAGCTCTATGGTGAGCTAATAGGGAAGGAAATCCAAAGTGTGGATGTACGTGTATATGTACATATATATATATATATATATATATACATATAGCTGATTTACTTTGCTATACAAGAGAATCTAACACAACATTGTAAAATAACTTATACTCTAATAAAGATTAATTGAAAAATAAAAACAAGCCAAAAAAAAAAACAACCAAACAAACCAGAAACAAAAACACCCTCACAGAAACACACAGGATAATGTTTAAGCAACTACCTGGGCAACTCATGATCTAGCCAGTTGACACATAAAAGTAACCATCACATTCATTTAGCAAATGGAGTACCCAGTCATTTTTTTTCAGATTGAGAACTCAAAATACTTGAATTTCTTCACACTTCCCCAAGAGACAAGAACTAAACCAGGGAAAACAATTACAGGAAAGTGTTTGAACTAGCCCCCACTGAAACACATTATGAGAATAGCTATATTTTATGCTCAACCATTTCCGTCAGTCCAACTTGTTTTTAGGGTCAAGGGTCACAGATCTGCAGTCAAGGGTGTTTATTTCTAAGAGCTCTGGACAGACCACCGTGGGAAGAAACACCGACTGCCTTATATATACATATGACACAGAGGTTTCTATAATGAAGCAAGAATTGCAGAGATCAACCTGCTTTGTAGATACATTAGTGACCCAAACAACCCTGACATTTGAGTTCCTAGATATATATAAACACATCAAAATCTAGTTAATGACTGATCTTTATTGTTTATAATAAATCAGGTTTTACCTTTCTAAATATTAATGGCTCCATACAGTTATCTCTAACACCCTCTGCTTAAAATCCAATAGGTCAAAGGGATTAGGACGCCTCACTTTCAAGGTCTGTGTTCTTATTGGAAATCACAGTGAGTGAGTGTTCACTTCTCTGCTCTGGGTTTATTTGCGAGAAATCACAGTATCTCACCACAAACTTTATCTGCTAAATGTGATAAATATAGTACCTCATTTGTGTGTGTTTTTAATACTTTTTGTGGTAAACATGATATTTTACCCAAAAAAAGAGAAGAGAAGACTTTGCAAGGGGATGAGAGGAGGGTGTTTTTTATTAATTATTTTCTTACCTAGATGTCGGGTAAGAAGTTAGTCAGGATCTCTTCCTGTTCCTGGGATGTAAGAGAAAATAAAATAGAAACATATGCTCTTGTGGTGTTTACATGCAGAGGTCAGAGAGGAAAGATAGAAGTCACTTAAATATAAGCAAGTGCTTAGAGAAAAGCAAGCTGTACAAGAAGAACAGGAGAAAACTGACCACTCCAAACCAGCAGCCAAGAGAGGTTCAATGAGCTCTGCTAGACAGATAACAAAGGTCCATCTAGTCAAGGCTATGGTTTTTCCAGTAGTCACGTACAGATGTGAGAGTTGGACTATAAAGAAAGCTGAGCACAGAAGAACTGATGCTTTTGAACTGTGGTGTTGGAGAAGACTCTTGAGAGTCCCTTGGATGGCAAGGAGATCCTACCTAAAGATCCATCCTAAAGGAAATCAGTCCTGAATATTCACTGCAAGGACTGATGCTGAAGCTGAAACTTCAATCCTTTGGCCACCTGATGTGAAGAACTGACTCACTGGAAAAGACCCTGATGCTGGGAAAGACTGAAGGCGGGAGGAGAAGGGGACGACAGAGGATCAGATGGTTGGATGGCATCACCGACTTGATGGACATGAGTTTGAGTAAACTCCAGGAGTTGGTGATGGACAGGGAGGCCTGGTGTGCTGCAGTCCATGGGGTCGCAAAGAGGTGGACACAACTGAGGGACTCAACTGAACTGAACTGAGACAGATAACCTGAGTGAGTACTTGGGACAGCAAATAGAAGGGATAACAGAATTAACTCTGAACTTAAAGACTATAAAAACCTAATTTCAGGTTATTAAGTGCGATTTCAACTGTAGCCGGGTCTGTGATGTCACCGGGCTCTCTACATCTACTCACCCTGTGGATTTTCTTGGAGTTCAGAGTGAGAGCCTGGCATGGCCAGGAGCCCACTGTGGCAGCCCCCCCTGTTATCCGGCAGGCTATACAGACCTTTGCAGCTTCAGATGCAGGTACACACATCCTCACACTGCACCAGAAGGGCCACTCAGAACACTGGAACATGCCAAGGAAGACGCAGCATCTCTGCTTTAAAAATTCAGTTACTCCTGCAAATCTCCCACGATCTGCGGATAGTTGGGACATATGTCTTCTTCCTCCCTAATGTAGCACACCACAAATTATTAGTAGTAAAAAATTATTTTAAAAGAGCCAGACACCCTTTATGCCCTGACTTGTATTTCCAGGTCTCACCACTTTGCTTAGGTCATTCCTGCAGCAACCAACTGCTGGAGAGGTCACCTGATGGCACACCTTCTGCCCTTTGGGTTGGATGCCTGCCAGAGACTGCCAAGATCCACGTGAACTTGCAGGAGCATTAACACCACTAAGGAAGTGCTTCTCAGAGTGTGGCCTCTGGATTAACAGTCTCAACATCACTTTAGACCTTGACAGAAATGCAAATTCTCCAGCGCCACCCAAGACCTACTGAGACTCAACAGAGATAGTTCAGCAATACCAGCAGAGTCTCATCCCTTGGCTTGGCTTTCCTTCTTCTCTCTTCTGCTCTTCCGAGCCCCACGCTTCAACTCCTTGGGAATCACTTCCCCAAATAAAATAAGCCCTTGTCTCATGCTCTGCGTTTTTGGAGGAACCCATGCTAAACAGCACCTATTCCATCAGTGTCAACACACAAGCTTACTCTCCCACGGATCTCAATCTTCTTTGCCATATCCACTTTCTCAGTGCACAACTCACTCCCCTCTGATTTTAACAAGTGCTTGTATTTATTTCCTTCAGTTTGTTCCTAGTATTCAGTAGGACTATCCCAGCTTCCGCCAGAATCACCATTCACCTTGTTTTAAGAGTACTCTTTCTGTTTTCATTCCCAAATGAACACCTTCTAACCACCAAATTCTTCACTATCAGCATTCAGATCATTATCAAGCAGTCAGCATCAACATCCATGGAAGGATAATTGCTACTAGAATATAACGTCCTGATGACATCCGAGGCGATGCTGGTGGCATGTCCTCTGGAGAGTATAACAGCACACAGCCCATTTTGCCCCAGCGGGAGTGCTGATTAAGAAGAAAGCAAGATCCTCACTCAGCTTGCAATGGTAAGTTTCTTCTCCCTGGAATGTTCCCATCACCTGGAATTCCTCCCAGTAAAGAATCTTTCTGTGATCTTTTAAAAAAGGATCTAGTTAGTGGGATTGGTGGATCACATGGCAGCTCTATGTTTAGCTTTTTAGGAGCCTCCATACTGTTCTCCATAGAGAGTGCATTAATTCACACTCCCGCCAACGGTGTAAGAGGGCCTCCTTTCCTGCACACCTTCTTCAGCATTTACTGTTTATGGGGTTTCTGATGATGGCCATTCTGGCTGGTCTGAGGTAACACCTGATTGTGGTTTTGATTTGCATTTCTCTACTAATGAATGATGTTAAACAACTTCTCATGTGTTTATTGCGCTCCGTATGTCTTCTTAGGAGAAATGTCTATTTAGGTCTTCTGCCCATTTTGTGACTGGGTTTTCTTTTTGATATTGAGTTGTATGAGTTGCTTCTATATTTTGGAAATTAAGCCTCTCCTGGGCATATATCCAGAAAAGATGAAAAGTCTAATTAGAATAGATACACACACCCCCAGCGTTCAATGCAGCACTGTTTATAACAGTCAAGATATGGAAGCAGTCTAAATGTTCATCAGTAGATAAATGGACAAAAATGAAGTGGTACATATATACAACGGAATATTATTCAGCCATAAAAAGAATGAAATAATACCATTTACAACAATATAGATAAAACTAGAGATAATCACACAAAGTGAAGTAAGCCATACGGAGAAAGACAAATATCATGTGATGTTGCTTATATGGGAAATATTAAAAAAAAAATTATACAAATGAACTTATTTACAAAACAGAAACAGCCCACAGACACAGAAAACAAACTTAGAGATGCCAAAGGGGAAAGGGAAGGTGTAGGATACACTAAAAGCTTGGGATTTACAGATACACACTAGTGTATACAGAATAGATAACCAGTAAGGATCTACTGCATGGCACAGGGAACTATTCAATATCTTGTAATAATTTATAATGGAAAATAATTTAAGCTGTATGCCTGAAACTAACACAAAACTGTACGCCAACAACAGTGGCATATGAACACTGTAATTTTTTTAAGTAAGAAAAAGAAATAGATTTAGTTAAACCTAGGTCTTCTATGGCCAAGAAAGAAAGGCACCAGCAGTCAAGAAGGAAAACAACAGGAAAGTTGCCAGCAGCCAAGAAACAAAGGAGGGAAAATGAAGAGGAAGTATATCCAAGTCCAGACTTACTGAGAACTTTCACAGCCTGCTTTAAAATTGCTGAGATGAGAGAGGAGGATCAGATAGAAGTTTTGGATCAGATAGGAGGATCAGAAGGAGGAGCAGATAGAAGATAAAATGTCTTTTCCTCTTCTGTCCAGGACATTTGTGTGAAAAACAGTTTAGTAAAAGAAATAAGATCAATCAAACAGGGTCTGTGGAAAGAAAAAAAATGTAATGAAGCCTGTATTCCAAGCTGTCGCTGTTGTCACAGCACAAGCAAGAAAGGACTGTGTTGGGAAAGCAGGAGGAAAGGTGGGCTCCAGGGAAGAATCAGCCAAAGAATTCTAGACCTCAGCACCTAGTAACTTACAGCATCCTGATGTGAGATAAGTCACCTCACCTTTGACTGCCGCTTTTGCCTAGCTCATTTATTACAACAAATGACTGGAAACCCAAAGCATGTGATTTATTTATCTATCAACTTGCTCAAGCCCAGACTAACCCAGAGAGAAAACAGGAATGAGAAAGCCATCTATCATTTTGAACTAAACACTTGTTACCAAATCATGAAAATTTGTCCTTTATCCAACCTACATCCAAGATCAATAATAAAAGGCCATGTCTTGGGACCAAGGTGACTTGAAGGCTTCCACTAAATCTCCAGCATTCCGTGAACTTGAGCTTCAACCTTCAGAGACAACGGGGCACAGAGTTTGGCAGCAAATGATCCAATTACTTTAATGCTGATGTGAAAATTGTGACTCTGTTAATTTAAAACATAGTTTCACTGTGAATAGTTCAACTTTTATTTTGATTCTGGCTTTTAATACTTACTGATAAGTATGCAGAAAGAGATACTTTGGAACTTTTTATTGTCATATTGCCTATTACTGCTTCTGTGTTTTAAAAATCTGCTTATTGTAAACAGGGTACAGTCAATTGTGCATATTGGATTTAATTTTCTACTAAGCAAATAAAAATGCCTAAATGCAATTTACAGATTCTTTTTCTCAAATATTGTATATGTTGGTTTCTAGTGCCATCTGAATGACCCCATGCTGAAAAGGTTTTCATTTTGCATTTCCCAAAATAAATACAGAGCCCATTAAAAGAAAGAAATGTAAGTCATAACTTAGATAGGAAAGAAAATGCTCCAATCATAACCCAATGGTTTTACATAACCAATATGTCCCTGGTCTCATCAGCCTACAACTATAAAATAAGGTCACCTTTTCTTTTGTTTACCAAACTGCTACAGCAAAATCCTTTCCTAATCACCAGTCATTCCCCCAGTGACCTTCAGCGACTTCTGAGGGTGTCCCAGGATGCTCCTTGCCACCTGTGCAGCCAGGAACAAGCCCTCGCCTCTGACCCTCCACTTCTGGGGTCTTTGTCGTTTGACCTGGACCATATCCACAAGCGCGGAACATAGCTGCCTTGTCCCACCTACTGCTGCTGCTCCCAGACCTCCCTTGGGGAGACCCTGATCCTCCAGTCCTGCTCCACTGGCAAAGGACAGGCAAGGGCCGCTACTGAACTCCCCAACATGCCAACAGATGATCTCTCAGCAAAGAGAACTAAAGTGATTCAAGCTCACTGCAAGAAGGGAGGACACCATCTTCACAGAGGCTCCGCAGCATCTTAGAAGGGAAATCGGAGGTAAGGTATTTACAGGGCTATGGGGCCCGGGCTCAAGTTGGTTAAGGCCTATCTTTTAAGGTGGGGAAATAGCTGGGATTCGGCAGTCTGTGACCTGATAGTTTAGCATCAGTTGATACAGAGCTGAGACTCTGGAAGCAAATACTGATAAGTAAATTGTTTGATAAGCAGGCTGTTTGCCTCAGTGAGCAGACTACTGGCTCTTGATCGATTAATCAGTGGAAATTTCCCAAAGCAAATGGTCAGGTTATTTACTGGCATACCATCTTGTCTTTCCCAGGGAAATGTTTCCAGAAACGAAAGCCTGATGTTAACATAGGTGCACTAGGCCTTATGCAGATATTGTTCACACCAAAGAGCTCCATTTCCCCTCAAAGACCAGCTTCCTGTCTCACTCCCGATCAGCCTCACTCGGTGAAGGGCAGATCATTCCTTTCACATTCTCAGAATCTGCCCAGATGACCCTCAACCTTATTTAGGAAAAAGAAGGAAGGAGGGGAGGGAGGAAGGAAGGAGGGGAGGGACACACACCTTCACTAAGCTCTGCCTCTCCCATACCCTTTTCTCTTGCCCACACTCAACATGGGGGCTTCCCAGTGGCTCAGTGGGTAAAGAATCTGCCTGCAATGCCGGAGACACAGGACATGTGGGTTTAACTCCTGGGTCAGGAAGATCCCCTGAAGGAAAAAAATGGCACCCCTCCAGTATTCTTGCCAGGAAAATCCACAGACAGAGGAGCCTGGTGGGCTATAGTCCATGGGGTCGGAAAGAGCCAGACCTGACTGAGCCCACACACACACAAACTTAATGCGGGCTTGCTGTGAGAAGGCCCCGACTCCCACTAAGGATACGGTACTTAATGCGGGCTTGCTGTGAGAAGGCCCCGACTCCCACTAAGGATACGGTACTTAATGTGGGCTTGCTGTGAGAAGGCCCCGACTCCCACTAAGGATACGGTACTTAATGCGAGCTTGCTGTGAGAAGGCCCCGACTCCCACTAAGGATACGGTACTTAATGCGGGCTTGCTGTGAGAAGGCCCCGACTCCCACTAAGGATACGGTACTTAATGCGGGCTTGCTGTGAGAAGGCCCGACTCCCACTAAGGATATGGTACTTAATGCGGGCTTGCTGTGAGAAGTCCCTGACTCCCACTAAGGATACGGTACTTAATGCGGGCTTGCTGTGAGAAGGCCCTGACTCCCACTAAGGATATGGTACTTAATGCGGGCTTGCTGTGAGAAGGCCCTGACTCCCACTAAGGATACGGTACTTAATGCGGGCTTGCTGTGAGAGGGCCCTGACTCCCACTAAGGATACGGTACTTAATGCGGGCTTGCTGTGAGAGGGCCCTGACTCCCACTAAGGATACGGTACTTAATGCGGGCTTGCTGTGAGAGGGCCCTGACTCCCACTAAGGATACGGTACTTAATGCGGGCTTGCTGTGAGAAGGCCCTGACTCCCACTAAGGATACGGTCTGGCCTTAACCCGATGGCCCAAAAAGAGGGCCACATTCGTGTATTTCCCAGTTTCCGGTTCTGTTGATCTTTCTCATGGTCCACTTGTAACCTATGTTTTCTGGAATCTGGACATAAAGCACATGTTTTTATGCTTCTATGAATATATCCCTACCCAGATCTCCCTTCTAAGCATCAGCACAGAGGCTCACTCTGACTGTGGAAGACAGCGGGAGCCCTCTGCTCTGCAGTTCAAACTTTGACTCTGGGCAGCATATTGATTTTCAAAAGTCTTCACCTTAATAGTCCAAAGCAAAAGAAGACTAGAACAAATAAATATATTCCAATCCAAACTAAGAAAATAAAAGCTATTCAATACACACTTTCTTTAACCTACTGCATTTTTAATCCATTCAAGGAAATAGCCTATCCCCAAGCTAGAGCCATTCATTCACATTTTGTTTAAAATATGAGTTGCTACCCATTGATGACTTCACTTAATTCTAAGTACAATGTCAAAACCATCTGACTCTAGGATATAAACTCTGGAGCCACAAAAGCACTAAGGTCTATGCAATATCCTATTTTGTTGAGCAAATGCTTAAAATTTCAAAATCAAGAGACAACTGGGGTATCTTGAAATTAACTCCACAGTGAATACCCTCCTGGGAAAGCCATGTCCAAAACGGTAAGTTGAATACGCACATGGACTGAGACAAGTATTATTACTTTTTCTGAGTCTATGGGCCCTTTGAAGGCAGAGCCTGTCCCCAGTACTAGACACAAAATAACTTTAAGTGTTTGAAGACTGACCGACTAACTGAGTGAGTGAATCAGTGAATGAAAGACCTGCCATCAGCCGTCCTGGGCTCTGCACTCTGAATCTGGTCTAGAGACCCTGGGGCCGCAGTCAGCTAGAGCTGCATCAAGAGGAAGAATTCCTCATTTTGAAAACTGCTGATACAGCAAATTCATGGGAATTTCTAAGCTCCACAGAGAAGTGACAGACCATAAAATGGATCTAGAAATAGTAGAGCGGGCCAAAATATCCACAGACCTGGAGACAAACCCCTGGAAGAGGCTGGGAACCAGGGCAAGGCTAACGGGTGGAGAAGAGTTAGAACATCACGCTGGGCTGAAGCAGCCCCTCCCTCGGGAAGCACAGTTAAACCAGACAAGCTAGGCCCTCAGACACTGTCCACACCTCGCAGGGGGCAGGAGAATTTGGGGATCCTGCCTCTCGGCATCTTACAACTGACCGTGGTCGCAAGTGCAGAGAAACTGCAAGGTCGGGGCCTCCAACCACCCAGCAGGTACCCAGCCACTGAAAGGAGAGATCTTCTCAACCTTTTCTTTTCTAGTGAACAGCAATGTGACAATCCTTCAAAATCCTTCAGGACTCGGATCCCGAGTATTGCTACTTCTAATAGAAGACTCTCGTCTCTTAAGTACTGCAGGATCATTAACTCTGACTTCAAACGCAGCAAGGGCTTCGAGTCGCCCCTCACCAACAGCTAGGCTTCATGAGGAACACAGCAAGTCCCCTACCTACAAACCTTCGGCTCAGGAGCCTTCAAAGACGCGAACACGTTCCTGTAAGCCAGCTGTCACACTGTACCTTTCAAAGTACCATTTTGTAACATTAAAAATGTTTTCTTTATTTGTGTGTTTGTTTTACATATTGTTTGTATGAAAAGTATTATAAATCTATTACAGTGCAGCACTGCTAACACAATTAGCTGATTGTGCTAGTTGGGTATGTAGGCTAAGCTTGTTGGACTCATGGACAAATTAGACTCATGAACACACTCTCGGAAGAGAACTCTTTGATATGTAGGGGACTCACTGTACATGTTTCAGAATGTATTTAAAATCTGATCCTAACACCACTCCCCATAGGAGCAATTCTTGTTTGGACGTCAGTATCCTTCTCACGAAAGCAGGAACAGAATCATCGCCTCCTGTGGGAAAACCTACAGACACTTGGGCCAGATCTCAGAGAATTCATCTCAGGGATTTCTTTATGGCTCCCTCCTTTCTTCTCTCTCTCTCTCAGGTCCCCAAGGCCGTGATTCTCTACTTTGGCAGCACAGAAATAACATCTTTCAAGCTTCTTTGAAAACTGATTTCTGGGTCCCACCTGCTGACTTTCTGGCCTGGTGGAAGGGTCCAGGTGTAAAAAAAAAAGAATTTTTAGGTGATTCTAATGTACAAGTACTCTTGGTCCATACTTTCTCCTGAGCTCACAGTAAGGCTGAAACAGAAATTCAGCAGAAGAGACCCTCCCAAGAGCAGAGCAAAGGCCTGGATTTACAGCCAGGTTTTCCCCCCAGTGGAATGAAAGCCTGAGGCTGTGGAGAAGGAGGCAGAAGATGAGGGAAAGGGCATCCCTGATATGGGGGAGGGAGCTTCTGCTACAGAGGATCCGAGACTTGGATGGAGGGACTTCCAAGGCCAGCCTGCCTTCAGCGAAAACACTCCCCTCTGCCTGGAGTCAACCTGCCAAGCAAGGGTACTAGATTCTTATCAGCCCTCCAGACAGCAGGGGGGTTTTAGACTCTCTGTGTTAAGATGCGGGCATGAGGGGAGACACCGCTTCTGACCGAAATGCATGGACACAAACAGAACAGAGTATCACTCACCATCTGGTTATACAAAGGGTTAAGTCACAGCCTACTGCAGCCGCGCATCACAGGGCTCCCTGGGGGAATTCAAGATGGAAAAAACAGGATGAGGCATTCCGTGCTTTGGACAAACTAGCCCTTAGATAGTCAAGCTGCAAACCTCAGGAAGAATTCCACGATCCCAGGTTCATGCACCTTCTCCTACTTAGAAAAGCACTAAAGTCATTTTGAGATACTGGTTCTTTGTGATTGTATGCATGAGTGCTCAGTTGCTAAGTCGAGTCTGACTGTATTGGGACCCCATAGACTGTAGCCCGCCAGGCTCCTCTGTCCGTGGGATTTCCCAGGCAAGAAGAACACTGGAGAGCGTTGCCATCTCCTTCTCCAGGCGATCTTCCTGACTCATGAATCAAACCCATGTTTCCTGCATTGGCAGGCAGGGTTTTTTTTTTTTTTTTACCACTGAGCCACCAGGGAAGCCCTTCTTTGTAATTAGCAGTCATCTTTTTACCAAGATATATACTTTACTCCATGTATTTCCCAGCCAAAAATTCTCCTCTCTTATCTCTTCAGAGGAGTTCCTCTGAGTTGTCTCCTGGGCTATGCATGCATCTTCAATCGCTCATTCGTGTCCAACTCTTTACAACCCCATGGACTGTAGTGCCCCAGGCTCCCCTGTCCATGGGATTCTCCAGGAAAGAATACTGGAGTGGACTACCAGTTCCTCCTCCAGGAGATCATCCCAACTCAGGAATGGCACTCACCTCTCCTGCACTGGCATGTGGATTCTTACCACTGAGCCACCTGCGAAGCTCCTCCTGGGCTAAAGTCCTCAGTGACACCCTGACTGAAACTTAAACTCACAGCTCTTACGCTGTGCATTTTTCTTTCAGTTGACAGATGGAACTTGGCATTGCTGCTGAGGAATGACCTGCAGGCTCACCCGAACTTGTCCACATTCTTGGTTTACATTGTGCAACAGAAGCCACCACAAAATGTGCTGCTTTGCATGTGGACTGTTTTGAGTTGAAATTAATTATGACCTCAGTGGACACAGGAAAAGATTTTTACCTCTCCCTTAACTGCCTAAAAGAATTTGGCAGGGGAGGGCCTGTACCAGGAACAGAACTATTACCAGAGACAACGTTTTATATGAAAAAGACTTGTCTGCATGGCCTGGCAAACATTTTCTTCATCTCTTCCTGTTAACTGTCTTTTATCCCAGCCCCAGACTCTGAACTCTTCTCCTTAGCTCAGGATGGCGTATAAGCCTCAGTATCCTGTCTTTGAGTCTCTTATTTTTATTGGACCCCCATAATACAAAATTTGTTTTTCTCCTGTTAATCTTTCTATATCCATTTAATTATTAGACCAGTCAAGGAACTTAGAAGTTCTTTACCCCTACAATATCAATTCACCAAACTGCCAGTACTGCCATAACTCTGACAGGAGCTTCACAGGGAAGGCAAAATATTTTAAAAATCCACAATCTCAATAATACCTTGAGAAGTTCTATCCCACATTCTTCTTCCAACTGTAAAAAATTGTTCTGTGATGTAGAATATTTCAGAGAAAAACCAGACACACTTAATAATGTGGTTTTATTTGGTGGCTATTAACAACCACATAGAATTTCAGATACCATGGGCTAACTAGTTTAGGCTCATTGCAATCCAGGGATATTTTTGCAACATGGTTTATCCAAATCTAATCCATTCCTGGAAATGTAGCAATCTTAGGCTGTGAATTTTCCGATAAGAGCCCATTATTTTAAATGGAAAAGTAAGGATGTGTTCCCAGCCCATCCAAAACCCCTAACACATTTCCCCAAATATCACTAAACCCATCAACACCTTGGTAACAGTACACCAAGGAGCTCTACAGATGCAAACATTTAAAACACCAGTTACTGAATTATTGAACACTTAATGAACTCATTAGGGGGAATGTTTACATGTAGTTCTTGTGATTACAAACAGTATTAACTGTAAAATATATTTTCCTTCTAGTCTGCCACAAATAAGTCTTTGCTGTGTGGACACGACTTAAGTGACTTAGCATGCATGCACACATGTAAAATAAGCAGTGTGTTCAAGGTACCCAAGAATATCAAAGCTACCATCTAAACTGAACCAGGCTGGTGGAGCAGCAAGAGACGGTGATGAAAAGGGGAAGGGGAAATGCATCCCAAATCAAGCAAACCTCCATGGAGGGTGAAGCTGCCTCCAGTCCACGGGGGCACAGCAACTATGGGGTCACACTCGGAGCTGCTCCCCACGGGGGCCAGAGAGCTGGAGTATTTTCACCATCCCCCAGACCTCATGGGCCTTGGTTAAGGGCTGCCTCTGCGATGAGTGGATTCCCAGGTACTTCTGACTCTCCTTGAGTTCAGACAAAGCAGATTCTGGATGCCTGTGGGCGGCAGCCCTTTGACACAGTGGAGCTGGCTGATGGTGGCGCAGGCACCCAGGATGACATATTAATATACTCCCTCCCTGGTCCCTTTTCTGCGCAGATGCAAAACAAGCCTGCAGAGATGCAGTAACTTGTCACCTGGTGACTGAGGCTTCCAAGCAGAGCCAGCAGGACCTTTGACTGCCTCCGTCTTTATTTTAGTGCTTTTGATCATGTAAGTCTTCTCAGCTTTCACTTTTCCCGCCAGGAAACCCTAATTGCTTTGGTGTTCCCTCACACAAAATCAATCTGCCGATTCTCCACTTGGGTGCCTCAGGCACCTGTCTTCAAAACTGTCCCGTTGTATTTTGTTTCTCCAACCTTTTAACTTCAGTTGATGAGAAACGGTCCTAACCTTTCAGGGGAACCACGGATGCAGTTTTGCACATGAGGAAGATGTACTCATTTTGCGACAGTGCCTTTGCTGTGGCTTTGGGTTGGCTACTCTGGTAAGAGGAGCCCTGCCACGTCTCTGGAACTAGCTGACAATGACTCCTGACCTCATGTTATCACCACAAGGCCTTTTTTAAGCCTTTCTACCTGAAAAAGCTCTCCCCAGATCATTACATCTCCTCCACCAGACAAAGCTCCTACGCGTTCATCTTTAGAAATGGTTCCTTTCTAAGGGACTTTAGAAGCTCCTTCAGAAAGCTTTAGTGAAGCTTTCCCCACCCACTTCCATCCAGGTTGGGAGGGCCTGGGTGCTGCAAAGACGTGCATTATTTGGGATTCCCTCATGACTCAGCTGGTGAAGAATCCACCTACAATGCGGGAGACCTGGGTTTGGTCCCTGGGTTGTGAAGATCCCCTGAAGAAGGGAAAGGCTACCCACTCCAGTATTCTGGCCTGGAGAATTCCATGGACTGTATAGTCCATGGAGTCACAAAGAGTCAGACACAACTGAGCGACTTTCACTTTCAAAGACCCTTAACACAGGACCTATTACACTGTCTGTCCTCTGTCTTCTAGCTTTATTTTCTATTTATACCATCAGATACTGAAAACAATACCTGTCTTACTATTGTATCTCCCAGTGTTTGGCACAGGGAAGGTTATCTATAGATAACTGTTTAATAAATAATTTGCAAAAACATTTCTTCCTGAATCATCCAATGGATTGTTCAAAGCTCTCAAAAAATTACAGATTGAATCCATTCTTCACCAACATAGTAACAAGCAAAAGTGTTCACATATTAAGTATTTTCAGAGGACTTCCCTAGTAGTCCAATGGTTAAGACTCTGCACTTTCAATGCAGGGGGTATGGGTTTGATCCCTGTCAGGAAACTAAGATCCTACATGCCGAGCAGTATGGCCAAAACAGAAGTAAATAAACAAAATAGCCTATAAAAATTAAAATAAAAATAAAAATATATTCAGTTCACCTTGAAACTCAGAAGGCCACTTGGGTACATGTCATCTTGGACACAGAGGCAATATCCTCTCCTGCAATCACTAGTAACCTATAGAGCTACTAGGAAAGAATTAAGTCCTAACTTTCTCGTGTGTTCAACACAATCCTAATAAAAGTAAAATAAGTCAGTGCAGGAAAGGACAAAGTGAATATTACTTCTCTGATCCTACCCTGCCTACAAGTTTTGCTATACTTAATCACATATAGATTATCTACATCTATGACCTACTGATTCTACTTCTTGTGTGAGCATAAATATTCCCCACAATTCAGAACTGCCTCTGGATGCAACACTAGACCACACGCAAAGACTGTCTAAGAGCCTCTCTTTAGTTTCACTCCTCTCATAGATGCCCTTCAAACAGACAGACATGGCTGTGGAACACTGAGCACCGCGTGGAACGCAGTGAGTCTCACCAGTCACCAGAGTGACAGCCAGCGCTGTGCCCCTGACAGTCACCCCCACACGATGCTCTCCTGTTTAAAACAAAGGTTCAAAGTGACACTCTGGATTCCAGCTCTGGTCACAAACTGGCTCAGAGAGTTGAGCAAACTCCATTCATAAAATATATCACAGCTAAACTGTCCCCATGGTGGTGAATTTTATTCTCACAATCAACAAAGTCTTTGAAAAGGGTACTATTTTAATCACATTTTCCCTCTCCATCTTTTTCTCAGCCAACTGGAAATCCTCTGCTGAGTTTAGCTAGCTTTGCCTGAGCTTGGCTTCAGATCACAAGCTCTGTTCAGCTCTGATCCAGTGGTTCTGAACCTCCTGGGGCCAGTGGGCTGCCTGGAATTTGTTCTTCTCATGGAACAGCAGATTCTCAAAGGCACAACCCAAAAGCACCAGCCTCTGCTAACACCCTACTGACTGAAGCAAGTCAAGGAACACAGAAGTATAGTCATCCCTCAGTAGCCAAAGTCCTGGATGCTCTATTCCCTTATATAAAATGGCATCGTACTTGTATATAACCTACACACACCTTCCTGAACATTTTAAATCATCTCCAGATTACCAATACTATATATTACAACATAAATGCTATGGAAATAGTTTGGGGCATTCAGCCAACTCAAGTTTTGCCTTCGGGAACTTTTTGGGGTATTTCCCCCCCAAATACTTTGATTCAGCATTTGGTTGAATTTGCCGATGCATAACCAACAGATACAGAGGGCTGACTGCAGATCCATCTCACATGGAGTTGGAGATAATAGAGTGAATATGTGTTGAGCAATGACCTAATCGACCACAAATGATCTGCATAAAACCTCTGCTGTGTTGCTGTCTTATTGCACGATGCCCTTGACACCTTGGTATGTCAAATGAGGCTGGAGGTGTAGGAAGAGACTTGTAGCCCATATTGATAATAATTACAGTTATAATGGCAGTCACCACTGACTCCAGCAGGACCCCATAGGTCATGATAATAATAATTACTTACCTTCCCCTCATGGAAACTCTTCTCCATCTCCTTGAATGTCTCAGCTACATGTCTTTGAACCTGATCCTTTTCCCTCCTGTCTTTCTCATGTAACCTTGTTTGTCCATTTTTGCATGATTTTTAAAAAATGAATCCAATTCAGTATATTCATTGAGCCCTGAAACACACATGGGTTTCGGATCATCATTCCTAGGAAAGACATATAAAGAGAAGAAAAGCAGAATGATGGAGTGATACAGTTAACGGTGCACAGCAAGGTTCAGAGAGCCCACCCTTCTTACTATACCTACATATAGAGGTAGAGCCCTCCATTTAGAGCTCAGAAGTCATCTGCCCTCAGAGGAACAGATCCAAGGGAGCACACTTCCAACATACATTCATGCTCATGGCACTGGGTCCCGTCTCTGGGCACTTCCATCACAGAATTGGGATGATGTGATTTCTTACCAACACCTACTGCTAGGGTAGGAGCTCCATAAATGCAGTTGTGATTTCTCTCTTACAACTGTGCTGTGCTATGCTTAGTCACTCAGTCGTGTCTGACTCTTTGTGACCCTATGAACTGTGGCCCACCAGGCTCCTCTGTCCATCAGGATTCTCTAGGCAAGAACATGCCCTCTTCCAGAGGATCTTCCCAACCCAGGGATCGATCCCAGGTCTCCCACATTGCAGGCAGATTCTTTACCATCTGAGCCACCAGGAAAGCCCAAGAATACTGGAGTGGGTAGCCTATCACTTCTCCAGGGGATCTTCCTGACCCAGGAATTGAACCAGGGTCTCCTGCATTGCTTCCGTTGTGGTTCAGCTGGTAAAGAATCTGCTTTCTGTGTAGGAAAAACAGATAGAACCCAGTTCTATCCCTGGGTTGGGAAGATCCCCTGGAGAAGGGAAAGGACCACTCCATTATTCTAGCCTAGAGAACTCCATGGGTTGCAAAGAGTTGAACACAACTGAGGGACCTTCACTCACTTTCACTCCTGCATTGCAGGCAAAAGCTTTGCCAGATGAGCTTCCAGGGAAGCCCCATCTTATAACTACTGTGTACAACTGCAGTGTCTCTGTTTAAGATAATTTTGTGGAATTAACAAATAGAAGAATGAATGTTGAAAGTAAACAGAACAGAACACATGCACCAACACCTTCTGAGAGCAACTCAGGGTGGCAGAGTTAACAATGGAAGTACTTCCAACTGAGCTGCTGGGAGACAAGGAAAAGAATGGGTGGGTAACTAGACTGTCCCATTTGTCACTATCTCCCAAGCCCATGGAGGGTGTTTAGAAAATACTGAATATGCATACAGTAAATGAATGAACAGTGGATAAGCTAGAGGAGACAGACTAGAACTCTAAGGGTTTATTTCATTTTAAAATGTGTTCAAAATGTGGGTTGCCTGACTGATTCTGATGCCTATCATGGATCTTCATCCCTCATAATTAGCTCTCTATTCAGCTTCAAATAAAGGCAATGGACCTTCCTAAATAATTCCCTCCCTAAACAAATCCAAGGATTCTTGGCTCTTCCTGACGTCAGTCAAAGAAACAACACAAATCTCATCTTTGGACGTGCCATGGGAAGTCATCCAATGGTTCTCTTAATTTTAATCATAATATTTTACTCATTATTTCATTAAGTTATTCCCATAAGGAAACAAATATAAACATGATTGCTGGCAGCTGTATCCACTTTGGCTCTAAGATATTGAAGAATCTTCTGGTTATAAACACTGTCTCTGTCTGCCTGTGCTTTTCCATGTCCTCTTTCTATTTCAGCCCAGTTTTTGGTAATTCAACTGGTACACTCGAATGAGAAACAGTCTCCATCAAGTACAAATCCAAAAGAAGTTTGTAAAGAATTAATTTATGAACTTCCCTACTACCCCCAAAAAAAGTTGAGATAGATTTTTATTACTTCTATTTTTTGGATGGTATCATTTTAGACCTGAAAATCTATGCTTTTGTTCTAATGAGCCCCACTTTTCCTTATCTCCTGTCCTCCTCTTCCTGTCCAATTACAGGGTGACTCCAGTCACTGGAGAACCTAACCTAATTTTTCCAAGTCCCTAACAACCATCTAGTAGACTCTAACTTATTACAAATAAAATGAGAAGCAAGATGAAATGGGAACATTTTTCCTCATTCTCAGCAAATCCAAGTTAGAGACTTGCTTCTAACTCTTGTTTTTAAATGTCCTCAAACATGTTAGGGAGGAATATGTCCTCATATATTTGGGAGGAAACCTAATAAATGGGTTTGTTGAGCAGAAAGTCTTTCTTTTTATGAATGCTTGCTATTTCTATTTCCAAGATTTTTATCTTGCAAGAAGACATATCATAAATTCATGTGCACCTAACAGTAAAGCTCCAAATATTGAAACAAGAACTGGTGGGTATGAAAGGAAAATAGACAAATCACAATTATAATAAAAAAATCCAACATCCCTCTCTCAATAGTTGACAGAATTTGTACACAGGAAAATCAGTATGGATATTGACAATCTGGAAAACAGCATCCAACAACTTGACTTAATTGACATTTCTAGAACACTTCAACCAACAAAACCAGACTACATGTCTTTTTTCAAGTACATATGAAACATTCACCAAGACAGACCACATTCTAGGTCATAAAACCAATATGCAAAATATATTCTCTGGCTATGAGAAATTAACCTGGAATTTAAGAACAAAACTATCACAACATACTCAAATATTCAAAAATTAACAACACACTTCTAAACAATTCATGGATCAAAGACAAAGTCACAAAGAATTAGAAAATGTTTTAAATAGAATGAAATTAAAACATAACATATAAAGATGTATGGGATTCAGCTAAAACAATTCTTAAAAATAAATTTATAGCATTGTATGCTTAAAATGGTCTCAAATACATAATATAACCTTCTATCTTACTATTAAAAAAAAGCAAATCAAACCCATAGGAAGCAGAAAAAATAAAAATAATACTATGCATAAGTGGATAAAATGGAAAACAGAACAACAATAAAGAAACTCAATGAAACCAAAAGCTGGCTTTTTGAAAAGATCAACAAGAGTGATAAAGCTCTAGGAAGACTGACCAAGGAGGTTGGGGGAGAAGACACATATTACCATTTGAAGAATGAAAGAAAAGACATCACATTAGATCCTAGAGACATTAAAAGGTCAATAAGAGAATATTTTATGCCAATTAATTCAACAACTTAAGTAAAACAGAAAGATTCCTTAAAAGAAGCCAGCTATGAAAGCTCATGCAAAATGAAATGGATAATATAATAATGCTGTATCTATTAAAGAAATTTAATTTGTGGTTTAAAACCTTTCACAAAGAAAATTCTAGGCCAAGATGACTTCACTGAGGAATTCTATCAGACATATGAGGAACAAATAATATCAGTGGTACATAAACCCTTCCAGAAACAGAATAGGAGGGAACACTTGCTAATTCAGTTTATGAGGCCAATAGTATCTTGATACAAACACAAGGGAAAATATTACATAAAAAGAAAACTACAGACTAGTATTTCTCCAAGACATCTTGCTAAAATACTCACAGACTGATCCAGTAGTACCTAAACTTCAAAGGATTAAAATTAAAAGAGGAGTAAATTTAGATATTAAAAGAGATGTAAAGTACATATCACTAGAAGTTTTGTGTAGATCATGCATGGATCCTGGTTAAAACAAAACAAAACAAAATCAGAGAGATTTGAACACTCTTTCTACTGTTGTTGATACTAAACACTTATTGTCAATTTCTTCAGTGTGATAAGGGTATTCTGATCACATTTCTTCAAAAGGGTACTTTAAAGAAACAATCTGCCATAAATGTTGAAAAAAACGTATGGATCACATGACATAATGTTTCTCTTTTAAAAAATGTATGTGATGGAGGTGGTGAGGAATGGGAAGGGTTATAGACGGAACAAGATTGGGCAGAGGTTGAGATTTGTTGAAGCGAGAATCTTTACACTATTCTCTCTAGTTTTATATATGTTCAAAGTTTTCCAAAAAATAAAGTTTAATAATACAAGTTCAATATACGAGATTTAAAATAAGTGGTTAAAAGTACCACTTGCTCAAAAGGGAACCCTTCTACACTGCTGGTGGGAATGTAAATTGGTATAGCCACTATGGAGACCAGCATGGAAGATCCTTAAAAGACTAAAACAGAGCCACCATACAAGCCAGAACTACTAAACAGAACGACCAAATCCCATTTCTGGGTATGTATCTGGAGAAAACCATACCTGAAGATGATCCATACACCCCAGTGTTCATGGCAGCCCTATTTACAATAACCAAGCTGTGGAAGCCATCTAAATGTCCAGTGACAGGTGAATGGATCAGGAAGATGAGGTACACATATATAATGGAACATTACTCACCCATAAAAAAGAAATGAAACTGTGTAATTTACAGAGAGGTGCATGAACCTAGAGACTGTCATACAGAGTGAAGTAAGTCAGATGAATACAAATGTTATATGATATTACTTATATGTGGAATCTAAAAAAAAAAATGATACAAATGAACTTATTTATAGAACAGAAACATACAAATTTCAATAACAAACTTAATGGTTACCAAAGGGTAAATATGAGGGGAGGAGGGATAAATTGGGAGATTGGGATTAATATATACACACTACTACATATATAACATAGATAAACAACAAGGACCTACTGTTTAGAACAGGGAACTCTACTCAATATTCTATAATAACTGAGATAGGAAAACAATGTGAAAGAGAATGAATATATGCATATTTTAACTGATTCACTTTGCTGTACACCTAAAACGCAACACTGTAAATCAACTGTACTCCAACAGAAAATAAATATTAAATTAAAAATTTAAAAAAAATCTTTAAGTACCACTCTCACAATACATCCCTAAGAGGTTCATCCTACTGAAGAACAACAATAGTCCTGCTGAAGCATAGATCTTTTTCCTTCAACTCTGAAAGGGAGCTTTTGAGATTTTAGCTGCAGACACATGTCCCCCCACCCAGTTGGTTTACTGTGAAAATAGTTAAAAGCCTTCATATTTCAAGGTATTTTAATTTACTGATGGCATAAAATGTTATAAAATAAAATTTACTTTATTATTATTACCTTCTGTTCCCACCCCAGGAAAATCATTTCCTGCTGTGTGTGTGTGTGTGTGTGTGTGTGTATGTGTGTGTGTGAATCCTTACTAGCTGCCATGCACTCTGCAAAGCCCAGAGATGTGAAGATAAAGACCACCTTTCTTTTCAGTATCTTCCATGCAACAATTACTACAAAGCCTATCATTTCATTGAGAGATATAATGATCTTCGATTTGTAAGTGAGAAATCAGATTGAGTAACTTGATTTGTGATCTAAAATATATGTCATTGTTGAAACAGCTCATTTATAAGGCTAGGTAGGATGCCAGATGATTCTGTTGTTTTGCTTTGTTTTCTCTGCACCATGGGTCAGCAAGCTCGTTCGCAAAAGGCCAGTCAATAAATATTTTCGGTTTTTCAGGCCATGTGTCACATATTCTTTGATGTTTTGTTTTGCTTTGTTTACAGCCCTTTAAAACTGAAAATCATTCTTCACTCTCAGGCTTAAAAACAGGCCAGATTTGACCTGCGGGCTGCACTTTGCCAACTGCAGTATGTTTCATTTATAATATCTTGTTTCAGTTAAAATCACTGAAAGATTATATTGCACTATTCAGTATCAATCACTGTAGAAGGAATCACACAAGCTTTCTGTGGTTGCCATCTGATTGCTGATCTTTCCTGAGAAGATCTGAGAATGTAAGAAGCCAAGCATGGTGACCTGACCTGGGGAGCATGACTTTTTGTTGTTTTATAAAGAAAAAAAAAGTGCTTATCTTAATCTTGATTCTATCTTCTGTATGAACTGTATTCATTCTGTGGCCACAATGACAGACAACAGAAGATACAGGTCAAGACAACAAAACACATCTGTCTTCACAAGGAAGACAGGAAATACAGGATCAGTATTTCTTATTCAGATACTTAGCACAAAAACTAAGCAGATTATTTCTGCTGAGTTAATCTCATTTCTAATGGCAGAAAGTGAAGTGGAACTAAAGAGTCTCTTGATGAGGGTGAAAGAGGAGAGTGAAAAAGCTGGATTAAAACTCAATATTAAAAAAACTAAGGCCATGGCATCCTGTCCCATCACTTCATGGCAAATAGAAGAGGAAAAAGTAGAAGCAGTGACAGATTTTCTTTCCTGGGCTCCAAAATCACTATGGAATGGTGACTGCAGCCATGAAATTAAAAGGTACTTTCTCCTTGAAATGAAAGCTATGACAAACCTAGACAGCATATTAAAAAGCAGAGACATCACTTTGCCAACAAAAGTCTGTGTAGTCAAAGCTATGGTTTCTCCAGTAGTCAGGTATGGATGTGAGAGCTGGAGCATAATGAAGTCTGAGCACCAAAGAATGAAGCTTTTGAACTGTGGTGTTGGAAAAGACTCTTGAGAGTCCCTTGGACTGCAAGGAGATCCAACCAGTCCATCCTAAAGGAAATCAACTCTGAATATTCATTGGAAGGATGGATGCTGAAGTTCTAATACTCTGGCCACCTGATGCAAAGAACTGACTCATTAGAAAAGACCCTGATGCTGGAAAAGATTGAAGGCAGGAGGAGAAGGTGACAACAGAGGATGAGATGGTTGGATGGCATCACCAACTCGATGGACCTGAGTTTGAGCAAGTTCTGGGAAATGATGAAGGACAGGGAAGTCTGATGCACTGCAGTCCTTGGGAGTAGCAAAGAGTTGGACACAATTTAGCAACTGAAAAACAACAACTGCATTGAAGCAGAATGTGTTCTAAATTAGAATCCTTGTTGTGAAATAAGACATGAAGGCTTCCTTACTGCCCCCATGGTCTCCCTGGTTCTTTCATGCCTTCGAAGGCCTCACTTGTCCTCAGGAAGATTAGAGCTGCTTAGTACGAGTGAAAGAGGAAAGACTTATATTCAGGTCTTTAGCTTCCAAATCAATTTAAAAATCAATAACAGAGTCGGCAGTCTTAAAACCAAAGCATCTTCTTTTCCAGAGCCAGGCTTCCTGAGAGAAGAACTGTTTGAGAATCCACAGTGATAAGAGCCGAAGTCAGCAGGCCTAGAGGTCATGCCACAAACAAGAGACTGGAAGGAGAGGAGAAGACGACGCAGGGGAGAGGAGCTGAGGGAGGCTTGGGAGGCTGGGGGAGGCACCCCGAGGGGCAGCTCCCTAGGAGAAGGGGGAGTGGCCGGGGGGCCTTGGCGTTACAGGAGTGTGAGCCTCTGCGGGCGTAGACACTTCTTTCCCAACACTGCAGTGCCAGCCCAGCCCGGCGGCAGGCAGGGCGTGGCCCTGTAAGTGGGCCCTACACGTGGTCTTGTCTATGCCAAGGACAGTGTGTACTGTCCTTTCCACAACGGCCCGCAGGGCCTTGGGTGATCATCCATCCTCAAGGCAGCTCTGGCATCGCTGCTCAGTCAGGTCCGACTCTTTTCAGCCTCATGGGCTGTAGCATGCCAGGGCTCCCTGCCCTGCATCACCTCCCGGAGCTTGCCCAGAGCTCAGCACGGTTCGAACGAACAAGGTCGGGGAACCAGACTGGAACCAGCTTGAACACCCCTCCCTCCACAACACCACCCTTACCTTAAAACTCCAGGCATCGCAAGACATCTCAGGTTCAGGGAGTGTCTCACACACACAGGGACACCCTGCTAGAAAGGGACGATGCTGAGGCTTTGCCAGCTAGAGAAGGTCCCTGGCCACTCGGCTCTACAAGGACTGAGTCAAGAGCCACTGCAGTCCCTGACCTTCAACACATCCAGACACCAGGGTGTAGACCAGGAAAGAGGCACTCGGTGCTCTGGGAAAACTGGCAGGACAGGCCTGCAGACAGGTATTTTCAGGAGAAATTTTCTATGAGCCCGAATGCCCGCATGTTCCCATACTTAGAAAACATTAAAGCCATTCAGACATCAGTTCCTTGTGACTAGCAGCCACCTTCCACTGAGACGTGTGCTTGGCTGCATGTACCCCCTTGGCCAAAATCACATATTTACTAACCTCCCCCCTTACTTCTTGGAAACATTTTCTCAGAGCCTCTGAGAGTCTGTCTCCTGGGCCACAGTCGTCAGCGAGACACTGAATAAACTTGACTCTCAGCTTTTATGCTGTGTGTGTGTGTGTGTGTGTGTGTTTTAAATCAGCAGACTCAAGCCCAAGTCTGTCTTGCTCGAAAAGAATTGCTCTTAACCGCAGCAATACACGGCTTCCCCAAATTCATTTCGGGCTTACATTCCTACAGTGTTTTCTTATGGAAGTCCATCTGCATAGAATAAGCAGAGCAGGAAGAAATCTCATCTGAAAAACCAACGACACACAAAGTCCCTCATATACATCCCTGGTACGCCGAAGTTCCTTGGATGCAGCTCACTGAATGCCCACAACCCCCACAGTGTAAACAGTGCTGGAGACGGGGCCTGGATGCTCAGACAGGTTACTTAATCTAACCAAGGCCACACACAGAGCAAGGAGCAGAGTCAGGAGCTAAGCCTAGATCTGGCTGAAGCCAAAGACATCATTCTTTATACTACAGCAACTCTGCAAACAAGTGTGTGTGTAGAACTTAAGAAAAAAAAAATTGCATTGTATTTTTAAATTTGCCATTTATTTCATGTAAAATAAACTGTCTACTCAAACAAACTCCTGTCTATTACCCTCCAATTTCTTGGGTGACAGCTAAACATAAACTTAATTTTGTTCTGCTTACAATGCTGATCTCTTACAAACAACTTGTCTTACTAGATTATGTTCCTGACCTTAAATATTTATTTACACTCAATTCCCAGCATAGGATTCAGATACACAAGTGATGAGAGAAGAAACGGAGAAGGAAATGAGTCGGGGAAAGAACAAAGCAAATGACTAGAATTAGGAGTAAAATGATTACAAATATCTGCCTAGAATAGGCAGGCTTAAAATCACAATAAGAAATAATACCTCAGGATTTCACAAATAAATATGCCATACTTTTTTGTAAGTAAAATCCTCTAGACTATTTTAGGGGAACAAAATTTGCTACCCCCAAAATGTCTGTGTGGCATGAGAAATATTTCAAGCTGAAAATAATCAAGGCCCAAAAGACTCAGGAAGAAACCTTGACCTTCCCCTCAGCTGCCTGAAGAGTGCAGACAGAGGACCTGCTCCAGGAAGCATCACCGTAGGTGACTACAGTATGACCCAGATGTGGAGACAGGAAGGAATCTAGCGAAGTCTGCTAAAATTCTGCTCTGTGTCCCACTGACTCCACTGGGCCAGCAAACATTCCTTTACCAAGTTTTCGGTCTTCCATCTCCGTGTGAATTACCTTCGCCCCTTTTACGCCCCAAAGCCACACCTGCAGCACTCTTGTCAGCTTGAAGCGACAGGTGGCGTATGAAGTGAGGGTGTTCAGTGTCACTGGGCATCTCTCAGGGGCTGCTGCTCTTCAGTCCCTCAGCCGTGTCCGACTCTGCCACCCCATGGACTGCAGCACGCCAGGACAGGCCCCCTGTCCTTCATCATCTCCCAGAGTGTGCTCAAACTCATGTCCATGGAGTTGGTGGTGCCATCCAACCATCTCATCCTCTGTCACCCCCTTCACCGTTACCAGCATCAGGGTCTTTTCCAATAAGTCAACTCTTCCAATTAGGTGGCCGAAGTACTGGAGCTTCAGCTTCAGCATCAGTCCTTCCAATGAATATCCGAGGTTGATTTCCTTCAGGATTGCCTCGTTCGATCTCTTTGCAGTCCAAGGGACTCTCGAGAGTTTTCTACAACACCACAGTTCAAAGGCATCAATTCTTCAGTGTTCAGCCTTTTTTATTGTCCAGCTCTTACATACATACATGTCTACTGGAAAAGCCATACCTTTGACTAGACGGACCTTTGTTGGAAAAGTAATGTCTCTGCTTTTTAATACGCTGCTTAGGTTTGTCATTGCTTTTCTTCCAAAGAGTAGGTGTCTTTTAAATTCATGGCTGCAGTCACTGTCCACAGTGATTTTGGAGCCCAAAAAAATAAAGTCTGTCACTGTTTCCAATCTTTACTCATCTACTTGCCATGAAGTGATGGGACTGGATGCCATGATCTTCATTTTTTGAATGTTGAATTTTAAGGCAGCCTTTTCACTCTCCTCTTTCACCTTCATCAAGAGGTTCTTTAGTTCCTCTTCACTTTCTGCCATAGGGGTGGTATCATCTGCATAACTGAGGTTATTAATATTTCTCCCAGCAGTCTTGATTCCAGCTTGCACTTCATCCAGCCCAGAATTTTGCATGATGCACCCTGCATAGAAGTTAAATAAGCAGGGTGACAATATACAGCCTTGATATACTCCTTTCCCAATTTAGAACCAGTTCATTGTTCCATGTCCATTTCTAACTGTTGCTTCTAGACCTGCATATAGGTTTCTCAGGAGGCAGATAAGGTGTCTGGTATTCCCATCACTTCAAGAATTTTCCACAGTTTGTTGTGATCCACACAAAGAATTTAGTCAATGAAGCAGAAGTAGCTATCTTTCTGGAATTCTCTAGCCTTTTCTATGATCCAACAGATGTTGGCAATTTGATCTTTGATTCCTCTGCCTTTTCTAAATGTAGCTTGTACATCTGAAAGTTCTCACTTCACATACTGTTGAAGCATAGCTTGGAAGGATTTTGAGCATTACTTTGCTAGCATATGAAATGAGTGCAACTGTGCAACAGTTTGAACATTCTTTGACATTGGAATGAAAATTGACCTTTTCCAGTCCTGTGGCCACTGCTGAGTTTTCCAAATTTGCTGGCATAAAGAGTGCAGCACTTTTATAGCATCATCTTTTAGGATATGAAAACAACTCAGCTGAAATTCTATCACTTCCACTAGCTTTGTTCATAGTGATGCTTCCTAAGGCCCACTTGACTTTGCATTCCAGGATGCCTGGCTCTAGGTGAGTGATCACACCATCGTGGTTATCTGGGTCATGAAGATCTTTTTTGTATAGTTCTTCTGTACATGTATTCCCAGGGGTACATGTTATTAAACGTTTGTGTGATTTTCTCCTGTTAATCTGTCTCAGGTCTATTTAATTCTTAGATAAGCCAGAAGAATATAGAAGGGTCAAAGAAAATCTCTTGGACAAAGGGTTGAAAAGAATGGCCAGTACGTCCATGTCGTTTTAGCCATGCCTGACATAACTCTGTATTGTTAACATCAAAACCAGGTACAGTGTCTAGAAACTTGCCTATCATGGGTAGACAGAGACTGTCATACATAGTGAAGTAAGTCAGAATGAGAAAAACAAATATTGCATGGGATCATTTATATGTGGAATCTAGAAAAACTGCACAGATGGACTTACTTGCAAAGCAGAAATAGAGACAAAGATGCAGAGAACGGACGTGTGTATACCACGGCAGGGAGCGGGGGCTGGATGAGTGGGGAGGCTGACGCGTGTACCGCTCACACTACGTACATCAGACAGATGACTAGTGAGAACCACTGTGTGGCACAAGGAACTCAGCTCAGTGCTCCGTGTGACCGGAATGGGAAGGGAATCCAAACCAGAGGGGATGTGTATACTCCACAAAAAAATAATTTAAAAAGCTCTAAAAAACTAGCAACAGCTCCTCCAGGTGGACACATCTCAAGCACTGCAAACTTGCCAGTTAAGCTTCAGTTTTACTCAGTCTATCTGAAGTAATTTTTAAGGGAAGGTTAACTTTTAAGGCTAACTTTTAAAGGAATTCTCACTGGCATGACTTACAGTTCATTGTGACATCACAAGTTATTTGTGTACTAGGAATTTTTCATCTTTAGCAACAATACACATGAGGTTTGAATACACAATCAACGGGCTATAACCTTTTTTTAAGGATTCACTAGCTTATAAGGGGTGTTTCCTCCTGGCCACAGCCATAAAATGTTTACTAGAGTAAACAACAGCATGCACATGGCATGGCCAGGCCAAAAGAGCCTATATTCCTCACCAGACCAAAATGAAACACATCCCTCCATCTGAATTCGATGAAGACACTGGAAGAGATCCTGTAGCCATGTGGTGGTTCTCTATCCAGTGCAAATGACAGAAAGCAACATTCACTCCGGGGAACCCCCTTAGCAAACTGCCTACCAGGCACAGCCTTTAAATCTGCCAGCCGATGACCCTTCACCTTCTACCCTCTAGATGAATTTATTAGGGTCAGGGCCAGGGAGAGCTGTAAGAGAGGAAGGGTGCATTTCCTGGGTCAACACCTCCACTTTCACTGCAGATGATGTCATTCCAGCTCCGAGACCACCCAGCCCTCCCATCCCCAGCTGGTCAACCTCACCCTCAACTGTGTGCCTCCGTGCTCAGTCCTAACCTACACCCCTGCCTCCATCCTAACCCACACAGGTCACACATGTACACCAGTAAGTCTGAGCAGTTACACACCACCCCCGCCTGGAGCAGCGGGGTATTGACAGAGGCATGTGAAGACCGAAGTGCTCACTAAAAATCACGAAAATGGAACTTCCTGGGGAACCAGCAGCTAGACTGCATCTCCCAGTGCAGGGGCCCAGGTTCGACCCCTGGCCAGAGAACTGGGTCCCACTCGCTGTGACTAAAATGGCAACTAAGGCCCTGTGCGCCAAGTACACAAACATTTATTTTCAAGAAAGGAAATCACAGAAATGCTTTGACTCAAGGGCCGTGGTGCTCTTCAAGTCACCATAAAGTGATGACATAAATCGACACACCAAATTTTTAGAATGACAATCAGAGGCCACCTTCACTGCCACTTTGGAAGCAGAAACGGGATGAACTGAAGTGAAACTCACTTCGTCGGATCCAGCTCTTTGTGATCCCATGGACTGTACCCCACCAGGCTCCTCTGTCCACGGTATTTCCCAGGCAAGAATACTGGAGTGGGCTGCCACTTCCTTCTCCAGGGGATCTTCCCAACCCAGGGATCGAACTTGGGTCTTCTGCATTGCAGACAAGATTCTTTACTGTCTCAGCTACCAGGGAAAAGGGATAAGCCACACTAATATGACTTTGGATAGAATGCAGTTTTCCCAATCCCCCTTCATTCATTCAGTTCCTCCTGAGACCAACTCTCCACTGTGGCGGGTGCTGCGGCTGCACGGACCACATTACTCCTTTCCGCAACAGTCAGATGATCGTGGAACAGACCCCTACACACTGTTGGCGAACAGTTACCAGATGGTGTGACAAGCATTTAACAATCAAAGTTACCTAACACGGGTGATGGCACCAGGCTGTGCAGGGGAAGGAAATAAGGGGGGGGGAGGATTCCGGGAAAGCCTTCCAGAGGAAAAGATGTCTGGATTTAATGCCTGCAGAGAGGGCACGAGGGATGGGAGGAGGCTGGTCAGGAAGATGGAGGGAGGAAGGGTGGGAAAGCGGGTCTTCAATTCAAAAGATTTCATCTCTATCCCTCAACCCAAGGAACTCTGGCAGTCTGAGAGGGGGCCAGGCTCGCGTGGGCTGGCTCCTGATTCAGAGCGGAGCACCAGCTCCTGTTACCACCACCGCAGCCCCAGCCGCTGAACCCAGGGTACCCCAAGCCTGCCCTCCTGAGACAGCCCCTCCCCAACCTGACCTGTCAACCTGGCTGACTGTCCCATCCAGAGGATTCCAAGGAAGGGGCAAGGGTTCCCCTAGGATGTTTATTTTTTTGTTCCCCTCACAGAATTACCTACAAACAGTGTATTCTGTTACAAAATTCAAAACTCTGGGCCAATTCTGACCACATATTTTTGGGGGCACAAATCCACATCCCCTTTGTTTTGTTTTTCCAAGAAAATCATAATTTTAGAGCTTGCTTCCAGGCTTCCAAATTTAAGTTCCTATTTCAGTTTGTCTGCATATTCAAAGCCTGAATACAACAGGCCCATGTCGAAAGTTTCTGCTCCCAAAGTGGAAACTTGTCCTCCCTGGTGGATTTGGTGAGTTTGCAATCTTCCCAGTTTGGTGTGGCCCTGCTTTTGCAAATGATGAGCGTGAAAATAACCCTATCAGGGAGAACCAAACGGTCAGGCTTATTAAAACGTCACAGAAGCCACTAATGAACGGAGGCTCAGAGTAGCACCAGCAGCGGACTGTCACATGTCCCGGGAGCCAGTTAAGCAGCCTGGATGTTCACCAGCCATACGGCCCTTCCTACCACACCCTCCACTTCCTTTCAAGAAAGAAGCCTCTGTTATAAACTGCTGTCACAAAACTCATCTTTTATTACTCTGTTCTTACGTCTTCTCAGTGGGGGGGGGGGGGGGGGAGTTAGAGCTTGGGGCTTCCTGGAAGCAGAGTTTAACGTGCATAAGTTGCCGTGCATGTGTGCCAAGCCACTCAGTCGTGTCCGATGCTTTGAGACCCCGTGGACCGTATCCCGCCAGGCTCCTCTGTCCATCGGCTTCTCCAGGTAAGAATACTGGGGTGGGTTGTCATGCTCTCCTCCTGGGGGTCTTCCCGACTCAAGGATCAAACCTGTGTATCCCATGTTTGCTGCCTTGGCAGCCAGGTTCTTTACCACCAGCGCCACCTGGGAAGCCCCAGGTGGAAACATGGAAATGTCCTTAACTGTAGTAACTGTTATGTCAATGTCTAAGGCTTCTTAGTAGTCTGCATGATAACATTTTACCAACTGTGTAATAAAAGTGGTGATTTATATATAGTGGCTCATTCTACTCTCGCTGGACGAGGCCAGGAACAACAGAAAGTGATACCTTAACATTTTATTGCTCGCCCCAAAACACTGCACATACCCCAGTCTTATGCCAGTCAGTTCTCAGATTAACTGGAAGACACAGACCACACAGAATGCTTGACGATGTTTGTCCAAATATCACACACACCAAAGCAAACAAAAAAGTGATGTTAAAATAGCATGTTACCAAAACCATTTTTAAATGAGATGACTTCTGACTATCTGAAGGAAGAAAAGTCATTTTTCTTCTTCATCATTTGAGGGTAGGAGGAAAAATGTCATTTTGGAAAAGCATCGAGTTCCCTAGTTGAGCAACTCCAGACCGAGAAAAGGATGAAATTACCTCTGAGAAGGAAATTCAAGTGGTTTAATGCTATAAACCACAAATTTCTACCAGAACTGTATCCAAAAATGGTTTCATAGCTCCAGTCTGAATTCACTTCCATGAAAGTTGAAGAAGAATTAAGGCACACCGGGTTATATTTTTCCACTCATGAAACTGTCGATTTCACGAAAGACATTTCAGAGGGTTACACTGAAGCTTAATATGATGCACAGGGGAAGCAACATGTAAAGTTCAGCAGCAAAGTCGCAAGACCATCTGCTTTACCGCAAAACGTTCAGTATCGAGTTTCCATAAAATTATGAATCTTGAGTTGGGTTACATTTTGTCCTCTATCAAATATATACACTGACCTAAAAGAGCCCTGCAATTTCATACCTGCTTAAGTGTGGCTTAAAAACACCTGATCACAGAGAATGAGAGTTATTAGAAACTTTAGATAATCACTTCTTTCTTTACTGGGGGGGAGAAACTGCGATCCAGAGAGGCCCACCCACTGGTTTTCTCCTTCCACGCGTCCCAGGCCCCTTCTTCCTCCTCCTCATCAGTCCTCAGCTCACAACCTAACGCCTGTCTCTGACTCCACCCCCACTGCAGGAACTCTTCCCCCCAACAGGACTGTCTTTCTGTCTTAAGAGAGTCCCTCCCCATCCCTCCACGCAGCGGTCCCCTGACTTTCACACTGTCTCTGGTGACTTTCCCTTGGGAAGCTCTCCTCGTCAAGCTTCGCCTCCGGTGTTGATGGCCAGGGCTTTGATACAGATCCTCTAACTTCTCCATCCACACACGCTCCACCAGGCAGATCCAACTCTTCCCTAAAGCTCTGTGTACCCCAAACCTCCCTCCAGAGCAACAGACCCTGGTCTCCAAGTGCCTACCTGAACCTCTGCCCTGCCTATCGCACAGATTTCTCAAACTTGCCATGTCCCAGATGGACAGCCTTCTAGCTCCCGCCTCAAACCCCTCTCCCTCCCAGGTTTCATAAATTAAAAGAATGACGTTCTAGGTGTCCAAGCCAAACACCAACATCTCATCCAAAACTCCACCCTCTCTTCCCTTCCTCAACCCCAACACTCAATGAATCAGTAAGTCTTAGAGATCTCATTTATCAAATGCTTCTCTGCTCCTGGGATTTCCCTGGAGGTCTAGTGGTGAAGATTCTGCACTGCCACTGCAGGGGGCAAGGTTCACTCTCTGGTCAGGGAACTAAGATCCCACATGCCTCGCGGTGTTGCCACAAAAGGAAAAAAAAAAAAAAGGTTTCTTTGCTCTGTCCATTTCTTTCTATCTCCACTGCCTCCATCCTAACCCATGCTGTTGCATCAGCCTCCGAATGGTACCCCCCTCCCTTCAATTCAGATTCTTCCCCAACATATCCCCATCAGAGCAGACAAAATGATCTTTTTTATCAATCTTATTGCTAAATCCCTTCTACGTCTCCCCAGTGATCCTAAAATAACACCAAAATCCTAACACAAGTGTTGAGGCTCTGCGTTGCCTGGCTTCCACTCGCTCTGCAACAGGCACAAATGTCTGCCTCCATGGTTCTCAAAGCAGCTTTTTTATGCATCCATTTCCTCCAGAAGGCTAAGAACATGTAAACACACGTGCACGCACATACCCAAAGTTCAGTGACGCGCTGTAATCTGGCCTCTTTTCTTTCGCTGCCCCGATTCTGCCTCATCACCAGGATGGATCTGCTCATTTCGGCACACACCCTGGAGGACCAGAGAAATAATTACTGGTTTCTAGAAATACAGCAGCTATTTCTGTTTTCTCTTTTGACACTTCTCTCGATGCCCAAGTTCTACAAACCAGACCCTTCTACAGAAGGGAGCTCTTGCCAAAGGAAACGTCTGACATCTCGTTAGAATATGAAAGTGCCACAGAGAACAGGGAATAGAGGGAAGATGAGAGAAGCAGTATCTCCTCTTAAGACAACTTCCCATCCAGACCCCGCCAACAGCAAGCCTAAGATCATAACTAACCAACTCAAACTGTCAATGGCTTACCGAGTGCCTCTTGGGAAAAAAGCCGTTGTTAACACAAATATACCAATGGTTCTAAAGAATAACAGAAATTTTTGAGACTCACTGAGAGAGCTTTTGTAAAGTACAGATGGCCTCAAGTAGCCCCTGAAGCCTCTGATTCAGTAGGTTCTAGATAATGCTGGAGCATACACGCTTAAGGCCTCCCAGGCCATTATGATGCGCAAAACATTTAGGAACCACTGTAATAAACACCTAGGAAATGTGCTCCCAGCATCCTCCAGAGTGCCCACGCTCTGCAACTGCCCTAAGTAACCTGCCACAAGAATTCCAGAATTCATACTCTGGCGATGAAGAAGATTTTCCAGAGCTTCAGGAAGTGTCAGCATGCCATCCTGACCGGGCAAAGCCGTCAGGGGTAACAATCCACAGCCAACTCCTCCCTCATCTGGAGACACAGGAAATGCAAGGATGAAGCTCTGAAATAAACACAAATCTATAAAAAGAAAATAAATCAAGACAGGTTCTATCCTTGTTTCTGATGACAGAAAAAAAAATGGGTGATTTTTTTCATGTTTCAGATATTTCAAGAATATAGGTCTTAAGGAACTTTGCAGGTGTTTTTCCAGTTTTTTATATGCTTTTATAGTTAAAAATAAAAGTCTTTGGATTCACATATTTCTGATAAAATCTTTGCTCTGTCACTTACAAGTTGTGCAACAGTGGGTGATCTGCTGACTTCTTTTGAACCTCAGTTTCCTCTGATGTAAGTATCAGAATAATGCTAAGTAGGAAAAGGGAAAGTTCTCCAGTGAATCAGACAGGCCCACAGGTGGCTGCAGAAGGGGTGTGACTCTTGGGGAGAGCAGAGTGGAGGGCAAATCAGAAGTGTGCCTGGTAGGGGCGCTCTTCAAGGAGGGCTGAAAGACACTTTATATTGGTAGGAGTTGCAACTAGAAACAAAATAAATAGATAAACCAAAAAAACACTAACAGCTCAAGACATTAACTCTCTGGTTTATGTTTAAGGCAGGGCCATTCCACCAGCCATGCCTCAGTCCCAGACACGGAGTTTTATGGAACAAGAGACAACAGAGAGTGCAAAAAGTGCTTTTAAGTTTAAGTGTTTTTAAAACATTTAAATACATCAGTCATATGAGTGCTCATATTTCACCTGGAGGAGTTACTTGAAGCAGCCAGCAAACCCGAAACACTAAACCAGACTGAGAGAACTTCAGGGTGAACACAACAGGGATACCTCCCAAACACACCCAAGAAGGCTGGACCAAAGACCATCGAGGGATACAGAGGCTGGAAAAATGACTGCAGACCAGCAGCTGGTGCTAGGCGCTGGGGCAAGGCTGCATGAGCTTCACCCTGAGTTGTATTAAACTGATCATATGCACAGAAGACTATTTCACATGCATGTAAAACTGCTAGCACATATTAAGAGCACAAAAGATGTTCTCTTTTCCTTCACACTCCATTTATCCGTTGAGCGGGAAATTTTCCTGGAGAAGAAACTGTTACCCTTCCACGCTCGAAACACATGAGAACGTCAGGCCCTGGTAGGGAGATGCCAAAGACGCTTCATTACTCCTGACACTTTAAACAACTCCTATCTGTAGTGCCCGCCGCTGACTGCATTAAACCCCAAAGGATGCAGAACGTGTTCATTTTGCTTTTCTGTCACAGAAGACAGCGAATGAGGCACACGTGCTTCTGCGTAACGTCCTCTAACACACAGACAGTCGGGCGCCGGGGCAGCACTGGCCAGTCACAGACCAGTGCAGAGCATGTGAGGAGGTGGGCTCAGCCTTCTGCCTTACTCCCCGTCTCTGCAGGCCAGCTGGAAGAGCACCGGGTCTCTGCTTCCTTGAGGTTCCTTAGAAGTGGTGTTTCACCTAAACGTCCATCAGCAGAGGAATGGATAAGAAGATGCGGTACATACATATACAATGGAATACTACTCGGCCAGGAAAAGGGGCAATCTAATGGTGCCATTTGCAACCACTTGGATGGACCTAGAGATCATCATACCGAGTGATGCAAGAAAGAGACAAATATCCCACGGTATTGTTTACACGTGGAATCTAAACTATGACACAAATGAGCATCTCTATGAAACAGAAACAGACTCCCAGACATCCCTTTCCTGACAACAGAGAACAGACTTGCCAAGGGGAAGGGCAGGCAGGGAAGGGATGGAGTGGGATTTGGGATTAGCAAACTAGTATGTAAAGAACAGGTAAACAACAAGGTCCTACAATAGAGCGCAGGGAAATATACTCAATAGCCTGTAAGAAACCATTATGAAAAAGTATGTGTGTATATGTGTATGTGTGTATAACTGAATCACTTTGCTATATATAGCAGAAATTAACACAGCAGTGCAAACACATTATACTTCAATTTAACAAATTAAAGCATAGAAGTAGTGTTTCATACACATTATGCTGACCATCACTATGATATTGGGCTTGTCTATTCAACATCTCTTTCCCAGGAACCCTCTCCCTGCCGTCGGCATAATAAAGTCCAGAGCCACTGTCTTAACGCAGGTTCCCTGCAACAACTGACCCCAGGAGTAGCTGCCAAGGCAACCTGAGACAATGGGTCTCTTCCAGAACTTGGGATGATAAGAAAGCTTGAGGATAGCCCCTCGAGTTTCTCTGATGCTTCGCTCCCCGTTATGAGAGATGAACCTGTGTGAAGTGAGAGGCAGGGGCCAGGGTACAGCCTGGTTCCAGCTGCCTGAGCCCCACTGCTCTTCCCAAGGCCTTACTGTTCAGGTCTTCTTGACCCCAGGAGAACTCCCTTTATCTTGCCTTTGATGTTGTTGCAGTTGTGGTTTCTGTTTGAATCAGCCTGAGTCCATTTCTGTTGCATACACCCTAAAGAACTTAAACTCATATTTAATAGTTGAGCTTCCTAGCTTAGTTATCTAAGTGAAAAAAATGTTGCTCTTGTTGTCCAGTTGCCAAGTCGTGTCCCACTCTTTGAGACACCATGGACTGCAGCGCACCAGGCTCCTCTGTCCTCTGCTATCTCCCAGAGTTTGCCCAATTCATGTCTATTGAAAAGCCATTTGGTCTGATCTTATTTTTAGTCTCTTTCTAGAAGTATTTCTCACCATCCAACCAGACATGTTAGCACTACCTGGTCTTACATACTGCAAACTCAGTAAGTATACTGCATACAATTTAGTAGACAGACAGTCCCTGACTTACAATCGTTTGACTTAAGATGAGCAAAAGCCGTACTTTGAATTTTGTCCTTTCTCTGGGGCTAATGATACGATGAGACGTGATATTCCCGTGTGATGCTGGGCAGTGGCAGCAGCCACAGCACCCACTCAGCCATGCGGTCATGAGGGTAAACAGCTTACAACCTTTCAAGTTTTCACTTTCAGGACAGCATTCAATAAATTACAGGAGATGTTCAATACTGTATTATAAAATAGGCTGTGTGTTAGATGATTTTGCCATCTGTAGGCTAATGTTAGTGCTCTGAGCATGTTCAATGTGGGCTAGTCTGAGTTGTGGCTTCCCCGGTGGTAGAGAATCTGCCAATTCAGGAGACATGGGTTCGATCCCTGGGATGGGAAGAGGAAAATGCAGGAGAAGGAGATGGCAGCCCACTCCAGTATTCTTGCCTGGGAAATCTCATGGACAGAGGAGCCTGGAGAGCCACACTCCATGGAGTCGCAAAAGAGTCGGACGTGATAAAGTGACTAAAGAACAGGCTGAGCTGTGATGTAGGTCAGGGTACTAAATGTATTTGAGTTGATATTTTCAACTATGAGTTTATTGGAACATAACTCCATCATAACTCTAAGGAGATCTGTAGTGATTAAGAACCTGAACTCTGAAGCCAGACTGAAGCTTTGACTCTCAGCTCCACCTGTGGATTCTGTGATGTGCCAGCCACACACATCTCCTGTTAGAACTAACTAACTTAATCCCCCAGTTCTAGGGAGTGGTGCCAACAGCAGCTGCCTAGGAACTGTCTTCTACAGAAGAGAAGACTGCGGCCTTACCCAAGGTCACAACCCTTTTCCAGGGACAAATTGCAGAATAGAGAAGCCCGCCCCACCTAGCAATGCTCCAACCCGATCCTCCCCACCCCACTCCTCCCCGCTCCGGAAAAATGCAGGACCAGACCTGCCTCAGAACTCCCCATGAGGTTCACTAAAGCCTCTGCTGGGACTGTATCACACCCCGACTTCTTCTGCCCAGCCCCGCTTCCTTCTCTGCCCCCAGGGAATGATCCCGGGAGCGCTCCCTGACATCCTGTGTGCAGATCTCCAGACCACAGCCCATGTCCTGGGACACCCAACCCACAACAGCACACTTGCTGTGAGATCCTGCAAGTCGCTCAGCTTCTCTGTGCCTCAGTTTCCCCATCTATAAAAGAAGGGTGATGGTATGACCCACTTCACAATAATAGGAAGAGGATTCATTGAATGCATATATACAAAGTGCTTACAACAGAATGGCATCCTGTATAATGTGACACTAACTCTCACTCTTATACTTACCTCACAGTAACAAGCTGACTCTTACTTCCTTTTTATACAAGTGAAATTGATTATAAATATTAGACTAGTTCCCAAGGGACTCTAACTTTGAACACAAAGAAGTTCAGGCTTTCCAAGTCCCTGAATCATTTCCCTTCTGATTTGGTTCATTAAGAGTCCAAGGATGCAGGCCCTCAGGGCTCATGGAAGGAGATTCATCTTTTAACTGGCGCCTGTGCCTGAGACAGGGCGATGGGGATTAGCCTTGGAGCCTGACTTTTGCCAATCTGTTGTTTTTGTAAGTGGTGCTTTACACTTGTGCCCAGAGGTGTGGATGATGAGTGCATTGCCATAAAACTCAACATAAAACATGTGAAATGGAGCCTAAATCATAAATACAAAAACTCTAACAGCAGGTTAGATTTTATGGCTCTAATCTGTCTTAAATTGACATGTAGCATGGCTCTTGGCATCACTTGTAGTGCCACATGCAAATCAAAGGTAAATATGTGCCCAGATAGTTAAATGTAGCTCCAAAGTGAGGTCAGTACTAATAAATGAGCACTAACCGTAATTTTTGATGAAGGGATATTTTCTTTTTATTATTCTGTTGTGAAAGATAAGTAACATGTTTTACACTTGCTTTCACCTAGAAAGTGATTAGTGACTATTTCAGTGAAAGTTTCCTATGAATCCAAGGCAAAAAAAAAAAAAAAAAAATGAAGATTCTGTTAGCAAAAAAAAGGCAGGATCTGAACCACACAGAATTTGCCCCTCCCACAATTTAAAGTCATCACTGGCTGAGGGTCCTGATATATCAATGAAGTGGGAATGGAGAGAAAGCAGGTATCAAAGGAGGCCAGCTGGCTGCAGCCTGGAGAAGAGGTTCTCCTGGGCAGTACTGTGGACTTTAAAGTGAAAAGTGTTAGGCACTCGGTCGTGTCTGACTCTTTGCGACTCCATGGACTGTAAGCCCACTGGGCTCCTCTGTCCACGGAATTCTCCAGGCCAGAATTCTGGAGTAGGTAGCTGTTTCCTTTTCCAGGGGATCTTCCCAACCCAGAGACCAAACCTGGGTTTTCTGTACTGCAAACAGATTCTTCACTGTCTGAGCCTCCAGGGAACCCCTAAGTCCAAGACCATTGATATGTCGATAACTCCCACATCTACATCCATATCCTCTCTGTAAAATATGGGTCTCCTACCAAAAGTTTCCTGGAATAGCAAGTAAGCATCTCAAATATCACATGATGCTTGACTTGTCCTCAAAACCTGCTTCTCCCTTGGGTTCCTCCTCTCAGTAAATGACACTAGCATCCTTGTGATTGCTCAAATAAAAAACCTAGGCCTTATCCTTGGTTTTCGACACCCAGTTAATCTCCAAACATGCTCAGAATCCACATGCTGCTTTCTGTCTTCAGCACTGCCTCCTGCATCCAGCTCCCACCTCACTCTCCTAGGATGCTCCAGCCCTGCTGACTTTCCCTCTGTCCCCCAACCACCAGCTCTCTGCTCTTCACTCTGATTATCTCAGGTCACCCTCAGCTTCATGCCTCTTTTTAACTCCTTCCTTTGCCTCAAGGGCAAGAACTCCTGGTCTGCACCTCAGAACGTCCTTCTCGCCACTCCAATCTTTGCTTATATGTCTCCTCTCCAAAGATGCCTTCCCTGATCATCCAAAATAAAAAAGACATCAAGAACCTGTATCTCCTTAACTTATTGCAAATTCCCCATTTCTGATAGTTTGCATTGTTTATTTATCCAGCAGCTTATCATGTCTTTCCCACCAGACTGCATCTTACAAGAAAACAGAGGAACTTCCCTAGTGGTCCAGTGGATAAGAATTCACCTGCCAATGCAAAGGACATGAGTTCAATCCCTGGTCTGGGAACATTCCACATGCCATGGGGCAACTAAGCCCATTTACCACAAATACTGAGCCCATGCTTCACAGCGGGGTGCTCCTCAACAAGAGAAGTCGCCACAAAGGGAAGTTCCCATACTGCAAGCAAGAGAAGCTCCCACCAGCTACAACCAAAGAAAGCCTGTGTGCAACAACAGAGACCCACCAGAGCCAAAAATTAATTAACCAATTTTCAAGAAAAAGTATCACTAAAAAAAGAGAGAGAGAGAGAGAGAGAATATGGACCCTGGCTGTCTCTGTCCCCACTGAATACCCAGTGCCAAAAGGAGTGCCCTGCCAGAAATACAAGCTCAGCAAACATTTGTTGAATGAGTGACTGGGTAGTAGTCACTGAAAACTGGACAATCAAGTCTAAAACCAGAACTGCTTGATAAAGGAAGGGTTCTATGTTCACCACGTATGTGTTTTATCTTATTTAATCTAATACACATCTCTCTGAAGTGAACTGTGTTATGATCATCTCAAATGTCTATGTCAATGAAACAAAAATTCAAAGAAGTAAAGTAATTTTCCCAAGGTCAGACTGCTAATAAATACAAAGATGGATCTGGCTGTAGAACCCAGACCTTTCCTACAGTCACACTGGTTTGCTATCAGCTTATAGTCTTGCATTCATTTCTCTTTTTTATTGACAATGGGAAATAGGCAATCAAGATGAAAATTATTTTTCCATATCCTACATGTGCAAAATTTCTCAGATTCCACTTATATGCTATGCAAAGAATTACCAGTTCTCTGTTTTTCATACTAATCAAGGAGAAAAGAGATTTGTATAGGAATAAAGTTTAATAGTAAAAATGCATTTTATATTTGTCTCTGGGAAAGAGACAAATATATTTTTAGCCCATTGAGCTAAGCTAAGCTCTGGCTGAAGCTTGTAGAGAGACAGGCTGGGTTCACGCTTCCTCCATCTCCTCCTCCTTCTGTCCGTTCCTCCTCCTCTTTCTCCCACTCCTCCTCCGTGTCTCCTCTCTCTTTTTCTCATTAATACTGCTCCTGGAATTTACATAATAAATGTTATCTGGGGAACACAAGCTGGGGGAACCACGGACAAGAGACCCAGCATCTCTGTACTTCAGTTTCTCCCACTATACACACCCCAAGGGATCCCAACTGTTCCCAATTTGTGGGGATGGTGGGGAAGAAAAAAAATCTGTAGACCATTCAAGCTTCCAAAAGGAAAACAGCGGTCATTCTCCATACCTGGATTCCATTGCTTCTCTGGAATGTAGAAAGCACAGCACATTTTTAAAAATAGGACTGTTTTTATCTTTTGGCCCACTACACGTGAAAAGAGGGGGTGGTACCAGATGGCCTCTAAGACCCCTGCCAGCTCTAGCCTCCCAGGAATCAACCAGCAGAATGAAAGAACTCAGGCTTTGAAGTAAAACAGACTTCAGTTGCAACAGTGACTATCTCGGAACCTCTATTACTCTGTAAAATTGACATAATAAATTTACTTCTCATCATGGTTATAGAGACCAATAAGGGCTTGCTACAAGGACCAGCACATACATATTTGAGTGGGGCCCACTTTGATTATTATGGGTTGAATTGTGTCCTCCCCTCCAAAAAAGACACGTTGAAGCCCTGAATTCTAAAGAACTCAGAATGTGACCTTCCTTGGAGACAGGGTCTTTTCAGAGGAAATCATGTTGAAATGAGATCACTAGGGTGGGCCTTGACCCACCATGACTTACAGAAATTCATGATTTTAGAGAAAGAAAACCCGGACACAGAGAGAAACAAGTGCAGAGGGAAGATGCTGTGTGCAATGAAAGCAGAGATTAAAGGGACAGACCTGCAAGCCAAGCAACCCCACAGACGGCCAGCAAAGCCCTGGGAGCTGGGAGACAGGCAGGGAATAGGTTCCCCCTCGCGGCCTCAGAAGGAGTCCGCCTCGCCAATGCCTTGATCGTGGACTCCCAGCCTGCAGAACTGAGAGACGGTTCGTGTCTGCTGTTTAAGACACTCGGTCTGTGGGACTCGGCTACAGCAGCCCTGGGGAATGAAGACACCATTCATAGAGGCTAGTTGCTCCTGGTGCATTTGCAGTATCTTTTCCACCTGGAAAGTCAAAGTTTTTCTGATGTTTTTGACAGCAAGCTCAGTGAGCAAAGGATTTGAGAGTCACAAGTAATATAAAATGATATTGGTTGTTACGATCTAAAATTCACTCTGACATTTTCTATGCTGTTACTTTCAATCTGGTGGTGACCTACTAAATTAACTTCACAACCTGCCTGAGAAACAATAAGCTGGACCTCAAACTCCTTCAGAGCAGAGATTCTTCTCTCTTCTCACTCCTCTAACCCAACACAGGACTTGTCGTGAGCAAATAAACCTTTGATGATTGACTTTGAAGGTCAATATATATGTGATACCTTTTTATGCCACTACTTGGGGTTTTGCGAATAAACCTCTGCCAAAATATTCAACGGCAGTGGGAATTTTGAAATGGTTGCTTCCTTCACAGACACAGAGGACAAACCTACGGCTGTCAAAGGAGAAACTGGGAGGGATGAGTTAGGAGCCCGGGATCAGCAGACACACACTGCTACACATGAACAGATCAACAACAGGGTCCTACGGTACAGCACAGGGAACCTCATTCAGTATCCTGTGATAAACCACAATGAGAAAGAATCTGAAAAAGAATATACATGTACATCTGAAGCACTCTGCTATATGCCAGAGACGAATACACCATTGTAAGTCAACTATACTCCAAGTTAAGAAAAAACAAACTAGATCTGGGAACTGTTCATGAGCCAAAACAAATTATCGCTCTGACACGGCCTGGGAGGACACAGCAGCCAATGTCTCAAACTTTTCTCCTGGGGTTAGCAACCACACTCCCCCCACAAAAACCACCCTCCCTACCCTGATCCCCAGGGCAAACGTGGCAACCTCAGAGCTTCACCTCCGCAGCCTGCACAACATGATCAGTTGGACATATGTTTTGAAAACTTACAAAGTAAGACATTTCAACTATGTATGTCCACTCTGACTTCCATGGTCTTTCCCTAATGCAGGGTGGTGTGGGAGAGGCCTCAAGTGGCCTCAACTCTTCCTGTCAGCCAAGGAAGGGTCGAGTTTAGGACATACTTGCAGGTGTAGTGGAAACTATTTGTGTGACTCAGTCAATTCTGAGGTAGTAAAGTTAACCCCCCAGTGGAAGAATGGCTTTGGGGAATTCCAAGGCCCACTCTGCTAACTCACTCAGCCTCAGGACATAAAGTTGGAGGGCCAGAAGTTGCATCATGATGTCAATGCTTCCTATAGTCCCCAACGCCAGACAGACACAGGTTATGTCTCTCTCATATTTGAAAGAAACTTGATAAAAATTTTGCTAAATTTGACAGCACTCAAAATGCACATATTACTAACAAGTTGGAAGTTGAAAGAAATTTGGCAAATGACAAACAATGAAAAATTAATAAAGCGAAAAATTAATTTAAAAACAATAAATTAAGCAAATACAATGAAATACCAATAATCTATTATAGAGGAAATATTAATGCATCTTCCTATTCTCTCTGAAATAGTAACTGGAAATAATGTAGACAAAAAATTGTTAAAAAAAAAAAAAAACTCCCAGAGGTGTGTCAAGAAGTATAGCAACTGCCATGCACAGAAACAGGAAATAAGGTCAGCTTCATGGCAGGCGGTCTCAGAAAATCACACACACACACACACACACACACACACACACCCTTTCTGAAAGAAGGGTTTACCCTAAAGTGAAATGCATAGCTCTTGCAATTGCTAAGGATGTAGGGAAGACAGGTAGGAGATGGAGAAGGGAGATAAATACAAAAGGACTCAAAAAGGGAGTGAAATAGAGGCAAAATATCTCAAAACTAATCAGGACAAATTATTTCCTTAAAGGGAATGGCTATAAAAACCTAGGCCAGGAAAGTGCAACTCATTCATCATTGAAAAAGTAGTAAAAAATTGGTATAACCTCAATACGAGAATACTACAAGAAAAATGATAGGAAAAAGTAGCAAAATTTACCAGACAAAAAACATCCACCATGGAAAGGTTGTCACAGAACAGAGAAAAAGAGTGATGAAATACTTTGCCACAAATTTTTCTTTAAGTTACTTATTTAAAAAGTAAACCCATAAAGCAGAACTGCAGAAAATAGAGAATAGATTGTGAGAAAATAAGAGCAAAGAGTGAGCAAATGGATTGACATGGATGATATATTGTGAGAACTCAAGGAAAAAGTTAAAAGAAAAGGGGCTTTAAATAAATAAAAACTAAATTAAAATGAAAGCAAGAGAAAAAAAGAAAGCAAGCGGCTTCAACAGTATGTGAACTGTGAAATTCCAGATGTTTAAGCTGGTTTTAGAAAAGGCAGAGGAACCAGAGATCAAATTGCCAACGTCTGTTGGACCATAGAAAAAGCAAGAGTTCCAGAAAAATATCTACTTCTTCTTTATTGACTATGCTAAAGCCTTTGAATGTGTGGATCACAACAAACTGTGGACAATTCTTAAGGAGATGGGAATACCAGACCACCCTACCTGCCTCCTGAGAAACCTGTATGAAGCAACAGTTAGAACCGGACATGAACAACAGATTCCAAATAGGAAAAGGAGTACGTCAAGGCTGCATTTTGTCACCCTGCTTACTTAACTTCAATGCAGAGTACATCATGCGAAATGCCAGGCTGGACGAAGCATAAGCTGGAAATAAGATTGCTGGGAGAAATATCAATAACCTCAGATATGCAGATGACACCACCCTTATGGCAGAAAGCGAAGAACTAAAGAGCCTCTTAATGAAAGTGAAAGAGAAGAGTGAAAAGTTGGCTTAAAACTCAACATTCAGAAAACTAAGATCATGGCATCCGGTCCCATCACTTCATGGCAAATAGATGGGGAACAATGGAAATAGTGAGAGACTTTATTTTGGGGGGCTCCAAAATCACTGCAGATGGTGACTGCAATCATGAAATTAAAAGATGCTTGCTCCTTGAAGGAAAAGCTATGACCAAACTAGACAGCATATTCAAAAGCAGAGACACTACTTTGCCCGCAAAGGTTCATTTAGTCCAAGCTATTATTTTTCCAGTAGTCATGTATGGATGCGAGATTGAACTATAAAGAAAGCTGAGCACTGAAGAATGGATGCTTTTGAACTGTGGTGTTGGTGAAGACTCTTAAGAGTCCCTTGGACTGCAAGGAGATCAAACCAGTCAATCCTAAAGGAAATCAGTCCTGAGTGTTCATTGGAAGGACTGATGCTGAAGCTGAAGCTCCAATACTTTGGCCACCTGATGGGAAGAACTGACTCATTGGAAAAGACCCTAATACTGGGAAAGATTGAAGGCAGGAGCAGAAAGGGATGACAGAGGATGAGATGGTTGGATGGCATCACAGACTTGATGGACCTGAGTTTGAGCAAACTCTGGGAGTTGGTGATGGACAGGGAAGCTTGGCATGCTGCAGTCCATGGGGTCGCAGAGTTGGACACAACTGAGCAACCGAACTGAACTGAAATTAAAATGAAAGCAAGAGAAAATAATTATTGGGAGGAGAATAGTGATTAATAATAATTATAGATATTAAAAAAGCAATCAAAATAAGACAAATAAGAGCTTAAAAGGAAGAAGAAGAAATTGGGAGATGAAAGAAAAAAACAGGCAAAAGTTTCTACCATAATGTACAATCAACATTCCATATGCTCAGGTACTGCATCCACAGATTCAACTAACTGTGGATCGAAAATATTAGGGGGGAAAAAATCCAGAAACTTTCAAAAAGCAAAATTTGAATTTGCAACACCGTTGTAACTACCTACACAGCATTTACATTGTATTAGGTATTATAAGAAATCTAGAGATGGCCAAAGTATTGGAGCTTCAGCTTCAGTATCAGTCCTTCCAACAAATTTTCAGAGTTGATTTCCTTTAGGACTAACTGAAAATTCAGCTCTTTTTTTCCCAGAAATTTTATCAAATTATAGTTTCAAAAATTTGTTCAGAAAAGAAGAGTTGATCAGAACAAACTTTGAAACTATAATTTGATAAAATTTCTGGAAAAAAGGGTTGAAATTCATGTTGAAATGGCATACAATGTCCCTGAGGATGTTTACCCAGAGCAGTTAGGACTAAGACAAATCCTAGCAAGATTACTGGAATCTAAAGATTAAAAAAATAATTTAATTTGTCAGGCAAATTGACCAAGACACTGAGAAGGGAAAGAATTAGCCTCAGATCAGATTTTTTTCACATCATTCAAAGTCAAAGACAGTATAAAAATTTCTAGAAGACTCTCAGGGAGAAAAGTGTGAGCAAAGGAATTTATAGCCAGCCAAGCTGTCTTTCTGAATAAAGCCTATTGGAAAACACCACTGCACATGTAATTCAGGCAATGTCTCTCTCGTGAGCCCTTCTTAAGGAAACACCTAGACAAAAAAGTTCTGCCAATTGAGAGATGACTGGGGAAACCACAGCAAAATGAGTTCATATATTAAATGAATTTAACTGTAGAACCAACATTTAAAGAGGTGTGAGAGTTATGGGAACATCAAATTATAAATATCAAATATATATACACTCTGTGCCAAGCAACTGCCTTCGTGGTTATATTCCCTAAAGCAGCACATGTATCCAATGAGCTGTCTTCAAGAATTTTATTGCAGCATCGTTTATTTAAAAAAGAAAACTGAAACAACCTAACTTCATGAAAATCTATATGCATGCAAAACAGTACAATACAATGCTTATGTATAAATACACAGTTAAAATCAGGATTAGTTATATAATTTTCAGGGCTTAGTGAAAAGTGACAATGCCTTAATATATTTCACAAGTACTGTCTTGACCTAGTTTTGAAGTCCTGGCAGAAAAACCTCAATTTCCTGTTAGCAGCAGTTTGCTGAACCCCCGCTCCAAACACTTGCTCTATCAGACTCGCTCCTTGGGGCTGCTGTGCACACCCCTAACCAGGGACCCCACTCCCCAAGGCCAAGTCCAGACCACTAAGGAGGGCCCTTTCTTCCCTGTCGTGTGAAATTACTCAGATCGGCCGACCCACGGGGTCCCCAGGAAACCTAGCTCACCCCATCGCTAGTGTACCTTGCATAAACTGTTATATTAAAACAGCTCTGACTTTGTTACCCTATGGGGGCCATCCCTTTTTGAACCCCAAGTGGCATTCTTCTCTCATTTGCAGCTTTAAGAAAGAAACCTGCTCTTCACCTATCTGAGCATCTATCTATGCATCACACCATCAAAATAACCTTTAAAACTTACAAAACTGGGGCCACTTACCTTGTTCAAAAATAGGAACATCAAACCAAATATAGGACCCTTCTAAACACAGGCCCTATACACACCTGTAAAGCCTTTCCTGGTTAAAAGTTTGAAACACATGTGATTCAGAAACAATGAATTCAGAACAGTACGGACTTCTAGAGAAGGAAAGGGAATTAGACTAGCAAGAAGAACTTCACCTAGGATCTTTAATTTTGTTCAAAGAAAAAAAAAAACTGAGCCAAAGATGATGAAACATTAAAATCTGATGAAGCTATAGGTGATGGTTATATGGGTGTTTGTCATATTTTCTGAAAGCTTGAACTATTTCACTTTTTAAAATCTGATGCTTACAGTAATATAATTCATACAGAGAACAGTTTACAATTAAATGCTAGGACAGTATTCAAAATTCTTTACGATGGACTATAGAGCTCATGAACTGTAAGATTTTGAAAGCAGACTACAAATGAAGGGTGAGTTTGGAAAAGTTAGAAAGTAAATGGTGTTTGGAATTAGCTGGAGGAGGAGAAATGAGGACCTGCTGATCAATGGGCATGAAATCTGTCACGGGAGATGAAAAAGTTCCAGAGATTAGCTTTAGAATAGAACATAGTGCTTATATTTAACCATACTAGACTGTACACTTGACCATCTGTTAAGAGAGTAGATCTATGTTATGTGTTTTTTATCACAATAAAAAAAAAAAAACCTACATTGGAGATTAGGGTATGTACCTAAGTTTTAATTTATCCAACACTTAAATGACTTAAATTCTATTTTCAGCACTAGAGTAAGAGTCAAAGAATATATATTAATCATTTAGTACAGCCTTAATATTTACCATTGGTATAATTAGCATATTAGCATAACCCTATCATTGAAAAATACAAAGTAAGCTGTTCACAAACAAGGAAAACAACAGCAAACCAACAAAGAAAGTGGGACGATGTTATTGTAACATAAAGTGTAAAGGGGGCTGGCTCAAAATAAATTACCAATACCTCCCCCCAAATTACAGAAAATACATTTACAATATATGTGCTTGTTTCTGAACTTTTTCCCCTTTTCTAGCAGGAAAGGGAAATTGAGATTCATGACTTCTCTGCATAAAGTCTACCACCTATTGATTTTGTTAATATTTTTCGTTTTAAAAACTGCAACATTATAGTCTGAAGACTCAGCGACACTTTGGTGTCGAGGTCTGTGAGAGAACACAGGTAAGACGGCTCAATTAGACTAATTACCTAGATACAGGTAAGACGGCTCCAGACTTCGTAGGTTAACTGCCATCTTCCGGGGTTTTTAGTTGAGTTTTAAATTCACTGCTGAAGACGCACGTGGGGCGAACGTGAGGTATCTCACTTCTTCGGAGAAGGTGAGGCATCTCCCTTCTTTGGAGAACGTGAGGAATCTCACTTGGAGAGTGTGAGCCATCTCCCTTCTTCGGACAACGTGAGGCACCTCACTTCTCTGGAGAACGTGAGGAATGTCCCTTTTTTGGGAACGCGAGGCATTTCCCTTCTTCGGAGAACGTGAGGAATCTCCCTTCTTTTAGAACGTGAGGCATCTCCCTTCTTGGAGAGCGTGAGGCACCTCACTTCTCTGGAGAACGTGAGGCGTCTCCCTTCTTGGAGAGCGTGAGGCACCTCACTTCTCTGAGAACGTGAGGAATGTCCCTTCTTTGGGAACGTGAGGCATTTCCCTTCTTCGGAGAACGTGAGGACTCTCCCTTTTTTTTGAGAACGTGAGGCGTCTCCCTTCTTGGAGAACATGAGGCGTCTCCCTTCTTGGAGAGCGTGAGGCACCTCCCTTCTCTGGAGAACGTGAGGCGTCTCCCTTCTTGGAGAACGTGAGGCGTCTCCCTTCTTGCAGAACATGAGGAATCTCACTCCGTTTGCAGGCCGCACGTCCCCGCGGGCAGCAGGCAGGACCACCTGGCAGCCTGAGCCCTGGCTCTCGCCGTCCAGGATCGCGTCGGTGACGCGAGACGTCGCGAGATCTGACCTCTGGCGGCAAGGCCGGGAGCCCGATGCGTTCTGTGTGCCCCTCTGGACCGCGCTCTCCCCGTGCGCGGGGCCCTGCGCTGTCGCCGACCTGCGCGCCCGGCAATGGGCTGGCTTGCAGCTCTCCGTCCAGGTGGCTGTAGCCGAGCGGGCAGGAGCCTAGACCGGGGCGACGGTGAGGTCAGGTGTCCGCCCTGGGTCCCGCACCCCGCCCCTGCATGGTGTGCCGGGGACACCTGGCTCCCCACCTGAGGCCGGGGTGCGGCGGACAGGCCTCCGGGTGGAGCGCCGGGCCTGGCCTGCCTGTGCGGAGGTAGACGTCTGCGCTGCCCATGATGACTAGCCTCGTCGCCACACTGTTTCATCAAATCCTGCGGCATCTTTATTAGGCTCTTCACTGATCACCCAATTGGAAGGTGCCGTCCATGTCCTGTTGAGACAGGGAGACAGGGAAGTGCAGTATCAGAATGACTCAGCCATAAAAAAGGAAGGAAATTGTGCCATTTGTGGAGACCTGGATGGACCTACGGATTGATATAGAGAGTGAAGTAGGTCAGACAGAGAAAAACCAGTATCATACATTAACGCATATAGGTGGTATCTAGAAAAATGGTACAGATGCAAACCTTTTTTGCAAACCTGGACTAGAGACACAGATGGAGGGAACTAATGTATGGATACCAAGGACGTAAGGCGGGGAGGTGGAGGAATTGGGAGATTTGGGTTGGCATAGATACACTCCTGATATGCATGATAGGTGACTAATGAGAGGCCACCGCACAGCTCAAGGACCTACTCAATGCCCGGCGGCAACCTAAACAGGAAGAAAATCCACAAACGAGGCGACATACGTGTACATACAGCTGATTACTGGACAGCAGAAGCGAACAGAACATTCTAAAGCAACTATACTCCAATCAAAATGAACGCCCCACAGGTGACTCAGACCTCCCCCCACCGCTCAGTCTCACTTTCAGTGGGGGAAAAAAAAAAAAAAAAAAAGAATTAACTAAATATGCAGTTAAATATACTAAATTATTAGGAACACCATAATTATAATTAGTAAATGCTTCTGAACAAGTTAGTATTTTGTGGAAAACTTTACATCACTTAGGGCTTTCCTGGAAGTTCAGACAGTGAGGAATCTGCCTGAAAGGTGGGAGACCCAGGTTCGATCCCTGGCTGGGGAATATCCCCTGGAGAAGGAAATAGCAACTCACTCCAGTATTCTCGCCTGGAGAATTCCATGGACAGAGGAGCCTGTTGGGCTACAGTCCACAGAGTCGCAGAGAGTCAGACACGACTGAGCAACTAACACATCATTTAGTCATTTATACCCTCATCCCCAAAACATGTAAGCAGCTTAAGACAGAGATTAGTCACTCTTAAAGAAATAAAGAAGCAGAGCCCTGGTCCCAAACAACCAAATGATTTGGAATACAAGTGTCTTACAAGAGGTTGGAACCCCCACTGGAAGGCTGTAAATCAGTACATGGCTTCTAAGTGGTCTCACTGACACTCCCACCCCACTTAAACTACTACCTACGGGCTTTAATGCACCTGATTTAACACCTTCCTTAGCTCAGGACCATAAATAATGGCTTTCATTGCCTGACAATCTGTGTTGCAATAGGAGAGGTGAATCGAAATTAGTAAGACGCTATGCGGGAAAAGCTGGCTGCCATGTCACTCCCAGCTAAGTATTCTGGGTCAAGGGACACTTATTTCCAGAATGAAATTAGTCCCAGAATTTTTCATCCTCTTCTTTGCAAACCAAACCCAGAGTGCCCCCCTGTGTATAAAGTGAAAATAAATGCCTACAGTTGCCATTATCACCAAGATAAGTTGATATATGACTGCTGATTCTTCTGACAAAAATACACAATTATGCTGATAGTTTCCAAGCACAATGTGTTTAAGAAGTTGTCATATGGTGAGCATTATTATTTACAGTCCAAGCTATGTTTTGTTTATTGGTGGAGTCCCAGAAAACTCAGAATCTCAGAAATGGGAACAAGACTAGTTTTATGCTAAATTAAAATTAAAGGCCCAAATATCTAAGTGTTATTCACATCTTGTAAATAGTTACCATTTGAGATTAGAAATTGTTAGCAGACTGTTCAAACACTTGAAAACTTATTATGAGAAAATTTAGTAACCCTCACCGTGGATGTCCAAGGTTTTTCTCTCATCAGGTCTTTTACCTAAATAATTTGCCTGGGGTAACTCCCTTTGGCAGCAATTAGAATCCCTGTTTTGGGGTTTTTTTTTCTGTGAGCCTTACTAAGTTCTCCGTGTTCAAAGGGCTTGTCAGACAAACCCAGGTCATCAACCTGCAAAGGACTTCATCTGTCAATGAAGATTTAATTAAGCTTAGGCTATTAAGCAGAACTTCCAAAGCAGATTCCTACACAAAAAATGTAAAAGTTAGTAAAACAACTTCTGTATTTACCTCCTGGAAAAGTCATTCATCAGCCAATTCTAAAATTACAACTCTGAAAGATGAAAAGCATCAGTGATAGAATTTGTTTTTCAATAGAAATACTGATAATTAGTCAGTTCTGAAGGTAGCCATGAGTTTAATTTTGGAGAGGACACTGTCTGCCTTTGTGCAGAGGATTTACTAAGTTCCTTATGTATTCCTGCATTCTCATCTATTTGCTGTGCTCTGGTGTCCTCCAATGGATGTTCTTGATAGTACTGCTATTACAGAATCTGTTTGAATCTGGGGATCACCAGGAGGCCAGGTGGACAAGAGCTTTGTGAGCAAACAGTCCCTAAGAGAACCCAGTTCTCCCCATCTGAGCTGAGATCAAGTAACACTTGAGGTACATTCAAAAATCATTCTCCCTGATAGACAATGAGTTTCAGGGTCATTCAGATTAAATTTCCTTTCTCTCCTTATCATACTGAACAATCTCAAACGTTGGACCCATACATATGAAAGTCGTTGAAAATATAAAAAGAGTATGGCTTTAGAGGTATGTGGTACAGAGTTAGACTTTGGATGTCAATGAAGACACAATTAATATTGTTTGATTAGCCTGGAAAATACCTGAAAGTACTCTAGAGCCCGGGGCTTCCCTGGTGGCTCAATGGTAAAGAATCTGCCTATAAAAATAAATGGGAAAATAAAATAAAATAAAAAAGAAGGGAAAAAAAAAAAGAATCTGCCTGCCAATGCAGGAGACCCAGGTTTGATGCCTGAGTCAGGAAGATTCCCCTGGAGAAGGAAATGTCAACCAGTTCCAGTATTCTTGCCTGGGAAATTCCATGAGCAGAGGAGCCTGGTGGGCAACAGTCCATAGGGAAGAAGGAGAAGGGGACGACAGAGGATGAATGGTTGGATGGCATCACCGACTCAATAGACATGAGTTTGAGTAAGCTCCGGGAGTTGGTGATGGACAAGGAGGCCTGGCATGCTGTGGTCCATGGGGTCACAGAGAGTCGGACACCACTGAGCAACTGAACTGAGCCGAACTGTACTTGGGGTCCACAAGCTTATGACTTTTAGAGGATATAGCTGATCTCTCTGCTAAGTATCCCAACTATATGGACTTCCTTCTCTATCCTTTAAATAAATAAACCTTACTTTACTTATCCATGAGCTATCTCTGTTTCTCCATCAATCTGAATCTAGTATTTTCATTTAACAATGCAATGATCACACAGTAATTTAAAGAAAGATAAAACCTGCATGTAAATTTCATTATGAAATTTCTATAATGCATACACTGTCTCTTGTGATAATCTCATTTACTCTGCAGACTCAATAATCACACATTTCAGAAAAGTCACAGCTCCAGATAGCAAACTAGTCACAAGTCATTTCAGAGTGAATATTCTGATAGCATGACTACCTGTCTCATTCTATAGCCTAGGCTGTAGGGCTATCTGGTTCTTTCCATAAAAATGGAAGAAGTTCAAAAAGGCAAGCCCAACCATGCAAGTAAGTCCATTAGCCAAAGCAAGTTACATAGCCAAGGGCAAAGCCAAGTATCAGGGAAATATACTCTGCTCATCATGAAGTGATGGATGCATGGATGTGTGGATGCATATGCCAAATCATTTCAGTGAAGTCGTGTCCAAATTCATGACCCCATGGACTGCAGCACGCCAGGCCTCCCTGTCCATCACCATCTCCCAGAGTTTGTCCAAGTTCACGTCTGTTGAATCAGTGATTCCATCCAACCATCTCATCCTCTGTCACCCTCTTCTCCTTCTGCCTCCAATCTTTCCCAGCATCAGGGTCTTTTCCAATGAGTCAGCTGTTCGAATCAGGTGGCCAAATTATTGGAGCTTCAGCTTCAGCATCAGCCCTTCCAAAGAGAATTCAGGGTTGATTTCCTTTAAGACTGACTGGTTTGATCTCTTCGCTTTCCAATAAAGGAGGCAGAGAGCTAAAGAACTGATGCTTTTGAACTGTGATGCTGGAGAAGACTCTTGAGAGTCCATTGGAAGGAACAAGTAGACTGAATGATTTATGAAGTTTTATGAGATCCCAGTTATTCTCTGAGCTCATTATCTGTCACTTTAAATCAATTCCTTCTCCTATCATGCATGTCATTTTCAAAGTCATCAGTCTCCAGTTTGGGATCAATAGATTAATGCTTGGTTTCTGTAACTGAGTAATGACTCACTCCTATTAATATCTCCTTTCAATTATATTTTCTGTAGGCCTCAGCCCCTCATATATATTCCTTCCTGTCCTTGACATTTAAATTTAATCCTAAATTGTTGAACAAATGTGCTAGAAGATGTCATAATTCTTGTATCACTTAGACTACTTATTTTTCTAAATAGCCCACATCCAGTCCACATCCAAACCTTTAGTGACTTCCTCCCCACTGTTCCCTATAGGCCCCAGTTCATTAGCCCACTGTTCAGAGATTTCCAAATTCACCTCTCCTTTCTTTTTGCTGTTCGCTACAGCCACTCCACTTGAAGGAAACAAAATCATCCAAGTATGCCAACCTTCTTACTGTATGGTAACCTTCCTACTGTTAACTAAAAACTCATCAAAAACATGGAACAAAGGTTGAGTACCATATCCATTCAATGTCATTTGGAAGCATTGCTTAAAACGTCCACCCGAGGGTTATTTAAAGGCATATACTTTGTTCAGCCACTGTTGACCATTAAATAAAGACCAAGATGTAAAGGAGTGGCTGGTGTTCTCAGATGGTAAAGAATCCACCTGCAGTGTGGGAGACCTGGGTTCAATTCCTGCATTGGGAAGATCCCCTGGAAGGGGCAACCCGCTCCAGTGTTCTTGCCTGGAGAATCCCATGGACAGAGGCGCCTAGGGGCTACGGTCTGTGGGGTCTCAAAGAGTCGCACATGACTGACCACTGACACAATTTAACACGTATGTTGACATCCAGATTTTTGTCTAGCAGGAAAGATAGCCCAGTGTTGCAGTTTACTGTCTTATAGAACATTATCTAGTTTTGTCTCTAACCCAGAAATCATATCCTAACTTTCCTTCAGTAAATTTCTGACGATACCCAGCACCTCAAATGCTCTTGGAAGCAGTCACTCCATTACACTGATTTCTTCAGTATATGAATTAATGACATGAATAATATCTTTGGCATGTGTTCATTTTAAATTTGTAAAACAGCTGTTTTTAACTTTTTGAAAAATGTCCCTTATCACTAATCTCTCTTTGAAAACTTTTCTCTTTCTCCTTCTGTTCCTATCAGAAATGTCTGCCAATTGTCCAAGCTTATCAGAATCCTAGCTCTCCTTCAAGTTTTTGTTCTAACTCCATTTCCCAGAAAGGATATTATCTTCCCTTAAATGAATTGGGAATTTCTAGCCTGCATTACTTCTGCTTCTTTGTGATTTCATTTATTTTTAAATGTTTATTTTGTTTTCTTGACTGTTGCTGTTGAATTTTAGTCGTAACAAAATAAATTTAAAGTCTGCTAGACACTGGACTTCCCAAGTGGTGCTAGTGGTAAAGAACCCACATGCCAAGGCAGGAGATGTAAGAGATGCTGGCTCAATTCCCAGGTGGGGAAGATGCCCTGGAGGAGGAAATGGCAACCCACTCCAGTGCTCTTGCCTGGAGGATTCCATGGACAGCGGAGCCTGGTGGACTATATGGTCCAAAGGGTCACAAAGAGACATGGCTGAAGGGATTTAGCACACACACACATGTTAAACAGTGATATTTATAAACACCAAAAAATGGCAGCTGTGTGGCAATTCCTAGAACTTTTGAAAGACATAGTGCAGTGAGTCTCCTCCATATGAACAAATTCTGTTCCAAGCGTGTATTCACAAGTCCAATTTTTTCATAAGTCCAACAAAATTAGCCTGGATACACAACTAACACAGTCAGCTATATAGTACTGTACTGCAATAGGCTTATAATACTTTTCTCACAAATAGTATATAATAAACAAACCCAAAGCATAAGGTGTTTTTCATCTTACAGTACAGTGCCTTGAAAAGCAGTGCAGTCCGGTACAGCCGTGGGCACGCAGGGCTGGCATGGAGTGAACAGGCAGGAGGAGTCAGTGGCTGGCGGAGGGAGGGGTGGGAGACGAAACTGCAGGCTCCCGGGGAACAGAAGAGGGTGAGCCGCGATGTCACTCACGCGTGACACTGAGGGAAAGCGCATCACGGCCCCGAAAGTCCGCAACTTGAAGGTTCGTGTGTAGGGGACTTGCTGAAATTGTTACCTTGGTGTCTCATAAAACATTACAGAGTGCTTTAGAAAAGAAGAAAAAAGTTGAATGAGGAGACAGTCAACATCAAAAACATATTAATTAACACTTTTACTAGTTTCCTAGGTCAGCTTAGACAAGGTCTGGGAAACGCTCTGAATAAAGTCTTTGCAAAGTGAAAAGGAGCCAGCACAGATAGAAGGTGCCAGACACAGCGATGGAGCCAGCCTTCTGTGGGAAACTCACTTTTAGAGAAGCACTTGTAAATTTATGTAGCGCCCGAAACACTGCCATTCCAGAAAGAGACCCAGGGGGAAGCTCCCGGGGTGGGAGTGCGAGGCCTCTTGCCCTCCCTCAGCGGCGGACCAAGGTCCTCCTGTGTATGTATTTGTAAGGCCTTCTCCCTCAGCAGGTAGAAACTGGAACAACTATACTTGGGCACAAAACAACGGGAAAATTCAATTCTGAGCTTCAGGTATAGTTTCATAGAAAATTCCTGTTATTATTAGCTAGTTGTTTCAGCTGGGAACACCATTTAAAGACACTACCCACATAAAATTGAAATTCTACATTTTTAAAGCTGATTTAGAAGGAAAAGAAGATGTCCTCACTATTAGCCCATTAACCAAGTTTCTCATTCTGGAGAGCTCCTGGGAGGCCAGGCTGATGGGTAGATGAAGAGCAATGTAAAAATCGGGCTTCACGAACCAGAAAGTTCGCCTGACTCTCACCTCCAGGGCCACTCCACCTTCCTGATAAGGCCATTCTCAGAAACCTTCAGTAGCCACACACTGGCCCCTAAAGAAACTCCCAGCTTCTCACCCTGTCACTCAAGACTCTCACCCTCTGACCCCAAACTACCCCTTCTGCGGTGTGGGAGGTCGATAGGCTATGCTACAATATTGCTTATATTTCTTCACATCCATATCTTGGTCCTATTCTCTTCTCATTTGAAAAGACCCTGATGCTGGGAAAGATTGAAGGCAGGAGGAGAAGGGGACGACAGAGGATGAGATGGTTGGATGGCATCACCAACTCAGTGGACATGAGTTTGAGTAAACTCTGAGAGATAGTGAAGGACAGAGGCACCTGGCATGCTGCAGTCCATGGAGTCCCAAAAAAGTCAGACAGGACTCAGCGAGTGAACAATTCTTTTCTCTGCTTACCACATCCTTTCCCAATCATCTCTGCTTAGTCTTCTAGGTTTTATTCAAATACTGTGTAATCCCTGAAACATTTCCCAGTCACCACAATTCAAAGTTACTTGTTTTTTCTAAATTCCTGTATCTTTTTGTTTTGTATTCGGGTGACCAAAAACTGTTCAGATTTTTCCGTAAGATCTTACGGAAAAACTTGAACAAACTTTTTGGCCAACCAAATATTATTTTGTTTTGTTAATCATATAATAGGCACATGTATTTCCTCCCTTATACAATGAAGAGAACAGCAATCCATATCTTATATTACTCTCTCTCTCCCATAGCATAATAGACCCTCAATAATTTCTTGTTGACTGAGTGAACTGAAAAGAAATGATAATAATGCTTTATGCTGGTTTTACAAATTCAATTTTTTAGAATTAAATCACTTGACAGTTTTTGTGTTGGGTTGATCATTTGACCATTTCTCTGTTTTCTCCTCATCCGTGCTTACATGCGTTCATGCTAAGCCACTTCAATCAACTCTTTGTGACCCTTTGGACTATATAGACCACCAGGCTCCACTGTCCATGGGATTCTCCAGGCCAGAATACTGGAGTGGGTTTCCATGCCCTCCTCCAGGGGAGCTTCCTAACCCAGGGATCGAACCTGCATCTCTTATGTCTCCGGCAGGCGGGTTCTTTATCACTAGCACCCTCGGAAGTCCATTCTCTCCATAATCAGGCAATGAAAACGTCTTTAGTGACCTCAAAGTTGACAAGCCTATAAAATTCTAGTTTATTTAAATCAACCTCTTGGTTTGACCTTAGCATAACCTTCTGACAATATGGTACAGAATCGGTAGGACACTAAGTTTCCCTTCCAAGAAAATTGTTTAACAGTTTTAAACAATTGGATGCATGAGACAAGTCCTCGGGGCCGGTGCACTGGGATGACCCAGAGGGATGGGATGGGGAGGGAGGGGGGAGGGGGTTCAGGATGGGGAATACACGTACACCCATGGCTGATTCATGTCAATGTATGGCAAAACCACTAAAATATTGTAAAGTAATTAGCCCCCAATTAAAATAAATAAATCCTTTAAAAAAGCTAATTGCAGTTGCTGGAAGAACCCTCAGAAAAATCTGAGGTCGGGGTTCGGGATTAAACAGTTCTTTAGAGTTTACCAAGTGCTTTCACATACATTGATGAGAACCCCTGGTGCAAGATGGGTTCGGGAATTTTGTGCAGGGTATTTGTTGGAAATGTAGGGCATTTCCAGGAGGAGAGCCTGGCAGGGGAGAAGTTGGGCTGCAGCGCAGTTATGACTAAGCCCTGATCCCAGGAGGCTCCCTGGGGCTGGCATCACCCTGTTCACGCCAGGAGGGACCCAGATCTTTGTAGCCCTGGACTGATAGGCAATGTGCTGCCCTGAGAAGCAGGCACCTTGGGCAAGGTGGCACTCTTCAGTAGAGGCAATTCTCAAAGAGGGGTGAGGTGATCTCTCAGTGGACCACCTCTGCATTGGGAGGAATAAATCCTTCGTTCCCTAAGGAGAGATTTTGGGCAATGAAGCCCAGTATCCACAACCAGCTCTAAATACCAATGCATCTCGTGTTCTGTCCATTAAGTACTAAAGTTTGGTGTGGTTTGCTGAGCACACCTTTATTCTAGATGGCAAGGAAGTGTTTATACTCCCACATTTCTCTCGTACATTATTCCTTTCTGAATTCTTGATACGAGTCCAAAACATGTGTCCTAGTGCTTTCCCCTAACTCCAACGATTTTTGATTCTTGAAGCAAATGAAATGTGTGTTTGTATCTCTTCCTTTATGCCCATGGTCTTACTGCAACAAGAAAGATAAATGAAAAGACATATTTAGAAAGTAATGAGATCTATAATTATTTTTTTATTCTCTAATACTTCCATAAAATTAACCACTGGTTTTTCTATCAAGTTTGTCCCTTGAACATGCATATATTTAGTGTTTTTATTCCTAAATATTACAGCTGCATTGTTTACATACATTTGTGTACAAATTTGTGTTATGAAGGTGATCTTACTGTACATGCTCTGCAGACAGGAGATGCTGCCTCTCCGTGAACTCTACTTGGAAGACTTCTGGAGAGGCAGTGCATGAGAGGCCAAGAGCATAGGTTTGAGATTAAACAGGACTGCCAAGAGGAACGGAATGCAGAATTTAAAAGCACGGATCCTAGAGTCAGACTGCCTAGGTTCAGCTCTACCAACTATGTGCTGTGTGATCTTGCATATTTCACTTAATCTGTTTATGTCTTGGCTTCCTTAAATACAAATGGGAAATTAATCATGGAATTCTTGTGAAAAATAAAAGCACACAAGGCCTTTAGAGCAAGGTCTCACCACACTTAAACTGTAATCAATTGCTGCTTGCTGTTGCAACTGGTAAAATCTTCACATTCCTAGCTTTAAAAAAAAAAAAGGTGAGATATTTCCAGAATCACACTGTAGAGCCTTCATTTTATTCTACTTAAGGATGCATCTAAGGCAATATTATATTCATAAAATATTCTGAAAAGCCCGCAAATACTTGGCAAAATTGAACAAAGAGGATAACTGAGGGTCTGCATGGGTTTATTTGCCCCTTGGGACTAACTCACTAGTTTTGCTCTCTGCTTTAGAGTGCTTTCACATACATTGATTAGACATTTTATCAATGATTCTGCAAAGCAGCCTAAGATGATGACTGTCTCTAAATTTAAATATACAAAGTATAATCTAGAGAAGTTAAGTGATCTTTTCAGCATCACACAGTTTAGCAATGAGAAGAGTGAACCCTTAGCTTCACTGTTCTCAGCACACAGACAGGTCTGACATCCCAGCAGCAAATGTCAGCTGTGACACTGCATCCACTACAAGACCCTCACAGGTCATCTGTGACTGGAAACAACACGTGAGGCTTGCAAATGAGGGAACTTGCAACCCTTCCTTTTATATTTAAGGAAGGGTTTTCTGCATAAATATCTATCTCTTGCTCATATCTGTGTTCAGAAATGCTTTCTCTAGTAGAAGAAATGGCTCCAGTGGGAAGAAAAATGTTTGGGGCTTTGATAAGCTAAGGGGTGTGTCTGGCATGTGAACGTTATTTACCGGGTGAGTCCTGGTGGCAAGCCGCACCGCATCCCCCTGCCTCTAGGATCCAGGACCACACTTCCCCTTTGCATTTGCCTCTGCAGACAACACTTGAATTCTGACATCTCCTCTAGAACTCTTTTTAAAGGCAGAGTTAACCACATATCAATTCCCTAAAATGACTAACTAGCTGCTTACAAGCTAATTAAGCCCAGGCTCTTTTCTCCTTTCCTCCTTCTACCATACCTACTCACTTTTCTTCTTTTGTGCCTAATTCTGTGTCAGGACAGCATTTCATCAATAAGGCCTTTGTAATGCATAGAGGACTAAACTCAGAACAGCAACGTGAATATTGATGTCAGGGGAGTTTGTAATTTCCTCGGTTCTGTCTAATTGCAACCAAAATTTGAAGCAGTGGAACAGCATTATAGCCCTTGAATGGAGTTTTATTTAGAAAGAAAGGGAAAATACATCCTTGAGGCATGAGGGCAGGCCAACCCAAAAAGACAGAAGAAAAGAGAGGGCCCCCCCCCCACCCAATTTTGGCCCCTCTTTTTCTATGTTTTTTTCTCCTTCCCCTGGGCCTGCCCTATGTAAATTGGGCCAGCCAGGAGGTCTGTTTGTTTCACCTGAGGTCCTCAGTCCGGTCCTCAGACCTTCCTTTGTTCTATTTTCACGGGCTTTTCCCTTCCTTGTCTTTTAGCCACCGCCATTCTAGACTCCTTTTTCCTATTCTAACTACCGCCTTACTTCTGCCCTAAGTAAGCAAGCCATTTCTCTGCATGCTCCCCAGCTTGTGGTTCTGCTGTGTCTCTAATAAAAAACTTCATACCTGCGGTTACAGCTTTTAACTCTGTGAGAGACACATTTCTCACTGAGGGCAAAGGTCCAGGGAAAAATAGCTTCTAGCCTCGAGCCCTGTCTGGTCTGGTGGCTAGGATTCCTGCTTGTCATCCGGCCTCCCCAGGTTCAATTCCAGGGCAGGGATTTAAGATCTTGCTTCAGGCCACAGCTCACTGCTGCCTCTCTGGGGAACAAACTGAACTCATAGATACAGAGAACTGGTGGTTGCCAGAGGCGGGTGAAACGGGTGGAGGGAGTCAAAAGGTACAAATTTTCAGTTGTAAAATAGGGAGGCAGACAGAAAGAAGGGGCTTGTGGGCAGGGCAGAGTAAGGAGACGGTGGGATGTGTGGTCCCAGTGGGAGGAGGAGAGAGTGAGAAGAGGGAGTGCAGCGCTGATACACGCGCAGGACCCCGGGTGAAACAGAAAGCTAGCGGAAACGCGCTGCCCAGCCCGGGAGCTCAGCCCAGGACGCGGTGATGACCTGGGGGCCGGGGCGGGGAACGGGAGGGAGGCTCTGCAGGGAGGGGAGAGACATACACTTCCCACTGAGTCAGGGTCGCATCGCAGAGACCAACCATTATTCTCCAATTTAAAATTTTAAAATAATTTTTTGAAGATCTCATGACAAGGAAACAATTGTAGCTATGTATGGTGATGGATCAGAGAAGGCAATGGCACCCCACTCCAGTACTCTTGCCTGGAAAATCCCATGGATGGAGGAGCCTGGTAGGCTGCAGTCCATGGGGTCGCTAAGAGTCAGACACGACTGAGCGACTTCACTTTCATTTTTCACTTTCATGCACTGGAGAAGGAAATGGCAACTCACTCCAGTGTTCTTGCCGGGAGAATCCCATGGACAGAGGAGCCTAGTGGGCTATAGTCGCATGTAGGGGTTACATGGGGTTTCAAAGAATCAGAAACACAATGGGTTAGACAGACATGGTGTGTTAGGGGCTCAGGCAGTCACCTAAGCTGGGATCAGGATGAGGTAGTGACAGCCCACACCTCCATAAAGACCACTCATTAAGAAAAGAATTGAAAATACCAGAAGGAAAATGCGACCCTCTTTTATGCACGAGGAATCAATTATCAAAGAAACCAAAGATAAGAAAGGAGCAGACTCCTGGTTCCCAGGGGCCTGCAGTTCTAGCTGCAGTAACACCTGGCAAAGGGGGCCCTGCTCTCAGCATCACGTGGACCTCGACGTGACTCGTGAGCACTCACCTGAGCCCGGTCACCCCTGCTGCGTCCACCAACAGATGGCATTGGGTTTACCGCGGTCACCTGGGAATTTGGGTTCCTTCTTCAAAATATTTGTGACATTATACTGTTTTCTCTACTTCGGCATATGTTTGAAAGTTTTCCATAGCAAAGTATTTTTAAACCCCTGGCATACAAGGGGTGTTGAAGCTTCACTTGAGCTTTTCCAGCAGTGAGATCCTACCGCTTCCTGAAGTTTATATTCAGCTGAAACGTAACTTCTTATCATGTCTACCAGTTGATCAAAGTTCTCTCCTGTGAATGACATAAAAGTAGTTCTTTGCACAGAAGTAATTCTCTCAACAAGAGAATCCTCCAAACAGCAAGAAGTTTATCAGATATACAATTTACTATGCAAGGCAGGGACAAACTTTGAATGTAAAAAACAGTCCTAAAACAACAAATGTATTATAATTGTTAAAACTTATATTAATTAATTGACTACTAGTTAATATAGTGGGAGACCTCCTAAAAGATTCTAATCTAAACGCATTTTCAGGAACTTCCCTGGCGGCTCAGTGGTTAAGACTCTGTGCCCCCAGTACAGGGGACACAAGTTCATTCCCTGGTTGGGAAACTAGGATCCCACACACCCCACGGTGCAGCCAAAAAAGCAAACAGAAAAACAAAAAAAAATCATTTAAAAAAAATAAATTGCTTTCCAAAATGTAAAAATAACATATCTGGGACAGAAGCTGAATCAGATGGGATACTAAGAAACATGCATGAGCAGTCAATGACCCAGGTGAACCCAGCCCTATTGTCACCCTGGTTAACGCGTCATCACTGTTTCCCTTGTTCAGGATTAACATCCCCGAGTCTCTGAACTCTGGGCCTCTTCAGCATCCAGTTTCCTTCATTTGACAATATCCACTTAAAATATGGTACCAAATGTAATGCAATAATCCTGATGAGTTCTGACCAGGGCCCACTACAGTGAGCCATCATTGCCACTGATCCAAACAGTATGTTATCCCCACACGCCCTTCAGGTTGCATTAGCCTGCCCAGAAGCTGCAACTATGTTGCTGGCTCCTATTCAGCTTGGAATCAACTGAAATCTTCTGCTCATAAAGCCCTACTAAACTCAGTCTTCCTCTGTGCAGACATTCACAAAGGATCTTAATTTTCAGCCCTCGATTTAGGAATTATATCCTGTTAGTTCCAGGTCATCATGACAGATTATTAGCAAAATTTTTGATGAACAGCTTGTCATCTAATACAGTGACTGTTCTTCCAATGTTTTGTGACATCCAAAGTTTATTGAGCAATTTCTATATGTCTTTCATCCCAATTGCAATATCAATGTTTAACAGAACAGGGCCCAACCTCATCTGGTTGACCCAATTAGCCAACAATTTTTTCAGCCAGGCAAGAATTTACCTCACTATTCTGACATTGGGTCTATAACTTTTTCTATTTAATCCAAAAGAATATCATGAGAGGTATCAAATATGCCAGACACTTCCCTCTGAATGTAAGCTGATAGAATCTTCAGAGTAACTTTTTACATTTTTCATGAGGGAAGAGGGTTCATGATGACAGTGTAGGAAGGGCCTGAATCAGCTCCGCTCATGAACATGTCAAATGCACAGCCGTGTGTAGCACAGTTCACCACACTCCAGCTGTAACACCGCATTGGGAGGCGGGATCACAGAGGTGTGACTCCTCCGTGAGGAGCAGGGAATTCAAGCCCCACACGAGGCACACCAGCCCCTTGGTGCTACACAGGAGACAGAAGCCCCCAAAAGACTCCACTTTAAAAACCGTCTGGGAATGCACACAGCGAGACTGCAGAACAGCAGAGAACAGCAAACCCACGCTCAAGAAACACAGTCACAGACTCACTTGACCCAAAAGGCTATCAGAAGATTTTCCATCAGAAACGTCATGGGCCAGAAGGGAGTAGCAGATGTACTCAGGGTTCTGAAAAGTAAAAAGTTCCAAATAAGAATTTTCTATCCAGCAAGGTTATTATTCAGAAACGAAGGAGAGATTTTAAGAATTTCCTAGATAAACAAAAGCTACCAGAGTTCATCACCACTAAACTGGCCCTACAAGAAATACTTCAGGGAAAGTTTTAAACTGAAAAGAAGTGACAATAAAAAATAATAAGAAAACATGCAAAAGTGAAAGTCTCTCTAGAAAAGGTACATACAAAATAAAGGTAGTGAATTAATCACTTATAAAGTGAGCATGAAGGTTAAAAGACAAAATGGGTCAAAGAAACTAAAATTATAATAATTATTTAAGAGATGCATGAAATAAAAAATCTTAAATGTAAAAGAGGATATAACATTTATAATGTTATGACATTTATAAATGTATATGCATCCAACATGGGCTTCCCAGGTAGTTCAGTGGTTAAGAATCTGCCTGCCAATGCAGGAGACATGGGTTTGATCCATGAGATGGGAAGATCCCCTGAAGTAGGAAATTGCAACCCACTCCAGTATTCTTGCCTGGAAAACTCCATGGACAGTGGAGCCTGGTAGGCTACAGTCCATGGAGTTGCAAAGAATCAGATATGACTGAGCATGCACACACATGCACCTAACACAGAAGTATCTAAATATTTAAAGCAAATGCTAAAAGACTTGAAGGGATAAATTAAAAGCAAAACAATAATAGCAGAGGACATTTAACACCAAACCTGCATCAGTGGATATATCATTTAGACAGAAAATCAATGAGCAAACCATGGGCCTTGAAAGACATATCAGTCCAGGTGAATTTAATAGATGCGTTATATATATATATAAAGCATTCAGTACAAAAGCAGTAGAATATACTTTCCTCTCAAGTGCAATAAATAAATCACATTAGGTTACAAAATAAGTATCAGTAAATTCAGGAGGATTGAAATCATACAAGCATTTTTTGTGACAGCAGTACATGAAACCAGATGTTAGTTACAAAAAGAAAACTGGAAAAACATCAAAGCATGGAAATTAAACAATATGCTACTGAATAATCAGTTCAATGGGTCATCAAGTAAATCAAAGGAAAAATAAAATACCTAGAGACAAATGATAGCAAAAATATGATAGTCTGTAGGACAGAGCAAAAGCAGTTCTAAGAGGAAAGTTCATAGCAACACGGACTCACATCAAGAAGCAAGAAAAATATCACATGAACAATTCAACTTTACACCTAAAGGAACTAGAAGAAAATAACAAAAAATTTCAGAATGAGTAGAAGAAAAAGAATAATAAAGGTCAGAGATAAACAAAGCAGAGCCATAAAAAATAGTAAAAACCAATGAAACTCAGAGCTGGTTCTTTGAAAAGATAAGCAACATCAGTAAACCTGACTTATTGATTGAGTCTGCACACACACATGCACAAAACTTTAGCTAGACTAACCAAGAACAAAAAGAGAGGAGTTCAAATAAACGAGAGCAAAAGTGAAAGAAGAGAATTTACAACTGATATCAAAGAAATACAAAGAGTAGTCTCATACAAACACAAAGAGTAGTCTCATAAGAGACTACGACAATTACAGGCCAACAAATTGGACAACCTGGAAGAAATGAATAAATTCTTTAGAAAACTAAGCACAAATCATGAAGAAATAGAAAATCTGAGTAGACCAATTACTAGTGCTTATGAGAGGGCGTGGGCAAAACGAAAGGAGGGGGTCAATGGTGTAGTGATAGACAGTAACTAGGTGTGTGGTAGTGATCACTTTGTAGTGTACAAAGATGTCAAATTACAACGCTGCACAGCAGAAAAATACGTAATTTAATAAAACATTAAATAAACCGTTTGCCTAACAGTCTACTCATAAGTGTTTGTCTGGTGAGACAACCTGAAACTTTTTTAACTGTGAGAGATATGAGTTGTACAGAGCTTACCACACAATCCAGGTCATTGAAAAACTGTTAAATGTCGCCTGGTTAGGGCAGAACCCAGAAAGAAAGGTAGAAGCCAGGTGGAGTGCAATTGGCAACTAATTGCTTTGGTTCAGTGCAGATGTTCCATCCTTCTACGCTCTTCGTCCACCATCTCAAGCTCACTGGCGGGCCGCTCTGAGTTGTTTTCTTTCCAAGGGTCACATCTAAGCTAGGTTGAAAAGTGGTGGCAAAGAATCACCATGATACGATGCATGAGTGTGTGCTCAGTCGCTCAGTCCTGTCCGGCCCTCTGCGACCCCATGGACTGTAGCCCACCAGGCTCCTCTGCCCATGGGATTTTCCAGGCAAGAAGACTGAAGTGGGTTGCTATTTCCTCCAGGGGATCTTCCCAACCCAGGGATCGAACTGCATTGGCAGGCGGATTCTTTACTACTGAGCCACCTAGGAACAATAGGATCGGTTAATTTGAGGCAAGAATGATCATACGAAGAACCAGGACCAAGAGAAATCTCTGAGGAAGAGTTACAGAGTACGTGACTTCACCTGCAGAAACAGAAGAGAGAGAACACTGGAGGTCTCGATTATACAGTATCAACAACAACAGCAACAAATTACTAAGTCAAACTCAAAATGTCTGGAATGTGAAGTATCCTAGAGACACAGCAGTCATCTCCATGAAAAACATCCAAACCAAACTATAACTGGTTTTAATTGTAAAGGATTGTGGAGGAAATGTAATCTAGAGAAAACGGGCATCTGGTCTGAAATCAAGCTCCAATTTCCTCACTTACTTATCATGTGATTTAGTGTTCTGTCCTGCATACTTCCCAAGCCACAGTTTTATTACCTCTAAATGGAGCCCTTTTTTCAAGTTGTGCCATGTTATAAGAAAGATCGCTGTCAAACTCACAGATTTGTTGTGGAGATCAAATGTGAAGACCTAAATAAAAGCTTCATACAAATATATTTTCGTATAATAATTAACCATAGTATTTTTAGTGGACTTGGGCATTTTTGGTGAATTTGAATAAGCGTGTCCTTTCTTTAATTTTCACTGGTGTATAGCTGCTGTACAACGTTGTGTTAGTTCCCACTGTACAGCAAAACGAACCAGCCGTCCACACGCCTGTGTCCCCTCCCTTTTGAACTTCTCTTCCACTCACGTCACCGCAGGGCCTTCGAGTCCCCTGTGCTCTAGGTACGTACTCATCAGCTATCTGCCTCACACGTAGCATCAATAGTGAACATGCGTCAGTCTCCACCGCCCATTGCCTCCCACTCCCTGTTTCCCCCCGGGGTCCATATATGTGTTCTCTATGTCTGCATCTCAATTTCTGCTTTGCAAATAAGGTCATCCATACCATTTTTCTAGATTCCACATATATGCATTAATATACAATATTTGTTTTTCTCTTTCTGACTCACTTGACTCTGTATGACAATCTCTAGTTCCATCCATTTCTTTACAAATGACCCAATTTCATTTATTTTTATGCCTGAGTAATATTACTTGTATATTACTTGTCTATATTACTTGTAATATTACTTGTATATATATACATATATATATACCACCTCTTCTTTATCCATTACTCTGCTGATAGACATTTAGGTTGCTTCCATGTCCTGGACATTATAAGTAACACTGTTTTGAATATTGGAGTGCATGCATCTTTCTGAGTCACGGTTTTCTCTGGGTATAAATGTGCTTCTTAAAGTTTAAGTTACATAGTGAAAGTGAAGTCGCTCAGTCGTGTCTGACTCTTTGCAGCCCCATGGACTGTAGCCTACCAGGCTCCTCCGTCCGTGGGATTTTCCAGGCAAGAATACTGGAGTGGGATACCATTTCCTTCTCTGGGGGATCTTCCCAACCCAGGGATGGAACCCAGGTCTCCCGCATTGCAGGCAGATTCCTTACTGTCTGAGCCATCACGGAAGCCCTTCCACCCCTGAGATATATTGTAAAGACACTGAAATGAGAAATGGTAGACTCCAATTCCTGAAACTGCTAGTCATGTCACACCAGGCAGGTAAGATAAGGGTATTTCCTCATCTGCAAAGTGAGGCATTGAACTTCCCAGTTCCAATATCTTCTACCTCTATGACTAATGTCTAAGCCAGCTTAAGTTAAATGCTAGAAAAATAAGATCATGACTGTTGCAGATAAAAGTGGATGAGAAAAAAGTATCTACTTTGTGATTTATGACATTTTCTTATTTTCAAATCAGATAATTACCAGTATAATAACTAATAGGGCTTAACCAAAACAGAATAGACTGACACAAAAAAACAGACACATAGATCAATAAAGCCGAATAGAGAGCCTGGAAATAAACTTACCAACATACAGTCAATTAATCTAAGACAAAGACTATCCAATGAAGAAAAGATAGTCTCTTCAATAAATGGTGCTGGGAAAACTGGACAGCTACATGTGAAAGAATGAAACTAGAACATTTCCTCACACCATATTCAAAAATAAGCTCAGAATGGCTTAGAGACAAATATGAGATCTGAAACCATAAAACCCCTAGAATGGAACGTAGGCAGATTACTTTTGACATAAATCATAAAAATATTATCTGACTCAGTCTCCTAAGGCACAAGAAATAAATAGCCACGTGGGACCTCCTTAAACTTAAATTTTTGCACAGCACAGGAAACCACTAACAAGACAAAAAACAACCTAAAACACAGGAGAAAATATTTGCAGAGGAGAGTAACAGCTACAGACTCCTATCCGAAATATATAAACGGCTCATTTCACTCAACATCAAAAAAGCAAACAACACCCCCCCCCCCCCACCAAAAGAGTGGGCAGAAGACCTGAATAGACATTTTTCCAAAGAAAATACATAGATCCATGGAACTCTCCAGGCCAGAATACTGGAGTGGGTAGCCTTTCCCTTCTCCGGTGTATCTTCTCAACCCAGAGATTGAACCCAAGTCTCCCACATTGCAGGCGGATTCTTTACCAGCTGAGGCACCAGGGAAGCCCAGACGGTTAACAGGTCCTTGAAAAGATGTTCGTCATCCCTAAATATCAGATGAATGCAAATCAAAACAGCAATGAGTATCACCTCCCACCTATCAGAATGGCTATCATGGAAGAGTCTACAAATAACAGATATTGGAGAGAAGGGAATAAAACAGAACACTTGAACACTGTTGATGGGAATGTAAATTTGTGAAGCCACTATGAAAGTAGTAGTCAGGCTTCTAAAAACTGAAAACAGAGCTACCATACAACCCAGAAAATCCACTCAAGGGTGAAAAAACAAAGCCACTGATTTGAAAAGACACATGCACAGTTCATCGCAGCATTATTTTCAACAGCCAATACAGGCAAGAAAGCTAAATGTCATCCAACAACAGATGAATGGATAAAGAAGACGTGATACTATACACAACGGAATATTATGTTGTATTAGTCTCTCAGTCGTGTCCGACTCTTTGTGACCACATGGACTGTAGCCCGCCAGGCTCCTCTGTCCATGGGATTCTCCAGGCAAGGATACTGGAGTGGGTTGCCATTTCCTTCTGCAGGGGATCTTCCCATACCAGGGATTGAACTCAGGTCTCCTGCATGGCAGGCAGATTCTTTACTGTCTGAGCAACTAGGGAAGCAATGGAATACAACTCGCCATGAAAAAAGATGAGATTTTGTAATTTGCAACAACATAGTTAGTCCTGGAGGGTATCACACTTAGTGAAACAAGTCAGATAGGGAAGGACAAACACTCCATATCATGATTTACATGTAGAATCTAAAAAACAAAGCAAGTGAATGTTTACAACAAAACAGAAACAAACTTGCAGATATGCAACTAATATCAGATTGAAAATGTACTATACTTCAGGAGAAAAGAATAACTAATAGAATTTACATTAGCTAGGGTAGGCCAGGGAGAAGGCAATGGCAACCCACTCCAGTGTTCTTGCCTGGAGAATCCCAGGGACGGGGGAGCCTGGTGGGCTGCCGTCTATGGGGTCGCACAGAGTCGGACACGACTGAAGCGACTTAGCAGCAGCAGCAGGTTAGGCCAAACGTTTATAACAAAGAAACCCCAAGATGCAACAGCCCAAACACATAAAAGTCTAGTTCTCTCTCAAAGAACAGCCCAAGTATCATGTTTCTCTTTGACATGGGCTTTCAGGGACACAGGCTGATGGAAGCGCCACATCTACGAGTTTCAAATCAGTCTCGTCCTTGCCTTTCCAGCCCACTGGAAGGGAAGAGTATGTGTAGACATCACATCCACCAACCTAAGGCAATTGACTCCAAATTGCTTACATATGAGCAAGAGAGATAAGCCCTTTGAGTCCCTCTCGTTATAAATCCCCTGAACTCCACAGAGACCTGGCAATCGCAGATCTACTCAATTGGATCCAAGGAGGCAGGCTTCCTGCTTTTGATTTATGACAGCGATTCGTAGGAAGCAGTTTCTTTGAGCCATAAATGGAATCCACAGCTCTGGAGAGGTGTTTTCCCTGGCCATGGAGGCAGAGCAGTGAGCAATCCGACTGGCTAAGACGGAGCGACACTCAATAGAAGCGCGTTCATCTGTTACACTTGGCACGGTTGCTAACGCACAGGGATGCCGTTTGTATCTCTTCTTTAGCTCGTAAGTTTAAAAAGAAAAAAGAAAAAGAAGAAGACACGGGGTAAAACAGAGCCTCCACCACCTCGTTCCAGCAGATCCCTCGTCACGGAGCTCTTCTACTTGTAAAACACAGCAGATGGAATGCTAAATCTAAACTAGAAAGTCTCTTGCATTCCTCGCTGTCAAAACAAACCATGTGCCTCCTGCTTCTCAACTAAAATCCACCAAAAGCAATGAGACTATTTCAGAGTGAGACAGAGCACATTCATCCAAGCTGATCTCAGGGAGATTTTTTTAAGCACTGGTGTTGGAAGCTGAATGGGTGAACTCAAGTAAGAAATAAGTGCCCTGAATTAATGAGAATTTATTGGCATTTTAATTACAATTGTTGTATGACAAATATCAAGACCACTAAATGCCAATATTCCTCAGTTGTGATCTGTGCTAAACATTAATATGTATTAAGATTGTAACAGTCTTTATTAATTGTTTAGCATGATGTTGGCCAATATTAATATAATACATATCACAAATATAAGCCACATATGTAGTTAAAATTTTCTAATAGTCACATTTAAAAGGGGGAAAAGAAATGTGGTTAATCTTAATAATATATTTTATTCATCCCAATGTATCCAAAATACTACTGTTTTAATATGTAGCCAACTCTCTTTTTCATATTAAGTCTTTGAAATCTGCTGTGTATTTTACATTTACAGTACATCTTTCCACTAATTTGGATAAACTATGGTGCAAATGTCATTAGCTACATGTTAGTAGCTATCATAATGGTCAGTACAGGTTTAAAATCTCTTAGAGTTTTTTGTTTTTTTTCCAGAACTTGGGGCTTATGTAAAAGCTAGAGAGATAAGGAAGTGTGCTAAGTATTACAAAGTAAATAACTGCCTGTCTCTTGAACTCAAACCCATCCCCCAGGCCTACCATGATTAAAAATGCATGTGTCTATTCAGAAGTTATATAATATTTCGAGTAGTATCCATGGCCAAGCATACCACAGACAGTAAACCCTTAGCCCACACTTTCAGCCCAAATCTTGACTGTTACTAACAGGTTCTAAATGGACCAGCTAATTCCTCAATCCTGTCACATGTTGGTTATAAAAGTGTGTGTGTGTGTGTGTGTGTGTGTGTGTGTACGCGCGCGCACGTCTGTGTGCTCAGGCAGTAGTGTCAGTCTCTCTGCAACCCCGCGGACTGCAGCCTGCCAGGCACCTCAGTCCATGGGATTCTCTAGGCAAGAATACTGCAACGGTTTGCCATTTCCTACTCCAGGGGATCTTCCTGACCCAGGAATCCCAGGAAGGAAAATAAGACTGGATGGTAGCCAGATGTGACTGAGTTTTGAGAAATCCCAAAATGTGAGCAGTTGATGACCTGGCCCAAAAGGCAACTGTATTTTGAAAAAGAGAAATTCAGGGAGCCAACTTCTAGACACCGAAGACTGCAGGATGCCCTCCAGGGTCCAGGGGCCTCATGGAAACGTACACGTCGGGTCACACAAAACAGGGTAGGGTCACAGGAATGCCCCATCAGAAGGTCTTCACAATGAAATTCATCTGCCACTGTGTAAATTCTTGGGTCTTACGGGGCCCGAGGGTTGAGCCTCCTCTTCATGATCCCTGATAGCCCATTACTGGCAGGAAGAAAATTTCCCACAGTATACGAAAACAGGGAACATCAGCCAGGATTTAAGAGGAAACATAAAACTGCAGAAGAACCAATTTCTGTTTTAGCCCTTCATAGTTGAATAATCTGAGAAGTAACTCAGCCCTCCTTAAGATTCCTCCTAGATAAATAGCAGTTAATGTATTTGACAAGGGCGAGATTGTGTTACTGACTAAATAAACTCAAAGATGATTTATTAAGAGAGCTACTTCCCACAGCAATCTCACCTAAGTTGAACAGTGCCAATAAATGCAAGCTGAAAATGAGCACTTTGCACAGAAGATGTACAAATGGTCCTGTACCACGTGAGTCATGAGCAGCCTCTTCAGCAGCACGTAATTCTGGTAATAAAAGCAAAACGTTCACTTTAGATAAGTATTCAAAAATGTCATCCAAAGAGTACAATGGGTCTACAGCCAAGAAACATATTTATTCAGCCCATTATTTCCTTGAAAACAGTATCACTGAGATGCTGAGGATCACAGGAAGTGTCTTGAGTGCTTGTGAAGATATATGCCCCCGTAGCCAGACAGCATCCAATTATTCTTCCTGCAAAACCAACTTGGAAACAGGGTGCATGTGCAGGCTCAGTCGCTCAGATGTTCGACTCTCTGCAAACCCCAGGCTTCTCTATCCATGGGATTCTCCAGACAAGAATACTGGGGTAAGTAGCCATTCCCTTCTCCAGGGGAGCTTCCCAACCCGGGAATCAAACCCAAGACTTCTGTGTCTCCTGCATTGCCAGGCAGATTCTTTACTGCTGAGCCACCCAGGAAGCCTTAGGAAACAAGGTAAGGAGAGCCAAATTCTTCACCAAGTCTTTACTAGAGAAAAAGAAACAAAAACCTTCTCCAAACATTTACAAGTGAAAACAAGAGAGACCCACCCAATTCCCTGAAAATCATCTAATTTGATGGCCCTGAGATCTATAAAGTTTCTAACACTATTTAAACTCTCTGTCTCTCAATTTTCCCATCTAAAATAAGAATAGTAGTACCGACATCATAGATTCCTTGTTAAGATCACAACAATCAGGGTAAAGCGCTTAGAAGGTGGCCCAGCACACGGAAAGCGTTCAGTAAATATCAGCTATTACTTTCACAACTAAAGACAGAACAACAGAGAGACTAGACAGAGTAGCATAGTCAGGGGGTATGCAAATATATAGGTTATGTATATATATACGTATACATGTATATATATACACATATATATGTATATGTTCTTTTTTAGGCTCTTTTCTACTATAGGTTATTCTAAGATATTGAGTACAGTTCCCTATGCTATAAAGCTGATCCTTGCTGCTATCTGTTTTATATGTAGCAGTCGGCAATGTTAATCCCAATCTCCTAATTTATCCCTCCTTCCATTTTCTCCTTTGGTAGCCACAAGCTTGCCTTCATTTGTGAGTCTATTTCTGCTTTAAGAATAAGTTCATATATATATATATATCACTTTTTTAGATTCCTCATGTAAGTGATACTGTCTAATATCTGTCTCTCGGACTGACTTCACTCAGGATGATAATCTCTAGTTGCATCTATGTTGCTGCAAATGTCATTATTTCATTCTTTTTAGTGGCTGAATAATATTCCATTGTACACATGCGCCACATCTTCTCTATCCATTCATCTGTTGATGGACACTTAGGTTATTTCCATGCCCTGGCTATTGTGATAGACAGCACAAGTTTTGACTGCTCTAAGTAGTCCCTCAATCCAGCAGTTAACTCCTCTATCTTATAAAGCACTGTGTTTTTACGGAGCTGACCTCAGGAAACAAAATAGGACTGTGCCTTTGCCACGTATGTCTGGATATAGGGAAACCCCAAACAGGTTTTCAATTAATGAAGAGGCCAAAAGGAAGCAAGGTCTTTTAAAAAAAAAGAAAATAGATAAGGTTTCAACTTCTACCAACTGAATAATAGATTGATGTGGGTAGACTGCAAACACCACCAAAAACAAAACGAAAACCTTCCCACCCTTGAGGCAAATTGATGTCACAGAGAGAGAGTCAGCGGTTTCATTAGTCAGAGAGCAAGAAGGAAGCGCCCCAGCTTCATCTCGAACAGTCCACTCAAGCCGGCAGCGTACGGCAGAGCCTGACCTCCGGAGCAGAGATGCCGAGCCCGCACCGGACCTTGGTTTCCCCAGTCCCCGCAGTGCGGTGTGTTTATGCGGCCGGGTCATGACTAGTGAAACATGGAACAGATCTGAGATAAGCCAGTTGGAGGCCCAGCTTAAACACAGGCACATAACCAGCCACACCATCGCTGTCTGAGGACGCTTAGAACCCTGAGATGACAGGCCAAACTTGCAAGTCCGTGCGTGAAAACTGAAATGAGAAACTTCTGTTATTGAAAGCCACTAAGACTTGGAGATGGTTGTAGCAGCTAGTGCACGTTGTTTCACTTGCTGATCAGTGGTGATTTAAACCTACTTGAATTCCTATCTGCAACTTCCTTTGCTGATATGACCAACACTGCCTTTATCTCCATCACATGCTTGCAGCCCCGAGAAGGAAATGACAGATGTGAACTCGTGTCCCACTTGACTGAAGCTTATTTAATTGGCTTTCTAATGATATTCAGACTGGTACACTCCTATTGCAAGGGACTCCTTGCCTGGGAGAGTGTTAAGATCGTGACGGAATCCTCTGTCCTTCTCCCCACATCCCATTTGGACCACGAAAATGAGTTTCTGATTGGGGTCCCCTTCTCCACACGGTAGTGAGAATCAGTCCCTGCTTCAGACCTTCAGGTGACTGCCCACTGGCATATCATAATCCGGGTCCTGGAGCTTGGCCTGCAAGGCTCTCCACGATCGGGCTGCAGAAGCATCTCTCTCCACCCTCCCAGTGGGTTTCTGCACCCCAGCCACTCTGCTCTTCATCCAGCCTCGTGAACATAACACACTTGTCCCTGTCTCAAGGAGCTAATACTTTTCTCCTTCTGTTTTCATCCTTCAAATGTCACCTCCTAGAGAATTCTTTGGATCCCCCCCACCCAGCTAAATTAGTGGCCCCTTAGAGATCTAAGGCTCTTCCTGTCTCTACCGTGGTTTCAGCTTCCCAACAGGTTAAATCCCTCAACATGAGGTAGCTGTCTGTTCGTTGATTCAGGAATCCATTCGGCTCCTTCCTCCAGGAGGTCAGCTGTACGGAAGGACCAGCTGCTGTCAGCATGGAGTCACAGGGTCTGAGCAAGAGCTTTCACATCTCTGGAAGCCTGGAGGAGTACAAAGGTGCGCAGTGCACGGATTCAAGTTCATTTCTGAATGTGTGTGTGTGTGTGTGTGTGTGTGTGTGTGAATATATATGTATGTATGGGTTTATAAGGGTTCCCCATAGCTCAGCTGGTAAAGAATCCGCCTGCAATGGAGGAGATCCCGGTTTGATCCCTGGGTCGGGAAGATCCCCTGGAGAAGGGAAAGGCTACCCACTCCAGTATTCTGGCCTGGAGAATTCCATGGACTGTATAGTCCATGGGGCTGCAAAGAGTCGGACATGACAGAGTGACTTTCACTTTCATGAGCTTCTCAGGTGGTGCTCGTGGTAAAGAACCCGCCTGCCAGCGCAGGAGACACAAGAGACAAGGTTCGATCCCTGGGTCGGGACGATCCCCTGGAGGAGGGCATGGCAACCCACTCCAGTGTTCTTGCCTGGAGCATCCCATGGACAGAGGAGTCTGGTGGGCTACAGTTCACAGGGTCACACAGAGTCGGACACAACTGAAGCGACTTAGCACGCATGCATATATATTCATCTGTTTAAAATACTGTATCAAAATCAGTATGCACACTTAAATGTCATATCAAATTGAAATGTTCTAGAGACCACATTAATTGTAAAGCAACAAAAAATTGAATTTTATACCAATTCTAGAATAAAAATTCTATCATTTCTGTGTTCAAGTAGACTTCCTGTAATGGTGTCAGTGATGACAGAGGCGGTAACCAGCAGTGGTCTATTTTTTTCACTCCAGCCTATACGTGTCCACAGTAGACACAATTATGAAACTGACTAGATAGTTACTAATTACGTGTGAGCTGGGATTGTCTTGTGTTCATTCAAAAGAAAACAGAGAAACAAATTGAATGCAGTCATTGTTATTCATAACCTACAATTTCATATATTTTTTTTAATGTGTAAGTTGATTTTTATTTTTTATTTTTTGGCTGTGCCTCACGGTACACAGGATCTTAGTTTCCTGACCAGTGATTGAACCCCTGCCCCCTGTAATGGAAGCACAGGTTCTTAACCACCGAGCCACCAGGGAATTCCCAATTTTATATATTCTTTAGAAAGTATGGGGATTTTCCATTTATTAATTTTTATTATTCTTACAAATTTAGAAGATAAAATTATTCCAACAAAATAGTGCCTTCTCATACCCAACATCTAATTTTGCCTTGGTTCTGACAGAGCTCGGCGTTTTCAGCCTTCTACCTCCGATGTGAGCTGGGGGCTGGGGCTGGGGGCTGTTAACCTTCGGAGTCATAGCAGTTCCCCGATCTTAGTAACATAAAGCATCTCGCAATTTATCGTCTCAGACTCCCTGTAGGTCAGAAGTCTGGACACAGAGTAACTGAGTTCCCTGCTCAAATCTCCCAGGCTGAATCAAGGTATCGGTTAGGATTGACCTGCTTCTTCCAACCCCACTCAGGCCACTGTAAAATTCAGTTCCTTATTATTTGTATCAGTTTTCTATTGCTGAGTAATGAATTATACATGTTAGTGGCCAAAACAAGCCCATCTATTAGCTTTCAGAAATGCAGGCGTGGTGTGCTGGGTTCTTTGCTCAGGGATTCCAGGTGTAAAATCTGGGTCAGCCGTGCTACATGCCTTTCGAGAGCTTCTGGGGAAACAGCTGCTCCACACCCGCCCGGACAGACGGAAAGAGGAAGGTCTCTGCGGGCACGGCGTCCGCTGGCTCCGCTCTCGGCTCCCACGGGCCACCCCGATCCTCGCCGTGTGGCCCCATCTGTCTTCAAAGCTGTGGCTTAGAGTCTTCCCGGCCCCAAATCTCTCACACTTCCAATCTCTGATCCGGGGAGAGCTTCCTGCTTGTGTTTTCTTCCAGAAGTTTTATGGGTTCAGGTCTCAAGTTTAAAGTCTTTAATCCATTTTGAATGTATCTTTGTGCATGATGTAAGAAAGCAGGCCAGTCTGATTCCCTTGCACGTAGCTGCCCTGTGTTCTCATAACGAGATAGAAGCAGAGTCACAGACGCAGAGAAAAGGTGGTTGCCGGGGTGGGGGGAAACAGCTGAGAGAGGGGAAGAGCCGCACACCTCCAGCTGCAAAATGAATGAGTCAGGGTGTGAGATGAACGGTGTGGGGGGAATACGATCAATACTTACGTGGCATCTTCCTGTGGTGACAGATGGTAACTAGATTATCGTGGTGAACATTTTGTAATGTATAGAAATATTGAATCACTATGTCGTGTAGCAGGAACTAACAGTGTGTTGTGGTTGAATTATACTTTAAAATCAAACAAACTCACTCACAGGAAAAGAGATAAAATTTGTGGTGATCCAAGGGGGTAGAATTGGGTAAAGGCAGTTGAAACGTGCAAACTTCCAGTTATAAAACACATAAGTAATAGAAATGTAATGTACAGCATGATAAATATAATAACACTATTGTATGTTATCCACGAAAAGTTGTTATGAGATTAAATCCTGAGGTATCATCACAAGGAAAAAAATCTTTTCTGTTTCCTTAATTTTGTTAGATACATGCAGATTTTGTTAAATCTCATATAAATTATGATATGATGGGTGTTCACTAAACTTACTGTGGTCATCATTTATTTCATGATGCATGCAAATCAAATCATTATGCTATACACCTTAAACTTAAAAAGTTGTATGTCAATCATATCTCAATAAAACTGGAAGCAAATATAAATTTTTAAAATTAAAAATTAATAAATAACGAAGTTGAAAAAGCTAGCCAAAGTCCCTCCTCTCACCTGAAATTTGTTAGTTTATTATATCGCTGCTATGTTTCAGGCACAGGGCTGGAAACACAAATATACCTGTCATTGAAGACCTCACAAATCCTTGTTACACAGAAAGTTAAACAAGCATTATAAATGAGAGTAAATAGCATGTTATATTATTATATTAAGAGAGTATATATTATTGTATGAGACTGTATTTGAGATCTGAATAAGGTAGTAGCAATGCACAGATGAGTGCAGGATTTGTATCTATGAAAGATGGAAAACCTGTTTCACGAGAGAGGTGAAACTTGATCTAGAACTTGAAGTTTAGATCGAAGTACGTTAGGGAGGACTCGCCTGGAAGTCCGGTGGTTAAGGTTTCTCCTTCCAACACAGAGGGCGCAGGGCTGATCCCCGGTCAGGGCGTTCAGATCCCACATGCCTCACGGCCAAAAACCAAAAAAACAGACTTTAAGCATGGTCCATACCAAAAAAATCTTTAAACGAAAAAGAAGTAGTACCTTGGGACATTCTAGAAAATGAGTAGCCTCAGGGTATTTTGCTGATGCGGAATCAGGAGGTAATGTTATTTTGGTAACATCTAGGAGAAAGCATGTCAGCTCCCCGCCCTGGCACTAAATCTGCCCTCGCCTGACAACTGAAGGTTGGTGGGAGGGGCCGATCATACAGCTCCCCCTCCCCCCGACCCCCCACCCCACCCCAGCACAGTTGAAGCAAGATTCATGGGGCTCGTAGAGCCTTTTGAATGCTTGAGGATTCTGTTATCGGATATACAAAGACTATCCTTTGTGAGAGTATTTATTATGAAAGAGAAGTTTGAGTTTCAAACCAAAATCAGTGATTCCCCCAGAAGGACAGTACATGGACCCAGAGACCTGGGACCGTCACGGCTGTCCTGTGGGAAGACTGCCCTGCTGTATTTACCGCAGCCACATTGTCCTTTTCTCTCTGTTTTTACTCTCGTGCTGGGCTTAGTCACTCAGTCGTGTCCAGCTCTTCGAGACCTCATGGACTGTAGCCCACCAGGCTCCTCTGTCCATGGGATTCTCCAGGCAAGAATACTGGAGTGGATTGCCATGTCCTCCTCCAGGGGGTCTTCCCGACCCAGGGAGTGAACCCAGGTCTCCCACATTGCAGGCAGATTCTTTACCGTCTGAGCCACCAGGACTTATCCCACAATAAATCTGACATGCTAAACCAGAGCGGACAGTTTTTTAAACAGTTGCTATTCTTCCCACTGGCTTTCTGAAATCAACACTTGAGAAGATCTCCATTGGGAATTCCAAACAATAAAACCAATGTGAATTGCCTTTTAGAAGGAAATCTAAAAAGGAAACACTGATTCTTGAACATTCTTGCTCCTCCTTAGTTGAAGAATAAATACTTCATATGTCATTTCTTGGGTTCCAAATGGACATTCACGAAACACACCTGAAAGAAGGTCTAGAGGATGCTATCAGAGCTACATTCACTTTTTTCCAGTAAAGATAAGGCTTGAAGAACATCATCTCACATTTGTAGTGCCCCAAACTGGACAAAGTCCTTTTGCATTCATTGTCCAGTTTTATTCTGTAGGTAATCTTGGGAAGAAAATAATAACACTTTTACATGCAAGCAAATTGAGTATCTGAAGTCAATGTGTTACTCAAGATACAACAGCTTAGTAAATCAGTCAGAATGTGAGTGCCTGCTTCAGGCTGTTCCTCTATAAACTGGCAATAGTTAGAATCCTCTGGATCATCCATGACTTGACCACAGTGTGTGTGGATGAATGGCATGGATTTTGGAGGCTTTAATCCCTTCTGTATTAGCTGGGTGTCCTAGGGATATTTATCTGTTCTCTAACTTCATTTCCTTGTCTATTATATGAATTGGCTAGGGCTGCCATAACAAAGTATCACAGACTGTGTGGCTTAAACAACAGAAATATTTTCCTCACAATTCTACAGGCTAGGAGTCCAAGATTAAGGCACAGCAGAGTTGGAATCTTCTAAAGGCCTTTCTCCTTGGCTTATAGATGGCATTCCTTGGAGGTATCTTCCTGTGGTCTTCTCCCTGTGTGTGTCTGTGTCCCAGTCTTTTCCTTTAAGAACATCAGTCATTGGATCAGGGTCCATCCTAGTGATCTCACTTAACCTTATATTCAAGGAACTGGGGGATAGGATTTTAACTTATAACCTGGTGGGGATACAATCCAGCCCATAACATCTATGAGAAGATGGAAAGAGTTAATGTATAAAAATCTCACGAAGCATGATAAAGGCTGTCCATGGAATTCTCCGGGTAAGAACACTGGAATGAGTAGCCATTCCCTTCTCCAGAGGATCTTCCCAACCCAGAGATGGAAGCCGAGTCTCCTGCATTGCAGGCGGATTCTTAACTTCATGAGCCACCAGGGAAGCCCAGTTGCTGTAACAAACCCCAAATGTAGTATTTAACACAAGTTCAGTATTTTACAGCTCTGCAGGTCTCTTGTCCCACATGGATCTTGCTGGGCTGAAATTAAGATTTCTGGAAGGTGCGTTCCTTTCCCGAGACTCAAGGGGAAGCTCTCTGCTCCTTGTTTACCCAGGTTCCCTGCTGTTTGAGGACCAAGGTCCCCATTTTCCATGGAGCTACCACCTGAAGGCCATTCTCCGCTTCTGAGGGTCATCATGTCCCTTGCCTTGCGGCCCCTTCCCTCATTTTCAAACAGAGGATTGAGTGCTTGTCGTATCACCTCTCTTAACACACCTGATAAAGGCTCTCTTCTGCTTTTCTTTTTTATTGGCGTACAGTCGCTTTACGATGTGATGTTAGTCTCTGCTGTGAGTCAAGTGCTCCAGCTGCACACGCTTTCCCTCTTCTGATTTCCTCCCCATTTAGGTCGCCGCAAAGCACCGAGTTCCCTGAGCTGTGCAGGGGTTCTCCCTAGTTGCTGTTTGAGGCTTAGTCGCTCAGTCGTGTCCGACTCTCTGCAACCCCATGGCCTGTAGCCCACCAGGCTCCTCCGTCCATGGGGTTCTCCAGGAGACAATACTGGGGTGGGCTGCCACGTCCTTCTTCAGGTTCTATTTTATGCATAGCAGTGTATATATGGGGCTTCCCTGCCGGCTCAGTGGTAAAGAATCCACCTGTGAGGCAGAAGACGCAGGAGACGCGAGTTCAATCCCTGGGTGGGGAAGTTCTCCTGGAGGAGGAAAAAGGCAGCCCACTCCAGCGTTCTTACCTGGAGAATCCCATGGACAGAGGAGCCTGGTGGGCTACAGGCCACAGGGTCGCAAAGAGTTGGACACGACGGAACGACTGAGCAACTGAACATGCACAATATGCGTATGTCTGCCTGAACCTCCGGACGCGCCCCTTCCTTCCCCTCTTGGGGTCCATGCCTTTGTTCTCTATGTCTGTGTCTCGATTTCTGCTTTGCAAATATGTTCATCTGTACCATTTTTCTAGATCCCACATATATGTGTTAATAAGGAAGTCAGAAAGAGAAAGGGTTTCCTCTTTTAAAGATGTGTATAATTAGATTGGTCCCACCTGAATAATCCACCAAAAAAAAAAAAAGTCTCCTCATCTAAAAGTCCTTAACCTGAATCCCGCGTCAAAGTCTTTTCATCATATAAGCTAACATACTCACAGGTCCCCAGGATTAGAATGTGGACCTTTGGGGGACGTTATTCTGCTGATCACATAAGTGCTTGATGAAAGACAGCTGCTGTCTCTTTAATAATTAAAGAGACTCTTGGGTAAGCCAATGAGCCTATTTAAAATTGGATGGGTTGTTCTGGATAAACGGTTCCAGCCAGGGGACATCTGACAAATGTCTAGAGACATTTTTAGTTGCTGTAACTGGTGGGAAGGGGATCACATGGGTCCCTAGTAGGTCAAGGGCAGGGTACTGTTCAACATCTAACAAAGCCCAGGACAGCCCCCACAGCAAAGAACTAACCAGCCCCAAATATCAACAGCGCCAAGACCGAGAAACCCTGATTTACCTGAACACTTTGGGAAAGGTGAACTGATCCACACAGAAGTGAAATTTTTATTTTTACCAAATGAACTTTCATCAACGTTGTATCAAGTGATATCTTTTATTGCATGACAGAAAAAGAAAAGTTTTTTCTTTTGTCGGAAAAAAGTGTGAGATAGTGTTCCATGACATCCTTATTGCATTTGAGACATGATAAAAGTAGATGGCTATATTCCTGTTTTAAATTCAACCTTATCTAAGAAAATGAGAGTTAATGTCTTCTAAAGGCTAATATATGTATACATATGTGTGTGTTTGTATACATGCATAATAGATCAATATATATACATATCATTTTGAATAAATATATACATATATTTTTTTATTCACTGCTTTATCGAAAGCCTAGCAAGGGCCAGGCAGATACTGTTCCAGGGACTCAGTACACATCCATGAACAATACAAAGATTCCAGCTCTTATAAATCTATATTCTAAGGAGGAAGATAGTCAACAAACATAAATAAATAAATAAGGAATTATGTGATGGGAAATGGCCTAAGAGTCACCCGATCAGGACTACAGAGAGGGCCAGGGAAGGCAGCCGCAGTGGAGGGATCACAGAAGGTGGTCAAGGCGGGTTCCCTGGAGTAGGTTACCTCGCCAGATAACCAGATGCTTCCTGGTCTTCATAACTTTTTAATTAACTTTATTGCCAAAGTATTTGCAAATTGTGTGTGATAGACATAGACACTGACATAGCTTTGCAGTTTCATTGAATGAGAAAAATCAAGTGGAAAAGGAGCTGAACTCATTAGCATCCACCCATCATAAACAAAAGCTCAGAGCTTGGCACTGTGGCCCTTGAGTAACAAAATCGCCGTTCTTTTCTTAAAGACGCTTTCCCTTCTCTCTCTGCTCCAGGGTCAGGAACAAACAGGAATATGTGGCTTTGACTCTGCTGTGTAATAACTGCATCCACCCTCACCCCGCATCCCAAAAACAGATTCAAGGACAGCTCAGGTGAGTTATAGCTGAGGATTTGTTTGTTGGAACAGTCTAATGTCCATTGTGCCAACTGCATTATGTTTGTCATTTAAATTGAATGAGGAGAAAAGAGAAAAACAGACACTAAAGGAAACAGTCCAAAATCCTACTGAACAATTCCTTACTGGAATTGTTCTGCCTTTGACCAAAGTCAGAATCATTAATGACTTGCAGAAAAACGGCTATGTCCTCAAGGGCAACATGCCCTGAATTCCCAGAGTTCAGTTCTGCCTTAATTTTTTTTTTTTGCTTGTTTTATTCATCTTTTGAGTTCTGGGCTTAAACATTTAGTCCTTAAATATTTTGAAGAGTATCACCATTTATTCTTCTGACAGGAGAGAAGAATCCAGTTTAGAATACAATTGGGTTCCTGGGTTTGCGTGGGTCTGATTAAGACCATGCTATGGAATTCAAGTGAACAAGTTGAAACTTGCTGGATTTGCTGCTTAACAAATCAAGGAGTCAAATCAGTATTTTCCGAATACAGCCCTGAGGGGAAAGCTGTCTAAGGAAAAGGAATGGTATTCTCTGTCTTCTAAGAAGTCCAGACAACAGGTTAGGAGCAGACATTTAAAGATTAACTTTCTCCAAACATCCTTGTGCGGCTAATAGTTCTGGCTACACACTGTCCGGAGTTGCCTACTTTCTAGCCTCACCCAAATTCACGCGAGTAGGAGCCGCCGGTTGGCTGGGGAGCGTCTCACTGCACATCATTCATTTCACAGCATAGCGTGCTCTCGTCAGCAGAGTGAGCGAGCGAAAGTCGCTCAGCCGGCTCCGACTCTTTGTGACCCCGTGGACTATACAGTCCATAGACTTCTCCAGGCCAGAGAATGCAAATCACTGATTTTCTTCATTCTTGCTGGATGCTCAGGGACACCGTGGGGAGCGACCATGGTCAGCCTTCCCCGTGTCCTTCCCCATGGCCTGGCACCCCGCCCTCCAGGTTCCCTTGGGGAAGCCACTGCCTCCATCACAGGCTGTGTGTTCCGAGTGTGCTGAGCGGTCTGCTCCCAGGCAGCCCCATGAGAGCACCCGTCGCTCCGGCCTCTGTGATGAGGACGGTCCAAGCCCAGGCAGCCAGGCAGCGTCAGCCAGGGCCTGCCGGCCGGAGGGAAAGAGGAAGAATGCTCTCCCCTCTGAGGTTCAGTTCAGTCCATTGCAGTCGCTCAGTCATGTCCGACTCTTTGCGACTCCACAGACTGCAACACGCCAGGCCTTCCTGTCCATCACCAACTCCCAGAGTTCACCCAAACTCATGTCCATTGAGTCGGTGATGCCATCCAACCATCTCATCCTCTGTCATCCCCTTCTCCTCCCACTTTCAATCTTTCCCAGCATCAGGGTCATTTCAAATGAGTCAGCTCTTCACAGCAGGTGGCCAAAGTACTGGAGTTTCAGCTTCAGTATCAGTGCTTCCAATGAATACTCAGGACAGATTTCCTTTAGGATGGACTGGCTGGATCTCCTTGCAGTCCAAGCGACCCTCAAGAGTCTTCTCCAACACCACAGTTCAATCGCATATCGCATCCGTTCTTCGGCACTCAGCTTTCTTTATGGTCCAACTCTCTGTGGTTGCTAAGGTGCAAAGTGGAAGCCTAGAGAGCCATGCCCATCCCTGCCTCCTCCTGAGAAACATCTGACTGGAGACAGAGAGTGGAAGAGACCTTTGAGACGGAGGAAAATTCAAGAGTCCCTGCTAGAGCTCTTGACTCATCCCACAGATCTGCCTTCCGTCTCTAGGCAAGACCCGACATGCAGAGGGGCCAGAACTCGTCTGTGCTCCCCCACCAAAAAAAGAAGGCCCTCCTGCAGTTGGGGGCATGCCAGAGAGGGGCGTTCATTCTCCTACTTTCCTACAACCGGCCATGTGGTTCCTGAGAGCCTCGAGTTGTGAGGGCCCTTGGGTTTGAACAAGAAATAGTCACCCTTTGGTCAGTACTGCCTGCAACATAATCATCCCCCAAGGTCTTTCCTTCTCAAAGCCCTTCTCCACATCCTCTGGCTCAGAGTAGGGATGAGGTGTGTAGGCAGGTTACCTGGACAACGCTCTGTCGATGTGCTAGTAACATCGTCTGGGAACCCCAAGGAAATGGGCATCCTGCCCCTTAACCTGCTGGGATGGTGAACCACTCCCAAACGGATGCACAGCGCATCTGCTACAGAGTCCTCTCGGGTCAGGGGATGTCTGCCTCAAGTGTTCAGCAGCTGGACCTATGGACCTACGACAGGTCTGCAATACCCACTAACGATTGTTTTAGGTTCAACTAAACGTTCAGACTCACAAGACTGCCAAGGGCCACACTATCACACACCCATCTGTTAGGTTAGAGAGCAGAGCCCAGAGCTTACCAAAAGGACAGCTTCGGGTGGACTATTTCTGCGGTGGTCCTTGCGGCAGTCTAGTGGCTCAGATGCCAGGAAATGAGACCTATGTCAGGCAGGCTCAGGATCCACAAGATTTATAGCTTCCTGGGTCCCTGCAGGATGCATGCCCAGATCCAAGAGTCACAGCCCTTACGGAAGCCCAAAACATAGCTTCCCAAGCAAGTATTTAGAGCCTTTCCAAGCCAGATGCAATGTGCCAGTCAAAGGTCATTTTTAGCACAAGCAATCCTGCTGGAAACACCGCTGACAGGCCTGCCATCGTCAAGTTACCAGAGGCACTGAGCCAGATGGTTAGCCCAAGGTCCAATTCTCACTCAGAAAAGGGAAAGAAAAAAATAAGTGAAAGTTTTGTTAACTGCTTATTCACAAAGGTAAGAAATAGTCTCAGAAAACGTGGAGGAATTCTTAAAGAGTTACGGTACCCGTAACTCAAATGGATACACTGGCAAAGAAGCCATGTGGAAAACAGAAGCCAGCATCTCCAGCGCCCTCCTCGGACAATAGGATAATGTCAGCAATGGGACCGGGATTCTCCAGGTGGGGACCCAACACGTGGACTGCTCCCCTGCTGAAGTGCATGAAGGCTCTGTGCTTCTCACGACTGCATGTTCTTAGCCAAAGAAAAGACGATCCAGTCGGTATCTTTATACCAGTTTACCAGCCCTTCTTGTAAAGGCTGAATGTGGGCCTAGAGAAGGTGTTTTTTCCTGAAAAATCATGAGAATAAGTATAAGAAGTTCTCCACTCCTGACATTTGTGCCAAGTGGGCCCAGACTGACTGCCACACATACAAAGCAATAACCAGGAATACCTTACGTCTTTAGTGTGTGTGTGTGTGTGTGCGCGCGCGCATGTGCGCACAAATAAACAGTGAGAAGAAATCCATCTCGATTTTCCCAGTCTAGCACAAAACCAAGAACTGGGTATATTTAGCTTCCTTGGAAATTTTGTGGCACTGAGAGTTGTCATCAAATTGGGGCCCCCTGGCAGAAAATCTGAGCTCTCTAGCACACCACGTGGGTTGTCATATGAAGTGCTGTCAGCGTGACAACCACTCTCAGCATAAGCACCACAACCGACAAAAGCACAAGTCCATCGAGGCTCCCCTGGGGGTCCACTGGTTAAGACGCCACGTTTCCATGGCAGGGGCATGAGCTCCAACCCCTGCATGCTGCATGGCCAAAAAAAAAAGTACAAGTCGATCATTATCAAAAGCCATAAATATTAGCTACATTGCCACAAATACCTCCAAGTTCCATCATCACTGAGTCCCCAACACCTAGAACCACAAGACCACTAACATCTAAAACCACAGTCAATATAACCCAGAGCAACAACACTGAACTGAAAAGTATAGAGTCACTGCCACTCAGGAACCTGTGTCCAATAGCACACCAACCAGCTACTGTCACAATAATGCTGTGCAACAAACCAACTCAAAATTAAGTGGTTTTCCAATCTTCAAAAAAAAAGAAGGAAGCTGGGGATACCACATTTCCTGATTTTAAGTTAAAGTCCAATGCCACAGTAATAAAAATAGGATGGTACTGCCATAAAAAATAGACACATAGACCAGTGGAAGAGAACAGAAAGCCCAGAAATTAAATCCAGGCATATACAACCTGAGAAAGTAAACCCTGAGAGTGATAAACAAGATAGACGCCAACGTTAACTTGTCTTGTTATTCTGCAAGTTTTAAAATATGTACGCATGGTCTTTGAAATGGTGATTCTAACAGGTAATATGTCAACCTTCTTCTCGTGAAAGGATCAAATACATTTCTTTGGGGAATCTTCCCTGAGTACATTTCCAGAAAGCAAGTGTTTCTTTTCTCGGAAAAATGAAAGCACTACTTAGAAAAAGTTTCTTGAGAAGATGGAGAGCACGAACAACATTGAATAATTACTGGTCATTACTGGCGGAATCAGAAGCTATTTACAAAACCCAAATACAAGGTAAAAGTGGAATATATTATACCTAGTAAAATAATACGCTTGGCAGAAACTCAAGCTTAGTGAGAGTTCTAGGGTATGGTTTTAGCAGAGCCAGGAATTTTCTGGGAGCACTCACATGAGCACAGATCTGTCTTAAAGGAGCCTACTTGCTCCATCTCTAAGCCCGGCTCCTTGAAGACGGAAGGCACCAGCACCTTCTCGAAGTATCCTCCTGGGTCTGAGAGATGGGGTCACCAAGAGCCATTTCCATCACCACCTCTGACCTGCGGTGCTGGTGACACCGTCAGAGGGCAGTCCCACTGACCAGCTGAAGATGCTGTCTTCAGAAATAAGCTCCAGTCTTCAGAGGTCAAACAATACTGATGCGGTGGAAGATGTCCGCATGCTTTGCCCAGTGTTAATTGCGTTTGTCCAGCAGTGCTCTTAGTTATTTATCCTGGGGGGCTTTGGGTTCCATTTCATTGTGCAGCATTTGCTGACTCTTCTCAGGGGCTGGAGGAACAGCACCTGTATAGTTGGGGAACCAGCGGGTGGGCCTTGCAACCATGAGTAGAGGTCGCTGAGACAAGAGACTAATTGTTTTTAAACTTTTAAACTGTTTCTGTTAGAGCGGGCAGGTGGCTGGGCATGAGCAGAGGAACGGGGCGGGAGCCAGGTGGCAGGAAATGACGCATCCTGTAAACAGCAAGCGTCCTCGGGAAGACAAAGGCAGGCAGGGACCTCCAGACTGGCAGGAAACCACACCTCTGGGTGGCAAGGGTCTGAGCCACAGACAAAGACAGGTGGGGAAAGGTGGCAATCAGGAGGTAACCTTCAGCTTACATGCTCTCCTTACGATAAGATCAACCTTACAGATAAGAAGCACTCATCAAGCACCAAGGCCATGACACTTCCCATCTAAGCTAAATGGGGACAAAATCCCTTCTCCCCTCAGGAACGGGGAGCTGGGATGAAAGTCAGGAAAGTCGATCCCAAACGCCTCCTTCCCCAGGGGACATTCCGCCCTTCACTTGATTGCCACTTAGAGTGGGCTTAACAAAGAAACCCAGGGAACAGCTCTAGCACCTGCGTGTCTGCTCTCCCTCTGTGACTCTGGGTCTGAGTTGCTCAGTCATTTCCGACTCTTTGTGACCCCATGGACTCTAGCCCACCAGGTTTCTCTGGGATTTCCCAGGCAAGAAACGGGAGTGGGTTGCTATTTCCTTCTCCAGAGGGTATTCCTGGCCCAGGGATTGAACTCAGGTCTCCCGCGTTGCAGGCAGATTCTTCACCATCTGAGCCAGCAGAGCGTATCCTTGCTTGAGTCAAGTCTCTCTTCACTTAGGGCTCCCAGCTGATGCAGTGGAGCGGGTTAGATCTCTGGGTCGGGCAGAGTCCCTGGAGAAGGAAATGGCAACCCACTCCAGTATTCTTGCCTGGGAAATCCCCTGGACAGAGGAGCCTGGTGGGCTACAGTCCCTGGGATCGCAAAAGAGTCAGACATGATTTAGCCACTGAGCAAGCCCACATTGCTTTCTTAACCTCTCTGCTTCAGCTCTGAATTTTTCCTTGACCAAGAAAGAACCTCAAATTCACCAACAACATTTCACAGCTGTTCTTTCAGGGTCGCCTTGGGCCAATCATGCTCTGGAAGTTCCAATAATCAAACCTCATTCATTCAACCAATGTTTATTGCAGACATCCTGTGTGCCAAGAATTGTTCTAGGCCCTGTAGATGCCAAAGTGATAAAATAGACCATTGTTATTTAGTCACTCAGTCTTGTCTGCCTCTTTGCGACCCAATGGACAGCAGCCAGCCAGGCTCCTCTGTCCATGGGATCTCAGGCAAGAACACTGGAGTGGGTTGCCATTTCCTCCTCCAGGGGATCTTCCCCACCAGGGATTGAAACAAAATAGACCATGTTCCTGCCCTAATATAGACTTAAAAATGGAAACCAAGTGAAAACTGGGGAACACACAAATGACCGGGGGAATGACCGCTTGTGACAAATGCGAAGAAGGAACGAACAGAAACTTTGTGAGAGGAGGAGGGCAGGCCAAAGTCCTCTTGAGTAAGTGTCAGGGAACGGGGTTCTGCGCAGTGACGGTGAAGCCCAACTCAAAGGAAGAGAAGGAGGCAGGCGTGCCAAGATCGGGAGTAACAGAGGAAACCCCAGGTCTCCACAGTGCCAAAGGAGCCGTTCCAGAATGTATTGGAAGGTGAACGTGGCGGGGAGAGGCACGAGGCGGCTCCAGAAAGGGACCCGGGAACTGGATAAAGCAGAGACGGGAAGGCCAAGGTTGAGACCACGCAGGTAATTCCCAAAGAGCAGAGCTGCAGTTAGAAGGCTTTAAGCCAGGCCGTGGCACGGTCTCGTTTGCATTTTTTTAAGATCTAGCTGGCTGCTGGGTGAAGAACAGATGATGCCTGTGTTATCACAGTTATTTATGTGTTCGGATACATACCAGCATATCAGCATAAACACCCCAGAGTGATATTAACTTGGGCAAAAGGCCCACACATCACCTCACCTCCATTTAAGAATCAATGTGGTCTTAACACATCGCCCCAAGCAGCAAGATTCACTTCCTGGTTTGTGTTCATTTTCTGTCTGATGCGTGGGCGCCTCCGTGTGGCCGTCTGAATGCACGCCCTTGGCAAGGCCGGCTTCACATGCGGGCTAGCGACCAGCGACCTTTTATTTACTTATTTATTTTAGCTACCTTTGTTAATAAAAAGTGCAAAGCCAGACATGTAGCTTTGAAATGTTATTAGTGATTTGAAAAAATAAATTTCTAATCTGCTATGACCAATTAGTCCTTGTATATACATATATGCACGGCATGGTATTATGGTATCGTATGCTGACTCTCTCACCGACTGAACCCCGGTGTTTGCCAAAATCTTCTTGCCCACATCTGGTAACAAATAACATCAAATTTGGTAAGAAACAAGGTGTTTGCCTCCCTTCAGAGGTAACTTCATCAGATACAGACTGTCTTTAACAAATCTGAAGCAGCAGCGCAAAAGGAATGAACCCTAATATTTCATTCTCAGAGCTAAAAATGAAGTGACACGCATTTATCTACTATGGAGGACATGGATAAAAATAATCACTTTCTCCCTTCATCACCACACTACAGCTGATGACTGACAATTTGAATTGGAAAGAATCCCACCCAGTTGGGCATTAGGGACTTTCTAAAGGTTGTAGCTCTTCCTTACTAAGAACTACAGCTTTGGAAAATTGCTCTCAAAAGGCACATCTATTAAAAGAAAAAATCTAATTTTCAACGCACTTGTAGAAAGCTTTCGTGCCATGAGCTACCCCATGCAGACAGGAACCAGAGGGAGCAGGGGACCTCACTCAGCCCTGGAAAGCTGGGGTGCCTCACCTGGGGATGGATATGCCTCTCTACCACTTTCATTTTCTGAAGCTCTTGTCTTAGCTTTACGCATTATTCCCCATCTATTTCCAGCGGGTTTAGAATTTCCGAGTTGAGACACAGGCTGGCACATAATGACGAATGCCATGAGCTCCTTGGGGCCACGCAGCCAGCAGGTAATCAAGGCAGGGGCCCAGAGCTTAAACAGGAATACTGTGATGGGTCTTATTTGAAGCCTAAAAACGTCCTCAGAGCACAAATGGCAGTCAGTGACTATTCAAGGTACAAAATCACATTACACTTACACTAATATCACACTCCTTACACATGGCTGACACAGCCCTTTGGGACACCCTAGGTGTGATACCCGTAGAAAATTTTCCTTAATCACAAAGGCCTGCTCTCAAATAGCAATAAGGCAAAGAAAATAAAACCACTACAGAATTCTGTTCCTGGTCATAACTCAGAAGGGTGGGAGTAACAGAAGGAAATTTACAAGTGCCTGCAGTTTCTTGCAAACAAGTATTTATAATATTGGGAATGCTGATTACTACTTCATGATATAATATTGCTTTATGATCTATGAAATGTGGAACATTTCAGTCATTTTGCTGTTTCCGTCAAAAGAGTAAGAGCTCACTAAAAACTGGGAATCGATTTTGCATAGCATTAGTTTACAAAGCAAATTCATAAAATGCAAAAAGCATTTACAACAAAAATAAAACCAGAGAACACAGAAAAACTTGAGTTAATATGAAGGTATGGTCACTGAAATGCATGATCACTTAAATGTACTGAAATATGAAATTAAGACACAAATCACTGCAGATGACTTGACTAGATAATATATTTTAAATCCTCTGAATAAGGATGTACAAAAAAATATAAAAATTCAAAAGGAAAATGAACCATAGTCTCACATGTGGACTGCTGTAAACAGGACCCCAACGTAGTTTAGGAGATCAGTCAGGACCCTTTGGGTTTAAATATTAGGACCTCAACTCAAACTGTTACCAAACCAAGCTTGGGTCAGCTTGCCTATTTACAATAAGCCAGCCCTCTGACAGCAGGTTGCGGTGAAGCAAAGTGCAGCGTTTATGGCAAGGAAGGGTCCAGGCAGCTGGTGATGAAAAGGCTGCTTGGTCAAGCACAAGCTGGAGAAGCCAGGACAAAATGTGGGAGGAATGTGGACTTTACTCAATAAGACCCAATAAAACAGGCAAACCCGCAGGGACTTCAGAAGACAGGAACTGAAGCCCCCCTTTCCACACTGCCACCCAGTTCTGAATGGCAGCAGACTGCAAACTAGATGAGCTATTTTGTTCTGTGGAAATAAGGAAACAAACTGTGCTTTTCAAGCCAACTCTTTAAGCCAAACTCGGGTCTTCTGTGAAGAACTTCAAACATGATGCTCTTCAAAATGTCAGTCATGAAAGCTCAACTGGAAATGTGAGCTTCCTGTGAAGAAGTTAGGAAAGGATTTCACGTTTGAAGTTGGCTTCTCCACCACACATAGGCCCCTCCCACCTTTAAAAATAAAACAAACCACATGAAACGGATTTCCAAGAACTTGGTCATTCTGAAAAATCCAAGGGAATTTGAGCCAAAAAGGAGGAAAGGAATCACTCTTCTCAAAGAATAAATAGCTGCTCCATAACTTATGCAGAATGCAGGTCATCCAAGCAGTGGTCCATGGCGCTGTCATCTCATCTAATTAAATGGCTATACAAGCCTCAGGATGCCACGTCTCCTGCCAGCAGACCCTATGCCCACGACCTTCTCTTCTACTCCACGGAGTTCGGGGGGGTACGGTACTTGAGAAAGACACTGCATCTTAACCTAGAGGAAACTACGGATCTGCTCATGAACTAGGTTAGGTGGTGAGGGCTTCCCCTGATTAGTCTGTCCCATCAAAACCTCTCTGACTCCTGTGCTTCAGAAATTTATGTTGTCTTTTTTTTTTTTAATCAGGGGGTGGTCTGATTTTTTTGTTGCCATGCAGCTTAAATTTTGCTTGCAAAGTGTGTCACTGTTTATGCTTTTCTTTTTAAATTCGAGAGTTCAGCATTTCCCATGCTTGCTTTTGGTGCTGAAATCTCAACTATTGAGTAATGTTGAATAGCTTGAGCTCTCTGGGCACTGGGGTTGTGACCCCACAATTAGGCTAAGTATTGGGTCTTGGACGATACGTTGGTGAAGTCTTTTTACTTTCCATTTCACTCAGGTTTTTTTTTTTAATTTTTAAAATATTATCCCATTTAAATTTTTTCAAAATTATTTTATATTTAAGTATAGTTGATTAACAATGTTATGTTGGTTTCAGGTATACGGCAAAGTGATTCAGTTATACATACATATGTATCTATTTTTCCAAATTCTTTTCCTTATAGGCTATTATAGAATATTGGACAGAGTTTCGTGTGCTATACAGTAGGTCCTTGCTGGTTATCTGTTTTATGTATGACAGTATGGACATGTTAATCCTAACAGTGGGAAGTTTCATGCAGGTCTATTGCACCTGCCCACAGAACCCAGGATGTCGTCTCCTGCCAGCTGACCCTATGTAGCTCAGCTGGTAAAAAAAAAAATCCACCTACATAATGCAGGAGACCCAGATTCAATTCCTGGATCAGGAAGATCCCCTGGAAAAGGGATGGGCTACCCACTCCAGTATTCTTGGGCTTCCCTAGGGACTCAGATGGTAAAGAATCCATCTGCAATGCTACAGATCTGGGATCTATCCCTGGGTTGGGAAGATCCCCTGGAAGAGGGCATGACAACCCACTCCAGTATTCTTGCCTGGAGAATCCCACGGACAGAGGGGCCTGGTGGGCTACAGTTCATGGGGTCGCAAACAGCCACACACAATGGACAGACTAAGCATGCACAAATTAAATATAAAAGGGGATTCATTTTTACATACGTAACAGTATTTTCATGCACCATCCTAGTCTAAACCTTCCATTCAAAGGTAAACACCATACTGAGCTCAATCACCCTACATTAGTTTTGCCTGTTTACGGATTTCAACTAAGTGGAATCATGTGGTTGATTTTGCACTCAATTGCTTCCTTCCTTCATCAGTATGACTGCAACATGCTGCCTCGGATAGCAACACTGTCCTCTTGCTTATATTCCTCTGAATAAGCATGTAACAGTCCGCTGGAGACACTCTGCCGCTACAGATCCATTCTCCTGTCCGTGGGGTCCTCAGTCTTACTTCCTCTGTGTGTTACCCTCCCAGATGTCAAATCTATCCCCAAAGCAGACAGCCAGCAGACGGTCCTTCTAGAAGCTATGAGCCATTCCAGGTTCCATGAGGTGTACACAAAGGAGGTAAATTCAAGCTTTGAAGTTCTATCCTGGAGGAGATTTGAGGTCCTTTAGAGTCTTCTAAGTGAAACTGATGAAAAGTAAATAACAATAAACATGTCCTTGCTCATGGTGACCCCTGTCCATTTAGCTAGTGGATTTTTTAGCACCTCTTGTATGCCAGATATTTTTCAGTTCCTACAAATGACACGTAAAATAGGATAGAGGAGAACACTGTTCTTCTGAAGCTAGCCTTCAAAGAGAAAGTTAGATGGTGATAAAAAGCTATGTAGACAATGAAAATAGAACAGGACAATAAAATGGCCAGAAAAGTCCTCTCAGGGAGACCAAAGAATAAGAAGAAATAGCTGCTAGAGGACTGGGGGAACCACCAGGAGGAAGCACGTTCTAGGCAGGCAGGGCAACTGTTAGAATAGATCGAGGCTCCTGGGGATGAACTTGGCCTTCTTAAAGAATAGAAGGATGGCTCGTGAGGCTGGTGTGCAGTGGGCAACATAAAGAAGGTCAAGGCAGAGACTTAAGCAGGGGTTGGGCTGTACATGACTGAGGTCAAGAGTATGCATTTTCTTCCCAGTGTGATGGAAGCCACTAGAGGGCTTTAAGCAGAAGAGAAACTGCTCTGTAAACTGAGTGGGAGACGGCTTAAAAGGGATCGGGAGGAGAAGCAGACTCCCAACAAAGAGGCCACTTCCCTCAGTGACAGAGGATGCTTTCTTGAGATAAGATGGCACCAAAGGAGGCAAAAAAGTGGACTGGATTCAATGTGTTCTGGAGACGGTCAGTAGAATGTGCTGTGGGAAGGATGCGAACCAGTTTCTGTCTCTTACTGCGTCTCCCTCAGACCCCCTCTGCATGCCAGGATGTGGATGGGCGGACAATCCCGCCTCACAGGCCTCGCTTCCGCCGGCCCAGGCAGGCAGTACTCTCACACTCACATTCTCCTTCGGTCCTTACAACAGGCTTAGAAGAGAAGAAAGCAGACTTGATAAGCTCAATTTTACAAATGAAAAACTCAGGATGTGAAGATCATCGTGGACTCATCTGAGGCTACACGGTGAGTATGCTCCTAATCCAAGACATGGGCCCATCCTTTCGGCATCTGGCCCCGCCATATCATCTTCCCGAGATATTTTCTCTAGTGACTGTAATAAATCTGTGCTTTGAGTGCTTTTTCTCTGCCAGACAATGGTGTAGTTCACGGCATCTATTCCATCTTCTCAGGCTTCCCCCGTGGCGCAGCAGTAAAGAATCTGCCTGCAAAGTAGGAGCCACTTCCTCCCTGAGTCAGGAAGATCCCCTGGAGGCGGGCATGGCAACCCACTCCAGCATTCCTGCCTGGAGAACCCCACGGACAGAGGGACCTGGCGGGCAGTGGTGCATAGCGTCGTAAAGAGTCAGACACGACTAAGGCAACAGCACGCACACATGCATCACGTCTTTTCATCCTACAGTGTAAGCAGTCTTATCGCCAGCCTTATTTTGCAGACCTGAAACTCAGAGACCTGAACCTTCCAAGCTGTTACAGCAGCTCCCTCCAAGTCCATTTCCCCAGTCATGCTAGCAGAATAAGCAGCATCTGGTGAAAATCTCATTTGCCAACTCCAGTACTAAGTATCTCCAGTTCAGTTCCGTCGCTCAGTCGTGTCCGACTCTTTGGACCCCATGGACTGCATCACACCAGCCCCCCCGTCCATCACCAACCCCTGGAGCTTACTCAAACTCATGTCCATCGAGTCAGTGATGCCATACAACCATCTCATCCTCTGTCGTCCACTTCTCCTCCTGCCCTCAATCTTTCACAACATCAGGGTCTTTTCCAATGAGTCAGTTCTTCACATCAGGGGACCAAAGTTTTGGAGTTTCAGCTTCAGCATCAGTCCTTCCAATGAATACCCAGGACTGATTTCCTTCAGGGTGGACTGGTTGGACCTCCTTGCAGTCCAAGGGACTCTCGACAGTCTTTCCCAACACCACAGTTCAAAAGCATCAATTCTTTGGCGTTCAGCTTTCTTTATAATCCAACTCTCACATCCATACATGACTACTGGAAAAACCATAGCTTTGATTAGATGGGCCTTTGTTGGCAAAGAAATGTCTCTGCTTTTTAATAGGCTGTCTAGGTTGCTCAAAACTTTTCTTCCAAGGAGGAGGCATCTTTTAATTTCATGGCTGCAGCCACCATCTGCAGTGATTCTGGAGCCCAAAAAAATAAAGTTTGTCACTGTCACTGCTTTCCCATCTATTTGTCATGAAGTGATGGGACCAGATGCCATGATCTTTTCTGAATGTTGAGTTTTAAGCCAACTTTTTCACTTTCCTCTTTCACCTTCATCAAGAGGCTCTTTAGTTCCTCTTCACTTTCTGCCATAAGGGTGGTGTCATCTGCATATCTGAGGTTATTGATATTTCTCCCAGCAATCTTGATTCCAGCTTGTGCTTCTTCCAGCCCAGCATTTCTCATGATGTACTGTGCATATAAGTTAAATAAGCAGGGTGACAATATACAGCCTTAACATACTCCTTTCCCGATTTGGAACCAGTCTGTTGTTCCATGTCCCGTTCTAACTGTTGCTTCCTGACCTGCATACAGATTTCTCATGAGGCACATAAGGTGTTCTGGTATTCCCATCTCTTGAAGAATTTTCCAGTTTGATCCATACAGTCAAAGGGTTTCCCTTGTAGCTCAGTCAGTAAAGAATCTGCCTGCAGTGCAGGAGACCCAGGTTCCATCCCTGGGTTGGGAAGATCCCCTGGAGAAGAAAATGGCAAGTCAGTCTAGTATACTTGCCTGGAGAATCCCATGGACAGAGGAGCCTGGGGGGCTGCAGTCCCTGGGGTCACAAAGAGTCGGGCACAACTGAGCAACTAACACTTACACTAAACAGTCAAAGGCTTGGTCATCGCCAATAAAACAGAAGGAGATGTTTCTCTGGAACTCTCTTGCTTTTTGCTGATCCAACAGATGTTGGCAATTTGATCCCTGGCTCCTCTGCCTTTTCTAAATCCAGCTTGAACATCTGGAAGTTCACAGTTCGCGTACTGTTGAAGCCTGGCTTGGACACTTTTGAGCATCACTTTGCTAGTGTGTGAGATCAGTGCAATTGTGCGGTAGTTTGAGCATTCTTTGGGATTGCATTCTTTCTTTGGGATTGGAATGAAAACTGATCTTTTTCAGTCCTGTGGCCATTGCTGAGTTTTCCAAATTTGCTGGCATATTGAGTGCAGCACTTTCACAGCATCATCTTTCAGGATTTGAAATAGCTCAACTGGAATTCCATCACCTCCACTAGCTTTGTTCATAGTGATGCTTCCTAAGGCCCACTTGACTTCACATTCCAGGATGTCTGGCTCCAGGTGAGTGATCACACCTTTGTGATTATCTGGGTCATGAAGATCTTTTTTGTACAGTTCTTCTGTGTTTTCTTGCCACCTCTTCTTAATATCTTCTGCTTCTGTTAGGTCCATACCGTTTCTGTCATTTATTGAGCCCATCTTTGCATAAAATGTTCCCTTGGTTTCTCTGATTTTCTTGAAGAGATCTCTAGTCTTTCCCATTCTATTGTTTTTCTCTATATCTTTGCACTGATCACGGAGGAAGGCTTTCTTATCTCTCCTTGCTGTTTTTTGGAACTCTGCATTCAAATGGGTATATCTTTCCTTTTCTCCTTTGCCTTTCACTTCTCTTCTTTCCTCAGCTATTTGTAAGGCCTCCTCAGACAGGCATTTTTCCTTTTTGCATTTCTTTTTCTTGGGGATGGTCTTGATCCCTGCCTCCTGTACAATGTCATGAACCTCCATCCATAGTTCTCTGTTTCTGTTCAGTTGAGTCACTCAGTTGTGTCGACTCTTTGCGACCCCATGGACCATAGCCCGTCAGGCTCCTCTGTCCATGGGGATTCTCCAGTCAGGAATACTGGAGTGGGTTGCCATGCCCTACTGACAAATAAGTATACACACATTCCAGACATTTTCTCCTCACCAATGACATTCATTAAGGAATTTATTTCTCACCTTCTCTCATGAGCATCTGAAAAGCTCATGATGTTAGTTCATGATGTGTCCTTTCACCATTAGATCCTTAGCAACATCTATGAGTATCAGTGTAACTAAAGATGTGTCAAAACATCAGAGCTGTTGCAGGATTGATTTTATCATTTGCTCTGAAAAATATAAAGGATCCATTACAGAGCCAACCCTTCATGATTATAAACATTTCTGGAAGACAAATAAGTGAACAATAGACAGGGTAACTCCAGATTAAAGCATTTATTTCTGAGATCTTCTCCAAGATGTCTCCTATTATTTAACCAAATAGTACACTACTTAAAAAAAAAAATTTTAAATGCTTCCCGATTAAAACTTTCTTTTGTTTCATAAATCGGTCATGTGCTATTTAAAAGCATTCTGTTAAATTTTATACAATTTAGAGTCACCAGGACTATGTAACTGATGGTCTCAGGCTGTAGATGGAGAAGCTCAGTGCCAGCTAGGTTCCAGGGTTCCCCAGTGAGTTGACGACAAAGCCAGGCTTGTGTCTCAACCCAGCCTCTGACTCCAGCACAGCAGCAATATTTTACTAACCTTACTTGCTGTTACTAGTACCTTAATGAAAAAAATAAAAGGGTCTAGAAACTCAGTCCAACAATTCCATTCCTGGGCATACATCCAGAAAAAGCCATGATTCGAAAAGATATATGCACCCCAATGTTCATAGTAGCAGTATTCACAATAGCCAAGATTTGGAAATGACCTAAATGTCCACCAGCAGAAGAATGAATAAAGAAGATGTGGTAAATGCACACAACGGAATACTACTCAGTCATAAAAGAGAATGAAATAATGCCACATGTATGGACCTAGAGATTATCATACTAAGAGAAGTAAGTTAGCGGAGAAAGACAAATGTCATACAAGATCACTTATATGTGGAATCTAAAAAAAAGAAAAAATGATACAAGTGAACTTATTTACAAAAAAGAAACAGACTCACAGATTTAGAAAACAAATTTATGGCTACCAAAGGGGAAAAGTGGATGGAAGGGATAAATTAGGAACTTTGGGTTAACATATACACACTAGAATATATAAAATGGGGCTTCCCTGACGGCTCAATGGGTAAAGAATCTGCCGGCAATGCAGGAAATAAAGGAGTCACAAGTTCAATCCCTGGGTTGGGAAGATCCCCTGAAGGAGGCATGGTAACCCACTCCAGTGTTCTTGCCTGGAGAATCCCAGGGACAGAGGAGCCTGGCAGGCTATGGTCCACGGGGTCACAAAGAATCGGACACAGTGAGTAACTAAGCACATATATAAAATAGATAAGCAACAAGACTCACTGTACAGCACAGGGAACTCTGCTCAATATTCTGAAATAACCTAAGTGGAAAAAGAATATATATGTATGTGTATGTATAGCTGAGTCGCTTTGCTATCCACCTGAAGCTAACATTACATTGTACAGCAAATGTACTCCAATATAAAATAAAATAAAATTAAAAAAGAAAAAAATGAGTCTATAGTTACCGACATAGCCCTGTATATAAACCTATAGTGATCTATGTCAACAGGTTTTCACATACTTTAGAGTTGCAAGAACTCTTTCAGACCCAGTTCAGAAGGGGCTGTGTCGACTCTCTCGACATAATGAGATACTCTGCCATCGCGCTCCCCCAAAGTTGAGCTCATTTCCCAACTGCAGTAGTTCTTGCTTTGCATTCTAATTCATCTGGTTAACCTCGCACCTCCTCTGCGGGACTGTGAGCTCATCTCAGCAAGGATGGTGCTTTGATCCACCTGCGAACCCCAGCACCTTGTATAAAACGTGCATTCAGCAAAAGTTTTCATGACTGAGCATATTGTGGAATGGACCAGCTATTGGACAAACCCTTGGCCAAGCCCTGAGCTCAAGCCGAGAGACCAATTATGGATGTCATACAAAAACACGTTGGCATGGGGGTGGGGTGGAGAATGGGTTGGGTGTTTGGATTAGCAGAAGCAAACCATTATACACAGAACAGATAAACCCCACGGTCCTACTCCACAGCACAGGGAACTATTTTCTATACACCATGGTAAACTACAGTAGAAAAGTATATAGAAGAAATGGAATAGCCCTCATAGTCAACAAAAGAGTCTGAAATACAGTACCTGGGTGCAATCTCAAAAACGACAGAAGGATCTCGGTTTGTTTCCACAGCAAACCATTCAGCATCACAGTAATCCAAGTCTGTGGTTTCTCTGTGGTACAACAGAAATTAGCACAACATTGTAAATCAGCTATACTTCAATTTAAATAAAAGAAAGGCCTATCTGTGAACTCCGTTTCTCCAAACATTTATTTCATTTTATTTTTTTAATTTATTTTTTTATTAGTTGGAGGCTAATTACTTTACAATATTGTAGTGGGTTTTGTCATACATTGACATGAATCAGCCATGGATTTACATGTATTCCCCATCCCAATCCCCCCTCCCACCTCCCTCTCCAGCCGATCCCTCTGGGTCTTCCCAGTGCACCAGGTCCGAGCACTTGTCTCATGCATCCAACCTGGGCTGGTGATCTGTTTCACCCTAGATAATATACATGTTTCGATGCTGTTCTCTCGAAACATCCCACCCTCGCCCTCTCCGACAGAGTCCAAAAGTCTGTTCTATACATCTGAGTCTCTTTTTCTGTTTTGCATATAGGGTTATCGTTACCATCTTTCTAAATTCCATATACATGTGTTAGTATACTGTATTGGTCTTTATCTTTCTGGCTTACTTCACTCTGTATAATGGGCTCCAGTTTCATCCATCTCATTAGAACTGATTCAAATGAATTCTTTTTAATGGCTGAGTAGTATTCCATGGTGTATATGTACCACAGCTTCCTCATCCATTCGTCTGCTGATGGGCATCTAGGTTGCTTCCATGTCCTGGCTATGATAAACAGTGCTGCGATGAACATTGGGGTGCACGTGTCTCTTTCAGATCTGGTTTCCTCGGTGTGTAAGCCCAGAAGTGGGATTGCTGGGTCATATGGCACTTCTATTTCCAGCTTTTTAAGAAATCTCCACACTGTTTTCCATAGCAGCTGTACTAGTTTGCATTCCCACCAACAGTGTAAGAGGGTTCCCTTTTCTCCACACCCTCTCCAGCATTTATTGCTTGTAGACTTTTGGATAGCAGCCATCCTGACTGGAGTGTAATGGTACCTCATTGTGGTTTTGATTTGCATTCCTCTGATAATGAGTGATGTTGAGCATCTGTTCATGTGTTTTTTAGCCATCTGTATGTCTTCCTTGGAGAAATGTCTGTTTAGTTCTTTGGCCCATTTTTTGATTGGGTCATTTATTTTTCTGGAATTGAGCTGGAGGAGTTGCTTGTATATTTTTGAGATTAATCCTTTGTCTGTTGCTTCATTTGCTATTATTTTCTCCCAATCTGAGGGCTGTCTTTTCACCTTACTTATAGTTTCCTTTGTTGTGCAAAAGCTTTTAAGTTTCATTATGTCCCATTTGTTTATTTTTGCTTTTATTTCTAAAATTCTGGGATGTGGGTCATAGAGGATCCTGCTGTGATTTATGTCAGAGAGTGTTTTGCCTATGTTCTCCTCTAGTAGTTTTATAGTTTCTGGTCTTACATTTAGATCTTTAATCCATTTTGAGTTTATTTTTGTGTATGGTGTTAGAAAGTGTTCTAGTTTCATTCTTTTACAAGTGGTTGACCAGTTTTCCCAACACCACTTGTTAAAGAGGTTGTCTTTTTTCCATTGTATATCCTTACCTCCTTTGTCAAAGATAAGGTGACCATAGGTTCGTGGATTTATCTCTGGGCTTTCTGTTCTGTTCCATTGATCTATATTTCTGTCTTTGTGCCAATACCATACTGTCTTGATGATTGTGGCTTTGTAGTATAGTCTGAAGTCAGGCAGGTTGATTCCTCCAGTTCCATTCTTCTTTCTCAAGATTACTTTGGCTATTCGAGGTTTTTTGTATTTTCATACAAATTGTGAAATTATTTGTTCTAGTTCTGTGAAAAATACCGTTGGTAGTTTGATAGGGATTGCATTGAATCTATAGATTTCTTTGGGTAGTATAGCCATTTTGACAATATTGATTCTTCCAATCCATGAACACGGTATATTTCTCCATCTGTTTGTGTCCTCTTTGATTTCCTTCATCAGTGATTTATAGTTTTCTATGTATAAGTCTTTTGTTCTCCAAACTTTTAAAATAAAAATAAAACTGTGTCCAAAACACAGTAATGGAAATAACAGGTCACAAGCTACCTTACACAATCATCAGATTATACTGGGTGTTCCCAAAATTTCTCACCTTCAAGGGATCCTTAAGTGACTTAGAAGTTGTCTTCACAGCATTCCTAACCACAGAGAGATAATCAGCTGCTTTATGCATTAAGCAGTTAAGTGTGTGTGTAGTCGCTCAGTCCTGTCTGACTCTTTGTGACCTCGTGGACTGTAGCCCGCCAGGCTCCTCTGTCCATGGGATTCTCCAGGCAAGAATACTGGAGTGGGTTGCCGTGTCCTTCTCCAGGGGATCTTCCCAACCTAAGTATTTTGTTTTTTGTTTTTTGGTTTTTTTTGTCCTAACAATTTAGTAGCCATTTCAAAAATAATGTGCATAAACTGAAAGAAAACCTGCTTTTTTTTCCATCATTAAATAACCACCAGCACTTATTAATCACGATGTGTACAGCCTAGTCCCTGCACAACTCTGGAATCAGATTGGACCACCACCCACAACCCTCGCCCACTCAGAGTTTAGGTGGTGATTGCTATTTAACACGGCAGCTGTCAAAATCCAGCAAATGAATATATGACAGCCTGGAAGGGGATGGAGTCCAATCATACTGAAGACTGTGAAGTATCTTGGGCTGACAGTTTTTGTGGTTTTCAACAAATATTGAATATTACTATACTGAGGCAACTTCACACACACACACACACACACACACACACACACACACACACTTGCCTCAAAAACTGAACATTTTTTGAGCCACCGATTGCACTCATCTCACACGCTAGTAAAGTAATGCTCAAAATTCTCCAAGCGAGGCTTCAGCAATACGTGAACTGTGATCTTCCAGATGTTCAAGCTGGTTTTAGAAAAGGCAGAGGAACCAGAGATCAAATTGCCAATATCCGCTGGATCATCGAAAAAGCAAGAGAGTTCCAGAAAAACATCTATTTCTGCTTTATTGACTATGCCAAAGCCTTCGACTGTGTGGATCACAATAAACTGTGAAAAATTCTGAAAGAGATGGGAATATCAGACCTCCTCACCTGCCTCTTGAGAAACCTGTATGCAGATCAGAAAGCAACAGTTAGAACTGAACTTGGAACAACAGACTGGTTCCAAATAGGAAAAGGAGTACGTCAAGGCTGTATATTGTCACCCAGCTTATTTAACTTATAGACAGAGTACATCATGAGAAACGCTGGGCTGGAAGAAGCACAAGCTGGAATCAAGATTGCCAGGAGAAATATCAATAACCTCAGATATGCACATGACACCACCCTTATGGCAGAGAGTGAAGAGGAACTAAAAAGCCTCTTGATGAAAGTGAAAGAGGAGAGTGAAAAAGTTGGCTTAAAGCTCAACATTCAGAAAACTAAGATCATGGCATCTGGTCTCATCATTTTCATGGGAAATATATGGGGAAACAGTAGAAACAGTGTCAGACTTTATTTTTTTTGGCTCCAAAATCACTGCAGGTGGTGACTGCAGCCATGAAATTAAAAGACGCTTACTCCTTGGAAGGAAAGTTATGACCAAACTAGATAGCATATTAAAAAGCAGAGACATTACTTTGCCAACAAAGGTCTGTCTAGTCAAGGCTATGGTTTTTCCAGTGGTCATGTATGGATGTGAGTGTTGGACTATAAAGAAAGCTGAGTGCCGAAGAATTGATACTTTTGAACTGTGGTGTTGGAGAAGACTCTTGAGAGTCCCTTGGACTGCAAGGAGATCCAACCAGTCCATCCTAAAGGAGATCAGTCCTGGGTGTTCATTGGAAGGACTGATGCTGAGGCTGACACTCCAATAGTTTGGCCGCCTCATGCGAAGAGCTGACTCATTAGTAAAGACCCTGATGCTGGGAGGGATTGGGGGCAGGAGGAGAAGGGGACGACAGAGGATGAGATGCCTGGATGGGATCACCAACTCGATGGACATGAATTTGAGTAAACTCCGGGAGTTGGTGATGGGTAGGGAGGCCTGGCGTGCTGGGATTCATGGGGTCACAAAGAGTCGGACACGACTGAGTGACTGAACTGAACTGAACTGAAGGTAACTTTACTCCGTTTGGAAACTACAGGCTCATACCCTTTACAAAGGACAAATTGTCACCAAAGGCAAAGTAAGAATTCTAAAAGAAGAGAAAATTTTGCAAGGAAGACCTATAAACAATACAACAAAATTTCCCTTAGATATTGAAGAGAAATCAGTTCTTCTGTGGCTTGTTAGGACAAAAGCATATCCTTGTTAAACTAATATTAAGATTCTTAAAATGCTATGATCTTTTGAAAGAAAATGATCTTCCTAATATTTCCCCAGTAACAATACAGCAGTTTCCCTGCAATAAAAGAGACTTAGTGTGTAATTATTACTGTTCTTCGATTTTCTTTCCTTCACCTTCTATTTCCTTGACATTCCATTTTAAATGAAATGTAAGGAACAATTTTGAACGTTCAACCTTCACCAAAAAAAAGGAACCTTGATTGATTCAAAGTTTTACTTTATGTACCTACAATTTCCCAGTAGTCCTATTTCTGAATCAGAATTTGAATAATCTTTACAACTTGTATTCCTCCCAAATTCAGATTTAATGACTCGGTAGGTTCAGAAAGAGGCCTAACAGCTGCAGCTCATCCCGCTGTGCCGTGCGGTAATGACAATGTTCTACCACATTAGCAACTGTGTCATTAATAAAAAGAAGCCCATAGGATTAACCAAAGACAGCTGACTTTAGTCAAATGTAGGTCAGGCTTTGTTTGCTCAGAAGCTGGTAATAAATTCCCAGGTAAGTGCTCTCGTGTGTCACACATACATGTCAGGGGCATAATTTCAGACCCACTTAATGATTCACATTTTTAAGTTTCTCTAAGCCATTTTTGAATTATTGTTAAGCATTTAAGTCCACTGCCAAGCCTACAGGCTCCTTAAAATTATTAACTTATGTGACATTATGGCATGTTTTTCCTTTAGACACCACTTAAGAACACCTTGGAGGATTTTGTGTTCACCTTCCAGATATCGAAGTTCTTACTAGAAGAGGCTCAAGGGTCACCCCTAATTTATAGCATAATTATGGGGAAAGGGTGTTGATGGCTAAGCCAGCCATCTGTAATTGCCAAGTCCGCCTTGTCACAGAAAATGCTATTGTAAGCCTAACGTGAATATTGCATTCTTAATCAAGTCTTGTGGTAGGCTTTATAGGAATAAGATGTCTAGAACCACACGAAGCTAAAAATATATTTTAAAAATTTAAACACTGTGATAAACAGTGTAGCCATCTCTTAAAAGATTACCATATGACCCAGCCATGGCTTCCAAGCTATTTGTCTAAGAAATAGAACCATATGGCCACAAAAAGATCCACACAAAAAGCAGCTCTAGTCATAACGGCCCCAGACTGGAAACACCCAGACCAACAGGAGGCTGGCCAAACAATGGTGCGTTCAGACACCAGAAGACACCTCAGCGGTGAAAAGGAAGGAAGCTAGATCTGTGCAACCACTGCAGACACATTTCTAGAACCCTGTTAGGTCAGAAAACATCATACACACAATAGTACATGTTACAAGATTCCATTTATGGCACATTCTAGGACAGTCGAAACCAGTCTATGGTGATAAATCAGAACAGTGGACGAGGGGGTCAGGGAGTGGTGCAGCATTGTCTGAAAAAAGCACATATTCCGGATGATGAGAAGTCTTCTATCTCATTCAGGCGAGGTTACATGCATGTATACATTTGTAGAATTCATCAAAATATATGTTTAAGAACTGTCCATTAAGATCTTATAATGAGGGGAGGGCAGGCAGCTGGCTGCCAGGGAGCGACCATTAGCAGTCCCACTCGGCCGCTGGGTGGTGATGCAGTGGGCCCCCCCACCCCGCCTCCTCTGCATAAAAGGAGCCCAAAATCAGGCTGAGGGAATATGTTTTTTGGGTTTTGTGTTTTTTGGGGTGTTTTTTTTTTATAAATCAGTCTGCCATCTCTCAGTCTGCTAGCTTTCTGATTAAAGCCTCTGCTCCTTACCCCAAAGCCTCACCTCCCAATTTACTGGCCTGTTGGGCACAAACAGAGCAAGCTTGGGCTCAAGGTCCTTCCCCTTGTCCGGTCATCCAGAGTTCTCTGCCCTGAGGCCGCTCACTGGTGCCCCCGCCTCTGCCCCTAAGCTTCCGCTCATCCAGAGTTCTCTGCACTGAGGCCGCGCACTGGTGCCCCCGCCTCTGCCTCTAAGCCTCTGGTTATATTGCCTGTGTATCTGAATTTTATACCAGTTTGTCCCCACCTCACCATGACCAAATCCATCCCAGCTTTCAGAACCCACTTCAGCCATCACCTCCCTGTCAAGAAAGTTTCCCTCTGTCCTCACCCAGAGTGATCTTCCTGTGATATAAGCACTCACCACGCTGAACGCCCAGTTTCTTATCATAATCACCACTATCTGTCTTATGTTGTAAAATGGTTTTGACTCCAGCTCCAGCCAGAATCACTAGCTTCAAACCACTTATCTGCTCAGCTGTCAGAATTTAGCCAAGTTACATCATCTCTCTATGCTTCTGTTTCTTCATCTGCTAAAAAATAAAGTAGCATCTCTCTTATAAGATGGTTATAAGCCAAAAATGAGATAATGTACATAAAATGCTTAGTCTGACACATTAAGTTTTCAGGAAAATTTATGCCAAAATCTGTTAGCCAAAAGAGAATACATTCTCTAAGTTATGGAACTATATTCCAAGAATTGAGAGAACTTGTAAATGGAAACTTTTTGAGGAACTATCAAGATATTCCAGAAGGTTGGAAGTGGATAACTTTTGCTGCAGTTTCCAAAATAGGCCATAAGTTAGGTTTTTAAAACTGCAGAATGGTGGTGGTAATTCCAAGTAGGAAGAATCTGTGAAGTAACAAAATAAAAATTTTTAAAAAGGAGAAGTCATCTAAGTACAGAAGAGAAATAAAACCACACATCCACACCAAGATTCACACATGAATATTCTAAACAACTACTCGTCAGAGCTCAAAACTAGAAAAACGTCTACCAACAGGTATCTGCAACAGGATACCACTTGGCAATACAGAGGAACGCAGTCCTGGGAGAGCAGCAATGTGGACGCGTCTCAAAACCATTGTGTTGAGTGAAAAAAGCCAAACACAAGAAAGTAGACACTGTAGAATCACATCTGTAACACGCTCGAGGAAAAGCAAGTAACCTATGACGACAGAAAGGAGACCAGAGTCTGCCTGAGGACCAGGGATGGAAGAGAAAAGCGATGGAGAAAGGACAAGAGGAGACCTTGGAAGGTGGTGGAAATGTCCTGTGGCTCCATCATGGGGGTGGTTTCAATGGTACGTCCAAACGCATCAACTTAAACATTTGCATATGATTATACATCTCTTGAATTATATATCTCATAAATTACACATCTCATAAATCTGTCAAAATGCATCAAAGAATATATTTAATATTTTTAATTTCTTGAAGTATCATTGATTTACAAAGTTAGTTAATTTCTTCTACATAGCAAAGTGATTCAGCCATATATATATATATTTTTTTTCACATTCTCTTCCATTACAGCTTACTGTAGGATATTGAGTATAGTTCTGCAGTATAGCTCTATACTGCGCTCTAGAGTAGAAGCCCTCTAGAGTAGAACCTTGTTACTTCTCCGTCTCATATGTAATAGTTTGCATCTGCTAATTCTAAACTCACATTCCATCCCTCCCTCACACCCCTCCTCCTGTTCTCTGCGTCTGTGAGTCTGTTTTTGTTCTGTAGATGTGTTGATTTCCATCACATTTTAGATTCCACATATAAGTGATAACATATGCCAAATTATACATTTTAAGTGAGTGTAATTTGTTGTTCATGAATTATAACCTCAATCAAACTAATTTTCAAAAAGGACATCATGAAAACACAAAATGATATTTTTAAGTCAGTTAAGAGCCTAGAAAAGGAGTAGGTCTGACTGGGACACAATATATTTGCATTGAGAAAATGTTGTATTTGCCTGATAGTTTTTTTCCTCCCCAACAGGGCTCCTGGGCTGAGAGATCTGGGATGTGCCGTAGCTGCAACATGCTTGGACTTCAGCAGGTACGTGGAGAACTATTTTCGCGGTACACCGTTGGATCAGAGGAAGTTTTGCGGCCAGGGGCAAGAACAGTTTGAGAGCCGGGTGGCGGTTCCTGTGTCGCCCTGAAGGCCTCCAGGGGCAGATCGCAGGGTCTGCATTCAGTCTGCTTAACATTGTCATCAGTTATTTGCCTGAAAACCTAAGGGCACAAACATCACCCTTGTGTTGACTGAACACTGCTGTGTTAGGCAAGAGATGATGGTCTACATTATCTTATAGGCTGAACAATAGATCTAAGAAGTCTAAACCTGACAAGGACAGCTTTCAATATTAAGTAGGTAAATAGAGTCCAAAATTCAACTTTCTGAGTATAAGATACCAGTGCCATGCCATACCAACAGGACATTAGCAAAGGAAGCCTTAAAGTCGTAGTCAATAATAAGTTCACGGTCAGTTAACAACGCAGTGTAACTTTTCAGGAAGTGAGCATGACCTTGGTTTGTATCAAGAAAGATGTAGGCTTTTATAGAAAGGAGGTGAATACCTTGTTTTATATTCTGTAATAGGCTTAAATTAAAGTATTATGTTATGTTCTTGGCAGGATACCTGCTGTGGGGGGAGGATTAAAACTAGATCAGAGAAAGGGGGGAAGTGTTTTTAAATCCATGTTTCCCCCGTCCTTAAGAGGACAGGGACAATGTCTCGGTCATCTCAGCATCACCAGGACCTATCTCAATTTCTGGCGTGACCATAATTATTGTTGTTCAAGACCTAACAGAAGCAGAAGATACTAAGAAGAGGTGGCAAGGATACACAGAAGAACTGTACAAAAAAGATCTTCATGACCCAGATAATCACAAAGGTGTGATCACTCACCTAGAGCCAGACATCCTGGAATGTGAAGTCAAGTGGGCCTTAGGAAGCATCACTATGAACAAAGCTAGTGGAGGTGATGGAATTCCAATTGAGCTTTTTCAAATCCTGAAAGATGATGCTGGGAAAGTGCTGCACTCAATATGCCAGCAAATTTGGAAAACTCAGCAGTGGCCACAGGACTGGAAAAGATCAGTTTTCATTCCAATCCCAAAGAAAGGAGGCAATCCCAAAGAATGCTCAAACTACCACACAATTGCACTCACCTCACACACTAGTAATGCTCAAAATTCTCCAAGCCAGGCTTCAGCAATACGTAAACCGTGAACTTCCAGATGTTCAAGCCGGTTTTAGAAAAGGCAGAGGAACCAGAGATCAAGTTGCCAATATCCGCTGGATCATCGAAAAAGCAAGAGAGTTCCAGAAAAACATCTATTTCTGCTTTATTGACTATGCCAAAGCCTTTGACTGTGTGGATCACAATAAACTGTGGGAAATTCTGAAAGAGATGGGAATACCAGACCTCCTCACCTGCCTCTTGAGAAACCTGTATGCAGGTCAGGAAGCAACAATTAGAACTGGACATGGAACAACAGACTGGTTCCAAATAGGAAAAGGAGTATGTCAAGGCTGTATCTTGTCACCCTGCTTATTTAACTTACATGCAGAGTACATCATGAGAAACGCTGGGCTGGAGGAAGCACAAGCTGGAATCAAGATTGCCGGGAGAAATATCAATAACCTCAGATATGCAGATGACACCACCCTTATGGCAGAGAGTGAAGAGGAACTAAAAAGCCTCTTGATGAGGGTGAAAGAGGAGAGTGAAAAAGTTGGCTTAAAGCTCAACATTCAGACAACTAAGATCATGGCATCTGGTCTCATCATTTTCATGGGAAATATATGGGGAAACAGTAGAAACAGTGTCAGACTTTATTTTTGGGGGCTCCAAAATCACTGCAGATGGTGATTGCAGTCATAAAATTAAAAGACACTTACTCCTTGGAAGGAAAGTTATGACCAACCTAGACAGCGTGTTAAAAAGCAGAGACATTGCCAACAAAGGTCCCTCTAGTCAAGGCTGTGGTTTTTCCAGTAGTCACGTATGGATGTGAGAGTTGGACTGTAAAGAAAGCTGAGCACTGAAGAATCGATGCTTTTGAACTGTGGTGTTGGAGAAGACTCTTGAGAGTCCCCTGGACTGCAAGGAGATCCAACCAGTCCATCCTAAAGGCGATCAGTCCTGGCTGTTCATTGGAAGGACTGATGCTGAAGCTGAAACTCCAATAGTTTGACCACCTGATGTGAAGAGCTGACTCATTTGTAAAGACCTAGATGCTGGGAAGGATTTGGGGCAGGAGGAGAAGGGGATGACAGAGGATGAGATGGCTGGATGGCATCACCAACTCGATGGACATGGGTTTGGGTGGACTCCAGGAGTTGGTGATGGACAGGGAGGCCTGGTGTGCTGCGATTCATGGGGTTGCAAAGAGTCAGACACGACTGAGCGACTGAACTGAACTGAACTGAAGGTCGCCCGAAAGCAACAAGGACTTTGAAGCTGAGAGAAGACTAGAGGAATGGGATGTGGGCTGACGCGGGAGAGCAAGGTTAAGAGGAGCCTTTGGGAACGTGGCAGACTGCAAGCGGCTGCAAGACGTTTGTCCAGTCCCTACATCAAGAAGTGGAGCTTACAATGTGTCTCTTTTATCACACACAGGAATTTCTCTGTGGCATATACTTAGGAATAAAATTTAGGGTTTTAGAGCATTTTGAAATGATCTTTAAATGAGACATTGCAAATTCTGCCTGTAAAGTATTTCACAAATGTTCTTTCTAATTGAGTTGTTATTAATATATGACACATTAGCTTGAGGTGTACAGCATAATGACTAAGTATTTTACAAGCTTACTTCTCTCTACTACAATGACGTCAGGGCCTTTTTTCTCCATATGCTGGCCAACATACAAAATTAACATCATCATCAAAATATATGACATCTGACAGCCCTGAAATGTTATCTTATTTTAATTAAAATTACTTATTATGAAGTTCAACATCTTTCATATACTTCATTCACTATTGGGTTTCTTCTTCTCCAAGTTTACAGTCATACCTTCTAAGCACTACTTTCTATTGGTTCTTTTACTTTATTTCATTTATTCAAATGTCCTTTATGTATTCTAGGTACTAATCCTTTTAAATATTTACACATTTACAATACCTATTTATGGCACAGGAAAATTGTTTCCAATGGAAGTTTGTAAGTCATGGGAAATGTATTTAATGAAAAGTATTTGTATCATCCTTTTAAAAAGATAGAGCTGTATTTCTACCCTCCTGAATCTGGGATCACTCTACGACGACTTTGACCAAGAGAACGTGGAGCTTCCACTCCCTCCTATTTAGAACCCGGCCACCCTGTTAGAAGGAGTCTCAAGTGGCCGCAACGACAGGCCCACACAGAGCAGCGTTGAGGGGCCAGGCAGCAGCCCCACGGCGCTCCCTGCAAGCCCACCTAAGTGAGCCACTTGGATATAGATCCTTACTTCAGCAAGCTACCCTGGCCACGTGGAGCAAAAATAAGCTTTCCCCCCACTGAGTCTGGCCAGACTGCAAGATCATTAGCAATAAAAGTTCCTGTCATTGTGCAGAGCCGGGGTGGTTTGTTAGGGGGCAAGAGAAAATCGAAACAGTGAGCATCTTCAAATCTATGAAGAGCTTCATAGACATAGAATTAGGACCAATATGGAGGATTAGAACCAACATGCATAACTTGATGAGACTCACAGAGGAGCTGCCAAGATCAGATCAGGCAGAGAAATTCACAGGAGAGTGTTAGAGTTGGACTGGCCTCAAGAGATAAACCAAGAATCTCGATTACGATGCTCAGGGGACCTGGCTATTTAGACTCAGTCTCAGATGGCATCAGTGCCCAAGGTTCTGCCTGCATAGCAGAGGTGGGCATCACAGTGCTGGGCTGGGAGGTGGGGCGGTGAGCAGGATCCAGGTTGAATCCGTCCATCCAATGGCTGGGGATAGACGGATGGGAAAGGACTAGAAGGTGGCCTGGGCCACAGTCAGGATGATACTCAGGCTGGGGTATCAACCTCGAGGCAAAATCAGAGCAAAACAGAGGAACAAGGCTGGGCAGCAGAGTGGGAGCGTGAAGGGTGCAGCTTGGGATAGGGACACGCCTTTCACCTGCCAGACGTCAGCCACGGTCTTGATCCCAACCTCGGATGGGAGTGCAGATCCTAACGCATCATCGGGCTAGATGAAGATTAGCTCAGAAACCAGGCAGTGAGAAGCTGACTCAGGAACTGGGACGGACAGTAGGTGAAGCACAGCTTTTCAAAATCCTTGGCTGTATGGGCGTCGGACAAGAGGCTTCTGAGGGGCATTAGTGAAAAAGAGACACAGGGAAGAACCTTCTCATTCAGAAGGATGAATGTCCATGATGCGGAGAGCTGACTCATTGGAAAAGACCCTGATGCTGGGAAAGAGTGAAGGCAGGAGGAGAAGGGGACGACAGAGGATGAGATGGCTGGATGGAATCACCAACTCGATGGACATGAGTTTGAGCAAGCTCTGGGAGTTGGTGATGGACAGAGAGGCCTGGCGTGCTGCAGTCCATGGGGTCACAAAGCGTCAGACACGACTGAGGGACTGAACTGAACTGATTCCTGTGATTGCAAAAACCAGCCAGGAGAGCTATAAAGATGCAATCATCTGATAAGGGTTACCTCAAACAACTTTCAAATTCTCATCCAACCTAAGATTTCCTGGCATTGAAAATACACAATAAGAGGGTAAACCGCTTGCATAGAGTACATAGGTGCTCAACAAGGATGGGGTGGATGGATGGATGGTAGGACAAACAAATGGATAGATAGATGGATGGACAGACAAATGGATGAATGGATGGACAGATGGTTACATTTATGGATGGACAAATGAATGGATGAAGATGGACGGATAGATGGATGATGGATGGATGGATGCAGTCTAACATCTACAATACTCAGCACTACCTGTCCATGAACACCTTAGCACAATGTAACAAACTGGACTCCAAAGGAAAAAGTAGAATGTATTTTCATCTCTAAGAGTTTGCCAAACACTTAACTAGAATGCCCAAATATAGTCTTTATTTTCATGCTTAAGAAGACAATTTCCTAAGAGAATTAAATTTCATATGAGAATCTCGTTATTCATTCTGACTGGCTGAATCTGAGCAGGCATCACCACGACCCTGTATCATGCAGAACTCACTAAACCCAGCGCAGTTCTGCTCTGACTGTCTGGAACCCGACTCCCAGGGCAAGAGGAGAAACTTGAGTTACAGAGAAGCAGTGACCAGCCTGTGTCCAGAAGTCTTTCCTCTCAGCTACTTTCTCATTTACATTTGGCTTGACATACCTTGCAGCTGTTTTTTTATCTCCTATCACACTGTCAACACGGGATATTTCTACAGACCTCTGACACAGAGCATAGACTGTCCCCTCAATGACAGGGTTCTTCCCCCTCCAGGCAAAAGTTTCATCTAAATAAATTTTCTAACATCTTCATATACAAAGAGCATCCTGCTCTCTAAGGCAGAGAGTGAAGATCTGAGCTCTAGGGTGGGGTTTATAAATTTCTTTAACACTGATCCAGAGGCAGAAAAACATTTTACATCACATGTAGTACACAGAATACATGGAAAACATTCACCTGTGTCTATGAATTCTAATATTTCTTATTTTATTTCATTTTTAAGCCACTGATCAGAACCCTCTCCTCTGATTTGACGACACACATGCATGGAGACTGAAGTTCTAAAAAGCCCTGCTTAAGTAATAATTATTGTTAGTACTTACAGAGTGTGGACCAAGTGCCCAGAAATTGTTATCAAAGTGAGAAGCAAAGCCCAGACCCCCCAAACCTATAAATATTGTAACCATTTTGTTACATTATTTATTTTGTAAGAATGAAATTACTGAGTTAATACATGATGCATGAGATCAGCTAAATGCAGCAGTTAACGCACGCCAACATAGAACTCTAGGGATTTGTAAACATGAAAGTCCAGTCCGGGTGTCCTGGATCATCATTTGAATGCGGAATTGGAGACATCACAGTCTCGGTTTGCCTTGTTGGGAGAAATCCCGTTGATAGCAGAAACTACTCGTTTTGCGATCCTGTAAATTCTGTTCAGTTCAGTTCAGTCACTGCATTGAACTGGAACTCTTTGAGACCCCATGAATCGCAGCACGCCAGGCCTCCCTGTCCATCACCAACTCCCAGAGTCCACCCAAACCCATGTCCATCGAGTTGGTGATGCCATCCAACCATCTCATCCTCTGCCGTCCCCTCCTCCTCCTGCCCTCAAACTTTCCCACCATCAGGGACTTTTCCAATGAGTCAACTCTTCGCATCAGGTGGCCGAAGTATTGGAATTTCAGCTTCAACATCAGTCCTTCCAATGAACACCCAGGACTGATTTCCTTTAGGATGGACTGGTTGGATCTCCTTGCAGTCCAGGGGACTCTCATGAGTCTTCTCCAAAACCACAGTTTAAAAGCAGCAATTCTTCTGCGCTCAGCTTTCTTTACAGTCCAACTCTCACATCCATACATGACCACTGGAAAAACCATAGCCTTGACTAGACGGAATTTTGTTGGCAAAGTAATGTGTCTGCTTTTTAATATGCTATCTAGATCATGTAAGTAGGAAGTAAAAATCCCAGACGTTTTCGTGGGTGCCACATCCAGGGCCTCTGAGCAGGAACATACAGCCCGCTTGGCGGCTCAGGGACCAGGGCAGTGCTCATTTCACCTCGTGGCTCAGTGATGCTCCTCGCTCTCCCTCCTCCGATCCTCCATGCAGCTTGTGATTCAGACATCTCTTTCCTACACACGTTTTCCGAGAGCAGGAAGAACACACTCTGCTGCTAATACGGATTTCTCCCCTGCTCTCTAGTGAGATTTTCCCTTGTAGATGAATAGTTTGGGGTCTTGGGCTATATTTATCAGTCCCGTGGGTTGGATTATCTGATCCCTTTCACACTGAGTGAAATATCACGGTTGTGCAAAGCCGAGAATGTGGCGGCCCTGCGGGGACAACGACACCCGCGACAGCCTGTCTGGGCAGCCCGCCAGCCCCCCGAGGACACGCCCTCTCTCACCTCCCTCTCTCCACCTGGAGCGAGTTACTCTGGGGCTGATAAATGACAGGTCAAATAAAAAAGCATTGCTTTTGTGAAGAAAAGCACTGACCTGGCCCTCCCCTAGTCAGCGGGAGGGATGAGCATCACTGAGACCCCGTCAAGCTTCTTCCCCCATGAGGGCTGGGCGTGGGCCAGCCAAGCACGGACCGAAGTGGTCTTATTCTTTTATGATTTAATCAATTCATTATTTTGGGTTGCCCTGGGTCTTAAAGCTGCTTTGCAAGGGCGTTCACGTGCAACGAGTGGGCGCTCCTCTTTGCCGCAGTGGGAGGGCTCCCCACCATGCCGCTTGTCTCATTGTGGACCCGGGGCTCTGGGACAGGGGCTCAGACGTTGAGGCCCATGGACGTCATTGCTCCAAGGCATGCGGGATCTTCCCAGACCAGGGATCGAACCGTGTGCCCTGCCTCGGCAAGCAGATTCTTATCCACTGAGCCACCAAGGAAGTTCCTAAAGTGGATATTTTTAAGGGAAGACGAAGCGAGCTGGGTCACAGGCTCTGAGGCCCATAGCCCGCCTTACAGCTTCCAGTTAGCTGCTGATCCCCGCCCTTCTTCATTCACTCCCCATGGCGTGTGAGGTTCAGGGGTCACCGAGGAGACAGGGCTGTACCCTCAGGAAGCTCGAAGACTGGCCAGAGGGTAAATAACTGTCGGTAGGGTAAGGGATACAGTCACATGCAACAGACCTTCATGCATCAAGCAGGATCCACTCAACCTGGGGGAGGCCAGTGAAAGACGATTTCATGGGGAGACCCTTCAGGCGGGTCTGGGGGGAACTGGAGGCCACCAGGCTGGCAGCGGAGGACTGCAGGAGGGCGAGCCTGCCCGGGAGTGGGCGTCGGCCTGCTCACCACGGCTCCCGGGAGTGGAGGGAGGTGGCTTTGTTATCACAGATTTGCTTCGTTTATTTGTTGCCAGGTGAGGTGCAAGATTTATCTGTATTAACTATGAAATTCATCCTTTTTCTCCTTTTTCCCAAAATATAATTTATTTTTCTAATTCTTAATTGACGTGTAGTTGCTTTACAATGCTGTTAACTTCTGCTCTACAGAAGAGTAATGCAGTTATGCATACACACACATATATATGTGGATGGATATATATATGCACACTTCATTTTTTATATCCTTTGCCGTTATGGTTTATCCCAGGGCCTGTGCTACACAGTAAGACCTTGTTGTTTATCCACTCCTTACGTCGTAGTTTGCATCTGCTAATTCCAAACTTCCAGTTAACCCTTCCCACCCTCCCTTCCCCCTTGACAACCACCAGTGTGTTCTCTTTGCCCATGATTCTGTGTTTCATAGATAGGTTCATCTGTGTCATAGTTTAGATTCCACATATAAGTGACATCACACGGTGTTTATCTTTCGCCTTCTGACTCGCTTCATTTAGCATGATCATCTGCATCTATGCTGCAAATGGCATTATTTCATTCTCTGATCAAGCTTTTTCTTTGGCTAAGATTTTCTCCAGACATGAAGCAGGCTGAGGACACGGGCAGTAGAGACCATAGAGTCCTGCTCTGGTTTATGTATCTCCCACCACGCCCGACTGGCAGCTAAGAGTGTGCTGCTGGGGTGGAAACAGCACAGTCAACAGCTCTAGGCTTCCATGACTGAGCAGACAACACGGCTTTCCATTGTCACTCACAAAAGTGGCTCCTAAGTGCTCTATAAACTCAAAATGAAGAGGACAAGAAATGGATGAGCTTTAGAAAACAGAGAGATCAGAAAGTAGTTGATTATACTGTGCATATTCACTCTCATATATGAGGCTATCTTTCTTGATGTTTTAATGCAAGAACACTGCCTCCTTATTTTTCTAAACTTTTTAGAATGTATTGGGGTATAGCTGATTAACAATGTTTTGATAGTTTCAGATGAACAGGGAAGGGACTCAGACACACACACGTGCCCACTCTCCCCCAAACTCTCCTCCTATCCAGGCTGCCACGTAACATTGAGTCCTTGTCAGTTATCCGTTTTAAATATCACAATTTGTATATGTCTTTGTACATGCTGATCCCAAACTCCCTAAGTATTCCCTCCCCCCACCTTCCCCCCCGCCCCCACTTCACTGCCCCCAGCCCACAACCAATAGCTCCTTGTCTAAGTCTATGAGCTTGTTTCTATTTTGTAAGATCATTTGTACCATTTATCCTTAGATCCACAGAAAAGGGACGTCATACAATATCTCCCCTTCTCTGTCTGACCTACTTCACTACTGTGACACTCTCCAGGTCCATCCATGTCACTGCAAATCTGCCTCCCTATTTTTAATTTTTCAAGAGTATAGAGAAAAATGGAGATTTGGGGTTTTGTTTAAGGGATGATTCTATTTTGATATGACAATGATTATTTTTATGTGTATGGCTTATGTAGCAAGGGAAGGCTTACAAACACTTCCCTGACTCCAAGACGTCTGAAAACTGCTGAGTCACTGCAACCAGATTAACGAGGGTGTGGTCAGACACGTAGAGTGGCATGACATTGAGGAGTGAGGCCAACTTCTTTGTTTTCCAGAAAAGTTGACTAAGATGATTCATAAACTACAAAATATAACCAGAGGATCAAAACAATGTCTGTATTCTCATGTTCAGTGTACTTAAATGTGATTTGAAAAGCAGCAAGCAATGAACTCACTTCTGCATTTAGAAATTCTCTCCACAATCCCATTTTTCTGTGTTCAGTGAGCTGATGACGCTGCCATCCCTGGGGTAAGCTCATGTGAATCAAGCTCAGCGAACTGCCCAGCAGCAGGGCTGGGCAGGAGACGGGGCTGAGGCTCAAAAGCTCCGTCTTCACTGCAATGCTGAACTAACTGATAATCAGGGTGTTTTGTTTTGTTTTTTCTGGAATTCTTTGGATGACTGTATTTGCCCATAGAGATAAATAGACATAGTCATTCAACAAACTTTTGCTAAGTGCCTCCTTTGGGATTTCATGCTAGTTCTTATTTTTGAGAATAGAGAGAAGTGACGTGTCACATCAACTCAGTGACTTCAAAGTCATTTAACCTCTCGTAGCCCCAGTTTCCTTATCTCTGGGTCCCAGGGCTCTCAGCCCTGCATGGTTTAGCACTTCTTTTACTCACATCCAGAATCCGACTTCTTTACCATCATTCAGAGGCTTCCAGTGTATCGCCTGGAACTCATAGTCGGTTCCCAGCCAAACCAGGAGATCCGACGTTTTAAGGAGTTCCTGAGCTTTCTTGTTCTGAAAGCCCAACCATCCTGCGATGGCGTTCTTTCTATGCAGCTCTCAAGTTGCTTACTGAGCTATGCGTATGTAGGCTATTTTTCTCCGAAATCCTGTCTGTCCTTTTTTTCAGCTGGTTGCCTCCTCTGAAAGATTTCTAACTCCTGTGGGGGGGGGGGGGGGGGCACCACCCTAAGACACCACCCTCTAATCCCCTGGCTCCACTGTCCACGGGCTGACATGTCACACCCCACTGTTCCTTGATGCTCTGAGTACAAGGCTCTCTGCTACCTTATTTTTTTAATTATTAAAGTACAGTTGATTTATATTATATTAGTTACGGATATACAACATAGTGATTCAAGATTTTTTATAGATTATACTCCATTAAAGTTACTACACAATGCTGGTTATTTCTTCCTGTGCTACACAATATATCCTTGTTGCTTACCTAGTATTTAATGCTCCCTTCCTACCCAGCTCTGTACGGGTCTTCTTTGCCTGCCTACCTGCTAAGTTGCTTCAGTGTCTGACTATTTGTGACCCTATGGACTGCAGCCCGCCAGGCTCCCCTGTCGAGGCTAAAATACTGGAGTGAGTTGTCAGGCCCTCCTCCAGGGGATCGTCCCGACCCAGGGATAGAAACCCCATCTCCTGCATTGCTGGTGGATTCTCCACTGCTGAGCCACTGCGGAAGCCTGGATCTTTCTTTACACTGCTGGCTCCTGAAGAGGCCCTCTGTCAGCTGCCAGGGTGTTTTAGGGCGAGTTGCCTCACACGGGGGTGTAGTTTTGATGTGTTCATGGTGGAAGGTGAGCTCAGCATCCTCCTTATCCACCACCTTGATCTCCTCCTCTGACACCTTCTTTAAGAAGTGAACAACTTTAAATAAAAGACCTTGCTTTCGAGCACAAACTTTGTAACAGAAAGACAGCCATTTTATCTTTTTGATGACTGTATAAATTTGTATAACCTTTTGAAAAGGCAATTTGAACATATCAAGAGCCTTATATTAGCTATCTGTTTTTACATTGAAAATTACCCCCAAAACAAGAGATTGTTCACCCCACAGTTTCTGCAGGTTAGGATTTGGGGAGCAGTTTAGCTGGATGTTCCTAGTTCAAGTTCTTTGGTAAGGCTGTAGTCAACCCAGGTGCCTAGGGCTACATCCATCCGAAGCTTTGTCTGAGGCTGCGGGATTTGCTACCCAAATGACTCACTTGCCAGGTTGGGGGCGGGTCACCCCATGAACCTCTCCACAAGACTGCCTGAGCATCCTTACAACATGTCAACTGGCGTACTCAGAACACATGGCCCAAGAAAAAGCAAGCAAGAAGTCACAGGCCTTTTATGACCCAGTCTCCAAAGTCACACACATCACTTCTGCCATAGCCTATTTGTTAGATGCAGGTCACTAAGTTTATCTCACACTCACACTCAAGAGGAGGGGAAAGACACGCTGTAAAACCACAACAAGCTCTAAGGTATCTTGGAGAAGCTGTCCAAAGCATACATACACACAGACCTCTATGATATTGTCCACTGCAGTGATATTTATGAAACAAAAGCATAAAAACCTTTAATATACAACAGCTGGGAAAATGTTGAGTAAAGCTCAATATGCACATTACGCAGCAATTTCAAATACTGTTTTCCAAGACTATTCTATAGCATATGCAAAGACTTCTATTGTAATATTAGAAAGGGCAAGCATTATATGAAAGAAGTATAGATGGAAAATATCCTATAGATATAAATCAAAATGTTAAAATCAAGTGCCCTTGGCTGTTAGGGTTGAAGGTGATTATTCTCTCCCTGCTTTTGAGGATTTCCTGAAAATAATAATGAAGCAGCCAGCTCCTTTCCCTCTCTTTCCAGCGTGTGGTGTATTTACATGCAGTCTTTTAAAACTTGTACGTACAATGGTTTATTAATCAGTTTCCTCACTTTTAACAGAAGAATTTATTCTTTCCATGTGTAACTCATCTAATTAGTGATTTTTAAATTCAGTTCAGTTCAGTCGCTCAGTCGTGTCTGACTCTGCGACCCCATGAACCGCAGCACACCAGGCCTCCCTGTCCATCACCAACTCCAGGAGTTTACCCAAACTAAACCTCAGTCTGAAAGACACAGCAAATCAGACACTCCTATTTGCTGCCCACAGTGAGGAGAAGGCCGGCACGCACCCGCACATGGGTGTGGAGGCTGGCGGGGTGCCAGAGTCTGGGAGGCTCCGCGTGCAGACAGTGGTCAGCTGACCCCAGGGGGTGATTCCTGGACTGGGAGGCCGGATGCAGACTCTGCCAACACAGCTCTTGGGAACTCGCCTTGTGGCTCTCAGCTGTCTTCTTATAGGTGCTCACTTGAGAACATTCCAGAAACCACCCAGGAACCACTCTCATGGGTGAGAGGCACTCTCCCCTCTTCTCCTCCGCACCCTCAGCCTCCGCCCACCCTGTTTCACCCACGTTCCCATTCTAGCCAATTACAACAGATGCTGTCCCTGCCCCTCCCAGGTCCCGGGAATCCTCCTGACCACCTCTGAGCAGCCCTCCCCCAGCTTCAGGGTTCTTTGCTTCTAAGGGCTCACATCTGCAACCTTCTTCAGGGGTTTCTTTTGAGCTGCTAGCCTGCGTTGCTGCAAACACGGAGAGTTGAAAGCACTTTGGAGTTCCTATCTGAGCCCTCACACCACACATCCTGGTCCCCAGCACACACACACACACATACACACACACACACACACACACACACAGCGGTTCTTGGCGTTGACTGCTTTAAGTAGGAGTATAAAAACCCAGCCCCCCATCTCAAGCCAGAACAACCTTGAGGTGTAATTTCCACTCTGAGCTACTCCAGGGATCAGTCTGAGGCTGGAACTTGGCCCAAAACATCTTCATGTCTCAATATCTCCCCTTCCCTGTCTTGCTTCCCCCACACCCTTTCTGATTCTTCAGGGAGCTCTTTCCTAATAAACTCCTCGCACAAATACCTCTTTTCACATTCTGCTTCTGGGAAACAGATGAAAAACTCACAGTCTCAATGGGAGTTAGGTGCCTGGAGACCAGGGACGTTAAAAGTCTTCAATGCCAAGGACACCTCACACAACAGAGAATGTCCCTCCCCACATGGCCAAAGGGCTTCCCAGGTGGTGCTAGCGGTAAAGAACTTGCTTGCCAGTTTTGGAGACATAAGAGACATGGGTTCAATCCCTGGGTTGGGAAGATCCCCTGGAGGAGGGCATGGCAACTCACTCCAGTGTTCTTGCCTGGAGAATCCCAGGGACAGAGGAGCCTGGTGGGCTACAGTCCATAGAGTCGCAAAGAGGTGGACACGACGGAAGTGACTTAGCACATGAGCACAAATGCCCAATGCATCCTGACCAAGAAACACTGGGCGGAGCCGAGGAGACGAGAGGCAGGCAGCGCAGACCGCGGATAAAGTGCCGAGTTCAGACCTGACTGAGGGAGAGGGGTCAGTTAAGGACACTTGGAGAGGAAGCAGCCAGAGAGATGGGGAAAAAACGAGATGGGGAAACCAAGAAAGGTAGGTGTTTCAAGAAGCAGGGGTCTCAGCGGCGTTCGCTGCCAGTGGTCACGTAGGCAAGGACAGAGAGCTGGTCATTAGGTTTGCTCCATGGAGGCCTCTGGTGCCCTTGACAATCGCATTTTTTTAAGGGGCAGTGAGACTGGAGTCAGATAAAGTGAAGAATGAATATGTGTAAAAGAACAAGAGAAAGCTGGTGAGCTTGGTCTTGAATGGATGTAGAATAATAGGAGGATGATTGCAGAGGAATTGGGGACAAAGGGAAATTTTTCAAGAGCACGTTTACATAATGATAGGAGTGATTCAGTAGAAAGGGGGCAAGGGATGGCTCAGGAGAGGAGAAAACAAGAGGAATACAGCTGGAGCAGACAAGAAGACGTGGAATCTTTGTCCCCTCTCCCAGTGTCCCCATTCTGAGAAACAGAATGCCTCTTCCTCCCTCCAGAGCCCACCTCTGACCCCGCCCTAGAGGGAAGGAAATGCACTCATTTTGCAAAATGCCTCATCCTTCTCAAACAATGGATTGAAAGACTTCCTGTTAAAGCAGACAGAAAGCGCATAGTAATAAACCCTCCCCTCATATACGCAGTTCTCAGGCCCTAAGTGGTCTTGAATAATGATCAGGACAGGTCAGGGGAGCTGACCTTGATTTTGAACTTGAACTCCCTGGCGAGTCTGTGGTTAGGACTGCGTTTTCACTGCCAAGGGCGCAGGCTCAACCCCTGGTTGGGGAACTAAGATTCTGCAAAGGTGAAAAAAGAAAGAAAGAAGGAAGAAGGAAGGGAGACAGTGAGGAAGGGAGGGAAGAAGGAAAGGAAAGAAGGGAGGAAAATTTTTTTAAAGGCCTGTCTTGCCTCCTCTGGCCCTCTAGGTTAAGGGTTAGAAGCGTACTATCCATGAAGGGTACTGCTCAGGAAAGAACTTTCAGGGAAGAACTTGCAGCAGGAAACATGGTTGGCCAACCACGTTCGGCCGCTGCATCTCTGAGAAACACGGTTACCCAACCACCGTCCACATCAGGCCGCTCTGCGGGATGCCCTCACTGTTGCCTGCGCTCTGCCGTCTCATCGGGCCGATGCAAGACCCCTCTGACCGGCCACCATGCCTCCTGCACTGCATCCACCCCGCCGAGACCTTCTCAGCTGCACTGCAGCCCATGGGTTCGCGAGGCCCCTCCGTCCCCTCCGCTCTGCTTTCGCAGGGGCCAGCCCCTCATTCTGGCCCGAGGTTTCCTTCCAGCGGCTTCTATGGCCGCTCCTCTTGGTCTACCATGGGTATATCCTACGCTAAATCTCTTGCACTTCTAATTCTGTCTTGGCCATCTTCCTACAGGACTAAAGCCGACACAGTTCCCTCTTCCTTTGGATGTTGGACACATGGCTCAAGACGGAGGTCTTAATTAACCAGTTTGGAGATTTTATCTATATTGCTTTTCAACCAAAGACTTTGCGTCTTTTGGAATATCAAATCAAATTTGTGTATGTCAAGAAGTAGATGGTTAATGTGCTGTGTGCTTACTCACTCAATTGTGTCCACCTCTTCTGTGACCCCATATGGACTGTAGCCCGAGAGGCTCCTCTATCCATGGGATTCTCCAGGCAAGAGACCTGGACTGGGTTGCCATTTCCTCCTCCAGGGGATCTTCCTAACCCAGGGATGGACTCTGTGTCTCTCGCGTCTCCCGCATTGGCAGGTAGATTATTTACCACTGCACCACTTGGGAATTATTGGTTATTATTGGCAGCTATGTTCATTTTATAAAGGATTGTTATAACCTCTGAAGGATCGGGCTCCAACTCATATCTGTCTGCTCCCTATCGAAAAAGCCCAGTTCAATAGATTCTTATTTCTGCTGTTTGCTCTTTTCCATCAAAGATACCACAGTGCACAGTTGCCACGTGAATAGACTGGAATAACGTCATGGCACAAATGAGCAAAGAATACTACCCAGGCATTCTGCCTCAGGAAGGTTCTTGGTTAGCAACCAAAGCAAACTTGAGCAATAGGGGATTTATTGACTTGATAGAGGGTAGGGCAAAGGGGACTGAAAGAAGCCACAGGAAGTGGGGGTGGCAGGCTTGGGGACGGATGGAAAGAACCAGGAGACTGAGGACTAAACAGCCGGGAGCAGGACTCAGCAAGCACTTCCTGGTGGGAAATCCTGCACAGACTCTGGCTGCGCGTTGGCCATCGCTGTAGCGTCACCTGCAACTGTCTCTGACGTCCGTGTGTCCCCCTGGTCGGGCTCCATCAAACAGCTGCCATCCGACCGCATCAGGGAAATGAGGAGAAAAGACCCAGGAAGTTCACCCAGAGATGGTGGGACAGGCGCTGTTACTAGCAAGGCCAAGACAAAGGGGAGAAGGAAAATTCCCTCAGTGGAACTCAAGGAGGTGTTGTGAAGGTGCCAAATGCTGGAAGAGAAAAGGGAAGGGAAAAAAGATGAACGCCCCTGCGCCCTTCTAGACCTCAAACCAATGTTTTCCATCATTCAAGTGGCACAGAGTTAATTTCAAGATCTGAGTCTGTTTCTGTTTTGTAAATAAATTTATTTCACCTGTACAATAGAAATGTTTTCATTTAAAAAAAGCAATATTCAAATCTAAAAAAGCAAGGCATAGAAAGTTTGTTCAAAGAAAATATCAGAGCATTGGTTCTCAACTTTGGCTGATCAAAGAATCACCTGGGAACCTTTTATGAATCCTAGTGCTCAGGTCAAGAAAGTGTTAGTCGCTCAGTCACATCTGACTCTTTACAACCCCATGGACTGTAGCCCACCAGGGCTCCTCTATCCATGGAATTCTCCAGACAAAAATACTAGAGTGGGAAACCATTCTCTTCTCTAGGGGATCTTCTAGACCCAGGGATCGAACCTGGGTCGCCTGCATTGCAGGCAAATTCTTTAGTGCCTGAACCACTGGGGAAGCCAATGAAGTGAGACTTTGGTGGGGGGCAGTGGGTCCCAGGCATCAGACCTTGCCAAACTTCACAGGGGGTTCTAACACGTAGCCAAGACTGAAAACTAGACTTCCTTCCAGTAGAAAGTCCAGCACGCAGAACAGACAGAGCAGCACCGCTCTAGCGGCGCAGGGAGACCGGCGGCATTCCCACCCCCGCGGTCCCAACAGCCTCTCAAAGGGACGCTTTCAACCAGCTCTTCAGGCGGGTTGCCGTCACGCAGCAGTCGACTCCTGCTTTTCCCGCAGCCCACAGGCGGGTTGCCACCATGCAGCGGTCGACGCCTGCTTTTCCCGCAGCCCACAGGCAGGTTGCCACCATGCAGTGGTCGACGCCTGCTTTTCCCGCAGCCCACAGACGGGTTGCCACCATGCAGCGGTCGACGCCTGCTTTTCCCGCAGCCCACAGGCGGGTTGCCACCATGCAGCGGTCGACGCCTGCTCTTCCCACAGCCCACAGGCGGGTTGCCACCATGCAGCGGTCGGCTCCTGCTTTTCCCGCAGCCCACAGGCGGGTTGCCACCATGCAGCGGTCGACGCCTGCTCTTCCCACAGCCCACAGGCGGGTTGCCACCATGCAGCGGTCGGCTCCTGCTTTTCCCGCAGCCCAGATACAATCTGTCAGCTTGGCTCAGCCTTCAGAAGACCATCAGAGTCCAGCCTCCTCTGCTCCCTCCGGCTGCCGCTCTCGTCCAAGCCGCTCCCATCCCGCCTTAGACTGTTGCAGTCGCTTCCCAGCGGGTCCTCCCGCGTCTGCCCTTGCCTCCTGCCGTCTCCTCTCAACACAGCAGCAGGAGTAACCCTGAAATAAGGGCTTTCCCTGGGGGCCCAGATGGTAAAGAATCTGCCTGCAATGCGGGAGACACGGGTTCAATCCCTGGGTTGGGAAGACCTCCTGGAGAAGGAAATGGCAACCCGCCCCAGTCTTCTTGCCTGGAGAATCCCGTGGACAGAGGAGCCTGGTGGGCTACAGTCCATGGGGTCACAGAGAGTCAGACACAACTGAGCGACTAACGCTTTCACTTTCAAGGGAAGGCTGAACATGGCTCTCCTCCACCCAAAGCTCTGAAATAGCTCTAGACTTCATTCAGAGTAAAAGGCAAAACATCGGACTCTAGACCAGGAATCCGGAAACTTTTTGAGTGACTATTTCTGCCTGTTTAGGCCACATGGTCTCTGTCACAACTTTTCAGGTCTGCCGCAACAGCCAGAAAGCAGCTGTGGATGATGTGGAAACGAACAAACACGGCTGAGTGCCACTATGACCTGATGCACAGTAACAGGCAGGAGGCCAGATGCGGCCACCAGACCTGTTTCTGCTGACCCCACCCGGGGGCGCTAGCGGTAAAGAACCCACCTGCCAATGCAGGAGACGAGAGAGAGACAGGGGTTCGATCCCTGGGTCGGGAAGATCCCCTGGAGGAGGGCTTGGCAACCCACTCCAGCATTCTTGCCTGGAGAATCCCGTGGACAGAGGGTCCTGGAGGCTGCAGTCTGTGGGGTTGCAAAGAGTCAGATATGACTGAAGCCGCTTAGCATGCACACTACACACAGCAGAGCCTCCGAGCCTCACCGCCTCTGCCCTCCCTGCCCCTCCATCAGTCACGCAGGCCTCCTGGGAGCTCCGGGAGTGCTCAGGCGTCCCCCTGCCTCAGGGAGCATCCTGTGTCCTCCGGCCCTTGGCTTATTCCTCTGGCTGGTCCCTCCCCTCGCCCAAGTCCCCTCACATCCCACCTTCTCAGAAAGGCTCACCATGACGGCCCTGTTTCCCACAACACCTGTCTCCCCATGTTCACCCCCAGCGCCCTGCACCCCTCGGACTCATTAATTTTCTTTCCATTACGCCTTCCCCTCTTAAACTTATGCACAATTTGCTTGCTTATTAAGCTATTTGCTTAATAACTAACCCTGATGGATAGTCTGCCCTTGCGCAGTTGTCTAGAATGTCAGGGTGTCAACGGCACAAGGGCGGGCTATCCATCGCAGGAGAGCCACAGGAGAACAGGACGGATGTCAGGGGTTAGTCTTTGTGCGGCTGCGGGAGCAGGTGGGGCTGCCGTGTGGGCTGTCGCCTCTGCATCTGGCGGAGGCGGGCGTGCCTGGAGTCCAGCTCCCCAGCTGTCAGGAAGGAGACCTGGGCGTGCGTGGGAGCAGGCGCACGGTCGTGCTCCCGGGGACCGCCTGGGACCTGCCTCCAGCCCCGGAGTCAAAGGGAATCGCAGCAGAAACTGGCCCTCTGCCCTCACGTGGCAGCAAGCTGGACCCAGGCCTCGGAGAAGCAGACAAAAGATTCCCAGCAGGCCTACAGGTGACCCCCGCCCGGGACGGAGGTCCAGCAGGTCTGCTCCCATGTCACGAGCTGCCCCCCACGGCGACCTTCAGAAATGCACCGAGAAAGAAATTTCGGGAAAGGTAGCTCCAGCCTAGAGAGTTTGGCACGCTCTAAAGCGACCCAGGGCAGGAATCCTACGGTCTGTTTGTTTACTGATGAATCAGAGTCCCCAAAACCTGGAGCAGTGCCCGCCTGGCACGTGGCAGGTGCTTAAAAAGTAGTGGATGAATGGATGGATAAACGATGACCGAATCAGTGATGCCTGGGTGGGTATATGACTCACTAGTGTCCCTGCTAGAGTGCAAGTTCCAGGGGGCAGAGCAAACGTGTGTGTGTGCCCCGATGTGGTGCCAGTAGCACCTAGCCTCCACCTTCAGTCTCCAGACACGTGCTCACCCCAGGAAACACGCCTGGCCCCAAAAGTAGCGAACTCCCAGTCCTGATGGCAGCTCCTAATGGGAGTCTGGAATTAGCAGACGTAAACTATGGCGTACAGAATGGATAAACCATCCTACTGTATAGCACAGGGAACTATATTCAATATCCTGGGATAAGCCCTAATGGAAAGTAATAGGTAAAAGAATTTTGAACATTTTTTAAAAGATGCTGCAATATATATGAACAATAATAAAGCTCAAGTTAAAAATCCTATCACCCCTGGGGTCTGTGAAACATTGACTCTGGAATCAGTCATCTCCACCATCAACCTTCCTGCCTACAAGGTCCTGGGTGGGTTTTGGTCTTAATCCCTAATCCAGAACAGGTCTCTTTCATTTAAGATCTTCGGGGACAAACGAGGCAAATCGTTCTTGCTAGTTGTGCCCTCACTCTAGAGCGGCTAGAAGCAGGCCACCCTGTGTTGTTCATAACAGAAGCCCACCGTGGATTGCTCATCTGAGCCCCCACCCTCGGAGCAGGCTGTTTCTATGCAGAGGATCAGCTTGCTGGGCATAAACGGAGTGTCCGATATGGACGCCCACGCAGCCAACTCGGTGCCCCACTGGTGAGCAGTCATCTCGAAAGAATCATGATCAAGGGACTTCCCTGGTGGTCCAGTGGCTAAAACTTTGCACTCCCAGTGCAGGGGGCCCAGGCTCCATCCCCGAGCAGGGACCTAGATCACACCTGTCGCGACGGAGACCTGGTGCAGCCAGATTACTTAATTGACTGATTGATTCTTTTAAAAGACCCAACAGTGTCATGGTTGCCTATCAGTTTGCATATTCCCTATACATGAAAAACCAGACTAACGTAACTCTGAGTCATGTAAATCCAGGAGAACAAAGCGAGAAATCCAGAACTGGTGAATCACAGCGATGCAAAGGTGAGGGAAGGGTGTGATGTTATTGAGCCGGATTTCACGGCTGACAGTCAGAAACCAGGAAGGACACTTTTTCCCTGTAGGCCCTTGAAATGGAGACGCTTACAGGGCAAAAGACACCCGTCTGCTCTCAGAAGCAGACACTGTGACTTCCTAATGCAGGACTAGAACTGTTCACTCAGGGAGCCTGATCGAGCGCCTCAGAGTTTATAGTAATAAACTTTTGCGACACTCATCCAGCAAATATTTATAAAGCATGTGCTGTGTGTCAAGTGCTTTGGAAGAATATACGTGACCTATCCTGATGAACGTCTACTACATGCGTATCTTTCAGAGTTTGACACTTTCACTTCCTTTAGAGCCATATTGAACACAACTCTTTACACTGAATTTATGCGTGCCTTGTGCTGAGTGCAGACTTTTTTACCATGAGAGTCCCATCACTGCATTTCACATCTTTAGGTCAGCTAGAGTTCACCTTTGAGTCATTTTTTCAGGAGACTTTCTTTGCTAGTTACTTGGCTTACCTTTTCAAAAATGGAATGAGATGGATGGATGGATGGATAGGTAGATCTTGCTAGAATAAGATGCTTGCACCATTATTTTAAAAAAATTTTTAAGTGTATTTTTTAATTATAGTTGGGGGGCTTCCCTTGTGACTCAGCTGGTAAAGAATCCGCATACAATGCAGGAGACCTGGGTTTGATCCCTAGGTTGGGAAGATCCCCTGGAGAAGGGAAAGGCTACTCACTCCAGTATTCTGGCCTGGAGAATTCTACAGACTGTACAGTCCATGGGTTCGCAAAGAGTCAGACACCACTGAACAAAAAGTCAGACACCACTGAGCGACTTTCACTTTCACTTTCACGTCCATAGTTGATTTACAATGTATTGTTTTCAGGTCTGCAGCATAATGATGCAGTTTTTTATATACTTTTTCAGATTCTTTTCTCTTATGTGGTAGTCGCTCAGTCATATCCAACTTTTTGCGACCCTATGCACTGTAGCCTGCCAGGCTCCTCTGTCCACGGAAATTTCCAGACAAGCATACTAGAGTGGGTTGCCATTTCCTACTCCAGGGGATCGTCCCAGCCCAAGGATCAAACCCACGTGTCTTGCATCTCCCGCATTGGCGGCCGGATTCTTTACCACTAGTCCCACCTGGAAGCCCCGTCTCCCTTACAGGTTGTCACAAAATAGAGAGCATAGTTCTGTGGCTTGCACATTCTTACACCAAATCTGTGCATCTATTCCCATAATGTATGCTCTTCTAAAGTCTGCTGTCGTAGAGAGGCCACCAGAGGGAAACACCCCCAGCCCTGCCCTGGCAGCACAGAGCCTCACCCACAGGACGGCGAGGGAAGCTCCTGGGCTCCCTCCTTTTTTGAGAAACCTGTTACCTCTGTCTAATCACTCCTCTCTGCTCCTAAGCTCTCCATGTGTCATCATTTTGAACTCTTTGTCCATTTTTCCCTACAACCCGCAGAGGGGGTTCAGTGTCCCCTGCTTTAGAGTCTTTCCATGAGCTCCCCAGGCTCGTTCCTGCTCATTCATCCTACAGGAGGGTCAGGCTGACCCTGGCTTAGTGTTTCCTCCGCAGATTGGAAGACGGGGTTCACCTGTATCTCCTGATTGTCCTTGGAATCCTTCTGGCAGGTTCTGGTGCAGAGGGCTGCTTGGTGTCAATGTCTGTTTCCTATTCGGCCTGAACTCCACAGTGTGCAGTGGGAGCCAAGGGCGTTTCCAGCAGACCAATGTCTCTGCACGGCTCCTTCCAGCCCTGGTGGAGCCACAGAAGCTCCGGCTTTCCGCAGCGGGCCTGTCGTGCGCCCAGCCTCCATGCCAGATAACAGCTGCGCCTCTGCCCTCCCGCTGCCGCCAGCCAGCTCCAACGCAAGCCTCACCACCCCGCTGGACGCAAGTCCGCAGCAGCTGCAGGAAGCCAGCTGCCTTCGGGTTCTGCTCACTTCAGCTCCCGGGGCTGGAAGAGCCAGCCAGCAGCAGTACCCCCGGCCGCCCCCACTGCCCGTCTCCAGCCTGAGTCCCAAGGTCCGGGGTCTCTGATCCCCCCAGGGTCTCCTGGCTGCTCGCCTTGTGCCCCCCAGCACTGGCGCACCCCCCTGCCACGAACGAACGACACTGAGCCGGGGCTACAGAATACAAGCCGCTGCCCGGGCGGCTGTCACCAGGCCACGTGGCGTCCTCCGGAGCCCATCACGGTCAGGCATTAACTTGCAGTGGGCTTGGTCCTCCTCCTGGTCTTCCCGCAGATCCTCCCTCAGAGCAATGACAAAACCAGAAAGTTCCTTCTTTCTCCTCGTGACCATCTGCCTACCTCCATCCTAGCCCTAAGCCCGGCTGAGGGGTCCGGCGCCAGAAATCCGTGGCCAGGCTGCTGGGGGAGAATCAGACACCCAGTTTCGTCTTACCTGGCGTGCACAGACGCAGACGATGCTTTGCACTCAGAGTCGTCACTGGCGAGTTTGCAAACTGCCTGCGCTAGGCTTTCCGTGAGTCCTCACGTGGTGCGTGGAGGCAGGGCGCCGGGGCATCTGGCGCACAAGGGCCGGAATCCGTGCGGGGCGCCCTGGGCCGCTCCAGCCGCGCCCCCTCCCCAGACAGCCTTTGATAAGCCCCGGTTTCTAAGCAGCCCGGCAATCTCTGCGGTCTGCCTTCCCAGCGCCCTTGCTCGGTCCCACAGCGTTTCTGCAGCCGGTCCTCCAGCTGGGTCACTGGGCGGGGACGGGGCACCTCAGGGGTGCTTCTGCTCCCGGCGCTGCCCCACGGCCGCAGCCCCGGCTCCAGGCTCACCCTGCCCCACGCCCCCCACCCCCCCACGTCAGAGCTGAGCCAGTCCTGCTCCCCCACGCCGAGTCCGGAAACTCAGTCCGCCATGCCCTGGCCTCCCCAGTTACCTCGGAGAGCAAGACAGACAGAGATGAGGACATCAGGCCCGGAGGAGGCGGGCTTTAGACTAACTAGTGATCCCCCGGGCCCGGCTGGAAAGGCAACCTAGGCGCCCACTAAGACTGTGAGCCTAGACGAGAGTCTTAACCTTTGAGAGTCTCTATTTCTCATCTATACCAAGAAAATGATAATACATTTGCCCCCCAAAGGCTTTGTGCAGGTATTAAATGAAGCGGGTCTAAGTTAAGTGCTATACATAAGGCTGGGGACCCGGTAAGCTGTCATAAATATTAACTCATTATTACTATGATTATTAATAAGGTCAAAGAATGAGTAACTGCCAGAGCTCAGGATTGAATCCTTCTTTATCTCTTCATTTCATTTTTAATAGCCCATAATTATAGAAAATTAGTCCATGATGGGAGACAGGAGTGATCCCGAAATAGCTTTTGACTGAATATGGAGAGGTTTGATTACTTTCAGAGCTTCCTAGAGGTCAGAAAAATATTACTTGCCCTAGATAAATATTACTAGGCCGTTGCTATTATTTTATGAGACTTCTCCGACAGGGAGCTTTAACAGAAATATCACTAGTGACAGGTGAGTCGAAACACATTTTCTCGGTCTTTGTTGTTATAAAGGAATACACCTGATTAAACCCAACATCTTGATAGCACTCTGCTAAAAGCATTCTGGGTGGAATTCCTCTGAATATGCTCTGAATTCATGGTGCAGAGTCATCTGTGCAATTAGCATAAGCAATTTTCCAGTGGCTTCCTTGGAAGTTGAACACAGCTGACAGCGGCAAGAACGTTTTTGATGACCCTGGACATCAGGGAAAGTCCAGGCTCTTTCTTGGATGCTTCTTTCCAATAGGAGTAGAAATCAGCCTTAGAGCAGCTCTTGAAGCAGGCACAAGGCATGTGCCAAGGTCCACCAGGTAATGAATCATGAGTGTTCCAGGGAAAGCAGAGCAGAATTTCCAGCTTCTCCCAAAAACATGTCCGTAGTGAGTTTTCCGTTTTAGTTGATGGACAGATTGGCCAAAGTGTTTATTGTGAGCCACAAGCTTTATGGATGTGGACAGATTATCTCTTGATAGTCTGCAGCAGACGGGGCTACCGGAGAGGTGATGTGTCCTGGCCCATCCACACTGCAGGCTCTGAAGGCCTGCTTCCAGAGTTTCTGCCAAGGAGATGAACTCCTTCATGACGAGTGCTTAGCTATGGTTCCTTGGGGTTGATCCGTGGTAGCTTGCTCTCGTTGTCCCAAGGTTCAGCTAGGTGGATTTTACTCTGTTCCTTCTGACAATGACCCCCCGCCAAATGTAAAATCCACGCAAACTGAACATTTGTGAGCAAAGCTGATCCAGGTGAGACAATAGCTTCTCTGGGCCAAGGGCCGTAACAGACACTTCACACTCGGGAGCTCGTCTGAGTCTCATCGTGTTGCTGAATCTCTGCCTCTGTTCACTGGTGCCAGACACAAACATGGAGACAGTTTTGGGTGAAGTAGGGAAGAGCAGCTGTTATGGCTTTGCCAGGCAAAGGGGGCCACAGTGGCCTAGTGCCTGAAGACTCTGATCCACCCCGGAGGGTCATCAGGACCTGTGTAGTGTTCAAGGAGCAGGACGTGGTCAGCTCACGGACGGTTCTTGGATTGGTTGTCATCGAGGTGGCGTTGCAAGCATCATCAGCCTTCTGGTTTCAATTAGTCTAGGGTCTTGTTCTGTGGTCAGCAGTTTTCATCTGAAGGGAGGTCTAGGTCCTGTAAAAGCAGCTTGGGAATGTGTGTCAGCTTTTATCTATATCTTTCGGGGACCTGGAATTTGGTGATTCTGTTACGTGGCAGAATTATAGGCTAAATTGTTACCAGTTCCTTAGCCCAACAGCTATTCTTTGTTTCTGCATCTTCACATCTCCTAATCATTATCTCCCGAATCAGCATTTTCCTGCAAATGATAAGGACACAGGGGTATCTACACTGTTTCAATTACAGCCCTGACTTGGGGGTGCTATGGTTCAGCCCATTAAAAGGAGAGGAAGCTCCCACTCAAAAGGGTTAAAGAACGTGCTCAAGATCAAACTGCAGGCCAGATGAGGCGAGCTCCAGGGACTTCCCTGATGGTCCAGTGACTAAGACGGAGCTCCAAGAGGAATGTCATGCTGACAAGGCAGGGGTCCTGGGTTCAATCCGTGGTCTAACTGGATCCCACACGCCACAGCTGAGACCCAGCGCAGTCAAACACATACATAAATATTTTTTAAAAGCAGACAAGGACGTTAGCCAGATTCCCTGACTGCAGACCCTGGTCATCCTCTCCCCCCTTTGTGCTGACTCGCGAATGGGCCAAAACTAATCCCAGACTAGGGTCTCTGCTGACCTCTGCCTCAGCTGGGATGTCTTCCTGTGGTCATCCAGGACTCAGGGTAAGTGGTCCCTACTTGGAGAACAAGGGACGCTCAGAGCTGTTTCAGCCGTCCACTGCCTCTCCCTGTCTCAGGCCGAGGGCCGCTCCTCCGGGGCCCTTCCGTCCAGCTCTGGGCACGAACAGGAGCTCTGGCTGCGCGGGGAGGAAGGCCCAGCCTAACAGCAGACCAGCAGCGTCTGCTACGGGCTCGCTCCCGTCCCCGGGAGCTGGGTAGACCCCTCGCTTCCCTGCACTGAGCTCTGAGACAGCCCGCTTCCTGCACGGCCATGGCTTCTTTCCTCCCCATTCTCAGCTAGTGAGAAACAGGCCATCTCCTCCTATGAAGGGTCGGAAACATCCCAGACGTTTCTAGAAACCCTCCCCCTCTCCTTGGGCACATCGCCCACTTCAGGCTGGATCCAGGGCCCCCTCCTGAACCACACCCAGCAGACAGGAAAACCCTGCGTGCTTAGGCCCAGATTCTTAGAGCAATCGCTGTCAAGGGGATGGGGCCACCATGACTGGAACTGTTACCCAGGGCCTTTCAGGCCGGAGCTGGGACACTCAGTCTCCTGAGAAGGGGTCTGTTTAGGAGGGAACAAGTGGAGACAGTAGGCTAGCAAGTTGCCAAGCACTTCATAACCTTAGGGTCTTTAAAGGCTTTGCATTCTCATTTGCATAGATAAGACTATGCCTTCTCTACCCCACCACGCCCAGTCAATGTCCTGACTTTATTTACACCATAGCATTTATCATTCTCTAATATATACTTGTTTATTGATTGACTTGGTCTGTTTTCTCCACTAGGAAATAAGTTGCAAGAGAAGAGGGAACTTGTCTGTCTCATATACCGCTATAGCCCTCACCCAGAAAGTAACGCCTGGAATACAGTATATATGAAAGAATAAGTGCTTCTCAGCCATTAAAGGGAAGAAAACTGGGTCGTTTGTAGAAACGTGGGTGGCCCTAGAGACTGCCGTATAAAAAGTGAGTCAAAAACAGGAAAACAAATATTATATATTAACACATATATGCAGAATCTAGAAAACTGGTGTAGATGATTTATTTGCAAAGCAGAAATAGAGACACAGAGAACAAACGTGTGGATGCCAAGCAGGAAGGGGATGGGGATGGCGGGATGAATCGGGGGTTTGGGGTTGACATACACACAGCATCGATGCTCTGTTAACGTAGACGACTGAGGCCCCACGGTCTAACTCAGGGAGCTCTGATCAGTGCCCCATGCTGACCCGAATAGAAAGGAAATCCCCAAAAGAGGGGCCACAGGTGTCCGCGTAGCTGGTTCACTCTGCTGTGCTGCAGAAACTAACACAACGTCAGAAAGCACCTCGACTCCAATAAAATAATCAGTCAATAAAAGTTTGCTGAAGGAACACATGAACTAAGAAATAAGCAAATGAATGAAGCATGGCCCCTTGACACAAAGGCAGGAGGTAGGAGAGCGTTACGTCCACGGATGGGGACCCCCTTGACCCCCGGCAGCGCTTGGAGAGTCAGGACCTGGAGCACTAAGGGGTAGGACTCCTGCTGCCCAGGTGTCCTAGAGCTAGACCTACGGACATTTAGGTGGTTTTGCATTTTGAAAACTGATCCATTGTCTTTGCGTTTTTCTGAAACATCTCTAAGGCTATGGCAATTGGTTGAATAACAGGTCCCGCTTTTTTTTTAAACTTTATTTTATGGAAGTACAGTTGATTTACATTGTTATACCCATTTCTGCTGCATTCTCTTCCATTATGGTTTATCACGGGATGTTAAATACAGTTCCCTGTGCTATCCAGTATCTCCTTATTGCTTATTCATTCCATATGTAGTAGATTGC